>NC_047052.1:1924500-2566000 GCF_011762595.2 Tursiops truncatus
GGTCAAGGTCCCTCCCAGCTCCACCCACCGCGATTCTGCTCACTCAGCAAAGCATCACCAGACGGGCGTCAGCTGACGGCCGCCCGCGGGCCTGGGGCCACGACGCCGTCCACCGCCCCGACTGCCCAGCAGCCTCAACGCGCAGAAGCGGGTGCCCCGGATGCCCCCACCTCCTGCCCCCGTACCTGGGCCCGTCCAGGGCTGCCCGCCCCTCGGGGAGCAAGAGATCCTGGAGCAGCACGGCCGCCCTGCCTGCAGCTGCTCCCCACTCAGCCCCAAGCACAGAGGTCACTCCCGGGAAGCAGAGGTGGCTCCCAGCTCCAGGCTGCGGGTGTAGCACCAGAGGGCACCAGGCCAAGAGGCGGGGTGGGGTGGGGGGGTACACGAGCATCTGTTCCACCATCCAGCCCCTGCCCCTCTGAAAGGGCACGTTTGGGCGCGGACCTGGTACTTGCAGGGTGTCCAGGTGGGGCGGCGAGTTGTCACATAATCCCCACAACGCAGGACCCTGGGGCGGTGGATTTCTCTCTCCTCCCCTCCGTGGAGCCAGGGGACCCGCGAGGCGCAGCAGCGCGCCCGGATCAGGACTGGCCCGTGTTTGCGGGAGGGCGGGCCGGGCCCCGAGACAGACTAAACCCACAGGAACTCGCAGTTCTCTCCCGTGAACTTTACCAGCAGACGCTGCCTTGCTGGACCCCGGGGTGGGGGGCGGGGTTGCCTCGCACCCTGGAGAACCTGCGGGCACCGAGAAGCAAGAAGGGACCCTCAGCCCTCTCGGGAGCCTGGCCTGGTGGTCCCCTGCCCCACCGTGGCCAGGGCCACACGTCCAGGACCCAGAACCAAAGGAGGTGGCCGGGGCCCCCGAGAACGTGAGGGGGTGGGGCCTGAGCAGTTATTCACTCATTCATTCAAAACGAGCTCCTGCACAGACACGACGCTGAGAAGTCACAGCTGGGGCACGGCAGGGCCTCTGATGCCGTCTGCCTCGCCCAGACCGACCTGCCTGGCACACCTTCCCCTCAGCCCCGGCTCCCACTTTGACCCTGACGGGGCAGGGACCTCCTCCACCTCCCGCCTTTGATCACAGGCATGTCTGCGCACGTCTCCTCTTCCCTGGGGCCTCCTGGGAGATACAAGAGCGGCAGGCCTGCCCGACCAGCATCCCGGGAGCTCCTCAGGAATGCAGGTTCTCAGGCCCCACCCAGATCTGCTGAGGCAGAAGCTCTGGGGGTGGGGCCTGGCCATCTGCATGTTATACACCTCCTGAGGGTGCCAAGGGCACCTGAGAATCACCTGGAGAGCTTTCGAAGGGCTCTGAAGCCCAGGTGGCAGCCCCAGCAAGGAGCTCAGCATCTCTGGGGTGGGCCGCCTGTGCGTCTGTCCCCAGGTGATCCCAGCGCACACCGGGGGCAGGGATGCTGGAAACCATGCTGGGAACCCATCTCAGTGGCGGGGCCAGGGCCCAGCCCTTAGAAGCTACAGGTGCGGTCCGCCCTGAAACGGACGTAACGGGACCCCCTCTCAGACCCCGAGCTCCGTGCCACCGCCGTTTCCCAGGAAAGCCTGCGCCCCTGTCCTCACTGCAGGCGCCCTCCAGGGAAGGTCCCAGGCATCACGACGAGGACACACCAAACCGTTTCTCACTGACGCGGCTTAGTGACCGAGCCCGGCTGGGGCCCGAGGACGCAGCTCCCCACGCCTGGCCGGAACCTGGCTGTGACAGTGACCGCAGCCCGCCCGGGCCCAGCCGCCCCACAGCCCCAGGCGGCTGCCGTGGCCACTGTCACACTGCGGTGGCGGGTGGGCCCCGACCCGCCCGCATCCGCTGGCTTCACTCTCCAGGACAGCCGCCACTGGTCCTTCTCCTCCTTTTCTCTCTTTCTTTTTTTTCAAATCTAAGCTCATCGAGAAACACGGCAAGTGCAGCTCCCACCACAGCCTGGGACGGGGGCTCGTCCTCAATCCTGTCGTGGTGACCGAGGACGCTGTCCCCTCCCACCTCCGAGGGGTGACCCCGGGCACCACAGAGCCGCAAGGCCGAGCTCACACCATGGGAGTGCATTCACACCCATCTCCCCACAAGGCCTGGGGCGGGAGGGGAGGGGCCAGCCCAGCTCAGGGGACGCCTGGGAGGGTGACAGCGGCGCACGCCAGGCCCCACACGCGCTGAGGGCACTGCATGTCGCTCCATCCCATCCTTCCGCAAGGAACCTGTGGCCCAGAGAGAGCGAGCACCTCCCCCGGGCTGCTCAGCAGTGATGGGCCCAGGCTGGACGTCTCAGAGAGCCAGCACCCGATACACGGAGCCGTTGTCAGGGAAGTTCCCAGGCCTCTGCGGCAGGCGGGCAGCCGCCGCTCTCATCTCACAGGTGAGAGGTGGGAAGCCTGTCCCAGGTGGGGCTCCTTAGGGAGCTGGCTCTGAGCTCCACCCACACCACCACCACCTCCACGGACTCCTTCATGAAGACCAGCCCCCCGCAGTTTCCGTGGGAGGTGTCAGAAAACACCTCCCACAGACGTGTGCTCTGTCCCCAGTCTCAAGAAATTCGCCTGGGTGTCGGACTTTAAAGTCAGTTCCGGGGAACACTGTCCATGAAATCCTAGTTCTGCCTCACAGGCACCTCAATGTCTGACGACACTGTCCCCCTGCCCTGGAAAGTGCCTTGGGTCCACTGAGATCAATGAGGCAACCAAACACGAAGATGACAAACAGATGAACTACTGGAAGGAAGGAAATACGCCAAGCGCCAGCTGGAGTCTCCGGGTGACGCGTGAGACCCGCCCTGCGGCTGCGGCTCCCTGCCTTTTCCACACCGAGCAAGTGTTACATGTATAATGGAAAAAGTAACTACGGAACCAAATTTGATCTTAAAATACCAGATGAGCGGTCATAAATGCTGCTTCTGTTCATGCGGCCTGAACACTTCTGGGGGAGTAGGAAGGGGTGAACAGAGCGGTGCGGGACCCCGACATTCAAGGTAGTAATTCCATCTCCCCTTCAGCTTCTTGGAATGGGTTTCATTTCCAAGACCTCAGAGGGGAGCCGCAGATAGTCTGCGAACAACCGACAGCCACCTTTTCTGTTCTTTCAGAGTGGGTCAAAGGTCACTGGAGGGTCAAAGGTCACTGGAGACCAGAACCGAACGAGCTCAAGTTCTATTAGTGACAAGGCTGGGAAGGCCTGAACTGTAACTGAGCTGGGCGTCTCCCTGGAATAACTCCAGGCCTGCCCCTTGCCGGGAATACAGAATCATCCAGAAAGACTCGGCGTCTGTCCTCCTGAACACCTCCTGCCCGGGCAGCCTAAGGCATTCAGAGCAACACCAGATCCCCGTCCCAGGCCCCACGACTCTCAGCGCGGACCCGAGGGCCTTACCTGGACCCAGGAAAGGGGACAGCGGTGGGAAGCTCTCGATGAACTCAAGTTAGGAACTGTTTCCTTAGAACCCAGGAGCATGTGGCTGGAGGTTCCCGCTGCCCACAGCCGAGGGGGGCAGACCCAGGCTCACACACTCACCTCCGTGCTTCCCAGGGGGACCCAGGGCCCCTTCTTCCAGCTCTGAAGCCCCCACCCCTGTACCAACACCAAAGACACCTCAACATCCAACACGGAGCCAATGGTCAGCTCCGGAGCCACTGCTTAGGGCCTGGTGGCCCCGCTGAACCCTAAATGCAGTAAGTCCTGCATCCCATTCAGAACAGCTATTGGCCTACAGCGCCAAGCCTCAAGTGAGCCCCAGGCCCGTGCCCACAGCCGGTCTGTCCAGCTGGTGCCGAATCCAGGGCCCATGGGGAATCGGGGAATCTGGGCCTCGGGCTGGGGTGGCCGGGACAGCTGCCACCCTGCTCCCACGTCCCTGCAGCAGTGGGCACTCCGTGCCCACCTGGGAGTGCGGTCGCAGAGGCAGCACATGCTTCTCTCAGCCCGCAGCTGTCCTATGCATGTTACCAAGCAGAACGGCCACCATCTTTATCCATCAATGTTTTACATTGAACACCAGCATATAGAACAAGTAAAAGAGAGGAAGGGAGGTCTGCTCCCTTTGAGGGGAGGCTGTAAGACCCAGAACCCCCTCAGATCAACCATTTCCTTGCTGCACCTCTGGGACCCTCTGAGGAACCCCAGGGCTCCGCAGGGCACAGTTTGAGAAACACCAGTGGAGCCCTCAACCCGGGCAGCACAACCAAGCAAAGCAGGCCCCGTGACGCAGAACCGCCCCGCGCCGCCCCGCGCCGCCCCGCCCTCCTACCTGGAGGCCGCGATCTCCGCCTTCTGCTTGGCGATGGTGGCCGCCCGCGCGGCCGCCTCCACGGCCCGGTCCACCTTCTCGCGGATCTTGCTGGCACGCAGCGGGATGAGGTTCTTGCGCTTGCCGCTCACGAGGATGTTCTGCTTGTACTTGCCCTCCTCCTTGGTGCCGTCGGGGAAGGTCATGCAGCCGTAGCCGTGCCGCCGGTTGCCAGCCCACTCACCCTCGTACTTGAGCCCGTCCGAGCGCTGGCTCACGCCGAAGCCCGAGCGCTTGTCGCTCTTCCACTCGCCCACGTAGGTCTCGGTGGTGGTGGCGTCGGTGTCGTCCTCGATGGCCGACAGCTCGGCCTCGCCCTCGCCCAGGCTGATGGTGGAGTGGATGTCGCTGGCCGTGGAGCTGACGGTGCTCATGCCGGCCTCGCTGCGGAAGGAGCTCTGCTTGCTGCGCTGGCTGGCCAGGCTGCTCTTGGACTCCGACTTGCGTAGCTTCAGCCCGCTCAGCAGCGAGCGCCGGAACAGCCCCTTCTTCTTGCTCTTGAGGATCTCAGAGTCGCTGTGCACCACGAGCACGAAGCCCCCCCGGGACACGGCTGGGCTACTGGCCACAGCGGGGCAGGCGTCGGGGTGCAGCGCGGCGCCGTTGGTGTGCTCGCTGCGCAGGGAGTTGATGGAGGTCCTCAGGGGCGAGCGGATGACTGCTGCCATGCCGTAGGGGACGCTCTGCCGCACGCCATAGCCCTGACGCATGCCGCCGACCCACTGGCCCTGGTAGGTCCCTGCGGAGACACAGGAGAGGGTGAGCTTGAGTGCGGGAGGGCAACGCAGCCGCCACGGTCTGCCCTGTCTTGGGGCAACTCGGCGAGGTTTACATCGAGGTAGACCATCAGACCACAGGTGATTTTATGATTCCTGCCACTGATAGTGTGTTTAAAGACCCTTCCCTCCTGCTTCCCATGGTTGGATTTTGTTCTCTCTCTCTTAGAGGTCGCGGACGGCGATGGGAGGAGTAAGAGGCTGAGGCAGTCAGGAGTGACCTGCAGGGCTCCCCAGGCCATGTGGGCAGAAGGCCCAACCTGGGAAGACACGCAGCGGGGGTGGAAGAGAAGAAGGAAGAAACACATCCTGGGTGAGCAGCTCCAAACAGGGCTCATGGGGCCCATAAGGGGCAGCTACAAGGACACAGATCCAGGCTACAAATTGGCTACTGACGAGGCTGCCTTGGAAGATAGTGAGATCCCCATTGCTGGAGGCATCCAAGAAGAGTTGGGAAGACCACTCAGCAAGGACACCTAAAGGCATGAAAACTGGCAGGCCTGGTATCTCCAAAAGAATCAACATTGCACACCCATGTGCACAGCAGCATTATTCACAATAGCCAAAGACAATGTGGTCCATCCAAACAATGAAACATTATTCAGCCTTCAAAAGGACGGGCAGTTCCGCTATTTGCTACAATGTGGACGAACCTTCAGGACACTCTGCTAGGTGAAATAAACCAGGCACAAAAGGACACACACTATTTGATTTCACTTACATGAGACACCTAGGAGTCAAACTCAGAGACACTGAAAGTAGATGGTGGGGATGGGGCGGGGGAAGGGGAGCAGGGAATTATTGCTTAATGGGTAGAGTTTCTGTCTGCAGTGACGCGAAAGTCTTGAAAATAGATAGAGGTGATGGCTGTACGACATTCTGAGCATGACTAATGCCACTGAACTGTGCACCGAAAAATGGTTCAAGTGGCAAGTTTTATGTTATCTATGTATCTTTTTTAAAAAAATAAAATTTATTTATTTAATTTTATTTTTGGCTGCATTGGGTCTTCGTTGCTGCGCGCGGGCTTTCTCTAGTTGTGGCGAGCGGGGGTCACTCTTCGTTGCGGTGCGAGGGCTTCTCACTCCGGTGGCTTCTCTTGCTGCGGAGCACGGGCTCTAGGCGCACGGGCTTCGGTAGCTGTGCCACGCGGGCTCAGTAGTTGTGGCGCACGGGCTTAGCTGCTCCGCGGCATGTGGGATCCTCCCAGACCAGGGCTCGAACCCGTGTCCCCTGCGTTGGCAGGCGGATGCTTAACCACTGCGCCAGCGGGAAGCCCAGCTATCTATGTATTTTACATAATAAAATAAACTCAGCAGCACTGGGCCCATATTCTTGCTCTACTTATAGGCTGTGTGACTCCCATGGGATGGGTCTATATTTCTCCTGCCATAGGTAGTTATGCAAATTAAATGACACTCCACAGGGTGCGGCTCCCCACCCTCTTCCCTCCTCCCCCCCCCACCCCTCGCCCCAACCTACACCTTTCCTTTTCTCAGGTTGCAGCTGCCCACGCTGGGGCAGAGACCCAGGGCTTGCACCTGGGGTTGTGAGAAGGAACCTAGACTAGCCTCTTGGTCCTGGACGGCCCCTCCCCTGCCTGGGGTGGGTGGCCTGCGGGAAGCTGGCCCTTTAAGGCCAGACCCGTCTGCCTGGACAGTGGTCTCCCTGTGGCCAGTGCAAGCTGGGCGTAGGCTGCTGTTGCAGGGACCTCTCACCCCCGGCTTACTGCCACTCCCACTTGTGGGTTGGCGACAGGGCTGTCAGATAAAACACAGGACGCCCAGTTCAATCTGAATTTCACATGAACAAGTAATTTTTAGAGACATATTACATGGGACATACTTATACTAGAAATGATCTGACTGACGATCTGAAATTCAAGTTTAACTGGTGTCCCTTGTTTATTTGCTGAATGAATCCAGATGCCCCAGCTGGGACCTCCCAAGATGTCACCCTGGGTTTCACTGGTGCCCCCCCGACCAAAGCTAAGGATGCTCCTTCATGAAGAGACTCAGCCCACCGCCCTGCCAGCACCCCTGCATCCCTTCAAGGCAGGCTGGGCTTTCAGCTAAGGACGCACAGGAGCTCCACAGACAGCCTTGTGGAGGCCGTGGATATGGGGGCACGGGGAGGAGTCAGGAGTGGAGCAGACACGGGGTCAAATCCAAGCTCCACTCCTTCTGGATCTGTGCCCTTGGGAGTGTCTGCTTTAACCCTCTGTGCCTCGGTTTCCTCATCTGTAAAACGGGGACGGTGGCTGTGCTGCTTAAACGCGGTAATCCATGTAATCCGTGTAAAGTGCTGGGAGGTCGTTAATGCCCAGTTAACGGTAACTAATATTCATCATCATCATCAAAACCTTAGGGATAGGGCTTCCCTGGTGGCGCAGTGGTTAAGAATCCGCGTGCCAATGCGGGGGACACGGGTTCGAGCCCTGGTCTGGGAAGATCTCACATGCCGCGGAGCAACTAAGCCCGTGTGCCACAACTACTGAGCCTGTGCTCTAGAGCCCGTGAGCCACAACTACTGAGCCTGCATGCCACAACTACTGAAGCCCGCACGTGTAGAGCCCGTGCTCCACAACAAGAGAAGCCACCGCAACGAGAAGCCCATGCACCACAACGAAGAGTAGCCCCCGCTCGCCACAACTAGAGAAAGCCCGTGCGCAGCAACGAAGACCCAACACAGCCAAAAATAAATAAGTAATTTTAAAAAACAACAACAAACAACCCTTAGGGGTGAACAGCATTTTACCTCCCAGATGAGGAAACTGAGGCTCAGAGAGGGGCCAGGCAGCCAAAGCGGAGGGATTCAAACCCAGGGCTCGCGGTCGTACCCGCGTTCTGCACCCAGTGAGCTCCTGCCCACCTCGTCCTGAGGGTGCCAGACCGGGAGCAACAGCTGGCATCCTGCACGGTGCGGCGGACCCCACCCCTGAGAAAATGAGTGCCCACGTTCCCTCCCTCAGATAAAGGGGTGATAACGGGGAGGTGTTGGGAAGCGGGCTGCCCTGCCCCATCACGGAATCCACCCCACGTCTCTACAGGCTGGACAGCATCGTTCCCACCTTCCAGACGTGAACGCACAGTCTAACATAAACGGAGACAAAGGCAAACACCAGCTTTCTCTGAGAGACGAGCAGGCAGCACGAGGGTCCCACGTGGGCGCTGGAGCCTCCCTCCCACTCCGAGCTCCCGGGTCCTGCCACCCTGGCCTTCCACAAGCCTCGACACTGCGCCCCTGCAGACCTGAGTGACCAGAACCAACCACGGCCTCCGAGTCTGTTTCCACATCAGCGAAAAGAACTGCTCGGCATATTACTCCTCAATTCCGTGACTCCAGGGGTCCCCGAACAGATTAGCAGAGGCTGGAGAGGGTCAGAAATGTGCACGCAGGGTGCGGCCAGACAAGAGCGAATGGTGAGGAAAAGGGAGCTAAGAGCTACCCAGCCAGCCTTTGCTCTAAAATACATACACACTCCAGGTCCTCAACAGATAGATCGGTGGGGACAGAAAGCAGGCCGGCGGCTGCCAGGGGCTGGGGCAGGGGGAACAGGAGTGATGCTAACGGGGTCGGGGTTTCCTTCTGGGGTGACGAAGATGACGGCCTGGAATTAGAGCGAGTGGTGGGTGCACAACGCTGTGAACGTGCCACATCCCACTGAACTGTTCACCTGAAAACGGCGAGCTGTGCGTCACGTGGAATTTCAGGTCACTTACAAAAGACAAGATGGTTAATGACCGGTACACAAAAATGAACGGAAGCAGTGAGAAATATATAATTTCAAATCCCAAAGCGAGATAGAAGATGAGCTGGACCCGTTCTAGGCGCTTTGAGAGTAGAGTGAGGGACACGGGGCTTTGAAACAAACTCCTGAGGCCAACGGGGCCCTGCTGGACCGGCCTGCCGGCGGTTCCGGAGCCTCAGGAGAGGAGAGCCAGAAGCGAGGAGCCCTGAGTCCAGAGCTGGGCCCTTCCACCCACCCACGACCGGGGGGACCTCACTCCACCTCTCAGATCTCAGTTTATTCACCTGTGAAATGGGGGTGATAACTGTACCCACCCCCCAGGCACACACAGCAGTGGGCATGGCCCCCTGCACACGGCGTGACCCCCCAGGCACACACAGCAGTGGGCATGGCCTCCTGCACGCGGCGTGACCCCCCAGGCACATACAGCAGTGGGCATGGCCTCCTGCACGTGGCGTGACCCCCCCAGGCACACACAGCAGTGGGCATGGCCCCCTGCACACGGCGTGACCCCCCAGGCACACACAGCAGTGGGCATGGCCTCCTGCACGTGGCGTGACCCCCCAGGCACACACAGCAGTGGGCATGGCCTCCTGCACGCGGCGTGACCCCCCAGGCACATACAGCAGTGGGCATGGCCTCCTGCACGTGGCGTGACCCCCCAGGCACATACAGCAGTGGGCATGGCCTCCTGCACATGGCGTGACAGGGCAGCTGAGCTGGCCTTGCAGCTTGCAATTTTTATCGTATTTGCGGTTCTGCTCCCGGTCGGAACACACCTCTGATTTTAGAGCTGAAGTCGGTAAGAATCATGGACGTTGCTATTACAGAAATACGCTCCAGATCAGCTCTGCTGCGACCTGCCGGGGTAGCTGGGCCCCGCCGCTTGAGAGCAAAGGGCTGGCGCAGAGCAGGAGAGAGAACGCGGGCCCTCAGCGAGGAGACAGCTTCTCCCAAAGGGAGGCTCTGGGCCGGCCTCCACTGGGCCAGAGTCTTTTCTCCTCCCCCTCTTGCTTTCTTGTTTGGGGCCACCAGACAAAAGGTTGAATTCAAGGCCCTGATTCCCCATGGTGGTTCCATTGAATCCGGCTGGTTATTTGCAAAAGACTAAATCCACTGTTTTGTTTTATACCCCAAGCAGATTGTATGTGGAAAGACAGAAGCCAGCCTCACGCAAAGAGAAGACTACGCACGGCCCGACAGGGCACCACCCTTGCAGTGCTGTGGGGTCTGTCTGGGCCGGCGCAGCCCCCAGGGCAGGGGCAACTTCCTGCCTGCACTCTGCACTCCGCCGACCCCGGGCCCCGCAGCCGTGGCTGCCCCTCTCAGGGAGACGCCCAGATGCGGACAGACCGTCAAGGGGACACCCCCGCTTCTTTCCAGGTAGGCTTGGGAGGGCAGGGTTGCACACAGGTGACCCTCTCAGGGACTCTGCCACTTCCACTGCCACCTCACGTGCCCATCGCCATGAAGATGAGGGACGACCCCTCTGTCCCCATCACCCGGAACCCAGAATCAGGAGATCTGAGTGGGCCTTAGGGAGGCCCAACCTCCCTAAACATGGCCTGTAAGATGCCAACTGGAGTGGCCCAGGCTCGTAGGGAAGAGCAAATGAGATGTGACCACCGGCGGGTCTCAGGCTTGGGTGGTGGCAGTGTCCCTGATCTCAGGGCGAGTTAACACCCCCCGAACTCCTGACCCAGCCGGGTGGGCACGGCCAGAGCCTCTGCATTCCCGACAAGCTCCCCGGTGAAGCCAACACTGTGCTCGGGGACCCACTCTGAGGGCCGCCGAGACCATCGCTCCAGGCACACTGCGGGCACCGGCACTGTCTGTCTTAGGACACCACCGGGTCCAAGTCCGAAAGCCGACTCCACCCCGCGCCCTCAGCCAGCAAAGATCTGGGCCTCGACCCCTGCAGCCGGCATCCTGGTCAGTGTGGACAGCTGGCTGTAGCCAAGTCACTCGTGCCTCCCCAGGGCCCCGCACGCCTCTCGCACACTTTTATTTTCTTCCTCTGAAGCCCCCGCCTGCCCGCTGAAGTTATTCCAACGCGTTCACCACAGAGCCCAGGGGACCAGCCTGGGGACAACGCAGCCTCTGCCACACGTCCAGGAGAGGGCCAGGTCAGTGTGGCCAGATGCGGTGACCTCCAGAGGCCAAGCCCTGGACGGGGGAGCTCTTCCTGGGAGCGGCTTGGAGCCCGCAGCAGACGGGGGCTCAGGCCTGGAGGTGGCTGAACCACCCCTTCTCCTGGTTGGCCCTACACGGCGCTCACACACCCAGGTACCGACGCCACGGCCCAAGTCTTCCCGTCCAGAAACCTCCCACCCAACTGGACTGACCTGGCTTGGCCTGGGGGCACAGATAACTAGGCCCTGGTCAGACTCTGCCCCTGGCCAGCATGTTCTCCCCCTGGGTCTCTGGGACCCTGACAAGGTGATGCCATTGGACTCCTAGGAGGGAGGAGGTGAAGGTCACATGACTACTACCTGCCCGAAGATGCAGAGAAAGAAACGAGACAGGGGCCGTGGACAGAAGCAGCTGGGCCTCTTCCCTCTGAGCAAGGAGAAGGGGCTGCTCCTCGGCCCTGGCACCCGATACACCCCTCCCTCCTTCCCTGAACCCATGTGTCACTTGATGGCTCCTTCTGGGCATGTAGGTACCCATATGAACTGAAAGCAGGGTCTCAAGAAGATACGTGTACACCCACGTTCACAGCAGCATTACTCAAAATAGCCAAGACGTGGAAGCAACCCAAGTGCCCATCAAAAGATGATGGATAAACCAAATGCAGTCCATCCACACAATGGAATATTACTCAGCCTTAACAAGGAGGAGGGGGCTTCCCTGGTGGTGCGGTGGTTAAGAATCCACCTGCCAACGCAGGGGACACGGGTTCGAGCCCTGGTCCGGGAAGATCCCACATGCCACGGAGCGGCTAAGCCCGTGTGCCACAACTACGGAGCCTGTGCTCTAGAGCCCGCGAGCCACAGCTACTGAGCCCGCGAGCCACAACTACTGAAACCTGTGCACCACAACTACTGAAGCCTGCGTGCCTAGAGCCTGTGCTCTGCAACAAGAGAAGCCACCTCAATGAGAAGCCCGCGCGCCACAACGAAGAGTAGCCCTTGCTCGCCGCAACTAGAGAAAGTCCGCGTGCAGCAACAAAGACCCAACGCAGCCAGAAATAAAAATAAATAAAATAAATAAAAATTTAAAAATAAAAAAGGGAGGAGATTCTGACACAAGCTACAACCTGGATGAAACTTGAAGACCTTATGCTAAGTGAGATTAAGTCAGTCATAAAACGATAGATACTGTACGATTCTACATTTGAGATTCTTAGAGTAGTTAAAAATCGGACAGAAAGCACAGTAGTGGGTGCTGGGGGGCAGGGCGGTTATTGTTTAACGGGTGTGGAGAGGTGCAGTTTTACAAGATGAAAGCTTTCTGGAGACGGATGGTGGTGATGGTGGTGGCACAACATTATAAACATACTGAATATCAGTCAGCCACATACTTAAAAACAGTTAATATAATAAGGTTTTTTTTGTTTGTTTTGTTTCTGCGGTACGCGGGCCTCTCACTGTTGTGGCCTCTCCCATTGCGGAGCACAGGCTCCGGACGCGCAGGCTCAGCGGCCATGGCTCACGGGCCCAGCCGCTCCGCGGCATGTGGGATCCTCCCAGACCGGGGCACGAACCCGTGTCCCCTGCATCGGCAGGCGGGCTCTCAACCACTGCGCCACCAGGGAAGCCCCAATAAGTTTTATGTTACGTGTATTTTACCATATTTTAAAAAATGAGACCATGGCGGGGGTAAGGGGGAGCTTAATGCAGTATGACTGGTGTTCCTGTAAGTGACACCAGGAGTGCACTCAGAGGGACAGCTATGTGCAGAAGAAGCAAGAGGGTGGCCGTCTGCAAGCCAAGGAGAGAGGCCTCAGAAGAGAGGCCTCAGAAGAGCCCGAACCCAGCCTCCAGAGCTGCTAGAGAATAAGTAGCTGCTGGTTAAGCCCCCCGTCTGTAACATTCTGTTACGGCAGCCCTAGCAAACTAATACAGGATTCTCAGTCTCTAGCCAGGCGACCTACAAACTACATAAATAAGAACTAAAAGTTAGGAGAACAAATCTAGAGAAAAGATAGAAAGCCAGGTGCCGAGAACATATCAATCGTGAATTAAAAAGAGAGCCTTCTCCCCTCCTGCGTGACACAGGAAGTTTCTGCGTGAACCAGGAAACCATGCCCCAGGGGACCCAGGCAGGTGAGGAGCATGGGGGGAGGCATGGGACCAGACCCGGGACTATTAGGAGGAAGTCTTCACTCTGAACAGAGACCCTGCCCGCTTCCCCGGCCCACCCAGGTGCTGGCGGCTGGAATTCCTACACCCAGGCAGGATGGGGAGAATTTCTCTGCAGAAACGGGATCAGGCCAGCAGTGAAGCCTGCACAGAGCTTTCAGTCAGCTTTCTGGTACCTTACTGTAATAAGTGAACAGCCCAGGGTCATCAGACACTTGGAGAAAGCCTCCAAGAGGAAAGAGACCAAAACATACAAGTAAATGCGGAAAAAACTGGAGGGAATCATGAAAAATGCAGGGTGTGGAAGACATAGATACCAAACATTAAATCCTCATAGAGATAAGGTACTGTATCCTCAAAATGAGAATCAAAGGCAATAAAAAAGGAAAAAGAAAAAAGAAACAGAGAAAAAGAGCTCCTGGAAGTTAAAAATGTGATAGCTAAAATAAAAATTTTGATAAGTGAGTTGGGAGATAAATCCAAGGAAACCTTTCGGAAACTAGAACAAAAAGAGGTGGGCAAAGTAGTGAGAAATAGTGAGAAGAAAATTAGAGTCATTCATGAGTCACCCAGAAGGCCCCAAATCTATAAATTAGGAGTTCCAGAAAGCAAGGAAGGAAAATTACCAAAGATGCAAGACGGGAAAGCGTCCCAGAATTGGAGGATGTGAGCGTCCAGGCTGAAGGGGCTCACAGACACCCTGCACAACGGAGGAAAGATTCTCATACAAAGTCATGAGAAACTGCAGAACCTCAGTGAGCAGAGATCCCAAATGCTTCCAGAGAAGACAGACTTCACACGAAGGACTGAGGGTCAGCAGGGCATGAGACCTCTTGACAGCAACACCGAGACCTAGACCTCAGCGGGAAATGGCCCCCACCCACATTCTGAACAAAAATGATTTTCTATCTAGAATTACATATACAACCAACTTATCAAGCCATTAAGCCACAAAAACTATCTTCCAATGTATCAAGTCATTAAGCCACAAAAACTATCTTCCATGCATCCTTTCTCAGGAAGCTACTGCAGGATGTACTCCACCAAAATGAGGGAGAAAATCACAGAAGAGGAAAGACATGGGGGGGGGCGTGGTTGTCCAACGAACATGAGGTGGCGAAGGGAATTTCCAGGAGCAATTTTATATATGTTTACACAAAAATACCACGGATTTGAACTGTGAGGGTCCGCTTATACATGGATTTTTTCCGTAGTAAAGACTACAGTACTACATGACTCATGGTTGAATCCACAGATGTATCCACAGATACAGCAGAACCACACATACTCAGGGCTGACTATCAATTACACGTGGATTTTCAAACGTGTGGAGGGTCGGAGCCCCTAATCCCAACACCGATCAAGGGTCCACTGTATATATCTTCCAGCAAACACTGAAGGAAAATATATAAATCTAAAAAATGTGCATATACTGTATATAGAGAGAGAGAATCTGGTGGATGTTTCATGCAAAACGCAGCACTGAGAGATATTTTTCTGAGCATTTGGAAGTTGGGCAACAAATTAACCACTGTTTTAAAGAAAACTATGTATTTGAAAAAATGAGGCGATTACTAACTCAAGCTGCACGTGAAAAGTATCAATACATGCGTGTGTACAGAATCAGTGCGTTGCTTGCCTCGATACCCCAGTCTTTTAATAATGAGAGCTATCGATTTAACAGAATTGACCTAACTGCTGGAATGGTTAAAAAAGGGAAGAGAAAGGTGGTTCTAAAAGACTGAGAATCTTCACCTACCATAGTAGGGAGTCAGTACATAACAGCTGAAAGTGATCGTAAACCAAGAAAGCAGTAAGCACAGATGTAGAGACTTGGAGTTAAGCGCCTGGAGACACAGCTGAAGGAGTTTAAAGTTGTACATCTGGAAGCAGTAGAGGGAAGGGGGCTTTGTCCTAAACACTGTTGTTTTTAACATTAATTGACATCTTAAACTGTGGGCACATCGTCTTGATAAAAATTAAAATTTTTCAAGAGGGATGGGAGGAAAGATTTTCATGAGAAAATTCTCTCAATAGTGACGTTATGCTTGCTTTTCCAGCTGTAGAAACTAAGACTCAGGATTTGTGCCTCATGGGGGCCGGGATCCGAACCCGGGTGTTGGGGGAAAGTCCTGCTCCTCACAGAGGATGCTGGCCTGGTAGGTGCCCAGCCCGAGTATTTAGCACGTTGGTGGGAAAGTCAGAAAGGGGGCCCAAGTGGCAGGTCAGTGGCCTTCTTGGGGGGACGGAGGGGGCAAGCTTCCCTGAGAAGGCACCAGATATGTCAGACTGGAAGCAGGAAAGTGACCGGAGAGGCCATGAGCATCGCATGCAGATGACGGCTATTCCCACGCCGAGACCAGGTCACCAGCCAGGAAGCCACCCCAAGGCCGGGAGGGGTCGAGAGCAAAAACAGACACCACGGAGGCCAGCAAACACGGGCCCCACATTCATCCTTGTGCTGCCCAGAGGGGAGGGGATTCAGGCGCAGTTGGCCTCAAACCAGGGAGCCACCCAGGTGTGCCCACCTCCACGGTGCGGGCAGGGCGTCCCCAATGGCCGGGGAAGGACCAGACTCAAAAAACAAGCTCAACCAGCACCCTAGGCCGTGCCCACCTGGCCGACTTCATGCCAGCATTGCTCCTTCTGCTTTCCTCACCCGTTCATCCTGGGAAGGTTTCGCGGGGTTGTTTTGTTAAGTTTAGACATTATAGCTTTAGCTTCACAGAAAAACTGAGTGCAAGTACAGACACATGAGTGTGGTGTATTTGTTACAGTCGATCAGCCAATGCTGATACAGCATCACTCCTGGTGTCGCCCATCCCGTGATTTTGGACAGATGTAACGCCCTGTACCTACCATTACTGTGTCACACAGAATAGTTTCCTGCCCTAAAATTCCTCTGCACTCCACCTATTCATCCTTCCTTCCCCCAACCCCTGGCAACCAGTGTTCCTTGACTGTCTCCATAGTTCTGCTTTCTCCAGAAAGTCGCAGAGTGGGACTCATACAGTACGAAGGCTTTTCAGGTTGGTTTCTCTGACTTTGTCGTACACACTTAAGGCCTCCGCGTCTTCTGTGGACCTGAACCATACTGTGTCATCCACTCCTACTCAAGAGCATCTTTGTTGCTTAAGTTTTGGTAATTATGAATAAAGGGAAGGTCTTTTCCACGTCAGGAAAAAAAAAAAAGAGATGGACCTAACTTCCGAAGAATGAACCCTGTTAAGTTTACCTTGAGAATTTCCCCACACTGGCTGCCTTCTCAGTTGCAGGCACCCAGAAAACCTTCCAGGGCAGCCCAGTCAGAAACCACGGCCACGGTGTCCAGGGACACCATCGGCTGACATCTGCTGAGCTCTCACCATCCACGGAGGGCCAGGAGCTGTCATCAAAACAGGGGGCTCAGAGAGGTAAGGTGACTTGTCCAAGGCCACACAGCAGGAAGGGGCGAAGATCTGAACCTCCCCACTCAGCTGTCCCCAGAACTGGAAGGAGCCACGGGGATGTGGGGGCCAGCCCCAATGCCCCCTGTTCCCCATCAGAGGAGAGGCCCACACCTGGCACCGTCGGCTGACGCGTGCACATCGAGGATGAGTCAGAGAAGTGGCTGGTCTGTAGACCCCAAGTCAGCGTCCTCTCCCCTGGGAGCCTGGCTCCCTCTGAGCTGCACTCCCTGAGGAGACGCCCTCTGCTCGCCTGTTGCCCTGACCTCCCGGGGACGGCAGAGGCTCCTCTCCCCACTGCCAAGTGCTCACGGCAGGTCCAAGCCAGTCAGTTCCCACAGAGAGCCCATGAGGGAGACACTGTACCCATTTTACAGACAGAAAAAAACTGAGGCGTGATAAGGTTAAGTCACTTGCCCAAAGTCCTGACGGAAGCAGCTCAGCTAGGACCCCCGCCATGTGTGCCAGGTTCCCAGGCCCACGTTTGGGACGATCCCTCTCCACTGCCCACCGAAAAACAGGGGGTCAGCATCGAAGAGCGCAGCCTGCAGTTCCAACTACACCAGGTCCCCCTGGACTGGGGGTCCTCACTCAGAATGGCAGGATGACTCATCCTGAAGGAGGGTCCCTTCAGGACGCAGCTCTGCACCCAGCACCCAGGAGCTGCCCCGGGCGTCAGGAGAACCCTGGGTTTCGCTCAGGGGAGGCCGGCTGCTGCTTCGGACGCCACTGACATCAAGCACTGTCTTCTCTGTGGTGTGAACGGTTTCAAGGTGCAGGCTCTGGAGACCTGGGCATCCCTGACTCCAGCTTCCAAGTTTCAGCCCCATATCCTGTCGGGCCTCAGTGAGCAGGGACCACCCTTGTTCACCCTTCATGCCCCTCCCTCTGGGCCTGAACAGGGGAGACAGGAATAGACGCAGGGTTCCCAATCCCGCCATCCGGGGAGCACCCTTCCCGGACCCGTGCTCCCCTCTCTGGTCACCCAGCAGGCACTGAGGCTCAGCTGCCCGAGGCCCGCGGGGCTGGCCTCTCACAGGTCAGGGGTTCATGGACATAACTGTGAGGTGGGGCAGCAGGGGGTGCAGGGCAGGGATGGGAGGAAGAATCGAGGGAGCCCCCTCACGGGAGAGGGTCCTTGACCAGAGTGGCCGGAAGTCAGGCAGGTCTGAGCTCGGATCCTGGACAGGTGACCTGACCCGAGCCTCTACTTCCCTATCTGCAAAATGGGGGTCAAAGTTACTTCTCTCTCGGAGCCACAGAAGAGGAGAACAGCGTGGGGGTGAAGAGCCAGGAGCTGGGGTCAGACCGACACTGCACTGCCCTCAGAGCGGGCCCGAGTCACCTAACTTTGCTGGGTCTCCGTGTCCCCTGCTGTGACGAGTGACAGTGACAATACCCACCCCGTGGGATGCTCGTGGCGAGTAAGAGTCGTCACACCTGCAAAGCACCTCAGGGTGGTGCAGGGCGCGTGGCAGGCGCTGCGTTAAGTGAGTCACATCAGAAGCCGCGACGGTCTAGCCCGTGACCAGGCGGAGGACCTGGGGGGCCGTGATGGACGCGGGTGGCCATGGCTGCTCTGTGCTGCAGCTCTCCATCACTGCGGCGGCAACAGCATCGCTTGGGACCTTGATGAGATGCAGATTCTCGGGCTCCCCCGGGCCCACTGAAGCAGAAACTCTGGGGGTGGGCAGACCACCGGGGCTGTAATGCCCACCAGGTGACTCACATGCCACTCGAGATCAAGAACCCAGGTTGTCCTGTTAGAACCACCTGCAGGACCTTGAAAACTAGTAACTGACACCCAGTCCTCCCAGGGACGACTCAGTGGGTCAGAGGCGAGGCCTGAGCAGCAGAGGGTTTTAAAAGCTCACAGGTGATTCTTATTTCAGGACCAACAATCGTTTTCTTTTTTATGTTATGTTTTTTGACGACCACCGATCTTGTTGCTGAAAATCTGCCCGATGGTCAAGCTCCCAGCTTCACCCCAGGCAGCAGCCTCTGTCTCACACTCTCCGGGGAGCCCCGCCAACTCTTCCCAGGGCGGGCGCTCTATATACACACACCAAACACTCCAGGAAGGCGGCCCAGGCCGCAGGCCGAGCACCCAGATTAAGATGGAGGATTTGGGGGCTTCCCTGGTGGCGCAGTGGTTGAGAGTCTGCCTGTCGATGCAGGGGACACGGGTTCGTGCCCCGGTCCGGGAGGATCCCACCTGCCGCGGAGCGGCTGGGCCCGTGAGCCATGGCTGCTGAGCCTGCGCGTCCGGAGCCTGTGCTCCGCAACGGGAGAGGCCACGACAGTGAGAGGCCCACGTACCGCAAAAAAAACCCCACAAAAAACAAAACAAAAAAAAAATGGAGGATTTGGGCTCAGGTGGGTCACCGAGCCGTCTGAGATGTGACATGAGCTATGAGCCGTTATCGCAGGAAAACACTAACACCCACAACCGCACGCAGGGGTTCCACACCACCGGCCCGCCTGGGCCCCAGTGAGACCCCCCCACAGGCCCCAGTTCCTGGAGCGCAGGACCCCCAGGGGGGAGAGGGGATGGCTGAGGCCCGCGTGGGGCTCCTGTTGCAGGGGGACCGGCAGAGGGAGCAACAGGGGTGGGCAGGACACCTGCCACACCCTGGGTTCAAGTCCAGCTCCACCACCACTAAGCCGTGAGGCCAGGCAAGTGACTTATCTGCAGCTTCCACGCCTGTAAAATGGGGATAAAATAGCTCCTAACGCGCTGGGCTGCAGCTCCTAACCGACCGGGTACCAGCACCGGGAGCAGCTTGTGAGCTCTTTTATCCCCGAGGAGGCCGCCCAGGTGCGTTATAGCTCCACGGAGGCCACCGAGGTGCCTGATGCATCCCCACGCAGCCCTTCCCCCAGGTGCCTGCTGCGTCCCCACGCAGCCCCTCCCCCAGGTGCCTGAAGCATCCCCATGGAGCCCCCGCCCAGGTGCCCGATCCACCCTCAGGTCTCTGCCATCTCCTCACGGACGTCCTCCCCTCCCGTCCACCCTCTCTGAGAAGAAGGAGAGCGTGCTTGGGGACCAGCTGGCCCTGCACCGTCTCTTTTTCCAAAGCCCCGAAACACAGAGAGCAGGACTGCTGGTCACTCTCTGCTCTGAGAACCTCCTCGGGGCCCCTCCCACCTCCCCCGAGTGCCCGCTTCCCGTGGCGTGGGGACACCCCCCTACTCTAAATGACTGTTTATCTACCAGGTACCTTCCGAGTGCCAGGGGCTGAGGGTACAGAGAGCAAAGAACCTCCCGGACCTGAGATGTAGGGGGACAGAGAGACACTAGGTGAACCCCACCATGAAGGAAACTAGAGTAGCACTCGGTGGGGAGGGGCAGGAACGCGGGCAGGGCCACCTGCAGGGGGCGAAACTGAGCAGGTCCTGCGCCCCGCACAGACGGTGTGCTTGAGAAATTAGGAGTTTCTCCAAACATAGACTTCACCGCATCCAGGAATAAATCCCCAGGTTTGGGTGAGGGGTAGAGGCCCTGTAAGGACATCTCAACTTCCAGAAGATTCTTTAAAAAGAAGCTGAATGGAAACGTAAAATGGTGCAGACATTCTGGAAAACAGCCCAGCAGTTCCTCAGTTAAACCTAGAGACCTCGCCTGACCCAGCAATTCCACTCCTCGGTTTATACCCCCAAATGCAAAGAACGAAATGAAAACACACGTCCATACACAAACCTGTATACAAATGTTCACAGTAAAAGGGGGGAACAAAAGGGGGAAACAAGCCAAAGGTCCATCAATGATGACGGATAAACCAAAGATGGTCCATCCGTAGGCTGGAACACTATTGTCTTCATATTCACACGGCACGTAGTCAAGCTACAGCATGGATGAACCTTGAAAACATTACAGGGAGTGAAAGAAGCCAGACAGTGCAGGATTCCATCTGCGTGGAATGTCCACGATGGGCAGATCCATAAGACAGAAACCAGATTCGCGGTTGCCAGGGGCTGGGGGAGGGGGGATGACGGGGGGGGGGGAGGGGGGATGACAGGGCTTCTTTTTGAGGTGATGAAAATGTTCTAGAATTGACTGGTGATGCTGCACAGCTCTGTGAATATACTAGAAATCGTGGAAGTGTGTGCTTTAAACGGGTGAATTGTACGGTGTGTGAACTGCACCTCAAACTATTAAAAACAGAGCCTCAGCTCAGTGGGGCCCCTGCAGTCTGAGTGGGCCCGGGGGTGAGGCGGGCCCACCCTTCCTTTGCCCTGGGGGGGGGGTCTGGGGGTCTCTGCCCACTCCTGACAGACATCACAGCTACCCTGACCACCCCAGTGGGGACACCTCCACTTCCTGTGAAGGCCAGAAACAATCCCCCTGATTACTGGGCTCCATGGGGACCCCACAGATGACACCTGCCCAGAAAGCCTGCTCTGCAGCCAGGGGGCACCGCACAGCTGGGGAGTGCTTCCAAGCTGTGCCCTGAACCTCCACAGGGCACTCCCAAGTCCACCCACAGGCCCCAGTGGCCCAGGGGGTGGAGAAGGCTCCGGTCAGGACTCCACCCAGGACACGGAGGAGGAGACTCTGACTTCAGACGTGACATTTGCTCCCAAAGGGCGGGGCCGGTGCAGGGGCCCCCCAACCTGGGGTCTGCGGACTCCCGGGGGTAGGACAGACTTGGGGATCGTGAGGGAAGAAATTACATCCTTATATCCACCAGCCTCCACCTGGGATTGAGGCAGGCAGCAAACCACGGCGGCGTTCGCCAAACCCGTGACCCCGTCACCCATGGAAACAGCACGTCCAGTGAGGGCGGCTGCAAACGCCCTGGGACAGCGTTACACCCAGGCCTGCCGGCCCCAGAGCTGAGAATGAAGCTCACGCCCACCCTGCCGGATGCCAGAGCGGCCAGCCGAGGGGTGGACCGGGCCCAGGACACACCGTGCCAGGGCCCCACGCTGCCCCTGTGGCCCCCACGGACGCAGCTCCAAGCTGTGCTGGGCCCAGTGGGGGGACACCTGGCCCCACACCCCGCTGCCCCAGGGTAAGGAGGGACATCACGGGCTCCACAGGCGTCTCTGGAGAGAGCGGCTCTGAGAAGGGACCCCGAGCGCAGAGGGAGGAGCCCTGCACCACCCGGGAGGACTCAATGTTCAGGGGGCCTGGGGCAGGGCAGGCCTCTGGCCAAACCGTGTCCCCCAGCCCCACCCCGACTCCCGGTCAGCCCCGGGGCTGCAGCTGGGTTGGGCATCTCCAGGCGGGCTCTGAGAGAGGGTGGGGACCCTGACTCTCTCTGGGTGCTCCCAGCAAGCCCTCACCCGGCTCCTTCAGCTCCCAGCACCCTGTGCCTCAGGGACCCTGGCGAGACCACACGCCCGTCGCTCCCACCCAGGGCCCACGCTCCTTCTAGGCCCTGCACGGTCCCTGGCCACACAGGCAGGAGGGCCTGCGCCCCTGGCAGACAGGCCCCTGAGGTTGGGTTTTCCGGAAACTTCCCTCAGCCATCGCCCAGGGTCCTCGAGGCACGGCGGCCAGAACGGCGGCTCTGAGGGCAGAAGGCGGCTGGAAGAGGCGGTCCGATGGTGTGAAGACCTGAGGGGCTCCCATGCCTCCCCCAGAGGGCCCCGGACACCTGGGCACTGGCCTGGCTCCCGGCCGGCCAGGCTATGCTGTCCTTCCGTTGGACGTAAACAGGACCTCAGATGAGGCTGCTCTGACCACCACGGAGTGACACAGGTCACCCGGCCACCCACACAGTGCCAAACCCTCAAGGAGGCCAAGGCACCCTTCACCATTTCAGCTCCATCCTCGCCTCCCTCCGGAGATGAGTCAGACCCCCATCAGAGGACTGTCCCCCTTTCCGACAGCACCCACTCCAGGGTGAACCCCCTTCCTCAGACCCTCCCCAAACGGCCCACCCAAAGCCCACTCCCACAGCAGGCTCTTTCTAACACCCTCTCGCTCCAGGGCTCCCCATTGTTCCAAGCAAGTGCTCCTGGGGGGCTGGCCTCTACGCCCTGAGGGAGTTCTGGGCGTTTCCACAGGAACTCCTCCCTGCTGGCCACTGTGGGTGGGCGGGGAGGCTTGGAGGCACAGGTCTGCCTTCCCCAGGGCAGGGGCGGGTGCTGAGGGAACTCAGAAGCCCCCAGGCTGACCGTGCAGCCTGACGGGCTCCGGCTCGGAATCAGCCCTGACAACCCTCCCGCGGCTTGCCGGGCAGTGGGCTTGGGCCCGGGCCGCTCCTGCAGGATGACGCAGGGGGCATCTCCAAGCAGATGGAGAGCTGTCCCCAGGCGGGGGGTCCTGCTCCATGGGCAGCTGAGGCAGACCCGCATTTTCATCTCAGGACTTTGGGCCAAACTGAGAGCAGCTCAAGTGGGATCGAGCCCTGGGCTGCCGGGTGGTTGGGCAGCACTGCTGGGCATCACCTAGAGACCCCCGTGCCCTGGGGACCCAGATCTACTTAGCGCCCCTCAGTGTCCCGAGACGGGGGCACACGGCTGCCCACTGAGGCAGGGGTTCCTGCCTGGGGCACAGCAACAGCCGGGGTGGCCCTGCTCTGGGTGGGTTCTGGCTGCTCTGGGCTAGAGGACAGCCATCCTCAGGGGCTGCTGCTGGGACTTTATGGGAAGGTATGTGGAAGGGGCTGGGCTCTGGGCTTAGAAACAAGGGGCGAAGTGAGACATAACACACGTGTGCCCCTGACAGCAGGAAGGGCTCATTCTCCCTCCCCTCCCCTCCATAGCCCACCCCCATCTCTGTCTCTTCCTCCCCAGCCCTGCCTCTCCCCGTCCCTGTCTCTGTCTCTCTCCCTCCACTGTCTCTGTCTCCTCTGTCTCTGTCTCTATCCCCTGCCCCCTTCCCTCCCTCTCCGTCTCTCCACTAACACTCCTGTCCTTTCCTCCTCCTGCCTGGCCTCGAGCTGGCAGGACGCTCTCCGCCTGTCGATTCACGGTCACTGTCAACATGGCAGCCTGGATCCAGCCCCGAGAAAACCCTGACTTCTGCTATATTTCTGCTGCATTCTCTCTGGGACCCACGATTAATTTCTTCCACATTGAGCCCGGCACCGTGGACACAGGTGCCGTCCGGGCAGCGTGGCACACCAGGGCCCAGGGACACTCCGGCCCAGCTGTTGCCTGGGACCTCGGTCCCTGGTGGGTTACCTCCTGGCTCTTGTTTCTCCTGACAATCAGGTTGGTTCTGTGCAGACCCAAAGGGTCAGGCCGTGGCCCCACGGCCGTGCTTGCAGGGCGGCCCTGTTCCCTCTGCCTCTGGGTGCTTAAAAGTGCTCCCCCTGGCGTGCCTCGGACACCCGCCTCACTCCTGCCATCCTCGGGTCTCTGCGGGAAAGCCGCTCCCCTAGAAGGCTTTCCCGGATGCCCCAGACACCCGCCAGCGCCCATGTTAGCATGGGCCCAGCTTCCTCCATCCCGGATTCACTGACACGGTCCCCAGCCTGTGCAAATGCACACACCGCCCTGGGGCTCTCGGTTCCCTGCTCTCCCTGGGGCCAGCTCATTGCCCGGCACAGCCCCTGCTCAATAAATACCTGCGTGGGTCCCAGCTTCCCTGCAGATACCACTGCTGTTCTCTCGCCGTTGGTAAAACAGACCCTAAATGCAGCCCATCAAAGCCACCTCGCTGAGAACTGGACAGGACCACCTGGCCGCTTAGCTGGTGGGCTGAGGTCCCGACGTTTACTGAGCCCCTGTCTGGCACCGTGCTAGGTACTCTGGGGGCAAGAGGAAGGCACCCACGATTTATTTCAAGGAATCCACCATCCAATGGGGGGGGGCAGCATGCCAACGGGCACCCTGGGGGTGGCTAGGACTCAGGCGCTGCAGTTTAAGTCACCGTGGTTATCTACAGTACATAGAAAAGCTTTAGAACTCAACAGTAAGAGGGCAATCTTGAAGTGGGCAAGGACCTGAACAGACATTTCTCCAAAAGCACACGAATGGCCAAGAAGCGCATGAAAAGTTCCTCAGTATCACTGGTTATGAGGGAAACGCAAATTGAAACCAGTGAGATACTACTTCACACCCACCAGGATGGCTATAATCAAAAAGGCAGACAATAACAGGCGTGAAGAGGACGTGGAAAAACTGGAGCCCTCAAACCCCGTTGATGGGAATGCAAAACGGTGCAGCTGCTCTGGAAGAGAGGGCGGCAGCGCCTCAAAAGGTGAAACACAAGAGTCACAATGCGACCTGGCAATTCCACTTGTGGGTGTTCACCCAAGAGAATGGAAAACATACTTCCACACAAAACCGCGTCCACAATGTTCACAGCAGCACTACTCACGAGAGTCAAAAGGTGGAACCGCCCCAAATGTCCATCGATGAATGGACGGATAAACAAACTGAGGTCTGTCCATACAGTGGACTGTTATTCAGTCTTAAAAACGGATGAAGTTCTGATACGCGGGACGTGGATGCACCCTGAAGACACTGCGTAGAAGCAGCCAGACACAGAAGCCCACGTAGTGTAGGATTTCATCTGTTTGACATGTCCAGAACAGGCAAATGCAGAGACACAAAGCAAATTAGGGGTTGTCAAGGGCGGGGGGGGGGGGGGGGGGGGGGCGGGGGCGGCAATGGTGACTGACTGCTTAATGCATAACGAGGTTTCTCTTGTGGGTGACAAAAAAAAGTTCTAAAATTAGGGTGTGGTGATGGCTGCACAACCTCGTGAACTTCTCAAAGCAGTGAGTTGTACACTTTAAAAGGATGGATTTTATGTAAATTATGTCTCAGTAAAACAATACCATTTGTCTCCTCTCAGGGCGCAGGCTTGATACCACCTCCAGGATGTAGCAAGGACAGGAGGGGAAAACGGGCAGCGCAGAAGCGGGACCAGCAGCCACCACTGGTGTCTGTAAATGGTTTACAACAGTCACACTAGCTTATTTATGCAGCATCTGTGCATCCAGGCGCCAGCTCAGAAATCTCTGCCTGGGCTCGCATGCAACGTTCAGGACGCCCCACACAGGCTCGTAACCGAGGATCTGGGGTCTGAACTCAGCCCTGTGCTGCGTGATTCTGTGGCTTCCAGAACCCAAATCTCCCACGTGACTTTGGCAAGTCACTCTATCCCCTGGCCTTGGTTTCCTCGTCTGTAAAATGGGCATAGTAACTGTGTGGGCCTGGCCTCACGGGGTGTGGGGCAAGCAGATTTCCTAACGGACGAAAATGGTGGCCACGTGGCCGGGACAAGTGAGGGCTGGGTCCCCATCCCGTCTCTGCTCCTGCTGACCCACCCCCGCCCCCGGGCCTGTCTCCACCCTCCTCCCTTCCCTGCCCCCCTCCTCAGCCGATTCTGAGTCCTGGGGCCCCTCCAGGGACAACCTCTCTCCTGCCTTTTGCTATCAACTCCCAGAGTATGATGCCCCACTGAGATCCGGACTCACAACCTCCACCGCAGCCTCACCATCTTCACCTGGCTCCACACCCACCCCTCCCCCAGGGGCCCCTGTGTCCCCGGTGCCTGGGTGCTGACCGTCCCGGACTCTGCCCGCCTGCTCTGCTCACCTCTGAGCTCTCAGGGTTCTGGTTCTCCCCAGCCCACTGTCACCACCTGGACCCAGGCCATCATCCCTTCCCCCCTAGACACCTGCACCACCTCCCAGGTCCCCCAGCCTCCTCTCTGGCCCCCCTTTCCTTCCCCACCCAGCAGCCAGAGTGATTACCCAAACACAACTGTACAACTACCACACGGCCCAGCAAACGTACTCCTGGGCATTTATCCCAGAGAAATGAAGACTCAGGTGCACACAGAGCCTCTACGTCAAAGTTAGCAGCGGCGGGTACTCCCAACAGCCCCACGCGGGAACCATCCCAGACGCCACGGACGGTGACGGGGCAGCGCCCCATCCGCTCTGGGGGCACGGTTGAGCAGTAAAAGGAACCGACCGTCGACGGGAACAAGGGCCTGGACGGGCTCCAGAGAAGCACGGCGAGCGGCAAAGGTGCTCCCAGAGGCTACATTTGTAGAACACTCTTGAAATGAGAAATGGAGCGCAGATCAGCGGTTGCCGGAGGCTGAGGAGACACGGGGGCGAGGGGGGAGTGGGTGTGGCCATAAAAGGAGGACGGGGGTCCCTGCGGTGATGGGATATTCTGCATCGGACGGTATCAACGTTGGCATTTGGGCTATAACACTACTAGAGTTTTGCAAGATGTCACCCTTGGGGCAGACACGGTGGAGGGCTCGGGGACGTCCCTGGATTATTCTTACAACTGGACGTGAATCTACAATTATCTGGAAACAAAACGTTTAATTACAAAACGACAAACATCAGATCGCGTTGCTGCCCTGCTTAAACCTTTCAGAGCCCTTCCTGGCCTCTGGACAAAATCTAACGTCCTTCCCATGGCCCGGAAGCTGTGCTCAGACCCCTTACCCTCTACCCTCACTCTGCTGCAGCCCACGCCTCTGCCTCTGGGCCTTTGCACGTGCTGTTCTCCCCACCTGCTCGTTCTCCCACCCTCCACACGACTGCCCCTTCACATCCTCAGCTCTCTGCTGGTGTGTCATTCATGCATCGTCCAACCACGGTCCCCCGAGCTTCCCCCTGCTGCAGGTGCTGCGGCCGTACCGGGGGCCGCAGTCAGGAACCTGACAGACGGGCCTCTGCCCTCCAGAGCGTGGAGGCCACGGGAGCCAGCGCACAGGCGTGTGTGCACACGGGGCGCCCAGAGGGGACAGCAGAGGGGCGCCACGCCTGGTGCCACACACCGCCCTCACCAAAGTGGACGTCAACCACTGCGGCTGCGTCTCTGAACTCAGCAGTAAGCAACCCAATGGCCGGGGGCGGGGCTGTGAAAAGGCCATGCACACAGGTTGGCTGCACGGCCCACAGCCCCTCGGCTTGGCTCCTACAACCAGCCTCCGACAAAGCCTGCCCGGGTTTGTGACACCGGCCTACCAGGTAAGATCCTGCCTGGTACTCCTGGGAGGGCTCCCCTGGCCACCCTTGGTTCCTGAAACCCTCCCCCACTGACCTGCCCACGGTGTGGCTGCTACCCACCCCCACCTGGAAACGCCTCCCCTCCTCCCATCTGCCGTCCTCAGCCCTGATGCAGAGGCTGGCTCGCGGGGCGGGAGGGACAGGCGCTTCTCAAGGCGTGGTCCCTGGGACTGCCTGTGTCAGAGGGCCCCACTGCAGGCCCCTGGGCTCTCCCCTGGGAGCCTGTCCAGGTGGCCGGGGTTAGGCGATCAGCCCAGAGACCGCAAGGTCAGCCCTGTTGCAGCATTTCCCGTCTCCACTGCCTGCCTGAGCCTCAGCTCCCCACCTGTAAAACGGGGGAGTCATGCTTCTCTCACAGGGAGACCACAGGAGAGAAGCCGGCGCAGCTCCCCAGCTCAAGGCCAACACTCGCCAGGCCTGAGAGTGACAGCAGTGAGCTGGGGGGAGTGGGATGGGAGGAAGGTCAGAGCGTCAGATGTTGGCTGCAAGGGCGGACCCAGGAGTCCCCCAGGAGAAGCTACCGAGCACCCTCACAGGAGAGGAGGGACAGGGAGAGGCCCACTGCCCGCTCCAGGCCTCCGCCGTGGACTCCGCAGGCCCTGCTCCCACTTCCCACTGGCTGTGGGATCTCGGCCCATTTGGACATCCGTGGAGGATGGAAGGGCTCTTATCCGGGGTCCATGGAGAAGTCTCAGGGAATCTTCGACCCAGAGGTGCCCACAAAACATCGCATGAGTACAGGGACTTGCCTGCCACCTGGGAGAGGACCACAGCTTCCAAATGCTCTCAGAGGGGTCTGGGAGACCCCACAAGTTTATGCATGGCTGGGCAAAGGCCCAGCAAAGGCTCAGGTTCAGAAGAATGTGTCTTCCTTCCCTTTCTCTGCTTCACTGTTAGACCTTGGACTCCTCTGGGCCTCAGCTTCCTCAACAGTAAGGTATGGGGTGGGGTCAGGGGTGGGCGCTGAAATGATGGCTCCATTGGGAAATGCCATCGCTAGGTGCCACGGGCGGCTCTGGGCCAGCCGAGGCCCACTGCCCCCGGCTGTGCGACCTCGTCAGGCCACGGAACCCGCCACGCTTCACGTTCTCATCATCCCTTAAATGACAGCACACGCTTTACCCCAAAGCACTGATTTAAGGACTAAAAGAAGGAACATCTATGGTAAGTGCACAGCCCAGTACTTGGGACGAAGTGGATGTTAAAACCAGTGATTATCCTTCTTCCAAAGGAATCTCCTGGCTTTAGGATTCTAGTTAACACGTATGCACCCCGGAGCACGTTCAAACCGAAGCCCGTAGGGCATGGTAGTGGGTTGAAGAGTGTCCCCCAAAAGATATGTCCATGTCCTAAACCCTGGTACCCGGGAATGTGCCCTTATTTAGAAAAAGGGTCTCTGCAGATTCAATGAACTTAAAGTTCTTGAGATGAGATCACGCTGGATTTGGGCTGGGCCTGAAATCCAATGAGAGGCATCCTTACAAGAAACAAAGGGGAGGGACTTCCCTGGTGGCGCAGTGGATAAGACTCTGTGCTCCCAATGCAGGGGGCCCGGGTTCGATCCCTGGTCAGGGAACTAGATCCCACATGCATGCCACAACTAGGAGTTCGCATGCCACAACTGAGGAACCCACGTGCCACAACTAGGGAGCTGGCGAGCTGCAACTAAGGAGCCCTGGAGCTGCAACTAAGGAGCCCACCTGCCACAACTAAGACCTAGTGCAACCAAATAGATATTAAAAAAAGAAACAAAGGGCAGACACAGACACAGAGGAGGAAGCCACTGGTGACAGAGCAGAAACGTAACAGCACTTACATGTGGTGCTTGGGAACGCTACAGTCTCTTTCATTTTCATGAGCCACTTGGCCCAGAGTTTTAAAAAACTCTGTGCAGAGCAGCGACTCTCAGCCCTGCCTGCTTTTGTCACATACCCAAGCCAGATGCCACCATCCGAGATCCTGGCTGGAGCAGTGCTGGGTGGAACCCACACGGGTTCCTCCCTGAAACCGTCCCAGTGGTTCCGACATGTGGCTGAGGCTGCTCTGGGCAAGAGGCCGTCAACCTGAGACACATGTCAGAATCACCCGGACACTCTGAAAAAGAATCTCAGGCCACACCCAGACCACCTTGTCAGCATGTGTGGGTGGGGCCCAGGCACTAGCATTTCCCAAAGGACCCAAGATGACTCCCTGAGCAGCCAAGATCGGGACAAGCGTGCTACAACGGAGCCGCCCACGTGAGAACCACCCGGGCGTCCTGCAAGCATGTGGATTCTAACCCTGCAGGTCTGCGGGTGCCTGAGATTCTGCGTTTCTAACAGTCTCCAGGGATAACCATCCTTGGTGGTCCCACTGTGCAGGCAGGGTGAAGAGGCACCGCCCAGCACTGTGGTTCTAAGGGTGGGGTCCTCAGACCAGCAGCAGCAGCACCAACTGAAACTTGTAAGAAATGTAAATTCTTGGGCGACACCAGAACTTCAGCAGGGGGCCAGCAATCTGTTGTACCACACCTCCCGGGCAACTCTCACACACACTCACGTGTGGGACGCACTGGCCCGAGTAACAGACAGTGGCAGGACGGCACCAGCAGTGAAGACTGCCCCTCGATCCGTTCAGAGGTCTCCAAAAGCACCAGGGAGCCCTCACTGCATTCCAATCAACACCTCTGACATTCCCGCGAAGGGGGGAGATGGAGATGGAAGAAACTGTTATGACTCCATCGCAGAGATGAGAAAACCGAGGCCGAGAACAAGCCTCCTTCAAAGTCAGCAACTTCAGCCCGGGGGTAACAGCCACCCTGCCCACCGTCGTTCAGACACAGCTCAGGGGCCCCTCCAGGGACGTCTCTGCTGTCACTCAAGGACACACACGTCTCTCCCACCCCTTCTCAGAACTCTCACCTGTGGTGCTTCCATTTGGGACGCCCAAAGTCTGGCATAAGAAACCCGTAATTATTTCACATAGTTTAGTTTTGCATACAGGCTACATTCTTCTTGGTAAAACTCATGTCCTCCTGTTTCTTGTGTTTTATTTTATTTTCATTTTTTTTGCGGTACACGGGCCTCTAACTGTTGTGGCCTCTCCCGTTGCGGAGCACAGGCTCCGGACGCGCAGGCTCAGCGGCCATGGCTCACGGGCCCAGCCGCTCCGCGGCATGTGGGATCTTCCCGGACCGGGGCACGAACCCGCGTCCCCTGCATCGGCAGGCGGACTCTCAACCACTGCGCCACCAGGGAAGCCCCTAGACTGCATTTCTGTGTCCTCCCCCCACCAAACCATACGTTGAAATCCTAACCCCCAAAGTGATGGAGTTAGGAGGTACAGGCTTTGGGAGGTGATTAGGTCATGAGGGTGGAGCCCTCATGATGGGATCAGTGCCTTTATGAAAGAGACCCCACAGAGCTCCTTTGTCCCTCCCCTCAGGTAAGGACACAGAGAAGGTGGCAGTCTGCAACCCAGAAGGCCCTCACCAAACACCGAATCTGCCAGGGCCTTGATCTGGGACTTCTCAGCCTCCAGAACTGTGAGAAATGAATGTTGTTGTTTAAAACCCCCCAACCCCTGCCCCGTCCATGGTATTCCGTTACAGCAGCCCAAATGAACTAAGACACAGAGTCAGGCTCAGCAAAGACTGCCAGGTGGATTCATCAAAAGTGGACCTGAGCTTTTCAGTCTTTATGGCTTGAGCACTGTAGGAACTAGTAAATGCTTCTCAGTGAATGAATGAATCAAACTAAGGAAAAGGGATCTTTAGAAAGTGTGCAAATGAAAGGGTGCGTATTTTTCTGCTCGTCTTTCCTAGCACTTTACAACGAAAGCTGCTCATTAGACAGTGCTCCAAAAATGTCTTCTGGGGCTTCCCTGGTGGCGCAGTGCTTGAGAGTCCGCCTGCCGATGCAGGGGACACGGGTTCGTGCCCCGGTCCGCGAAGATCCCACATGCCGCAGAGCGGCTGGGCCCGTGAGCCATGGCCGCTGAGCCTGTGCGTCCGGAGCCTGTGCTCCGCAGCGGGAGAGGCCACAACAGTGAGAGGCCCGCGTACCACAAAAAAAAAAAAAAAAAAGTCTTCTGGCCATGAATGCCTCGCAGCATTAGGACATTATCTCTATTATGCACCATATTCAACCATCCACCTTACTCATGTAACACACTGTCAGTCTCTATAAGCAACGACAGAGCTGATAACAAAACAAAACCGACCAGGGAATTATAATGGCAATGCTTCAAAGAGCTTTAAAATTCCCCTTTAACTGTCTACATCCAGTTCTAAGCTCTTGCAACAACATGGATGTGTGAAATGATGACAGTGGATGAAATCACGAAACACTACTACAGTGGCACAGTTGATTCACTCCACAAGTATTTATTGAGTGACCACTGTATGTTGGTACCACTTTAGTTACTGGACATTCAACAGTGACCGGCACAGACACACAGCCCTTCCTGCGTGACTCTTACACGCCACACCAGCGCTGTCCAACAGGACTTTGTGTGACGACAGAAATGTTCTGTCTCCGCACTGTCCAGGGTGGTGGTCACGAGTCACAGTGGCACTTGAGCGCTTGCAATGTGGCTTAGTGTGACGGAAGCGCCGAGTCTCTAAATTTCATTTCATTGTAATTAATTTAAATTCAAATTCAAATAGCCACATACAGATTGGGCAGGGTTGGTGTAGATGACTAATCCGTTGATGCCCGTTTAAAGAGAACAGAAGCAAAACAGTCTTTCATTCGCTGCTACAGACAAAATCGTTCCTTTGCTGCCTTTGGTGTGCCCTTTTTTTTTTTTTGCCACACTGCGTGGCATGCGGGATCTTAGTTCTCTGACCAGGGGTCGAACCCATGCCCCCTGCAGTGGAAGCACGAAGTCTTAACCACTGGACCGCCAGGGATGTCTCTGGTGTGCACTTATAACCCCTGCACACCCACAGGAACTGAGCACACACAACCCAAGGCAGAAATAAACCTCAGGTTTTATTTCCATGAGTCCTAATAAAGGACCCCACCCCAAAGCTGCCTCCCCTAGCTGGGAAATGCTCTCTTGGTTCACCAGGAGACATCTAGAAGGCACTCAACTTTTTCAGAAAAGACTGATAGGATTGGGGTGAAAAACAAACACCCCCAGTAGTGGTGTTTCATGGAGCACGGAACCCACACACTGAAAGAGCGGGAGCAGGAAGATTTCTGGTGGCCGAGTGTGGAGGGGTCAGGGCAAGGTGGTCACTGGCCGGTACTGGCAGGAAGAGATGCCCGGAGGAATTAGAGCAAGGCGGGCTCCCTGGTAGCCCAGGCTGTTTGCGGGGGGCGCTCTCCAAGGTGCTGAAGGGACAGCTCCTCTCCGGAATGATGGGAGAGCCGGTCCCTTCCTCCAGTCCACAGGGCCTGTTTGGCGGGGCCAGGACCCCTTGCAGTGCCACCTTCATTGACCACGTGACCTTTCACAAGTCAGGAAACTACAAATTGGGGAGTGGCTAATCCAAGAAGGGATGGACCACGGCAGAAAATTCAAGCAAACATCATCCTCTCTTCCAGGGCTCACAAATCTAATCTCTTGCTGACATTTAAGGACCTAAGGAATGTTTTACACAGAATTATCAGCTCATGGTTGATAGCTAGCCATCTTTCGAGCTGTGGAGGCCTGGCAGAAGACGAGGAAGAAACAGTCTTGAAGAGAAAGGGCAGACGTTCCTGGCCCACCCCCTACAGCCACCATCACCATTTTCCCCCAGGGGCGTCCTCTCTCCACGGCATCCTCAGGGAAGATGGGCGCACGGCCCCCTTTCCCCGGGTTTGCTGCGCGAACTGTTAGCGTCAGCGAGGGCTACTCACTAGCCAGCCGGCGGAGGGCTATTTTCGGAGGATGCTGATACTTAGTTCCTCACCAGCCCAGTTAGGCTTCCTAATATAAGGCTCGTTACATCGCCCCGGGGCTGTGCTGGATGGGGGGAGCTTTCAGCTACACTCCTTTCTCAGCTATTTCTGGCTACAAAGAACTAGTTACTTGCTTTCCCCTCTCCTTTCACCTCATGGAGACTTTTCCCTCCCCAAAGGGGCTGAAAGGCTCTCTGAGGAGATGCTTTTATCTCCAACTGCCTTTTGTTTCTGAAATGAGTTCCTATTGGCGTAATACCCGTGTCCATGGACCTGCTTCCTCCTAAATTGAGCACTTGGATTAAAAAAAAAAACAAAACAGTTTACTTTTCACATATTCCTGGCCAAGCACCCAAAACACGACCAGTGGTCACTGACTTTGGATGAGGGTTTTTCCCCCTTCAACGAGGCATTAACTGCCTAAACGTGTATTTAAAGTGGAAGCAAAGCCGCGAGTCATCTGTATCTGAGCCCTGCTCCGCGGCTGGCACCCTCCCTTTACAGGGAGAGCTGCTTCTCAGGAGCTGGAGCTGGGAGGGATCTGGAGTACCTGGCAATCGAACAAAGCTGGAGGATGCACATGGCTGTGTTTTGGAAGACAGGGTGGAACCCATCTCTGGGTGACAGGTGTACTGTGTGTGCGCGCAGGCACCGGGGAATCTGAATTTTGACTGTGGGCGTGTGTGATTCGTGTGTGGGCTGAGGGATCTGGGCCGGTGAACGGAATCTGTAACTGAGGGGGAGCGGCCGGGTGTGTGCAATGACTCATATCTTTCGGGCTGTGGGAGGGTTTTATTTGTGGGGGGGGTAACTTTTGGTCCGTGGGATCCTGTGTGCATGGCACCCAGCAGGAAATATTTACCTGTACAGCAAAGCAGGGGTCCAGCGGGCAGACAAGAGGGCCTGGGTGTGGTGTCTGCCCGTGTGCATCTGCCTCCAACTCCTCTGCTGCACCCAGAGGAGAACGGGTACGGAGGAAGAGGAAGGAACAAGGAGGGAGTTTTGCACGAGGGAGTTTAGAGACAGGTGTTCCACACAGGAGCACGGGATCTGGAACCGCTGCCCCGAGCGTGAATCCGGGTGCCGCCCAGCGTTCACCAGCCAACTCATCTGGCTCCTCTGGGACTCAGCTTCCCAATGTGGGAAATGGGAGGACGGAGAAAACCAAGCCCGGAGAGGTACAGGGATCGAGTGCTGTCATTATACATACGCCAGCCCCATGCTCGGCACACAGCAAGTGCTGAACGTTGCCTTTTATTATCATTTTCATTATCATCGTCATGTCTGGCTGTTGGTTCTAATAACGATCACTGTAAGTGACATTCATCACATATGAACTGTAATAATAAAACAGGGTTAAATAATAACGAGTGCTTACTCTATTCCTGGCATTGACGTGTACACCGCCTCAATTAATCTCCACCTACTTCACAGTTATTATCAGCCCTTTGTACAGCTTCAGAAACAGAAGCGCAGAGAAGTTAAGTAACTTCCCCAAGGTCACAGAGCAGAGCAAAGGCACCCCTGGGATTCAAGCCCAACGGATGCCAACCCCACAGCATGTGCTCTTGCCACCCTGGGCCCTCAGGCCTCACCGTCAATGCGGGGTCACCTGACAGACAGTGAAGGCCGCTCAGCTCACTTTAGTGAGCAATGCATGCCTTGCGCCCGGGGGAGGAGGAACCTGGAGGAGGGGGAGTTGGCAGAAGTGTCCCCAGCTGAAATGGATTCCATACCAATTCCAGCTAAATGCAGACTACATTTGCCGTCGGTGCATTATTCATGAAAATCACCACTTCCCCAAGTCAGCACTGGGAGCTGGGCTGAAGTTCGGGAGCTCTGCTGATGCGGGCCCAACATTCCCACTCCTTGTGCAAAGGAAGAGTAGGACTGGAGTCAGGACCGTGAACTCATGAAGGCTCTACCTGCCCTCTCCGAAACATGGCCACCCCCGCCCACAAGCTGACTTGGGAGCAGGCGAGGAGGCCCACCGTTCCGTTCTGGCAGACTACGACACCCCATGTCGGCTCTGCTCACCCCACGCGCTGCTTGAGGGCAAACATTCTCAACAGTCCCCTCCTTCCTCATGAGGAGCGGGGACCACGTTCCAGAAAAGTGGCCCCAGATGTCTGGGCCTGATTATTCCAGGCCAGGAAGGTCAATTCGACTTTCCATCATGCCCTGTTGCCAACCACAAGGCAGCAGTCGGCCGGGCGCCCTGCATCTGTGTGCCTGCCTCGGCTGGCATACAGGTGGTGTGATGTGAGGAAAGAGGGCCCCACCCTGGACAGATCAGGGGTTCAAACCCTCGACTCTGCCACCAAAGGCTGGGGGTTCTATCCTGTCTCGGGGGCTCCGGGGCCTCCCTGGCTCTGTCTGTGATGGATATGACCCTTGCCCCTCCAACGTGTGAGACTCAAGCAACACAGTGCAGACGGAAGTGCTTTAGGGAGTGGACACGGCGTAGCCGGTTGAATGGCGGGTAGAGACCCAAGGATGTCCACCCAACGAAGGCAGCACTCCTCACAACGACGCATCTGCTCCTACGCTCACGCCCAGCCCCAGAATCAGACCCTCCCCTCCCAGCCTTCACAGCGAAATTACCACCCTTCCCTCTGAAATGGAAGTTCCGCGAGGATACGGCTTTCCGCCTGCTGTTTTCCCAGAGCCCCGACCACCTGCTCAGAGTAGGCACTCAGTAGATGTCTGTGGAACGGAGCATAGAATTCTGTTGGCCACTGAAGATTTCTGGGGAAGGTGGGCCGACTGGGGTGCTGGACCTCACTCTCAGACACTCTGCTGAGCTCCAGAGGGACCGGGGCTCCTCTCCTCCCAGGCTCCAGTCTCTAGGCACAGGCACAGCTGGGAGCACCTCTGGAGGGACGGATCTGCCTAGCGGCCAGACCAGAGCCCCTGGGTGACAACGGTCCCCGGGTTCCCAAAGAGCCCAGCTGGGAGCGCCAAGCTGCTCGGCCGCCCACCTCAGCCACCCACATCTGCGCCTGGGCCTTGCCGTGCCTGCGAGTGCGTGCGCGCGCACACACACACACACGCACACGCACACACACACACACACACACGCACACACACACGCGGCCTAGAACCCAGGGAGGACCGTCTGCTCAGCCTGCCCCAGCGCCCCAGGGTCAGGGAAGCTCTCCAACCCACTCCAGGAAAACAACAACAGCACAGAAGAGGCCGCCTGGGACGGGGCGCCACGGCTTTGACAGGCAAGAGCGTTATATAAGTAACTGCCCCCCACGCCTCCTCCCCTCGGGCGAATAACGAACCCTGCCTCTCGGCTGTATAAGCCAAAGTAATAATTACTCTCCAGCCCTCCGTCACTTGTGGATGTGGCCGGGGAGCAGGTGTTTAACTCGGAGGCAGCGAGCAGGAGACCACACGTACGCTCGTGATCTCTGTGCCGAAGCACGCAAGTCCCCCCTGGGCCCCACTGCTTTCCCAGGCGTGCCTGAAAAATTCCTGGGGAGCCATGGAGCCACTTCTGGGGAGGAGCTCCTACGTGGGGGAGGGAGCCTCTAGAGAGCAGGCTCGTTTGGGGTCTGGCTTGCAGAAACAGTGAATTCTCCACGCCTCTCAGACGCCCCAAGGAGTGGACACCGGACCGTCTGGGACGGGGGGAGGAGGGGACAGCCGCAAAGCTGGCCAGGGCTCCCCGCACAGAAACCATCCTACAGCCGCGGCGGCGGGTGGGCAGGCGGGCAGAGCTCTGGCTTCCAGCCGGGAATGTGGTGGCATCTTAGGATGAAGGCACAGAGCGCCCCTAAACTAACGGTGAAAATGATTCAGCCACTGAAAGCCGAGCTGCCTGGGCTCGCGCTAAACAGATGGGCCTCCCTCCCTCCTCCCCTCAGCAGCCTGCTCCGGCAGTGCTAGCCCGCGTCCAACCACCTAGAAGTTTATTGCCTTGTTGTGATGGTTTGGGTTTGCAGCCCCCGCCTCTAGCTCTCCCAGCCACTCTCTTTCCATTGGCTTGGGTTGATCAGGACTCAGGGAGGCCCGTCGGCACCGCAGGAAAACAAGCAGCAGAGCTGGGGCCTGACTCCTAGAGGCCGACACCCAGGGAGCTTTGCCAACAAGGGGAGGGGGCCCTCTCCCAGCCCCCCTGCGCCCTTGCTGGGTCCCGGAGGAGGCCGCGGGCCCAGTCTGGCCTTTCCGGCCTCCTCTTGGACGATGCACTGACACTGCTCAGCTCCGCGGCTCCCGGGCCTGGCACTGCTCCTGGAAAGCCCCCAACACCCTTCAGCTAGCACAGGGGCACTGTCCCCCGCCAGGCAGTGGGGCAACCTGTAGCCAAGGCCGCTGTGGCCTCCAGGGAGCCCCAGGAAATGCCCCAGGTGCCCACGGCCCTCTGGAGGGAAAAGCTGGACTTCCCCAGAGATAAACAGAAGAGGCAAGAGAAGAAGGTCCCTCCTCCGCCAGCCCCCGCGCGCCCAGCGCACCTACCTCCATCGGAGTAGGTCTCGGTGCCGTAGCCGTCCTGCAGCCCGTTGCTCCAGGTCCCTTCGTACTTGGCCCCGTTGCCCGTGCACTCCCGCACCCCGTAGCGCCCCTTAAATCCGTGCGTCCACTCGCCCTTGTACACCCACTTCCCCTTGCTCTCCAGGCCGATGCCGTGGCGCTTGCCCTGCGCCCAAGTGCCCTGGTACGTGTTGCCGCTGGGCCAGGTGTAGACGCCCAGTACCTCGAAGCCGTGGCTCCACGAGCCGGTGTATTCGCCTTGGCCCTTGGGGCCGGTGCAGACGCCATGGCCGTGCGCCTTGCCGTCCTCCCAGCCTCCACAGTAGGACCCTCCATCGTCAAAATTAAACCTACCCCCACTGGACATGCATGTAACTCGGTTTGCAAATCCCGCAAACGGTGAAAAAAAAAAAAAAGGCGATCAACAAACCGGAGTCTTGGTTGGCTGGCTGGCTGGTTTTGTTTTGCTTTTTTTTTTTTTTTTTTTTAAAGGAAGAATGGAGAAAGCAAAAAACACAGCGAGCAGGTCCCGGTCGGCGGGCGGCCGCGGCGCCGGCTTCGGTGGAATTTAAGTCAATTGGGGGCGATTATTCATTTTCGAGCTGCGCCGCGGAGCCTGACCAGCGTCTCGCGCTCCCGCTGGAGACAGGACCGGAGGGGAGGAGGGCGGGGGAGGGGAGGGGAGGGGAGGGGGAGGGAGGGGGCAGGAGCAGGAGCGTCTGGTGCAAACGGCTCCACCTCAGCTGCAAGTGCCCCTCGGAGGCGAGCCCGCCGGGCTGGCCGCGCAGGCCGGGCGAGGACAGCGGAGCTCAGGCCTGGGGCGCAGTCCCCCACCTGCGGCTGCCGCGCTGCGGGCGCCCGAGGGCGGCGGCGTGGCCCGCGGGCGGCGGCGGCACGGGCGGCGGCGCGGGCGGCTGCACCATATTGGGGGCCGCGGGCCGGGCCGGGCGGCGGCGGCAGCAGCAATGCGGCTGGTCGGGCGGCGGCGGCGGCGGCGGCGGCGGCGGCGGCGGCGGCGGCGGCGGCGGGCGGCGGGCGGCAGCGGCGGCGTGCGCTCCGGGGCCGGCTCGCGCGCTCGGGCCGGCGCGGCGCGCGCCCGTAGCCCGCGCCCCGCCCGCGCGCGCGCCCCCGCACCCCGCCGCCCGCGCGCCCCCGCCCGGCCCCCCGCCCCCAGCGCGCCGGCTGCCTGGAGAGGGGAGCTGCTCCTCCTGGTCTAGGGCGCGTGGCGCAGGCGGAGGCCCCAGGCGCCCCGCCCGCCCGCCTTCCCCTCTTGCTCGGGCCAGCCTGGAAATAGGGGTCCAGCCGGGGCGCCCCAGCCCCCCTTTCCCGGGACTTGGATTTAAAGGGACAGGAACTGCGTAACGGGAAGGCGCCCAGCACCCAGGGCGCTCTCTGCCCCCTCCCGGGAGCTGCGAGGTGAAGCCCTGCACAGCACGCCCAGGGTGGGCCGGGGGCGCCCCGCATGTTTCGGCTCCCCCACCCCGAGCCTCGCCCCTCGCGCCCGGTTCCCGCCTGCGACGCCTGGCCCTGACTTGACTGAAGAGGCTTTTGGCGGACCACAGGTGGTTTTCTCTACGACAAATGATCCGTCCTTTTTCCTTACAGGCAGTTCGGGTCCACATTTGGGGGAAGGGTGATGCTCGCCTTAGAAAACTGGTGTTTGGAGATTAGCCCCGCCCCATAAATTAAGAGAAAGTCCGGCTACACGCACATACCTTGGAGTAAAGACACCCAAATTCCGTCCCTCCCCCGCGCCCTGGCCAACAGGTAGCCCCCCATCCCGGGAGCGGTTGTGCTTTGGGGGAGCAAGTGGGATCGCCACTCGGGCGTTATTAGGTCTCTCTCCACACATACTCCCATCCCCCACCCCCAAGAGATGGTGTCTGATTGCTGGATCCGAGTATCCTGGGACCAATTTGAAATGCATTTCCTGGCCCATAAATCCGTAGGCAGGAGCCCGAGTTCCCAGCTCTCCCGGAACGTGTTGGGCAAACGGCAGCACCCGAGTGCTGCGGGGGGAGACTGCACAGGGTCGGGGCTCGTTGGAGTGCAGGGGTGACTCGGGCCGAGCAGAGTCAGGAATTGCAAGACAGGCCTTGGAGCTGAGATTTAGGACGCCAAAAGAGCTACACTTTGAAGTCACCACTAGCCAGGGGCCCTGCTCACACCGCCTGCCAGCACTGTTCCCACCTTTGGCCAAACGGGCTCTCGCTGGAAAACTAGCCCCTCCTCCTTCTCCCAGAGTTCACGCTCAACTTCTTGTCTTGACCTGAGCACCAAAGCCCCCTCCCTAAAGGGCCACCAGCCTGCAGGGCAGTCCTCTCTTTACCAGCCCCCTGCAGAGGGACAATTAGGGAGTTTTCAGTTTTGCTTTGTGACTTTGCAGTTACAGTGATTCAATGCACCTTCTAGGTGGCGCCTCCCTGTACTCTCCGGAAGGTTTTGCTAAACTCCTAGGGGTGGAATTCTTGGGGAGAGCACATCTTGGACTTAATGGACGTTGCCAAATGGCTCTCCGGAACACCTGGAGCAATTTCCTTCTCACCCTGCAGTGCACTGCACTTCTGGTTCTCCACTTTCTGGCTAAAACTCGGTGTTATCAGACTTAGGTCTGCATTTTTTTTTTCTCTCTAAATGGATATAAAATAGTATCTCACGGCTGTTCGGTGTAAATGAAAAATAAGATATCATGAATGTGTAAGGGAAAGGGCTGCAGACTTTCCTCAAGATTCAGATTCAAATCCTGCCTCCATGGCCCAGCAGCTGTGTGGCTTTGGGCAATTCCCATCAGGTCGCTGTGAGAACTCAGCTCAGCTGAGCGCCCAGTGCCCGGTAGGCGCTCAAGAAGTGGGAAGTGGTGTTATTAGAAGCCCAGCCCCCAGCAAAGGTCACGGCTTTCTACATGGGATGCCCAGCCTTCAGCCTGCTTCCCTCGACACTGCTGACATAAAATTGCCGTTTCTCTTGGACAGTCTGCACTTTCTTTCATTTTATTTCCAAGCTCTCTTTTGCTGATTCAGCAGCCCTTCCTCACACAAGCAGTGGATTGCAACTGAGATCTCGCTGGGAAATGGTGATTGGTTCCGAGCAATTACTGGTCAGCACCTTCTACCTCTGGCTAATGCATACCCTTCCCCCAGGCAATTCCAAACACGCCCCCCCCCATGACCCTGCCTCCTCTCAGATTAGCTCCAACAGTGACAGACTCTCTTCCCTGTAATGCAGATAGTAGAGGCATTCATTTTGTGCAATTTGGAAATCATTCTCCCATAAAGTAGGGCTGGCGGTATTGATTTCATTTTGGAGGAAACTGTCCAAGGCTATAAACACAGTACCACCCAGCAATCTCAAAACACAAGCCAGGGAGAAGGAACAAAAAGCCAGACCACCATGAGGAATTTCACGGTTCTGTGCACCAGGCTCTGGGGTGAACAGCTCACGTTAGTGACTCCACGGGCAACTCCTCAGGTGACCTGGGCTTCCACAATGACCAGGTTAAAGCCCGCTCCGGGAAGTGCCCGGCCAAAGGGAAGATATTGATTAAGCAGGATTCCAGCCCAAGCTGTCTGCTTTGCCAGCCTCCAGGGTGTGCACTGCCATTTCCTATGCCCACTCCCTCTTCCTGGGACCGGGAAGTTTTCCGGTTTCAGCTCCAGAAAGGCTTCCTGTTTTCCCTATATAAAGAATGCCTCCCTCTCACCTCCACAGAAGCCCATGTGTTTCCTTCAGAGACCTGAGCCGCAATCTATAGTTTCCCCTTTGTCTCCTTGAAGGTGCCTATGTTTACCCTACACAGTGAGACATCTGCATCGGGAGCTCCCTTTCTTCATGCTCTCTTATAACGTGATACTGACGCTCTATCTGCTGGGAGGTGGGCCGGCTGGTGAGTATAGCAGAAGTGGCACAATGTGATTTCGAAGGTTAGGGTGTAAACGGTGACACAGCTTCTGCCTCAGGCTCTTGAGATCTGGGAGCATGGGCCCATCTCACCATGCTGTCAGGAAGCCCAAGCAGCCCGTGAAGAGGCTCATCAGGAGAGAAATGGGCCCTCCAGCCCTCAGCCCCAGCTGGACTCCCCGCCAGCAGCCAGCCCCAGTTGACAGCTCTGTAAGCACACCATTTTGAAAGTCAGTCCACCAGCTCCTGTCCGGCCACACCAGCAAATGCCACGTGGATCAGAGACCCCATCCATGGGGCCTTCCCCCCCATGCCTTGTCATAATTCCAATTTCTCTTTTTCCCTTTTGAGGTGTAACTGACACACAACATTATACTAGTTTCAGATGTACAACAATGATTTGACATTTGTATATATTGCAAAATGATCACCACAATAAGTCTAATTAACATCCATCACCATACAGAGTTACAGAATCATTTTTTTCTTGTGATGAGAACATTTAAGATTTACTCTCTTAGGGCTTCCCTGGTGGCGCAGTGGTTAAGAATCCACCTGCCAATGCAGGGGACATGGGTTCGAGCCCTGGTCCGGGAAGATCCCACGTGCCACGGAGCAGCTAAGCCCATGCACCACAACTGCTGAGCCTGCACTCTAGAGCCTGCGAGCCATAACTACTGAACCCACATGCCACAACTACTGAAGCCTGCGCGCCTAGAGCCCGTGCTCCACAACAAGAGAAACCACCACAATGAGAAGCCCCTGCTCGCCGCAACTAGAGAAAGCCCGTGCGCAGCAACGAAGACCCAATGCAGCTAAAAATAAAATAAATTTATTAAAAAGAAAAAATGATCTGCTCTCTTAGCAGCTTTCAAATCTGCAACACAGTACTGTTAACTAAAGTCACCATGCTGTGCATTACATCCTGGGACTTATTTACTTTATAAGTGGAAGTTTGTATTTTTTGACCCCTTCACCCATTTTGCCTACCCCCCTCCCCTGCAACCTCCAGTCCAACCTGTTCTCTGTATCTGTGGGCTTTTGGGTTTTTTTGTTTTAGATTCCACAAGTAAGTGAGATGAAATTATATTTGTCTTTTTCTGACTTATTTCACTTAGCATAATGCCCTCAAGGTCCATCTAGGTTGTTGCAAATGGCAGGGTTTCCTTCATTTTTATGGCTGAGTGATATTCCATTATTTCTATATCTACCTCATTTTCTTTATTCATTCGTCCAGCAACGGACACTTAGGTTGTTTCCATCATAATTTCAATTTCTGAACAAAATAGATGATTATTGCTTTGTGAGGTCAGGCAGAGGTCACGTCAACTACAGCTCAGGGGCCACTGCCTGCTTTTATAAACAAAGTCTGGTTGGAACACACCATGCCCATTTATTACACGTGGCTACAGCTGCTTTTACACTCAGTGGTGGAGGTGAATAATTTGGACAGAAACCACGTGGCCATAAAGCCTAAAATATTTACCAGCTTGCCCTTTACGGAGAAAGTTTGCCAAGCCCTGTGTATTAGTCTGTTGAGGCTTCCATTACAGAGTAACAGAGACTGAGCGGCTTACACAACGAAAATTTATTTTCTGGAGGCTGGAAGTCCTAGATCGTGGTGCCAGCATGGTCAGGTTCTAGAGAGGGCCCCTTCCTGACTTGCAGATGGCTGCCTTCTTATGGGTCCTCCCATGGCAGAGAGAGAGAGAGAGCAAGAGAGAGAGCAAGAAGGAGAAAGAGAGAGAGCTCTCTGGTGTCTTTTCTTATAAGGACACTAATCCTAAGGGATCAGAGCCCCACCCTTATGACCTCATTTAACTTTACTTCATTAGAGGCCCTGTCTACAAACACAGTCACACTGGGGGGTAGGGCTTCAATATATGAACTGGGGGGGGGGGGGAAACAAGTGTTCAGTCCATAACAGCCTGTTTTATGCCACTAAATTTGGGGGATATTTGTTACACAGCAGTAGCAACCAGAATGGACTGCATGCTTCATGCAGATGTAGCCACATCTGTGTCACTCACTCTCATGCCCCCCAAGCTGGAACACAGTCAGTGTACAGTACACTTTTGTTGCATGAATATGCTGACCTAAGAGTTAGTGTTAAGTAGGGTGATGAGAGGGACAAATACCCTATCAGGCATTGGGGAACCTGGATTCTGGTCTCAGTTCTGACACTAACTTGTGTGACACTGGGCAAGTCTCCCAGAGCTTCCGGAGGCCGAGTGGCTTTACCTATAAAGTGGGGAGCAAGATGGTTTCCCTGGTCCCTCGGCTCTCAGGCTGCAGGACTTCCCCTAGCAGTCCCCGCCTACTCTTCCTACACTTCAGTGTGACCCTGCCCTGCCGTGCCATGGATTACTTATCAGGACTGTGGCCGTAGTAAGCAATGAGCAAACCTCTTCAGAAGGGCTTATCTTTTTAGGGTCACCCAGGCCAGCTTCCAAGGCTTGATCTCTCCACCCCAAAACTGGCCCCACTACACAAACTCATGCAAACGTGGGAATTCTGCCTGGCTACAGCTCCAGGAGCAGCTGTTAAGACAGGCATCCGTGATCTCATCTGCGCAGTCCCCTTTGCTGCCGGGGTGTGAAAACCAGCTCAGCTGTTTCTTCGCTGGGAGCCCATTATGGGATGGCTCTGTGCCTCGCTCTCTTCATCTGTAAAATGACACCAACACCTGTTCCTATTTTGTAGGGTTGGGGCAAAGAGCAAAGGACTCAACCCAGGTAAGTAAGGTGTTTGTACGGTCCCCACCGCCTCATTGGTCCTCAATAACTCATAACTGTTATTAGTATTATTCCTGCCCCTTTCCAGGGATAATTTTCCCAAGAATGAGGATGATCTTGTTACAGGAGCTGCCTCTGCCCGGAGCGGGTGGAGAGGTGCAGGAGGCCCCCGGGTCCTCCCCCTCCCATTCTCTCCTTCTCCCAAACCACCATCATTCATCTTCCAGTTGTAACTCTCTGCCTGTCCCTGCTCAGGGCCCAGAGAAGAGAAGATAATTGCTTGGAGGTGCCCATGAGGGTCTACACCTCGAGACTGTCCTGGGCTCTTCCTTCTCCCCAAACCAGAGGCAGGGAAAGACGTCAGCCCTGGATGGGAGCACAGTGAGGAGAAGACAGGCTTCCTGGATGTCCTTGGCCCATTTCTGTTGCCAGGACCCTGAGCACCTGATTTCATCTAATTCCTGGCAGGACCCTTTGGGGTCCAGACTGTGACCATCACTTCCTCCTTAAAGATGGAGAAACTGAGGCTCAAGCAGGTAAAGTGAGTGACCCGAGGCCACATATGGCTAGCAAGTGTCAGCTCCAGAAAGGCAAGGCGGGGACTTCCCTGGTGGCCCAGTGGTAAAGAATCTGCCTTCCAATTCAGGGGACCCGCGTTCGATCCCTGGTCAGGGAACTAAGATCCCACATGCCGCGGGGCAACTAAGCCTGCGCGCCACAACTACTGACCCCGTGTGCCTTGACTAGAGAGCCGTGTGCCGCGAACTACAGAGCCCACGTGCCCTGGAGCCCGCGAGCCACAACCAGAGAGAGAAAACCCGCACACCACAACTAGAGAGAAGCCCGCATGCTGCAACGAAGATCCCGTGTGCTGCAACTAAGACCCAACACAGCCAAAAATAATTTTAAAATTAATTAATTAAATATTTTTTAAAAAACGAAAGGCAAGGAGAACTCTTTGGGGCATCTCACTCCTGGTCTGCTCTGGGATGCCGGCACCCAGGCTTCAGGGCAAGCATCCCATCCCCAGGGGTTGATCTGTGTGGAGATGATAACAAAGGAATCCTTTGTTTTTGATTAATTGCTGACCAGCTCCAGGGTCAAAAGTCTGCTCAGGAGAAAAGTTGAGAACTTAAGCTGAGCTTTGAAATGCTACCCTAAGACACCCTGCTGGGTGCTTCTTCTCTCCACCCTGTGGCTGCAAGGCCCACATCTTAGTCCCAGGAAATGCTGGTCCCCAGGTCACAGATAAGGCACTGAGGCAGAGAGCAGATAAGCAATTTGCCTAAGATAGGCAAGTAAATCCCGTAGGAGCTGGTTCTCCAAGCTTGACACTCCAAGTTCAAGTGTTTCCAGACTCATTCAAACTGTCCTCTCTGCCAGGAGGGTCAGGAACCCTCATCCTTGGCCATCCCTCATTAGGACAGCCAGTGGGCACTTGCTGCAAGCTGGGCTCAGTGCCCTGAAACCCCCAAGCCACATCAGCCCCCAGATGGTGTCACTTTACGGATGAGGAAAGTCTCGGGCACATGAGCTAACCTGCCCGTGAGGGGCAGAGTCTAGATTCGGAGCAAGCACGCGGGCACCCCCCCTCCCTGCTGCCCGGCAACATCCCCGCCATCCTTCTCCCGCTGCCTGCTGGGATCACGCCATCAGGAGCAGGCAGCAATAGCGGCAGTAATAGTACCCTGATGCGAGGTGGCCGCTCTGCTCTGCCCGGTACCCACCCCTCACGGTAACGAGATACACGCACCACGTGGCTCAAGATACAGGACGTTTCCCTGAGCACCTCCCACCCATCGCCCCTCCACCCACTGCAGGGAACAGCTATTCTGAACTGTATCACCCCAAATTCGTTTTGCCTTACCTTGGGACTTCATGTTAATGGAATCACACGTGTGTGTGTGTGGCTTCTTTCACTCAACGTTATGTCTCAGATTCATCTGTTTTGTTACGTGCAACTGCACTTTGTTCTTTTCAGTGCTGTTCCTGTTCCATTGCATGAATGTACTACAATTTATTTCTCTGCTCTCCTGTTGATACACAGGCGTGTTGTTTCCAGTTTGGCGTTATTCTGAATAAAGCTGGTATGAGCACGCCTATGTGTCTTCTGGGGGGCACTCATTTCTCTTGGGTATACACCTAGGCATGAACTTACTGGGACTAGAGGAGAAGTATACAGTTGACCCTTGAACAACGAGGGGAGTAGGGGCACCCACCCTCCGTGCGGTCAAAAATTCACATATAACTTATCATCGGCCCTCTGTATCCGCAGGTTCTCTGCATCCACGTTTCTGCATCCACGGATTCAACCTACCACAAATCGTTTAGTGCTGTAGTATTTACTGTCGAAAAATATCCATTTATTTTTAAGGGGACCCACACAGTTCAAACCTGTGTTGTTCAAGTGTCAAATGCATTTAATTTTAGTCTTTAGTTTCCCAAAGTGGTTGAATCAGTTAGCATGCCCCCAGCAGAAGGTGAGAGTTCCAGGAGCTCCACAGCATCACCGACACTTGGTAATGTCAGTCTTTTTAATTTTAGCCATTCTAGTGAATGTGTAGTGGTATCTCATTATGATTTTAATGTGCATTTCTCAGATAAACACTTTGTAAATTAATTGGGCTTATTTTTTCCTTGTATTCACTATTTAATTTTTGATGTTTATATCTATTATTATTTATTGTTTATATCTAGTTTTACAGTTTCCTTCTGAGAATATCATATGCTACTGATTTTCTGTTTAGATCGCGAATGTAAAGTTTTCTTTGAAAATAAATCTATCCATGTTTTTAAAAAGGGGGCCAGGGGAAGATCTATTTAAAGAAAAATATTATGCAAACCACAGGCCATCAGGGATAAGAATGTGCAATTTAGTGGAACAGAGGAGGATCTCTCTGATCTTAAAGATGGAGGCAAAATCAGGCTCTGGACAGAAACCAGAACCCAAGTCCCTCTCTTTTCCTGAGCTCCACTGTCTCTCCTGCTGTTTGCTCTGCGTTTCCACTCCCCACAGACCAGCTTTCTCTGCTGCGGGGTGCTCTTCCCATCACCTCTCAGTCCAACACCCTGGCAGTCAATAACCTTGACTCTCTGGATCCTGACTCCCTGGAGAGATGCAGCTTAGGTCAGCTAGAGTCAGGTGTCCATCCCTGACCCAATCAGCTGTGGTCAGGGAGTGGGGTCCTGTCTTGTGACAGCAAGAAGAAGACATGATTGGCATTTCTAGTGCAAGTTAGAGGAAGCAGATTCTGAGGCAAAAACTGGGATGTGTGTTCATGAAAAAAATGCTCAACATCGCTAATTATTAGAGAAATGCAAATCAAAATACCAATCAAAATCATCTCACTCCCGTCAGAATGGCCATCATCAAAAAGCCTAAATATATGAGAATTCCCTGGCAGTCCAGTGGTTAGGACAGTGGTGGCCCAGGTTCAATCACTAGTTGGGCAACTAAGATCCCACAAGTGGTGCGGCCAAAAAAAAAAGTCTACAAATAATAAATGCTGGAGAGGGTGTGGAGAAAAGGCAACCCTCCTACACTGTTGGCAGGAATGTAAATTGGTGCAGCCACTATGGAGAACAGTAAGGAGGTTCCTTAAAAAACTAAAAGCAGAGTTGGTATATAATCCCATACTCCCACCCCTGGGCGTATATCCAGAGAGAACTATAATTCAAAAAGATACATCTACGCCAATGTCCACTGCAGCACTATCTACAATAGCCAAGACATTGAAGCAACCTAAATGTCCATCGACAGATGAATGGATAAAGAAGATGTGGTACATATATACAGTGGAATACTACTCAGCCATAAAAAATAAATAATGCCATTTGCAGCAACATGGATGGACCTTGAGATTATCATACTAAGTGAAGTCAGAGAAAGACAAATATTGTATGATACCACTTATATGTGGAACCAAAAAAAAAAAAAAGAGATACAAATGAACTTATTTACAAAACAGAACCAGACCTACAGACATAGAAAACAAGCTTTATGGGGACTTCCCTGGTGGTCCAGTGGTTAAGACTCTGCGCTCCCAATGCAGGAGGCCCAGGTTCAACCCCTGGTCAGGGAACTAGATCCCACACGCCACAAGTAAAAGATCCTGTGTGCCAAAACTAAAGATCCCACATGCGGCAACGAAGATCCCACATCCTGCAACTAAGACCTGGCACAGCTAAATAAATAAATATTTTTTTAAAAAGAAAACAAGCTTATGGTTGCCAAAGTGGATGGGGCGGAGAGGGATAAGTGAGGAGGTTGGGATTAACACATACGTACTACTATATATAAAATAGATAACCAACAAGGACCTACTGCATAGCACAGGGAACTCTACATAATATTCTGTAATAACCTATAAGGGAAAAGAATCTGAAAAAGAATATATATTTATAATCTCAATCACTTTGCTGTACACCTAAAACTAACATGACATTGTAAATGAACCATACATAAATAAAATAAAAAAAAATTGGGATGTGTGTTCTGTCAATGGGACAGATGATTTGAAACTGAGAATGAAAGAGCTTTGAAAAATGGCAGGTATAATTTTACTTCCTTATTTACCAAGATCTAGACCTATTTATGACTCCAGGGGGCTCTGTCACCAGGTCATTCAATTTCTAGATGAAGACAATTATGAAGAAGAGAGTGCCAGAGGAATAAAGAAGGAAGAGAAGGATAATAAAGAAGTGATTTGGATGGATTAGCAAGAAGGAAAAAGAGAGGCTTTGGTGGTGTAGGTGATGATAGTGGTGATGTTGTGCTGATGGTGTTGGTGTTGGTGATGGTGATGATGGTGATGGTGAGGAAGATGATGGTGATGTTGGTGATGATGGTGGTGATGCTGATGGTGATGATGATGGTGATGATGAGGAAGATGATGGTGATGATGATGGTGATGGTGGTGATGGTGATGTTGGTGATGATGTTGGTGGTGATGATGATGGTGATGGTGAGGAAGATGATGGTGATGTTGGTGATGATGGTGGTAATGCTGATGGTGTTGGTGATGATGATGGTGATGATGAGGAAGATGATGGTGATGTTGGTGATGATGATGGTGATGGTGGTGATGGTGATGTTGGTGATGATGGTGATGTTGGTGGTGATGATGATGGTGATGGTGATGATGGTGATGTTGGTGGTGATGATGATGGTGATGGTGATGTTGGTGATGATGATGGTGATGGTGGTGATGGTGATGTTGGTGATGATGGTGATGTTGGTGATGATGGTGGTGATGGTGATGTTGGTGATGATGGTGATGTTGGTGGTGATGATGGTGATGTTGGTGATGATGATGGTGATGGTGGTGATGGTGATGTTGGTGATTATGATGGTGATGGTGGTGATGGTGATGTTGGTGATTATGATGGTGATGGTGGTGATGCTGATGTTGGTGATGATGGTGATGTTGGTGGTGATGATGATGGTGATGTTGGTGATGATGATGATGGTGATGGTGATGTTGGTGGTGACGATGGTGATGTTGGTGATTATGATGGTGATGGTGGTGATGGTGATGTTGGTGATTATGATGGTGATGGTGGTGATGCTGATGTTGGTGATGATGGTGATGTTGGTGGTGATGATGATGGTGATGTTGGTGATGATGATGATGGTGATGGTGATGTTGGTGATGGTGATGGTGATGTTGGTGATTATGATGGTGATGGTGGTGATGGTGATGTTGGTGATGGTGGTGATGGTGGTGATGATGATGGTGATGGTGGTGATGATGATGATGATGGTGATGGTGATGTAGGTGATGATGGTGATGTTGGTGGTGATGATGATGATGGTGATGGTGATGTTGGTGATGATGATGGTGATGGTGATGTTGGTGATGGTGATGATGGTGATGGTGATCATGATTAATTATTACATCTGTGTGCCTGGCTCTGTGCCAAGCACTTGACATTTGCCATCACATTTAATCCTACAACAACTTTATGAGGCTGGTACTATCATTAACCCCATTTTACAGATGAGGAAACCTGAGGCTCGGACAGGTCAAGTCACTTGTGCAAGGTGAAAATGAACCCAATCAGCCAACAGCAAAGAATGCGCTTGCAACTACCACACTTTTCTGTCTCAAGTGTGTAAACGTCCCCTCACCGGGGAACACAAGCTATTATCTGTGGTCAAGCCACATATTCAGACATTTTAATGAATGGTTATATAGCGTTGTACATGAATAACCACCCAGGCCAAGGAGTTGAACGTTATCGTCACCCCAAACCCCACAGTGTGTCCCTCCCCAATCATAACCTCTCCTCTCCTAAACAGAGCCGTTAATCTGAATTTATAAATATCATTTTTCCTTTATAGTTTGCCACCTGTGTATATGTATCCCTAAACCCTGTAGTTTAGTTTCGTCTGTTTGGAACTTTATGTGACTAGAATTATACTACATGCATTTTTTTTGCCCAACATTCCACTGAGGGTCCTTCATGTGGTTGTATGTCTCTGGGATTCATTCATTCTCTTAACTGTATAATATTCCATTGTATGAATACATCAAATGTTACTCAGCTGTTCTACTGTAACTAGACATTCAGGCTGGTTGTTTCCAGTTTAGGGCTATTAAAAACAATGACTCTTGCTCTCTGATCTATGTGTTCTGGAATGTGTGCGCTCATCTCTGTCCCAGGAGCACTCGCTCAGTCACAGGACCCACCATCAGCATCCGTCTCCAGGGATCCCAGGCTAGGCAGGTGCCTCTTCTCCGAGCCTTGTCAGCACCTGTGCTCCTCTGGCTTTAGCACATGCCACTCTGCCATGTAGTTAGCTTTTAATTCATGGTCTCACCCACTCACATGGCAAGGGGAGCCCTGCAAGGTGGGATCCCATCCGATTCCTCTCATCCCCCTCTGCGCCCGGCACGGTGTCTGGCACACATCAGGAATGCGATCGTTGCATTTTGAGTCAATGATGAATGAACAAACCAAGGAATGAATGAACGGTGGGTGTTCCCTAAACATCTGTTGAACCGAAGCGTGTCACATAAGGGAACGGTGGAGCCCGGAGGTGCTGTTAGCTGGGGCTGCTTTCGATCTGTGTTTGACCTTGCTTGACACTGATGTCACGGCGGTGGCACTGGGGACACAGTCCATGGGCAGAGGGGTGGGAGGATTAGGACGCCTCACTCACGCTTTCTGCTCAGCAGGTGGGATGTCGGAGACAGAGACACATCCAGGGAAACCCTTCCCAGCCGGATTGCTTTTCTCTGTTCCCTCCTTCTCTGCCTCCCAGGGCTAATGAGTGTGATTAGACCTCATTAGAACAAGGCAGCCAGTGGCTTTCTCCTGCCTTTCATCTACTGTGTATCCGGAGGGGTGAGCTGGATGACTGTGCGGGTGTGTGCGTGTGCCTGTGCATGTGCATGTGCATGTGCGTGTGCATGTGTGTGTGCGTGTGCATGTGCGCACGTGTGTGTTGGGGGTCTGGCCTGAAGATGCTTGTGAATTTGCTGGCTCATCAAAGAGGAAGATGAAAGTCGTGGAGTCTGGGTGAGGGCTGTGGGCAGGGGCTGAGCTGCCATAGGTGGTGGGTGTATCAAGGATCAAAGCCAGTGTAGACCGGCTCAGAGGCCGGGGGAAGGGAAGTCACGGTAGTGGATGGGAGCCCCGACCAGCGCAGACCAGCTTCCTTAGGTGTGCGGGCCAGGCCAGGTGAGTTCAAGCCGGTCCTATCAACGATGGGTCTTGTCAGTGCCCGCTGGCCTTGGGATTACACCCAGCCCTCTTAACACGGTTTAGAAGGCCTCCCTGACCAGCGCCGGGCTCTGCCTCCCACCTCCTCCCTTCCTACTCCCTTCCCTGCTCCTAGGTCCCCTGCTGGTTCTGCCTTCACCTGTTCTGTTTGCCCTCCTGCTGCATCCTGTCCCATCTCTGCTTAGTAACGCTTTCCAGGAAGTCTGCCTGACCCCCTACCGCTTCCAAGGCCAGGACGGGTGGCCCTGCCTGTGCTGCCGTAGCTCCTTGGACCCTTCAAATCGTGGCAGTTGGTGTACCGTGGGGTCCAGGCTTGCTCCCCATCTGTATTCTCTGCCAGATGATTACAAGCAGGGACCATGTTTGCTGGGTTCCCATTCTAACCCAACTCAGTGTCCATCCACAGTAGATGCTCAACAAGTACGTGTTGGGGGTGATGAAATGAAGAAGGTGGGCAAGTATTTGCCGAGGACCATGGGGTGACTCAGGGCTACCTGGGCCTGGGGACAGCTCCTCCCCTCGTCCAGCTCTGCCCCACACCTCGCCTTCCACATGGACGCAGCCCCCCTTTCCTCCTCTTGAGCAGATGTGTCCTGTGCCAACTTGAGCCTGCAGTGGACACAGGGTTGCTAAGAACCCACTCCCCTTTGCTCAGGCAAAAGCACTCAGATTCTCCCCGATTCTCAGCCTACGTGTTGGGCGTCTTCACTCAGGTGCAGAGGACCTGATTCAGTCCCTGAATGAGGCGGTACCTGAGGGCAGATGGATGTCTGAACTTACCCACTTACTGATACAGAAGCAAACAGATCTCTTTTTGTGTACACCACTCTGAGCTGGGCTTTCTGGCACTGGCAAAAAGACCTTTTTAAACACTCCCATTTACCACTGCAACAAAAAGAATAAAATATCTAGGAATAAACCTACCTAAGGAGACAAAAGATCTGTATGCAGAACATTATAAGACACTGATGAAAGAAATCAAAGATGACACAAACAGATGGAGAGATATACCATGTTCTTGGATTGGAAGAATCAACATTGTGAAAATGACTCTACTACCCAAAGCAGTCTACAGATTCGATGCAATCCCTCTCAAACTACCACTGGCATTTTTCACAGAACTAGAACAAAAAATTGCACAATCTGTATGGAAACACAAAAGACCCCGAATACCCAAAGCAAACTTGAGGTATTTGAGAACGAAAAACGGAGCTGGAGGAATCTGGTTCCCCGACTTCAGACTATACTACAAAGCTACAGTAATCAAGGCAGTATGGTACTGGCACAAAAACAGAAAGATAGATCGATGGAACAGGATAGAAAGCCCAGAGATAAACCCATGCACATATGGTCACCTTATCTTTGATAAAGGAGGCAGGAATGTACAGTGGAGAAAGGACAGCCTCTTCAATAAGTGGTGCTGGGAAAACTGGACAGGTGCATGTAAAAGTATGAGATTAGACCACTCCCTAACGCCATACACAAAAATAAGCTCAAAATGGATTAAAGACCTAAATGTAAGGCCAGAAACTATCAAACTCTTAGAGGAAAACATAGGCAGGACACTCTACGACATAAATCACAGCAAGATGCTTTTTGACCCACCTCCTAGAGTAATGGAAATAAAAACAAAAATAAACAAATGGGACCTAATGAAACTTCAAAGCTTTTGCACAGCAAAGGAAACCATAAACAAGACCAAAAGACAACCCTCAGAATGGGAGAAAATATTTGCAAATGAAGAAACTGACAAAGGATTAATCTCCAAAATTTATAAGCAGCTCATGCAGCTCAATAACAAAAAAACAAACAACCCAATCCAAAAATGGGCAGAAGACCTAAATAGACATTTCTCCAAAGAAGATATACAGACTGCCAACAAACACATGAAAGAATGCTCAACATCATTAATCATTAGAGAAATGCAAATCAAAACTACAATGAGATATCATCTCACACCAGTCAGAATGGCCATCATCAAAAAATCTAGAAACAGTAAATGCTGGAAAGGGTGTGGAGAAAAGGGAACCCTCTTGCACTGCTGGTGGGAATGTGAATTGGTACAGCCACTATGGAGAACAGTATGGAGGTTCCTTAAAAAACTACAAATAGAACTACCATATGACCCAGCAATCCCACTACTGGGCCTATATCCTGAGAAAACCATAATTCAAAAAGAGTCATGTACCAAAATGTTCATTGCAGCTCTATTTACAATAGCCCGGAGATGGAAACAACCTAAGTGTCCATCATTGGATGAATGGATAAAGAAGATGTGGCACATATATACAATGGAATATTACTCAGCCATAAAAAGAAACGAAATTATGCTATTTGTAATGAGGTGGATGGACCTAGAGTCTGTCATACAGAGTGAAGTAAGTCAGAAAGAAAAAGACAAATACCGTATGCTAACACATATATATGGAATTTAAGAAAAAAAAAGTCATGAAGAACCTAGGGGTAAGACAGGACTAAAGACACAGACCTACTAGAGAACGGACTTGAGGATATGGGGAGGGGGAAGGGTAAGCTGTGACAAAGCGAGAGAGTAGCATGGACATATATACACTACCAAACGTAAGGTAGATAGCTAGTGGGAAGCAGCCGCATAGCACAGGGAGATCAGCTCGGTGCTTTGTGACCCCCTAGAGGGGTGGGATAGGGAGGGTGGGAGGGAGGGAGATGCAAGAGGGAAGAGATATGGGAACATATGTATATGTATAACTGATTCACTTTGTTTTAAAGCAGAAACTAACACACCATTGTAAAGCAATTATACTCCAATAAAGATGTAAAAAAAAAAAAATCTTTACTGGGGCTTCCCTGGTGGCACAGTGGTTGAGAGTCCGCCTGCCGACGCAGGGGACACGGGTTCGTGCCCCGGTCCGGGAGGATCCCACGTGCCGTGGAGCAGCTGGGCCCGTGAGCCATGGCCACTGAGCCTGCGTGTCCGGAGCCTGTGCTCCGCAACGGGAGAGGCCACAGCAGTGAGAGGCCTGCGTACCTCAAAAAAAAAAAAAATCTTTACTGAGATATACTTCACATACCATATAATACACTTAAAAGTGTATAATTCAATGTTTTTAGTATAAGGTTATAAACTACCACTACAGTGTAATTTTACCTTCCCATCACCCCCCAAAAGAAGCCCCATATCTATCAGCAGTCACTCGTTATCCTCCCCCCTGCAGCGCAGCCCCTGGCAAGCACTCATCTGCCTTCTGTCTGCATGGATTTGCCTGTCCTGGACATTCCACAGAGAAGAGAATCATACAATAAGGTCCCTTTGTGACTGGCCTCTTTCACTCAGCAGAATGTCCTGAGGTTCATTCATGTTTTAGCACCAGTACCTCGTGCCTCTTCATGGTTGGGTAACATTCCATGATGTAGATGGACCACATTTGGTTTATCCATTCATCAGCTGATGGACATTTGGGTTCCTTCTATTTTTGGCAACTGCGAACAATGCTGCTGTGAACATTTGTTTTCAAGTGTTCTGTGCACCTATGTTTTCATTTCTCTTGGGTATAAACCTAGGAGTGGAATCGCTAGGTCATATGGTGACTCTGTTTCACCTCTGGAGGAGATGCCAGACTGTTTTCCAGGCCAGCTGCACTACTTTCCTGGTGACTAGTGATGCTGAGAATCTTTCCACGTGCTTATTGGCCATTCGTATGTCTTCTTTTGGAGAAATGTGTATTCAAACCCTTTGCCCTTTCCTAAATTCGTACTTCTATTATTGAGTTGTAGGAGTGCTTTGCATACTCTGGACACAAATCCCTTAGCAGATAGATGACTCGCAAATATTTTCTTCCATCCTGTGGGTTGTCTTTTCGCTTTCTTCATGGTTCTATCATTTGCAGCACAGGAGTTTTTAATTTTGATGAAGTCCTTTGTATCTGCTTTTTCTTTTATCACTCATGCTTTTGGTGTCACTGCTAAAGGATCTTAACTAACACACCTGACTCCTTTGAGACAACTGGTCACTCCTCATCAACCTACCCCAACTGGTCACTCCTCATCAACCTACCCCTGCTTATGTCCTAAGAGCATGGCAGCCTTTCCTCCCAAAGAGAGCCTCGTGCCCTAGGGATGGGGCGGGGGGCGTTTGAGCCAATGATGTCAGAGTCATCTGCCCCCCAGCAACGTGGAAATCATCTCAGATGCCCAAATAGACCAGGTTCTGAGCCACACACTCCTGTCCCCCACCGTGGCCAGAGCTGATCTGACACGGGAGGCCTTCCTGGAGGAAGGGCCAGTGAGAAGTGAAAGACACAGGGAGGGGGACAATTACAGAGTGTGAGCACCCTCTGGGGGCCACCCTCTGGGGGCCAAGACCCTGGAGCATGCTTGAGTCTGGTGATCGCAGCCCATCACAGCCTCCGCGAGACCCATGTGTCAGAGAACAGACCTCGCCCTGAGCTGGCGGGACCTGCTCTGCACGTGGCCATGTGAAGAGCTGAGCAGACCGGCTTCTTCTCCACCTTCCTCCCAAACACAGGCCCTTCACCCCGAACCCTCAACGGCTCACACAACATTCGTTCCAGAAACCCCAGGCCAGGGCTGGGGGTGTGGCCGAGAACAAGACAGGTGTGGCCTTTGCCCACGTGGCCACAAAGCTGTCTGTAGAAGCTCAGCGCGTTCTGCTGACGAATGGCAGTTACAGTTACTGACGACAGGGAGGCCAGACTTGGCTGGTAAATAGTGTCAGTTCAGGAATCACCGACTGAATAAAGAACTTCCAGAAGCCTGGAGTGCACTCAGAGGACGTGTGTTCTGTCCTAAGTCTGCCCCTCGCTAGCTGTGTGGCCTTGGGCGAGTCACTCAGCCTCTCTGAGCCTCAGAGTCATCCCATGTCGCATGGGAAGGAGAATCAGCCCCTCCTCCCTGCAGAGAACGAGGTCACGTGTGACTGTCAGCGTTGACCTGGCTACAGGCGGTGACACTCCCTCTGTTTATGAAGATCTGTGTGTCAGGACCTGGCCTCGGTGTTACCCACTGAATCCATACAACAACCCCACGTGGGAGGCACGCCCAGGAAAGGAAACAGGAGGCCAGGAGCGGGGAGGGGCTGAGCCTATTGGCCCAGCGTCTCTGCGTTGCCTGGAGAGCTGGGGAAGGAGAGAGGATTCTCTTAACTTCTCACCAGTCCATCCCCCCATACCTTCACCCTGCAGCAGGGCCACAGCTTTGGGAAAGGAAAGGTGGCTCCCCGTCATGACAAGGGTCAGGGCCTCCCGAACTGTAGCTTTCTTCTTTGAGAGTTTTTAAATGTACTTGGTTCACGTTATAACAATTACACTTACTGTACGCACTTATACAGGAAAGCACACACAAGAAATGAAAGTCATCATCATCCCAGCACCCAGCGGTCACACAGTTGACAACGGATTTCTTTGCTTCCAGTCTTCTGTGCACAGTTAACAGAGGTATATTTTACAAAATTAGGAAGAGGCTCTTTTGTACTTCCTTTTTTTTTTTTCACTCAGCACACGTTCTGAATATTTTCTCATTTCATTAAACTGTCTTCTACAGCCCAACCTAATGGTTGCTAGTATCTGTCTATAGCTGTCAGTAACAGCAAACGTTATATGCAAATATAGTTTATATCCCTTTAGAACTTTATAACGGCTACATCGTGCTCATATGTTCTCAATGCTTTCCAAGTATTAACTCATTTAATCCTCACAACAACTGCATGAGCTAAGTGTACTATTATGACCCCATTTTACAGAGGGGGAGGCTGAGGCACAGAGAGGTGTGGCCACTTGCCCAAGGTCACACAGCTGCTAAGGGGCAGGGCCAGGATTTGAACCCAGGCAGGCTGGCTCCAGAGTCCACGCTGCCTCTGAAGTGCCCTCATTACGGGCAGAAATGGAACGGGAAGAGCAGTGGGGGGACGGAGGGTGGGGGACAAGGGGCAAGCTTCCTCCTCTCTCGGGCTCTGGCAGACAGACAGAGAGGTGTCTCTGGGTCCAGTGTGTAACTGATGCTGGGCTGCCTGTGCCCCTGTCACGCCGTCCCCAGATGGTGGGGAAGCCACCGTGCCTGTCTGTGTGGACATGTGCATCCGCCAGCACCTTCAAGAACCCTGGGAACCCACTTACTGTGGAGCTCCCAGAGCTGCGGTGACGGGAGGCCCCTGATTCCCGCCCTCCCCTTGGTCTTAAGCACCATGTTCTAGAATGACGGCTGCCCAGGCTGCCCGTGGCAATGCCAGCATGAGTCACCGCAGACAAGGGCTTCACTGGCCACTGGCAGCCTCGGCAGCAAGAGCTGATCATAGGCCTTGGCTGGGAGGACAGGCGTGTCCCCACCCCCAGGAAGCCACGCCAGTGGGATTCTGGGATGTTTTACAGGAGCAGGAAGAAAGGAGGAAAGCACGGACGTCAGCCCAGTTTGGAGGGGTGTTGTTCAAGTGTATGTGACGGCCCTACCACGGGCTGGTATCCATGCCCCCAAACCAGAGAGCAGGATGCCCCGTTATAGAGACAGACCACGTCCCCCTTGGCCACCCCAGCGGGGTGGATGCCCCCTTACTTGTAAAGGACACCAGGATGGCCACACTCACCCAGGGAGGCAGCGGGACTGCTGCCAGGCAGCCCAAACTTGGAGGGACCCTGCGATCCTTAACTTTTGTGAGCCTCAGTCCCCTCTTTATCAGCCAGCCCCCTCCCAGGGTTGTGCCCGAGGACATGAAATGAATGGCGCACCCGCTGTGCCTGGAGCTGGACATCACGGTAAGTGCTGTGTTACCAGGTCAAATATTTCCCTACGTGCATCTCTGATCGTTTCCTTGGGATAAATTCCAAAACGCAGACCGGCCAGACCAAAGGGCACGTGCATTTTGTGACGGCCGCTGCTGCTTCTGCTGCCTGGTGGCCCTCCCGGTTACGGCACTGCTCAACCTCCCATGCACAGAATGTCCTGGCTCTGATTCTGATTTGGCAGGACTGGGCGGGGCCTGAGACTGCATTTCTAAGGCAGGTGGTGTGATGCCCCTGGTCCAGGACACACCCCGGCCCCCCCCCCCCGCCCCCACCACTCCCTGCCCCTGTGCGGGGGGGTGCTCAGGCGCTCAAGAGGGGCTGTTCTCTGCCAGCCCCTCTTGTAGGAAGCTGGGTGCTCGGTGCGACAGGGCAGACCGCAGCCCCAGGCAGTGTTAGTGGCGGGGCTGGAAGGCCGTCCTGGCATGCTGCCTGCGTATCCCCATGAGGCCTGAATCTCTGCCATCAGCCGCCAGTCCAGCTGGGCTGTTTATGCAGCCAATTCCAGCAAATCCAATCCACCCAGAGAAGCCGAGAGAGACCAGCTCTGTGCACCGAGGCCAGGCGGCTGGGGTCCAGCCCTGCGAGGGGAGGGCCTTTCCTGCAGCCTCCGGCCTGCGGGCTTCGGTCCCTGCAGCGGCACTGCGGGCAGGCCCGGAGCGGACGGCGAGCAGAGGGAGACCCCATCTGGACGGGAGCGTCCGTGCAGCCCTCCTCGCGCTCTCCCCGTAAGATGCAGTGTGCTCCGCTGGGTTCCCGCTCCAGCCCAAGGGGCTGAAAAGCCTGGGCATTTCTTGGGCTCAGGGGTCAAACAAACGACTCTACGCCAGGTAAAAGTAGGGAGGAGGGCACAAAATACGTGGGGTGTTTTTGCTTTCCGTATGAACCACATGAAATTGCAGATCTGTGGCCATTTTTGCCCTCCAAAAGGGCAATTTCATGTGGTTCAATGTCAACCTCACAGCAAACCTTTGGGGTCGTTTTTATACCCGGCCCATTCTCAGGATGCACGATGCTGACAGACAGGTACATGATCACTTTTCACACACGTTGCCACCAACACTGACCATATTTCATGGAATCTAAGATGCCAGGCGTAGGGTGCTCTGGGCCCCTCCATCCCCGACAGCTGAGTTCCACTGTCAGTGCTTTGGGGACCTTTGGAGGGTCAGTGACCCCCATCTTCTCTTTCCAGCTTCCTGGAGCCACACACCCATGAAGACTGTTGGCCAAGGAGGAAGAAAGAGGCCCCACGGGCTGGCGTCTGCTTCACACCTGTGGGAGCTGCCCTCCTTTTCTCTCCCACAAAGACTCTGAGGGCCCATCCCAGGGAGGAGCTGTGGGGAGGGAGGGGAGAGGGAGGCGGGACAGAGCTCCGAGCTGGAGATGCCAACCTCTGTCTGATCCCAGGAAAGAAAGATGTCAATGTGTGCGTGGATTAGGGATTCACCTGGCCCTGACCGTCCTGCATCAGGAGGTGAGAGCTCCCAGGTGTCAGTGTGCTGTGGCCAGGCTGGAGGGATGGGGTTGGACCCAGTCCCCCGCCAAGTGGGGGTCTCACGTTGGGAGTGATGAGCGGCACATGCTCTCACGATGAGGCTCTGGGTAGAGCAGGGCGGCCTCCGAAGCTGGTCCAAAATGGCTGGGAAAGGAGACTGACCTGGTCTTGCTGCAGTTGGGGGCGGGGCCAGGTGAGGGGTCCTGCTCTCAGAAAGGAGTGTCCAGCAGCTCCGAAGGACGGAGCACCCACCGTCTACCAGCCTGCCTGGACGCAGGGCCTAAGCCTGGAGAAGGTGGGTGGAGGCTTAAAAGCTGCCAGCACCCCAACATCCAAGATGGAGTCAGACTCTACTACACGCTGACATGACCGTTTCCTGTATCACAACTCAGTGACACGTGCGACCTGCACGTGGTACAAGCGTGAGCATCCGTGCAATCACAGGGAGCGTGACGACCCTGTGAGTCTCCAGCACGTTAGTGTCTATGGGGGTGCATCCAACCCACCTCCCCCCAGAACAGCTTCACAGCAGCTCCACTGTCAAAACACACTCAAGGGGCTTCCCTGGTGGCGCAGTGGTTGGGAGTCCACCTGCCGATGCAGGGGACACGGGTTCGTGCCCTGGTCTGGGAGGATCCCACATGCCGCGGAGCAACTGGGCCCGTGAGCCACAGCTGCTGAGCCTGCGCGTCCGGAGCCTGTGCTCTGCAACAGGAGAGGCCGCGACGGTGAGAGGCCCGCGCACCGCGATGAAGAGTGGCCCCCGCTCGCCGCAACTGGAGAAGGCGCACACACGGAGACGAAGACCCAACATAGCCAGAAATAAATAAATAAATAAAATTAAAAAAAAAAAGCCACACTCAAGATTTAAAATGACGACTAACTCAGCCTGTACCACACACCCATGTACCACCACCCAGACTGAACAAATGTTTATCTTTTTCATATTTGCTCTGGAGAGTTTTTTAAGCAGTTCAAGTTAGAGTGGAAGCTCTACCTCCCCTCTCACCAGGCCCAGAGGCGACCTCTTGCAGAGTTACTGTGTGTCCTTCCCACCGTCTGCCATCCTGTGTGTCCTACAGAATTTCCACGAAGATTATCACACTGTTCACATCCTTTAGCAGTTCTTTTTCCCTCCACCAGATATAACGTTTTAGGTTCATCTCTGTTGATTCCTGCAGCTCTCATTCATTTTAAAGGTAGGATAGAGGTTATTCCACTGTGAGAATGAACCCCAGCTGAGTTAACTAGCCCACATCCTGGTAAGCCTATGGGGGGTTCTTGATTTTTGCTTCTAGTCATTGTTTTCAGACAAAGAGGACAAAATGCTCAGAGGGGAAGCAGCAGAGGCGGGAGACGGGCACAAGTCTGCAGACTCCAAATCCACCGTGTCCTCTGCTTCCCCAGCAGAAGATCACAGCAGGGTCAGAGCTCCAGTTGAACCGCACACCCTAGCAGGGTGAGGCCACCCGCCATGGTGGTTTAAAGGTATGTCCACAAATTCCTGGACCCTCTGCCCCTTGAGAGGTGGAGCTTAATCCTCCTGCCCTAAGCATGGGCCGCACACACCCCTAACAAATAGAACAGGCGGGAGTGGTGTGGCATCATCAGGTTATAAGAGGACTGGGGCTTCTGTCTTTGTCTATCTCTCTCCCTCTCTCTGTGATCACTCACTCTGTGGGAAGCCAGCTGCCCTCTGCAGAGACAAGGCAAGGAATGGAGGCCTCCCGTGATCAGCCAGCGAGGCCCTGAGGGCTGCCGACGACCGCAGTTAGCTTGGAACTGGATCCTTGACACCCTGCACAACCACCTTGACTGCAGCCACTCAGGCAGCTCCTGGACTCCTGCCCCACAAAAGCCATGAGCTAATACACATGTGCTACTTTAAGCCCCTGAGTTTGGGGATATTTGTTATGCAGCAGCAGATAACTGACACACCTATTCAGCCTCCCTCAGAGGCCAGGAGGCGGGACGCAGGCAGACTTGGGAGTCCAGCTGGCTTCACCACCCACACCTCACAGCATCCTGGCCTCAGAAGGAGTGTGATGGCCCAGGAGCCACCAGCGTGGAACCATCAGCACATGGGGCTGAGCACGGTGGTAAACGCCTCCTCCTCTTTCTCCTCCGACTCCACCATCCTCTGCCAATTCCCTCGCAGCCCCGACCGGCTGCCCCTCCAGGGATTGTAATACTACAAAATAAACTCAGACCCAGCTCCCAGCTGCAGGTAACTAGCTCCCTGTTGAGTGTTCTTCCTGAGGTACATTACTGACACAGAATCCAGCAACTTCTGCCACAGGCAGTGTTCTGGGATTTCCCCCATGTCAAGAAGTTTTGGAGTCAAACGGACCTGGGTTTTCAATCCCCTACCGCCACCTCTTCTCCTCCCCAAGCCTCACTCTCTTCATCTGTAAAGCAGGGTCAAAACTGCACCCATCTCCAGGACCATCTCCAGGACAGCAGAGAGAATTCAGGCAGGTGAAGGGAGCCGCTGGATCAGGGGAGAGCCCTCAGCAAACAGGGCTGTGGCTTATTCACCTTATTCATACCAAGACAGCAGGAGCTGGTGATGTTGAGCATCTTTGCATGTACCTGTTGGCCATCTGTATGTCTTCTTTGGGAAAATGTCTATCCAGATACTCTATTTTTAAATTGGAGGGACTTCCCTGGTGGTCCAGTGGCTAAGACTCCGTGCTCCCAAAGCAGGGGACACGGGTTCGCTCTCTGGTCAGTGAACTAGATCCCACGTGCCGCAACTAACACCCAGTGCAGCCAAATAAATAAATAAATATTTAAAAATAAATAAATAAAATAAATTGGATTGTTTGTTTTTGTGATATAGACTTGTATGAGTTCTTTATATATTTTGGAAACTAACCCCTTATCAGATACATGATTTGCAAATAGCTTCTCCCATTCGGTAGGTTGCCTTCATTGCTTTTTACAACTGAATAATACCCTACTGCGTGGACTATGTGTGTATACATGTGTTTGCACACCTAATAACAGTTACTGACCGCTCATCATGGGTCCAACGCCGTCCTAAGAGCTTTACCCTTATTACCCTTTCAAACCTCACAAGAGCCCTGTAAATGGGTCCTACTGTTATCCTCATTCTGCAGATGAGAGAACTGAGGCTCAGAGAGGCAAAGCGGTTTTCGTAAAACCACACAGCTGGTACATGGTGGGGCCAGGATGCCAAGCCAGACAGCCTGACTCCACAGCCCACATTCTGAGCCTCTAAGCCTTGTATCTGGAGACGTAAACAAGCCTCTTTTCCCTTCTGAGCCACACAGTGGAGTGATGCCTCCACCCACCACCCTTCCTTTTGTTCCGGCTCCTTCTCAGCCTAGGTGCATATCTAGAGTGTATCTGGTCTGCATGTTCACTTTAAAGTCGGGATAAAAGACTCCAGGGAGAGAAGTGTGACTCCCCCAACCTCACACGGCCTGAAGTGACAGGTGTGGGTCTGGACCCACCTGGACCCTGAGGGCCCAGATGGGAGGCGAGACCCCGTGTGTCCTCCAAATTGCAGAACCGTCACCAAGAGCCTGTGCGAGCTCCTGTGTCCTTTCTGCGACAGCCACCAGGAGGGAGTGAGCGTCCGCCCGCAGCATGCTGGGCCGTGTGCACTCCCCACGGCACCTCCCGCCTGACCATTCATTCTTCCGAGGGTGGTTTCCTTTTCTCCCTACTGCAAGCTTTAGTGGGAAAGAAAAAGGCTAGAGACCAAAAGGCTAGGAGCGGTGTGCCCGCAAGCAGAGGAGCTCATCACCTCCTCCCTGGCTTCTGGCCTCAAACGCTTGCTCCGGGCGGGCGGGGTCACGGGACCAGAGGACGACGTCGCCTGTGGTGACCGCTGCCTGCGCTCCCCCCACTTGGCCGACAGACAGGCTGGCCTTGGCCAGAAATTATATGTTTTGAAGCTGTCCCTGAACCAGAAGCCCCAGGACTCTGCCTTTTTTGTGGTTAATGTTTGAATTCTCCTTGCAATTCCTTGAATTCTCCTAGCTTTTCTTTTCCCCCTTTGATTTTTTAAAAAATACGTTTCATTATGGAATATATATTTGCTGTAGAAAAATGAGAAAATATAAATAAGCATAAGAAGAGTCTAAAACATCCCAATTGCACTACATGGCGAGGAAATGAACCAACTTGATCTGGCACAAGGATGACCCTCACAGGCAAGAAGCCGGACCCTCTCAGGTGCCCTGACTGACCTGTGAATTAGAAGCCAGGAGGGCGGCCAGCCTGGAGGAGGTGCCGGGCCTGGAGGGGAGGCTGGGCCTCTGCTGCTTGGACTCTACATGGTGTTTGCATCTGTGAAAAGGCCCAGAGCTGTGTGTGTATGATGCACATGTAGGTCCAACACCATCTTTACTAAATACTTGCCCTTTCTATTCCCAAGGGATCACCACTATTAACATTTTGGGGTGTTTCCTTGCGGACAGTTTCCCACGCATATACGCAATTTTCCCCATAGATCTGCTAAATCTATGTTAATTTTCTTGCTAAATGTATGTTATTTTTTGTGTCCTTTTTTATTGCTTCCCTCCAGTCCCCCTATAAGGACCCATATCATTTGAGGTCGTTTCAGAACAAGGAGGCTAATTTTATCACAACCATGTCCCCAGCACAGTGCCTGGCACGCAGTAGGTGCACCGCGGAGGGATAGGGTGGGAGGGGGGAGGAGGAAGGGGCCAGGGAGGGCAAAAGCATGGGGCAAAAACATAAAACGCATCGTGCGACCCATGTTGGGTCCTAATTCTAAGAAACTGCAGTCTAACACAACATAGTAAACCAAATATACTCCAATAAAAATTAAGTATACAGCAAAACTAACACAACACTGTAAAGCAATTATACTCCAATAAAGATGTTAAAAGAAATTACATAAAGATATCATTGGCACATTGGAGAAATTTGAACACGACGTGGTTATTGATGATATTAAGGAAATACTAATCATCGTGTCAGGTGTCCTAATGGTACAATGCGCACTTCTTCTTTTTAACGTCTTGATCAGAGAGCATACTAACATACTTAGGTGTGGCACGACGAAATGTCTGGAATTTGCTTGGACATTTTGGGGAAAAAAAAAAAAAAAAAAAAAGACCGGCAGGCAGCTAAAACAGGATTGGCAAAACGTTGAAATTGGGAGATGGCTCCGTGGGGGGTTACTATGGTATTCTCTCTACTTTTGTGTATGTTCCAAATGGTCCATAATAAAAAGTGGAAACTAATTTTTCTAAAAAAAAAAAAAAAAAAAAAGCGTTGGTCAATACATTTTGGAGATATACTGCATGACATGGTGCCTGTAGTCAACAATTCTGTTTGGGCACATTAAAATTTAAGAGGGTAGATTTCATGTTAAGTGTTCCTGCCACCAAAAACCCCCAAACCAAAAACAATGGCAAAGGGGCATGAGGCAACTCCTGGAGGTGATGGGTGGGTATGTCTATCACTTGACTGCAGTGACGATTTCATGGGTATATGCAGACGTCCAAACTCATCAAATTGTACACACTAAATAGATGCAGGTTTTTGTATATCAATTATACCTCGATAAAGTTGTTTTTAAAAAAAAGAGCAAGCGGCAGAGCTAGAAAAGAAAAGCAACATCGGCACAACCACTAGGGCTGGTACTCTCAGCCAAAGGCACCCAATCCAACAGACCAACGCCCCTCCTCATAGCACACAATTTTATACCCCCATGGCTATCCTGAAATGAAACGCGTAGAATCCTGAACAACATTTTCAACTCCACATAATGCCCCAGCTGTAATATGCAGCAGCTCTAGAAGGAATAGACAAAAACATAAAATAACAGGTTTTTCAATGTGTCCACGCTCAGCCCAGCCTCCCTGGACCTCAGCTGCTTGCACTGGTGCACAGGCTCATGTGAGCGCAACAGTGACAGATGGCACCTGACCCGGGTGTGACAGTGGGACCCACCTGCCAGCCACATGGCTTTCCAACGTGGCGGAAACCTCTTGGCAAAGTTCTGAACCTGACGCAGTGTCCCCTCCATTTGCAAAACGGCTGCATTCTTGCCAACGGTGCAAACTCGTGCAAAACCCTGCTTCCCACGGGTGTAAAAGAGCGTTTGGTCCTAAACGAGCACAGTTACAAACAGGCTTTTCCCCTGCAGGGCTGTCCCAAAGGATGTCCTAGAACCAGGTGAGATGTCAGAAGCTGCTCCGGTGGTGTGTCTGAGACCCCTGTCCACACCCTTAAGTGCGAGTGGCACCCTATCACTGTGACAAACGACTTCCTTCCAGAAACTTCCAACTCGGCCTCTAGGGGAGGCAGTGCCCACTCTGCTGGGCAGTCCGCCAGGACTCAGGGGAGCCGGCTTGGATGCATCCCACGAATGGCCCACTTTTCGCCATTCCCGGGAATGATGGCAGCCTCGAAGCAGCAGTGGGTGGGGACCACAGCGGTGACCCAGACTAGGGTCCCCCATGTGGCAGGGGCAGAGAACCAGGTGGACCAGGCTTCTCAGGGCTGTCTTCCCAGGCGGGGAGGCAAGTGGGGACCCGGAGTGGGGCAATACCAGGGCCTGGCAGAGGAAGGTGGAGTTCTGGAATGAGACTGAAGTGAGATCTGGGCGGCCCCACCTCGGCCTGGGTGTGGTGGTCACTGTGATCGATTGGAGGCAGGGGAGGGCAGAGGGCAGAGAGAAGAGGCCACGGCGAGGACTCACAGATCTCGTGGGTCAGGCAGGAAAACGCCAGAAAGAGAGACCTCAGAGCGCCACTCATCTAAATTTTTTTAAATTAATTAATTAATTTGTTTATTTTTATCTGCGTTGGGTCTTGGTTGCTGAGCGCGGGCTTTCTCTAGTTGTGGCGAGCAAGGGCTACTCTTTGTTGCAGTGCGCGGGCTTCTCATTGAGGTGGCTTCTCCTGTTGCGGAGCACGGGCTCCAGGCACGCGGGCTTCAGTAGTTGGCTTGAGGGCTTCAGTAGTTGTGGCTCGCGGGCTTCAGTAGTTGTGGCATGCGGGCTTCAGTAGCTATGGCTCGCGGGCTTCAGTAGTTGTGGCACATGGGCTTCAGTAGTTGTGGCTCACGGGCTTCAGTAGTTGTGGCATGCAGGCTTCAGTAGCTGTGGCTTGCGGGCTTCAGTAGTTGTGGCACATGGTTTCAGTAGTTGTGGCTTGCGGGTTTCAGTAGTTGTGGCTCGTGGGTTTCAGTAGTTGTGGCACGCGGGCTTCAGTAGTTGTGGCTAGCAGGCTCTAGAGCGCAGGCTCAGTAGTTGTGGCGCACGGGCCTAGTTGCTCCGTGGCATGTGGGATCTTCCCGGACCAGGGCTCGAACCCGTGTCCCCTGCATTGGCAGGTGGATTCCCAACCACTGTGCCCCCAAGGAGGCCCCCACTCGTCTAAATCTTGAATTGAGCCATTACTGTGGGATAAGAAGGCAGTGTGGCCCCCACTCTCGGTCTCCCCCTGACAAATGACCTGGACCAGGGCTCCCCAGGCTGTCCCCCTAGCCCTGCCTCATCTGCCTTTTCCCCACAGGGACCACTCTGCCCGCCACCGCTGCTGGTTTGCAGTGATCCTGTCCTTAGGCTTGAAGAGGCTGTGAACTCTGCTGAGAAGTGAATGGATATCCCGTTACCAGGAAGGGGCCTTCAGGGAAGAGAGAGGGCCAGAGGGGAGGCTGTGGGGTCCTTCCCGCGGATGCTCAGCTCACCCTGACTTTATATTTCCCCCTCCACCGCGTCCAGAGATGGGCTGCTGACACGGCGACGCGGCCTCTGCGGTGGCTGTGCTGCCTCTGTGGCCACCATTTCTGAATAAGACTTTAATATTTTTCATTGAGTAAATAAGCAAATGAATGAATCGCTCACTCACACGTATTTGTTAAATGCCCAAAGCTAAAAGCTGAGTGAATGAGAGAGAGGAAAAGAGCCTCCTGGTCCGAGCAAGCCCCTGGGCTGGTCAGATGTGGAAACTCTGGGTCCCCACCAACTGTCCTTTCTCCCTCCTCGCCACTGGGAGGCCCAAGGGCTCTGCGGATGCCGGTCTCCAGGAACCAGGCATTCCTCTGCTCCGGAATATAAACACATTCCACTCAGCCTCCAGGAAAGCACGGGAGTTCTTAATATATTTTGGATATTAACCCCTTATGAGACATCATTTGCAGATATCTTCTCCCTTCTGTAGGCGGCCCCTTTGTTCTGCTGATGGTTTCCTTTGCCGTGCAAAAGCTTTTTAGTGTAATGTGATCCCATTTGTTTATTTTTGCTTTCGTTGCCCTTGCCTGAGGAGACGGTCAAAAAACTGTTGCTAAGACCGATGTCAAAGAGCGTACTGCTTACGTTTTCTTTTAGGAGTTTTATGATTTCAGGTCTTACATTTAACTCTTTAATCTATTTGAGTCTGATAATATATAAAGAAAATACAGAAAGTCCAAAATATATAAACAACTCATATGACTCAATATCAAAGAAACACACAATCCAATTAAAAAATGGACAGAAGATCTGAATAGACATTTTTCCAAAGGGAACTTACACAACAGGCACGTGAAAAGATGCTCAACATCATTAATTACCAGGGAATACAAATCAAAACCACAATGAGATATCACCTCACACCTGTCAGAATGGCTACTATCAAAAAGACAGCAAATAACAAGTGTTAGTGAGGATGTGGAGAAAAGGGAGCCCTGGTGCACTGTTGGTGGGAAGGTAAATTGGAGCAGCCACTATGGAAAACAGTACAGATATTCCTCAAAAAATTAACAATAGAACTACCACGTGATCCAGCAATTCGACTTCTGGGTATTTATCCAAAGAAAATGAAAGCACTAACTGTCAAAGACATATACACTCCCTTGTTTGTTGCAGCGCTATTCACAATAGCACAGATACGGAAGCAACCTACGCGTCCATCAATGGGTGAATGGATAAAGAAGATGTGGCATATATACACAGTGGAATATTACTCAGCCTTAAAAAAAAGAATGAAATCTTGACATCTGTGACAACGTGGATGGACCTGGAGGTGTTATGCTAAGCGAAATATGCCAGAGAGAGAAACACAAATACTGTATGATTTCACTTATATGCGGAATACAAACAACAAAGCAAATGAGCAAACAAAATAAAACAGAAACAGACTCGTAGACACAGAGAATAAACGAGTGGTTGCCAGAGGAGAGGGGGGTGGGGGAAGGGGTGAAATGGGTGAAGGGGATTAAAAGGCACAAAATTCCAGCTATAGGGCTTCCCTGGTGGCGCAGTGCTTGAGAGTCCGCCTGCCGATGCAGGGGACACGGGTTCGTGCCCCGGTCCGGGAAGATCCCACATGCCGCGGAGCGGCTGGGCCCGTGAGCCATGGCCGCTGAGCCTGCGCGTCCGGAGCCTGTGCTCCGCGGCAGGAGAGGCCACAACAGTGAGAAGCCCGCGTACCACACACACACACACAAAAGGCATGGTTGGGGGCTTGCCTGGTGGCGCAGTGGTTGAGACTCTGCCTGCCGATGCAGGGGACACGGGTTCGTGCCCTGGTCTGGGAAGATCCCACATGCCGCGGAGCGGCTGGGCCCGTGAGCCATGGCCACTGAGCCTGCGCATCCGGAGCCTGTGCTCCGCAACGGGAGAGGGCACAACAGTGAGAGGCCCGCGAACCGCGGAAAAAAAAAAAATTCCAGCTATAAAATAAATAAGTCACGGGAATGTAATATCCAGCCGAGTGTTGTAATAATGCTGTACTAACTTTGTATGGTGACAGATGGTAACTGGACTTACTATGGTGACCATGTCAAAATGTATGTAATCATTATGTTGTACACCTGAAACTAATGTAATATTGTAAGTCAATTATAGCTGAATTTTAAAAGTCTACTAATACAAATATGTTAAAAAAGTTACTCAAAGGAAACAACCCAACTGTCCATCAACTTGCAAATAGATAAACACCGTACTACAACGCACTATTATCCAGCCACAGAAAGGAGTGAAGTGCTGACACAGGCTGTAACATGGATGGACCTTGAAAACATGCTGCACGGAGACAGCCAGACACAGATCACATACTGTCTGATTGCGTTGATATGGACTGTCCAGAGTGGGTAAATCCTTAGAGACAGAAAGCAGATTCACGGTTGCCAAGAGCTGGGAAAGGGGAAACAGGGAATGCCTGCTAAAGGGAATAGCGTTTCTTTTGGGGGTGACGAAAATGTCCTGGAATTAGATGGTGGTGATGGTTGTAACAATGCTGAGAATGGACTAAATGCCACTGAACTGTACACTTTAAAAGAGTTCAGTGGTGAATTTTATGTCAACAAGAGTGGTGGTATCAAGAGGCTGGCCAGGTATAAACAGAGCTGGTATCCCGAATGAACGTGGCCCTGTAAACTACACCTCAGTATGTATTTTGAGTACTTGCTATGTGCCAAGATCTAGGATGAGCCCTGCTCCTACAAGATCTCATTGCATTTTCAAAACCGTCTAGGAAGCATCATCACCCCTATTTTACAGATGAGGAATTGGATGCCCCAAGAGGCCGGGCTTCCTGTCCGGTTGAGGGTGGCAGAATGGGGCTTGAGCGGTTCTGTCTAAGGCCACACTTGTAGGCAGGTAGGCGGCTGCCTCTCCCGGGCTGTGCGAGGACCCACTTCCGGAGATCTAGGCAAAGGCGGGCCGAGGTTCCTCACTCACAGTCGGCCTGATGGGACTGGCAGGTAGGATGTTTATGGTGGAGAGTAGATGAGGGACGTGTGGTTGGTGGACCACCACCTCCCCTCCCCAAGCATCCACTCTCTGGTAGGGCTGGAACTCAGAGCGGTGACCCAGCCCCTAGGGCCCCAGTCTGCCCACCTGTTAAAGGGGAGTAGCAACGCCAGACCTTCGAGTATGTTGTGAGCCTACACCAGACAACGTACGTGCTAGGCTCAGGCAGAGAACAAGGCTGTCTGCCAGGAGGGAGGCTCCTCCTGGACAAGTTTGTGACCCTGACAGAGATTTCACGTCCTGGGTTTCATTTCCTTGTCTGTGAAATGGACTACTGACACTTTGCGGGCAGTGATTGCCCCCACCCCCCCTCCGTGAGGATTAAACAGAACCTCACGTAGATAAAGGGAATTGTGCCCAGCCCATAGCGGGTGCTCAACAAGCCGCATCTGGGTGTGGCTCTGGAACCGAGCTAGGGACTCACTGTCTGAAAATCACCGGGAGCTTGTCTCAGACAGCAGGTTGCTGGGCCCCTCTGACCCACTGGCTCCTCCTCTGTGGGCGGGGGAGCCCAGGATCTGCATGTGAAGCATATCTGTTTCCAGGTGGCAGATCTGGGAGCCCTGGCCCATCACGGAGGGGTGACAAAGGACGCTGTGCAGGCAGACAGGGCTGTGCCTTCTCTGGACAGGCAGCACAGGCCCAGAGCTCAGCTTCCTGGGCTGAGTAGGCTGGACGGCAGCTGGGCTCTCCACCACCAACAAAAATGGCCTGACACTGAGCTACCTCATTACCTCGCAGACTGTCACTCCCCCCAGCCACCATCTGCCACCTCACCTGTCACCTGGCATGTCCCCATCCCAGGCTGCCTTGAGCCTTCTCCCTCCATATTGTGCCTGCATCCTGCTGCCGTGGGGGGCCGAGGCCCAGGCTGTGCACCTCCTCAGGAAGTGTTGGAGCTGTCTGTTTGTCCTAGACAAGTAACAGCAATCCCTAGGACATAATTTAAAAGGCACATGGGGTGCCAGCCCTGTCTCCGTTCCTCCCTTCCTTTTTCCTACCAGAGCTGCAACTTTGCCCAGGGCATCAAGGTCCGGGGCTGAAAATGCCTGTGGCCCAGCCCTCCCTTCAGGTGTGGGCCCAGCACCGCCAATGGCACATGGGTGTCAGGGAGGGGCTTCTGGAAAAGTCCTTCCCACTCAGCTGGTGTCTGCCCTCCTTCCCGCCTGAAGGCCAGGATGTTGGCAGTGCAGCTGCTGTCTTGTGGCCACGAGGATAGGAGCTGGGTGAGGTCACTGTTGCCAGCGTGGAGCTACTGCTCCAGCCAGGACACCTACGTCTGGATGCCTCAGGGCCCCAGGACGAAACACGCTTACTCCACGGTCTGAGTCTGGTTCTGTTCCCTGCAGCCACATGCAGTTCCCAACAGGCTCGGGGATAAAATGAGAACAAAGTGAGGAGTCTCCTTCTCAGCCCTGTCCCAGCACCCAGCTCCCCTGGAGGCAAGCAGCTGACCGGATTCTTGAGGTCTCCCCGGGAATATGGATGCACATACAAGCACCGGGATCACAGGTTGTTCTTTTCCCCAAGCGGCAGCGGGGAGCACACTGCTCTGTACGTGTCCACTCTGCAGGAAAGCTCAGACTCCCCCAGGGACGGGGTGCGGCGTCACGGGGGTGGGGGGGGCGTCACCACTCCCCCACTGATGGACACTAGGCTGTTTCAAATCCTTCTAGGCACATGCTTTGTCAGTGATCTCTAAAGATACTGTTTGTCTGCCTTCTCCATCCGGTCAATGGCCTGGCCCCGCCCCCAGACCTGGCCCCGCCCCCAGTCTCCAGCCCAGGCTACATGGCACCGCCCCCAGAAAAGCGTGGTCCCACCTCCAGGAGGCCTGGCTCCACCCCTAGGAGGTCTGGTTTCATCCCAGGAGGTCTGGCCCCACCCCCAGGAGGCCTGGCTCCGCCCTTAGGAAGTCTGCCTCGCCCTCAGGAGACCTGGCCCCATCCCTGGCTTTTTCCTTTTTCTTAGTACCTGGGTCCCCGCTGCGTTCCTCCTACCCAGCCCCTCCTCTGTACATCACCACTGGGACCAGCCCTCACCATCTAGTTCCCGGGCTGCTGTAACTGCCTCCCGCCAGCCTCCCAGTCCCCTCCCTGCCCCTTTCTCACCCCCAATAGATGTATTCACCCCCTGCTTAAAAGCCTTCGGAGGGCTTGTTGCCTCCAGGGGCAAGGACCTCCCCCAGACTAGTCTCTTCTGCATCGAGAGCACCCTGTCCAGCCCCGCCACACCTCTGCTCTTGCAAACCACGGCTCTCCTCTCCGCGGAAAATCCTTCCTTCAACCTCAGGTCGGGTGTCCGCCCCCTGCCCGCCCAGCGAGACCTGGGCACTCTCCTTTGCTGCGGCCGCCCCCGCCGACTTTCATCCCAGTTCTACCGGCTGCCGTGCCCTGTGCCTGCCGCACCTTGCTCTACTTCTCCCGGCACCTCTCGCTCAATCCTCAATCCGCCCGGGAGGTCTGGCTACAACTGCTCCTGTCTGACACGACAGCAAACAGGGCTGTGTGTTAGTGTCCCCTGGGCTCCACACATGGGTTTGTCGGTAGAAAGGCGGCACAAAGGAGTGGGGCAAAGAGAAATAGAAGAGGCAAGATAATCCCCAGTTTCCATAGCAACAGAAAGGATGCAGCACTATGCGGGGGGTGGGGTGGGGGGCAGGGAACATCCTGGGAGCAGGATAAATCATGGAATTTCAAGACAGAAGGGACGGACCTTCAATGTCCTCTAGTCCAGGAGTTCTCAACGGGGGCGAGTTCCCCCTGGGGGACGTTTGGCAATGGCTGGAGGCATTTTTGGTTGCTATTCTGGTTGGGTGGGAGGTGCTACTGGCATGCAGTGGACAGAGACCAGGGAGGCTGCAGACCATCCAGCAGTGCACAGGGCGCCCCACGGCAGGTATCCAGCCCAGAGCATCAACAGTGCCAAGGCTGAGAAACCCTGATGTAGTTCAACCTCTGTTGTGGCTTTGAATCCTCTCTCTGGCATCCTCCCACCCCCTCCAGAGCCGTTTCAGTCTTTGCTTAACCCCAGTGATGGGGGGCTCGCTACCTCTAGGAGCAGCTGGTCCAAGGTGATGAGCTTTGCGTCAGAACCAGAGATGGCAGGACGTCTAGGGGGAGAATTTGCACATATGTCTCCATAGCGGAAAAGCAGCACACAGCTCACGCTGAAGCCTTGGAGAGAAACGAGCCTCCAGTGAGCTAAGGCACCAGCTCCTGTCTGTCCTCAGGTTTTCCATGGAAGAGGGTCTGCCAGGAACCAGGGGTCTGGGTGGGAATTAAGAGGGTCCTGCTGGTCCTTGGCTCAGGGTCTCTCAGCCTGCGGCTGCAGGATGGAAGTGGGGAGAAGCAAGGGGGAGGCAGGGCTTGGTCATCTGCGTATCCAGAAGTAAGATTAAGCTTCTGAAATATTAAAGCCTTGTTAATGATATTCACGTTGAAGTATTTAGGAAGAGATGTACATACCCTGAAATACAGAAAAGTAAGATGCATGGATGGAAGGCTGGGTGGATGGATGAGTGGACAGGTGGATGGACAGACGGGGGATGGATGGATGGACGCACAGATATGTGTGAGCGAGTACAGAACACTTCTATTAAAGTTTGATTAAATCATGTTACAGATGAGGAAACCAAGGGTTCAAAAGATTAGAGACATTACTCAAGGTCACCCAGTAAATTGTGGGGGCCAGGATTTGAACCCAGGCTAGTCTGGCCCAGAGCTGTGCTGTGTCCACCCTGTAGGACTCATCCCTTCCTCGGGAGGGCATCAAGGGTCACAGCCGCCCCAGGGTTTCTGCAGGAGAGGAGCCCTGGCAGCACCCCGACCAGAAGGGGGGTGGTTCCCAGCGAGTCTGTCTATAGGGATAACGGGGTGGGGGCTGGTTAAAAGCTGTAAGTTTCCCCGAGGCGCCCTTGGCGCTCCCCGGAGTGGGAGCTCACTTAGATGCTGAAATAGAGCAGTGAACTGAAGAGGCAAATCCCTGCCTCGGAAAACTGGCAATTTTCCTCCTCACTGCCATCATTTTCCAGGCATGCTCTAAAGCATCTTCTTAGCCTTTTTTGTGCCATAGACCCTTTTGGCATTCTGGTGAAAGCTATGGATCCCTGCTCAGAATAAAGTTTTCAAAGCACAAACTAAAATGCATAGGGTAGGGCTTCCCTGGTAGCGCAGTGGTTGAGGGTCCACCTGCCGATGCAGGGGACACGGGTTCGTGCCCCGGCCGGGGAAGATCCCACATGCCGCACAACGGCTGGGCCCATGAGCCATGGCCGCTGAGCCTGCGTGTCCGGAGCCTGTGCTCCGCAACGGGAGAGGCCACAACAGTGAGAGGCCCGCGTACCGCAAAAAAAAAAAAAAAAAAAAAAAATTCATAGGGTATAAACAAAACAGTTATATAAAAGTATTATTTTAGATTGAGATCTAGTGATGTTTATATCTTTATTAGCACATTAAATAACAAGCTCTAATGTGACTGTCCCTCCTTCTGGGGGTGGGACCTTGGGGGGGCCACCAGAAGCTGTGGGATGGTATGTTCTGGTGCACGGGTCCAGGGCGTGAGCACTGAGGTCAGACGGACCTGGGCTTGAATCCTGATCCACTATTCACAAGCAGAACCTTGAGTAATGACGTCACCCTGCCCATCCTCGGTCCTCTCATCTGTAAAGTGGGGATAAGGCTGGAGGCGAGGATGGTGTTGCTCTGAGATGCCTGCCCTGACTCGGGCTGATATAACCCCACCTGAGGTCTACTCCCACACTGAGTCCGGGGCCTGTGTGCATCAGGGGAAGGTTGGTGAAAACAGGATGTAATTTTTCCTTCCTGTCTAAGTTCATCGACCTCTGAAGCCCCTCCGTGAGCCCCATGGGAGCCCACGGGCATTTGCCCTTGGCTGCGGCTGGCAGGGGCTCTGGGCCCACCCTGAGCGGTGGGAATTTTTTAACCTCTTGAGCCCCAGTGGCAGTAAGCAAGCATGTCGAGGCTGTCAGATGGCCATGGCCTCTGCACCTCCAGCCTGAGCCCCCCACCCGCCGGCCTGGAAACCCTTGGGCCTAAAGGTTGAGGTTTTGCTTTTTATTCCTCCTGGAAGGGAAACAAGGCCAGCCCTGAGCCAGGGACAGGCCTGTCAGGGTCACGCAGACCTTGAGCCTGCAGCCAGGCTCCCCTCTGGGCAGCTGGGGAGGACCAAGGCTGTTTCTGTGCCTGGCATGGCCCTGGGCCCAGCCAGCCAGGAAGGCCACTCAGAGCCAGACCCCTCAGGTCACCAGCCATCCCAGCTGTATTCCTGAAAGTCTTGGCAGGATGGGAAAGCGCTGGCCGGCCAGGAAGCAGAGACATCACCCAGCTGTGAGTAACCAGCTGCCACGGCTGGGATTTGGGGGTGGGTGGTGCAGCCTGAGGCTGCTGGCAGGTCTCCGTGGGTGGAAAGGGACTCTGCCCACACAGCAGCCCAGCCACTCCTCCCACCCCGGGCAGAGTGGAGAAGTGAGGGCATTTCACATCAGGGGCAAAGGCAGGGCAGTGGCGTCCAGCAAGGACTGTGCCCTGGCCCGGGAGAAGCCCTTGCAGGAGACGGTAAGCATCACATCATCTCGGGGGTCAGGCTCCAGGAGCCAAACCTGCTCTGCAGGAGGCCCTGGGAAGGAATGTTGGCTGCAGTTCACAGTAGAGGCCTCTCTGGCCCATCCTACAGAACTGTCTAGACCTGACCTGATCCCTCCTGTCACCCGGAAATGGAGTCCAGCTCCCTTCCTTGCCGCTGACCCTCCCTGTCCTCTTTTAAAAGCCCGTTTAGTTAATTTTGGGGTGTGGATCTTAAAGAAAACCTGAGCGTAGAGGAAGGGCAGAGCAGGCCCTCCCACGCAGCCCTGACGGGGAGGCCCCAGGGGCCTCGTGTCCCCAGGCGGGCAGCTCTGTCTGCTGGGTCGCGGGCACACGTGTGGGCAGCCTGTCCTCCTCGTCCACTTCACAGTGTGTCAGTAAGCATCTGTCCACGCGATTTCGTAATCCTGGCAAACACCGCTTATCCTTGCAACATTTATTTATGCATTTATTGCAAAATCGCCATCTTTCTGGTTGTAAGAATAGTACATACTTGTTGCAAAATATTCAGAGACCGAAAAGTGGGATGAGAGAGAAGATAAAAAGATCACCCTCAACCCCAATGCCTGGGGTTGTCACCGTCACTGCTGGACGCTCACTTGGCCAGACTGTGATTAAAAAAAAAAAAACCCTCTACATATCAATATATTTGTTCCCTTACAAACTTAAGATCATACCTACATATGTGCTTGCTATTATATATTTTTTTCATTTTATATACACACACGTATTCACATATATACATACATTCATACGATGTTTTTTATTTCATTTTATAGTCTTATACCTCCACTGAGATTAGGAGAGCAAGGACACTGAAATCTACTGTATTTAGGATTTTTGAATGTACACATATACTTTTGGGGGGGGCGGTGTTGGGTCTTCGTTGCTGCGCGCGGGTTTTCTCTAGTTGCGGCAAGCCGGGGCTACTCTTCGTTGCGGTGCGTGGGCTTCTCATTGCGGTGGATTCTCTTGTTGCAGAGCACAGGCTCTAGGGCGCACAGGCTTCAGTAGTTGTGGCACGTGGGCTCAGTAGTTGTAGCTCGTGGGCTCTAGAGCGCAGGCTCAGTAGTTGTGGCGCACGGGCTTAGTTGCTCCGCAGCATGTGGGATCTTCCTGGACCACGGCTCGAACCCGTGTCCCCTGCATTGGCAGGCAGATTCTTAACCACTGAACCACCAGGGAAGTCCCACATATACATTTTTAAATGCGGTGGCCCAATTTCTAACATGACTGCCGTTCCCCTGGCCCCTCCACATCCGGCTCTGCCTGGGCAGGGGCTGCATTCCCGCCTGGAAGCCTAGGGGGCTAACAGCTACCCCGACCCAGACCGGGGCTGCTTCTGTCTCCCATGTGAATCTCCTTTAACCCCACCAGCACCTTCTACAGTGTCCCTTCACTAAACTCCTTGAACTTGCTCATCTGTTTCTACCCTAAAACTGCATTCCACTCTGTTCTATCCAAGTTCAGCAGTTTATTCAACCAAGTCTCTGTTGGGTGACAGTGGTTTCCAATTTTTCACAATAATTGTGAAACTCTGGCACACTTTCCCAGTATGTCTTTGAGATGAATTCGGGGAAGTGAAATTGCTGGATCATAGGACAGGCCCCTTTTAATATTTCTAACCCTCTTTTCTGATGATCCCATAATGTTTCATCTCAGGAAAGCAGCAGCATTTATTTTGCCAGCTGCTATGATGGGACATGTCAGTTGTTTCCAGTATTTTCTATGGTAACTAACACCGAGAGCAACATCTTCATGCAAAGGCACCTTGTGTATCTGGGATTGTGCTCTCGCCTGCCTTGCCTGAGAATCTGAATCGGCTACGGAGAAGATGTACAGGGACCTTTGGGCCCATGTTTCATTTAAAACAGCCACACCCACTGAGTTGAAGTTTGAGTGAGTGACCAATCTAACAAGAGTCACAGGTTTATTTTGAGAAGCTCTGTGTCCACTCCCATCCAGGCTGTAGCACCCCCCTTAGGAGGCAGCCCATGGACTCCCATGGAAAGACCTAACCTGAAAATAAAGCAACAAAAATCTAACCTCAACCTTCTCATAACCAGGGCTTCAGCTCCCTATTCCTCCTACAAACGGAAGCAGATACTTCGGGCTGCAGGGGATGCTCCAGAGGGCTGGACGGGGCAGGCCCACGATGCGGAGGGAGACCTGGGCCCCTCTGTCTCCTTTTGGCACCCTTGTCCTTCCTGCCCCTCCCAGATCCCGGTGTTGCTGGCCATCCTTGGTGCTCCTTGGCTTGAGGACGCATCCCTCCAGTCTCTGCCGTGGTGTGTGTCTGTCTCTGTGTCTTTTCTTATAAGGACACTTGACATTGGATTTGGGGCTCCAAAATTTGGAGCTCCATCCTATGCCAGCATGCCCTCGTCTTAACTTGAGGACATTTGCAAAGACCCTGTTTCCAAGTAAGGCCACATCCATAAGTAATGGGGTTAGAACTCAAACACATCTCCGGGGGAACACAATTTCATGGACACTGTGCTGGGTGTGGGATGAGGGCAATGTTTCAGGGCCAGGCACTTCCCATCAGGCATACACCTGTTCCCCTCTCAGGGATGCAAACTCCAGAGGGAGCCCCCGGCACAGAACAAGGGCGATGAACACGTGGCACCTACAGCAACAACCCCCCTGGTGTGGAAGGAAGATTCTGGGAGTAGGAAAGCCAGCAGAGGTAGGAAGAACTCAGGCCTCAGTGTCCCCAGCTTGCATACAGGGGGTTGGGAGGGCTCCCCCCGCACCCCGACCCTGCTGCAAACTGCCTGGTGCCGCCACCTGCTGGACGGTGGGGGTAGTGCATGGGTGGGAACATTCCAGAAAAAGCTCTTGGCCGTGAGGCCCTCATACCAGGGCCCCTGTCACTGCCACTGGGTTCCTCCCTTGCAGCCACAAACCCTAGGGTGGTCACGGACCTCGTTCTTCGTGTGTTTCCCGCTCCTGGCCCGGTGACAGGAGGGTGGCGAGGAGAGAAGAGACCTTGGTGGTGACCCCGAAGTCACTTGACTCCTTCTCCCGCCGACAGAAGCTTCCAGGCTGCTTCTACTACAAGGGATTCCACTGTGAAGGTTCGTGTGTCTCTACACGTTTGTGAGCATTTCCTGCGGCCGCACTTGGAAGGTCACTGTGGGGTCTCCGGCGGGCGTGGCCTCTGCCCCTGCACACTGCACACGGGGACCTTCTCCGCAGCAAAGGACCAGCCGCCTGTGGTCTCATCCTTGGCATCACCTGGTGTGCTCAGGTTCTTTGAGTTTTGCCAACCTGCCAGCGAGGAGAGGGCCACACCGTGACTGGTGTGCACGCCCTGCTGCCTGGCCGGGACCTGCGTTTTGCCCACCAGGCACGTCTCTCCTCTTCCACTTGCCTGTTCATTTTGACGTCAAAGTCAACAATCTTTTCTTCTACAGTTTGTGCTTTGGGGATTTTGTTAAAGAAATCCTTCCCGGGATTTCCCTGGTGGCGCAAGGAATCTGCCTGCCAATGCAGGGGACACGGGTTTGATCCCTGGTCCTGGAAGATCCCACCTGCCACAAAGCAACTAAGCCCATTTGCCAGAACTACTAAGCCAGTGCTCTAGAGCCTGTGAGCCACAACTACTGAGCCCACGTGCCACAACTACTGAAGCCGGTGCGCCTAGAGCCCGTGCTCCGCCACAAGAGAAGCCACCACAATGAGAAGCCCGCGCACCGCAACTAGAGAAAGCCTGTGCACAGCAACAAAGACCCAACGCAGCCAAAAATAAAAATAAGTAAATTTATTAAAGAAAAGAAAGAAATCCTTCCTTACTTTAATGTCATAAGATACAGCTTTTCCCTGCAAAAGTTTTATGCATTTTGCTTTTATGCCATTATAGACCGTTCTGCTGCCAAAAGCCAACCTGCTGTCAAAGAATCATCAGAGACAGTGCCCCCCACTTGGTCCCACCTGGTGTCCTGCCCTCTCACTGGGCCCTTCTCCTCTCTGCACCCTGGCTCTCCTCACTTCCCCCGCCTGGCCCACACGCCCCAACTCCAAATTCTCCTCGGTCGATGGCGCAGAACAATTCCGCTCTCCCCAGGCCCCTGCCGCCCCCTGCTCTTGCTCACTGCTGACGCAGCAGCTCTGATAACTTGCTCACCGTGTGATCTTGGCCACGTTTCTCAGCCTGCCACACACACCTGCCACAGAGCTTGACAGGAATGCCCAGCCACGAATGCCTGCTCCACCCTCAGCCTCCACACCGGAACCACGCTGCACCCTATGCACCCTGCTCCTGCCCCAGGAGCTGGCCTGTGCCTTCAGTGGAAGGGTACACCCTTGCTCTCTGGCCTCTGGCTGCCCCCGGGGGCCCTGGTGCAGTCAGCATGAAGGTGCAGAGTGAGGGCCGGGTGTTCAGTCTCTGGATCCCGTCCTGTAGGACTGCCTCGGGCCGGGGTATCCCTTGACGGTCAAGGCGGTGGGCTCCACACACCTCCCCCTCCCGGTTCCAGCAATGCCCGCCTTCCTACCCCAAGGCCCTGCTCCCCCAAGGTAGCAGCTCTGCAGCTTTACTGCATTATTCCTGCTGGCCCCCTGCCTGCCCACACCTCTGGGAATCACACCCCATCAGTGCCCTCCTCAGGTTACCCTGATGTGAGTGTGCCGTGCGTCTCCTGATGGACAGACCAAGGGCCACCCTTTCTTCTTTAGAACCCGCTGAGGCCCATCACTCGAGATAGGAACCCCTGTAAAAGTCAGGAAGGCCCTGGCAGGCAAATGCGCTAGCAGGTTCCAGTGATGATCAATTTCACTGGTGAGTACTGTGTCTGGGTCAGATCATTGTTTTCCTCGAGATGAGATGTCATAAAGATTTACGATGATGGTCGGCACACTCGAGGGCCAACCTTGCTGCCGGAAAGTCAAACCATCCCCATGCCTCCCCTGGCTCTGCCCTGAGCTCTGATGGAAGCAGCAAGGTGGAGGGAGGGGGCGGGAAGGCGAGGCGAGGCCCAGGTTTTCCCAAGCACTTTATCAAGGTCAAGGGAGGCAGCCTCCTCCCTTCCCACCCCTCCTGCTGAAAGTTAAATTCCATCAGAGAGAGGAGACAGCTGCCAATAAGGGACAGAGGGCGTTAGCGGGAAGGGCAGGTGATTTGAAGTCAGACCCGCCTACGCCCAGCGCCCATTTGCTAGTTGGGTGTCCAGGGCAGGCCCCTCGGCAACTCCAGAGTGAGGACAGCAATACCTCAGTGTAGAACCGTTGAGAGGATCACAGAAGTGAACGGGAAACATTCCACCAACAGCAAGTTCTCTGTTACCATTGGCTCTTGTAGCCACAGTTGGGAGCATTCGTATAATTAACACGAAAAATAGAACTGCTAAACATGTTCTCTGAATATAAGAAAAAAGTGCATCTGTTTCAATGTTGAAGCTAAAGACCGTTGGCCTCTACTGCTTTGCCATCCAGATGATGACACTGAGGCCCAGAGAAGGTGAGTGGCTTGACTGAGGTCACACAGCAGTAGCAGAACCGGATCTGGAGCCCAGGCCTCCTGAATGTGTTTTCACAACTTCGTGCTGTGGCAGACACATCCTAGGGTGGCCCCCTCCCCGCGAGTGTGGGCAGGACCTGTGACTTGCTTCCAACCATGAGAATATGGGATGTTACTCTCATGGTTACGTTTCATTATACAAGACTCTGTCTTAGCAGAGGGAGTGAGAGAGAAGGAAAGAGCCAGGCTATGAACTGCCATGGGGAGGGCCCAAGAGCAGCCTCCAGATGACACCCAGGGACAAAGCAGGGCCCTCGGTCCTTTAGCCACGAGGAAATCAATCCTGCCGACAGCCAGAGCGAGCTGGGAAGCTGGGCCCTCCCAGTCGAACCTCCGAATGAGCACGCAACCCGGCTGACACCGTGATCATAGCCCAAGACACCCTGAGCAGAGACCCGGCCCAGCTGAGCCTGGACTCCTGACCCTCAGAAACTGCGAGACGGTACTGGGGGTTGCTTCCGGCTGCTAAGTTTGTGCCAATTTATTATGCAGCACAGGAAACTAACACACACATGATCCCTCTGAGTCCTCCTGAACCATGAGAAAACACCCCCTTTTCCTATATACAGTGGGTGGCCAGATCCTTCACCCCCACTTTGCTCGCTCAAGGATGTACTGAGCACCCGGGCTCTGGGTGGGCTGCGTCTGTGCCAGGTACTAGGCTCTGCCCGTCTCTCTCTCGGATGGAGACCTCTGGCTTCCAACAGAAACGTGGGTGCCCATCATCAACACTGCAACTCCCAGCAGGGGGATGCAGCCATGTGAGCGAGTTCTGGCCAGGGACCTGCGAGGAGGGGAGGTGTGAAGCTTCTGAACCATGTCCTTGAAGACCAGGGCCCGCCTTCCCTCCCTCCCTCCCTGCCGGCTGGAACGCAGCCCATGTGAGCCCACTAGGTACGCACTGTGTACCTGATTGACTGTGTGTCCAGCAGCCAGGCCACCCTTCTGGACTGGAGAGCTCGTACCCGCTCTTCTGGGACACAGCCTTTCCAGAAATACCCTCAGCTGAAGACAGCTGCCTTGCCTGGAGCCATACCCACTCTGGTCCAAGACGCAAAGGCCCAGCCCCTCGCCTTGCTTAGGACACCCCTGAAGGGCCACCCAGCCTCGGAGCTCCCTGCGGGGTGAGGACTGTGGAGGCTGCATCACAGTGAGGGTCTCCCTCGGCCAGGCAGGACCCCAGGACCCTCCTCCTGCAGATCTCCCCCGGGGGACCCGACCTGCACCCGGAGAAAGGCAGCACCACAGGACAGGGGAGCCACCGGTGAGGAGTTGCACCAAGTCAGCTTGACCTTGACGTGAAAGAGACAGACAGAGACGCTTCCGGCTCTGCTCTTTTGGCTTCCTTTGCTAGGGCACTGCAGTCGATACCTTAATTACTATACCAGGCTGCTCGGATGCACGAGCAGCCCGAAAGGATTGAGCCCCTACAATCTTCCTCCACCCAGAAGGCCATGCCTTTTTAAACTTAGTCCAGATAGGGGTACCTTTCTTCTGATTTGCACAGACATCCCACGGACTGCCTCAGGTCCCACCTGCAGCGTGGGCTTGATGACTCGCTCGGGAGAAAATGAGGGTCCCTTCCTGCCAAAGGCGAGATCCACGCGGGGTTGGGAACGCTGTACAAACGGGTGGCCAAGGAAGGGTCGGAAATCCTTATGAGGAACTCCTTACAGAAACGCCTCTGGTCCGCGAAACACGTGGCTTCCGCAGGACCACACGGCCCCTTCCTGAGATCCAGCCTCCACGTGCAGGGTGATTTATGGACCGCACGAGGCAGGCCTAGGTGGGAAGCGGCAGCAAGTGATTACGAGGCTGTTAAAGAGACCTCGGGTAACGTGATCTCTGCCAGCACTTACAAGGATTTTCTGCTTATCTCCCAGGCCTTGGACTTTAGTATCAAATGTCAGAATCAATTACCAAGTAATTACCAATGAACGTATTTTACGCCGACTCCATGAACAGATAAATAAGATGAGCTGAGGACCAAGTGATGTTGGCAGCGGGGCTCGGCACACACCAAGGCTGGGCAGTGCAGCCGGCAGCCTCTTCCTGAGAATCTGCCGTGAGGACGCAGGGCCGCCCCACTGATGGAAACTGTGCCCACAGGTCTGATGCTCCCGCTGGGGGCCAGGCCTCCAGGACCCCTCACAATGTCTTGTTCATGGGGGCGCTATGTAAACAGAGGATGACTTGGTCATTTATGGTCCCTAAACTAGGTAAGTGCCTTTGCATCCTGCTTTCCAGCTGCTGAGAAGCTGCCAGTCTGAACCACAGACAATGGAAGCAGCTTCGGTTTCAGCAGTGGGGCGGATACCGTCAGGATCCGCCAGGGATCTCTGGAGCCCTTCGTACCGTCTCCATGTACCCAGAGTGCGGGTGTGTCCACACCTCCAGCGGCTGGCACCTGCGCTATGTCTGGACAACCGCCTTGCCTCTTGCAGGGCACCTGCCTGCATAAGCGAGATGCCTGTGATTTGTATCACTCCAGGAAGCCCTTCACCAAGACGGTGGGCTTGGGCAGGAGTGTGAAAGCCTGCTCCCTAGGCATCCTCACGTGGCCTCCGTCTCTCCTGTCCAGATTCCCTCACTCCCTAATTGTCGCTTCAAAACAAATCATCATGGTAGGCTCTGCTTCTGGGCAACCTGTCCCAGGAAACAGATCTGGGTTAACGATTCCTTAGTCATCGACACAAAGGAAACGGCACAGCTGTGGTTGGAAAAAGGAGGGAGCAGCAGCTACTGCTTCAGGGACACCTTTAGAATCGACTGTTAAATATATACACCACTATAGTTGAAACAGATAACCAACAAGGACCTACTGTGTAGCACAGGGAACTCTACTCAATATTTTGTAATAACCTATAAGGGAAAAGAATCTGAAAGGGAATATATATATTATACTATACATATGGAATATATATATAACTGAATCACTGTGCTATACATCTGAAACGAACACAGTATTGTACATCAACTATACTTCAACTAAAAAAAAGTACATGCATTTAGAGTGGGAAAAAAAAAAGAACAGACTGTTAACAGTAGATGCGGTATCCTTGTTTTTTGAAGGGGGAAGGATAAGAACGTGTATTATATACATGCTTGCACCTCCATCAAGAAGGAGATACATGGGGACTTTGCTGGCGGTCCAGTGGTTAAGAACCCACCTTGCTGTGCAGGGGATGCCGGTTCGATCCCTGGTCAGGGAACTAAAATCCCACATGCTGTGGGGCAACTAAGCCCGTGCGCCCCGACTAGAGAGAAGCCGCGCACCACAACGAGAGATCCCGTGTGCCACGACTAAGACCCAACGCAGCAAAAAATAAATATTTAAAAATTTTTTAAAAAGAAGGAAATACATGAAAGTAATGAAAGCAGATATTCAGGGTGCAGGAAGTCACAAGCCCTCTGCATGTTTAGACTGCCGACGCCACCAATCCAGAAAATTAGACACAGTTCCTGGGCCCCGCCCCCAGGGAGCCTGAGGCAGCTGGCCTGGGGTGAGAAGTCAGGGTCTGAGAGGCTCCTGGGCTGGCCGCAGCTCAGCCAGGCTGGGGGACGTCATTCTGGGTGGTTTCATCAAGAGGTCTGATGAAACCTAACAGGCAGCCGGCAGCTCCACACCCAGGTGGTGCTGCTTCTGGGACATGAACCAGCCCCTACGGGACGTGCGACGGAAAACCTCCTCTCATTCCCGGATGACCCCTGATGACACCTGTGAGCCGGGCTGCGGGGTAGACGTCAACCGCCTTCGCCTGGCGCCCGCTTCTCATCCTGTTGCCACAGCAACAGCAGACACAATGGTTTCCGTGGAGTTCGGGTCTATAAATAATGTCTAGATCAGTCGTTGGGGTGGGAATGGGTGGACTCTGCAGAGTGGTTCGTGGTGACCAGCAGGCCAGGCCACTGTCCACCGGAAGCGTGGCCCTCGGGGAAGGGAGGTCCGTCTTAAACCTGACTCCGTCCAGTGGTAAGGGCGGTCTCCTCCGATTCTGCAGCCATTTCTTCTTCAGAGAACGTAGCTGGGAGTGTTCCACCTCTGTGAATCTGACATGCGTGCACCCAGCTGGCTACGCTGAGCCGGGGCTGGGCGGGCAGGTGGGCTCCAAGTCCCTTCTGGGGACTCGGAGACGGAGGAGGGTGCAGAGGGGCTGTTTCTGTGCTGGCGAGGACGGTGCCTATTTCATGTCTTGGTCTTGCTGGGTGAGCTCTGGCGGGACGGAAGGGCTGGGGTCTGTGGATCCGGATCCCAGTCTATCTGGCTCCCCTGGTGCAGGCAGCAATTCTGTCTGTGTCCTAAGGACAGCTTTTTGTGTTTTTTAATATCAGTGTTTCCAGGGAAGGCTCACATTCTCAATCCAAGGGTGAAGGAGGTGATCTGTGGTGAAGTCATTTGAAAATCAAGCCGATGGACGCTGTTGCTCTCTGATGAGGGTGAGTTCTCTGGTGGGAGGCCCGCAGGGCCTCTGGCACGTGGCACGCTGCATGGTGTCGAGAGAAGGGCTGGGCATTGCTCTGACATATGGTGGGTGGGCATGGGAGTGGGGCAGCCTCTTTGGAAGGCAGTGAAATGACAGCTGTCAGCACTGACTGGGCGGGTCCCTCCGTGCAGCCGCCCTGCCTCTAGGGGTACTTTCTGACCAACGCCTGGCTTGTGTGTGCCGAGGCATATTGCATAGGCGTGCGAGCGGCCACGTCCATGAGGCTGTGTTTACTACAGCAAAGACGGGGACTGCTGTCTGCCGGGAGGGTGGCTGGATACATACAGCTTGACACCCACATACCAACAACAAACACACAGTCAGACAAAAGGAAGTGCTGGGTTATCTGAGCCGATGCACAACAGTCTCTAGGATAAACTGATGAAAAAGTGCAAGATGTAGAGATGCTCCTGCTTCTGTAAGAAATGCATGATGCACTGCGAACATGAACGTCCACGTGTGTACACACGTCCATGGGATACGTATACATACACATATCTCTGAGTGAACGGACGTGGATAGAGACGATTTCTGAAAACATACACAAGAACCAGATGACTCTGCTTCGCTGTGTGAAGGCAGGTCTGGCGCCCTGAAGAGGTAGGCTGGAGGGAGACTTACTTTCACTGCACACTTTTCTCTAGGGTTTGGGTTTGGTTTCATCATCTGCATACATTAATTTTTCAGTTAAAAACAGATGAGTGGACTCACGCCCTGGAGCCCATATGTCACAACTAGAGAGTAGAGAGCCTGCGCGCCGCGATGAAGACCCAGCGCAGCCAAAAAAACAGATAAATGGGGGAAAAGGAAGGGAGAAAGAGGAAACAAGGCAGGAGGAAGGGAGAGAGCCAGGAATGGAGGCTGGAACCTTCTCTTCTTCTAATCCTAGCGCTGCCAAGGTCAGAGGACGCAGGGACTCAGCCAGAGGTAATGGAAATGCAAACCAGATTCCAGAGTGTTTTGCTCCAACGCTGCACCAACTCCTGGGAAACCCGTGAATTTGTTTTCCCCCGACCCAAAGGACGGCAGGGGTTTCAAATTCTCCGAGAAGCAGCCCTCAGGGTGTAGCTTCACTGACCCTCAGCCCAGCTGCTGTCCACCTCGTGGGCAACTGAGAAAAGGGGGGGAAATGCATGAGAAGGAGTTGGGAAATAAGTTTTTCACATTTCCAAATGAATCCAGGTCTCATGCAATTGGGCCTCAAGACTCGTATCTCCAGAGGGTCACTGTGCTAATGGTGGGGGGAGGCTGGCACCGGTGGTGAAGGTCAAAGGGCATCCCCCCTTAAACAGAGTGGTGGCCTGGGTGTGACATAAGAGTCTCGAACAAAAAAAAATGGTTTTTCATCTCAAGGGAAGAAGACGGGAACTGCGGGCTGGGGAATGTGGGTGTTGGTGTGGTGACTTTGACCTCGTGAATATAAGAACTCCATGTCGTCAGCTATGGTGTCAGGCTCAGCAGGTGGGGTGACCTTGACTTGGGAGCCTGTGTTAGGAGGGATGTAAGCAGGTCTTCAGCGTTTCCCCACACTTCACTCGAGCATTTTCTCAAACACCAAGATCATGTCTGGAAAACGCAGACACTGGGAAGCCCAAGGCATATATATGAAAGAAGGTCTGTTAAAAGTATGGGAAGAAACTATTATCATTTCAACTTCAATTCACCTCATCCTTTTAAAATTTCTCTTTGGTGTTTGATGATGTGCATTAAATGGTGGCAGCAGAGTACAGATGCAGGCTTTATGCATAATCATAATAATACCTAGCTGGGACTTCCCTGTTGGCCCAGTGGTAAAGAATCTGCCTTCTGGGGGCTTCCCTGGTGGCGCAGTGGTTGAGAGTCCGCCTGCCGATGCAGGGGACACGGGTGCGTGCCCCGGTCCGGGAAGATCCCACATGCCGCGGAGTGGCTGGGCCCGTGAGCCATGGCCACTGAGCCTGCGCGTCCAGAGCCTGTGCTCTGCAACGGGAGAGGCCACAACAGTGAGAGGCCCGCGTACCACAAAAAAAAAAAAAGAATCCGCCTTCCAACGCAGGGGACATGGGTTGGATCCCTGGTCAGGGAACTAACATCCCACATGCCAAGGGGCAACTAAGCCCGCACGCTGCAACTACTGAGCCCGTGCGCCTCAATGAGAGAGTCCATGTGCTGCAGACTACAGAGCCCATGTGCTCTGGAGCCTGTGTGCCACAACTAGAGAGAGAAAACCCCGCACACCACAACTAGAGAGAAGCCGGAGCACCACAATGAAAGATCCCGCATGCCTCAACTAAGACCAAACGCAGCCAAAAAAAAAAAAAAGAAAAGAAAAGAAATATTTAAAAATAAATAAATAAAAAGGAAGCACTTAACTTGACCTTTGATTTAAAAATAATACTAATAATAGCTAGCCCTCGTACTGCCCGTGTGCCACAGCCCTGCTCCAAGCTCTTTACGGGTATTCATTCATTTACTCCTCACAGCTCTGCAAGGTACCATTACCTCCTGCTATGGACTGAATTGTGTCCCCCCCACTAGATTCACAAGCTGATTTGATGATGTGCATTAAATGGTGGCAGCAGAGTACAGATGCAGGCTTTATGCATAATCATAATAATAGCTAGCTGGGACTTCCCTGTCGGCCCAGTGGTAAAGAATCTGCCTTCTGGGGGCTTCCCTGGTGGCGCAGTGGAACAAGGCATGGCTGCATGTGGAACAAGGAAGTAATAAAGAGGAAATGAGGTCCTAAGGGTGGGGCCCTGGTCCCACTGGATTAGTGAGATCCCATAGGATTAGCTGGCCTCTCTCCCCTCCATGTGAGGACACAGAGAAAAGGCGGCAGTCTGCAAGCCGGAAGGAGAGTCTTCTCCAGACACCGAATCACTAGAACCTTGACCTTGGGCCTCTGGCTTCCAAAACGGTAAGACAATGTCTGTGGCTTAAACCATCGAGTCTGTGCCCGTCTGTTGAGGCCCCCGCAGGATACTACCACCCGCCTCATGCAGGTGAGGAGGTGGAAGTATGGGGAAGTTAAGGAGTCTGGACAAGGCAGCACGGCCAGGAGGTGGGACCAGGGCTTGAATCCAGGTGTTTGGCTGCAAAGCCCAGGGCTTTCATTACATATGTTAGGCCACGCTCTTTTTTTTAACTTGTATTGGAATATGTTTGAAAAAGTCTGGAAACTACCAGATTAGAAAGAAAGGGTGAGCCTCTGGCAGAGAGGACAACAGCCCCCAACAACCTCCGTGTCCGAATCCTCAGAAGCTGTATTTACTTTACTTGGCAGAAGAAACTTTGCAGATGTGACTAAGTTAAGCATGCTGAGAGGAGGGGATTACCCTGGAGTATCCGAGTGGGCCCCATGTGCAATGCCAGTGTCCTTACAGGAGGGAGGCGCGAGGTCAGAGAGGAGAGGAGATGCCGGGCCCCTGGCCTTGAAGACAGAGGAGCCGCGAGCCAGGGATGCAGCACCTCTAGAGGCTGGAAAAAGCAAGAGGACGGGTTTGCTTCTAGCCTCCAGAAGAATGCAGCCTGCAGACCATTTTAGACTTCTGACCTCAGATGATACACTTGTGCTGTTTCAAGTCACCAAATTTGTGGTGATTTGTGACAACAGCAGTAGGAAACCGTACAGAGGAAAAAACTGCAGATTTGGGGGGTAAATTGCCAAAGGAGATGATACGGCTGGGGAGCTGAGATGCAGTGGTGATGCTGTGTGACTTGTGATCTCAGTCCCGAGAGACCCTGCCGTGCCCACTTTCACACTCTGGAGGCCGCCAAGATGCCCAACCTGTCCACCAAGGATGAGGCCACGTAGAGCAGAGAAGAGCCAGGCTAGCTGCACTCACAGTTGGCACCAACCGCGGAACAGCCCTGCTCCCCACCTCCCATGCCTTCCCTCCAACCAGCCAGAACCACAGAGCTACGCCTGGGCTCAGACCCACCCACATTACGGAAGCAGCTCTGTCCTTGGGCAGAACCTCTTCTGGGGACCAGCGGCTCTGTGATGGGCTCAGCTCTTGCAGATAGAACCCTGTGCCTCTCACCTGTCATGTTCCCTGTTGCTCTGTTTGTACGCTGGGCTCTTAGATTTTAATTTTCAATGACTGGACACTACCTTGTTAAACTCTTTTTTCATTTCTAATAATTTTTTCTGTAGATTCTAGTGTTCCAATGTAGTCATATTATCTGACAGGCAATGATAGTTTTGTTTCTTCCCTTCCAACCCTGATAAATATTACTTTTCCTATTTTCCTATGCTGGTAGCTCCTCCAATACAATGTTAAACAGAAGCAAAGAGACACCCATCCTTTCCTTGTTCCTGATTTTAAAGACACTATTTTGGGCTTCCCTGGTGGCGCAGTGGTTAAGAATCCGCCTGCCAGTGCAGGGGACACGGGTTTGAGCCCCAGTACGCGAAGATCCCACATGCCGCAGAGCAACTAAGCCCATGCATCACAACTACTGAGCCCGTGTTCTAGAGCCCACGAGTCACAGCTACTGAGCCTGTGAGCCACAACTACTGAAGCTCGCGTGCCTAGGGCCCGTGCTCCGCAACAAGAGAAGCCACCACGATGAGAAGCCCACGAACCGCAACGAAGAGTAGCCCCTGATCGCCACAACTAGAGAAAGCCTGCACGCAGCAATGAAGACCCAACAAAGCCAAAAATAAATAAATAAAATAAATTTTTTTAAATGTAAAAAAAAAAAAAAACTATCTTGTGCACCATTAAGAATTATGTGTACTGTAGCATTTTGGTAGATAGGCTTAAGATATTAAGAAAATTTAATTTTGTTCTTTTAAAAATTTTATTTATTTTTCACTGCTTTGGGTCTTCGTTGCTGTGCATGGGCTTTCTCTAGCTGCGGCGAGCAGGGGCTACTCTTTGTTGCGGTGCACGGGCTTCTCATTATCGTGGCTTCTTCTGTTGTGGAGCATGGGCTCTAGGTGTGCGGGCTTCAGTAGCTGTGGCACACGGGCCTAGCTGCTCCGCAGCATGTGGGATCTTCCAGGACCAGGGCTCGAACCCATGTCCCCTGCACTGGCAGGCGGATTCCTAACCACTGCACCACCAGGGAAGCCCTTAATTTTGTTCTTAATCTTTCAAGACTTCTTATAATAAAAGGATGCTGAGTTTTAGCCATTGCTCTTTCTGCATCTGTATGAATGATGGAATGGTTTTTCTCCTTTGACCTGTTAATGTGATGAATGACATTTATAGATTCTCTAATGTTATGTCACTCCTGTATTCCTGGCATACATTTACGTTTGTCATGATACATTATTTTTTTATATATTGAAGATTGGGTTTGCTAATATTATGTGTAAGATTTTAGGGTCTATTTTTAGGGGTGATTTTGACCTATAACTTTCTGTTCTTACTCTTGTCAGGTTTCACATCAAGATTATACTGGCCCTACAGAATGAGTCTGGAGCTATTCCTTCTTTTTGTATTTCTTGGAAGAGTTTTGTGAGACTAGAATGATAGACTTTAAATATTTGGTAGAGCTCTTCTGTAAAACTCACCGGGACTGGTGTTTTTTTGTGGGAAGATTTTAAATTACTGTTCAATTTCATTATTGGTTGTAGAACTGTTCAGACTTTCTATTTCTTTGGGGGCCAGTTTTAGTCAATTACATTTTTTTCTAAGAATTTTCCTGTTTCTCTGCCACTCCTTGAATTGGAAAAATCCTTACCTGGCTACCCCGAGGTTTCTACCTTCTAAATCTTAGGCAGATCACTCTGAATTTGCCCTCATCTCTTTGAAATTCCAGCCTTCTCCTATGTTGGCATCGGTATCAGTACTGTTTGGGCTGCAGGTAGTAGAATATGTGACCAAAAATGGCTTAAATGGCAAAGTATTTTTACCAATGCTTGTGAGCAGTCCAAAGGCAGGCAGTTCCAGGGCTGGTCCAGGGGCACAATGATGTCACTGGGGACCAAAACTCTCTCTTTCTGTCCCTCCCATCCTTAGCACATTGGCCTGCTTTTTACATGATCACTGCTGTAGTTCCAGGCATCTGTGTGTGGACGTGAAAGCTCCCAGGAATAGGGACCTCTCATACTTTGCATCACTTTTCAAAAAAAATTTAACTATAGTTGAGTTACAATACTGTGTTAGTTTCAGGTATACAGCTTCAGATTCTTTTCCATTATAGGTTATTACAAGATATTGAATATAGTTCTCTGCTATGCAGTAAATCCTTATTGTTTATCTGTTTTATACATACAGTAGTGTGTATCTGTTAATCCCAAACTCCTAATTTATCCCTCTCTTCTCCTTTCCCCTTTGGCAACCATATGTTTGTTTTCTATGTCTTTGGTGTATTTTTTTTAGATTCCACATATAAGTGATAGCATATAATATTTGTCTTTCTCTGTCTGACTTACTTAGTATGATAATCTCTAGGTCCATCCATCTTGCTGCAAATGGCATTATTTCAATTTTTATGACTGAGTAGTATTCCTGTGTGTGTGTGTGTGTGTGTGTGTGTGTGTGTACGTGTGTTTATACCACATCTTCTTTATCCATTCATTTGTTGATGGACATTTAGGTTGGTTCCAAGTCTTGGCTACTGTAAATAGTGCTGCAATGAACACTGGGGTGTATGTGTCTCTATGAAGTAGAGTTTTCTCCGGATATACGCCTAGGAGTGGAATTGCAGGATCATATGATAGCTCTATTTTTAGTTTTTTAAGGAATCTTCATACTGTTCTCCATAGTCACTGCACCAATTTACATTCCCACCAACAGTGTATGAGGGTTCCCTTTTCTCCACGCCCTCTCCAGCATTTATTACTTGTAGACTTTTTGATGATGGCCATTCTGACCAGTGTGAGGTAATATCTCATTGCAGTTTTGTTTTTCCCTAATAATTAGCAATGTTGAGCATCTTTTCATGTGCCTGTTGGCCATCTGTATATCTTCTCTGGAGAAATGTCTATTTAGGTCTTCATTTTTGGATTAAGTTTTTTTTGTTTGTTTGTTTGTTTTTGTTTTTGTGATACACGGGCCTCTCACCATTGTGGCCTCTCCCGCTGCGGAGCACAGGCTCCGGACGCGCAGTCTCAGCGGCCATGGCTCACGGGCCCAGCCGCTCCGCAGCATGTGGGATCCTCCCGGACCGGGGCACGAACCCGTGTCCCCTGTATCGGCAGGCGGACTCCCAACCACTGCGCCACCAGGGAAGCCCTGGATTAAGTTTTGCATTACTTTTTACTGGGGAGGAAAGCTTTCCCAGAAGTACCCCCCACACACCCAACAGACCTTCCCGCAGGTCCTACTGGCTGTGCTGCGCTCCAGGGAAATTCTGGGGCAGTGAGGGTGTGGAGGTCTCCGCCTCTGTAGTGGGTGGCAGCCCCGCAGGAGTGGGCAGGGCTGGGGTGCAGAAAACCACGTCCGCTCCAGCACCTTAGGGTTTAAGCCCTGATTGTCCCGTCTGACCCCCTCCTGATCTCTCTGGCCTGTTGCCACCCGGGCCAGCTTGACAGAAAGTATTAGAACCTGTGGTGTGCTTGTTAATGTTAATAGCAGGCTCTCGGGTTGGGGGAAGCCCTGATTTGAAGGTTTGATTTCCAGGGTGTAAACACTCCCATTTCGGTTGATTTCAAGCCATCAACATGACATCATTGACTACACAGCTGGGAGGAGACTTGCAAGGCACACTCTCACGAGCCAGCATGGGCCAGCTCCCACGCAGCCCAGACCAGAACTCGCTAAATCCTGTTAATTAAGGCATCAAGGGACTTCCCTGGTGGCGCAGTGGTTAAGAATCCACCTGCCAATGCAGGGGACACGGGTTTGAGCCCTGGTCCAGGAAGACGCCACATGCCGCGAAGCAACTAAGCCCGTGTGCCACAACTACTGAGCCTGCGCTCTAGAGCCCACGAGCCACAACTACTGAGCCCGCATGCCACAACTACTGAAGCCCACGTGCCTAGAGCCTGTGCTCTGCAACAAGAGAAGCTACCGCAATGAGAAGCTCGTGTCCCGCAATAAAGACCCAATGCAGCTAAGTTAATTAATTAATTTAAAATAAAGGCATCAAAAGGGCTGGCTGAGATGATGGAGAGAGGGTTGATGTACAAACACCATGCTGATTCCTCATGACCACACACTTGCATAGTGAGGAAACTGAAATTCAGAAAGGCTAAGGCGCACAGTGACTTATGTGGAATCAGAGTCCAAATCCAGCCTGTCTTGTTCATGTCCTTTCATTCAAACCAAGGCCCAGATGCAGAATAGATGCCATTAGCTCTCATTCTGCACCTGTGACGTGTCAGGGGCTGGCTGGTGCCCTCATTCTGCACCTACGATGTGCCAGGGGCTGGCTGGTGCCCTAAAAGTGGAGCATTACTCATAACGCCAAGAAGTGGGAAAAAACCAAATGTCCATCAACGGAAAAAATGAATAAGTAAACTGCGGTCCATCCAAACAGTGGAATATTATTTCTCCATCAAAGGGAATGAAGTCCTGCTACATGCTACAGTATAGATGAGCCTGGAAAACACCATGCTAAGTGGAAGAAGCTACTCACAGAGGACCACTTCTGTGAATGTCCAGAGTGGGCACATCTACAGTGACAGGGTTGCCAGGGCCTGAAGGGAGGAGGGAACGGGGAGTGACCGCTAACGGGTAGGGGCTTCTTTTTGGGGCTGATAAAAATGTTCCGGACCTAGGTAGTGATGAGGGTTGCCTAACTCTGTGGACATCCTACAAAGCACTGAATTGTAAAACAGAACAACAACAACAACAACAAAAAGTGGAGAATTAATTGAAAAGGGATTTTCTTTGCTCTCCTCTCCCCCAGGCTGAGGCCTTTGTATAAATGTCTCATCATCGTTGAGCAGGACTTTTCAGGTCACCGTGTACTGTGCTAAGTGAGCATCTTATATGCATCTTTCTTATTAAGGACTCTCAACTACCTGAAAATGGGGTCATATTATTAACCCTATATCACAGATGAGAAAACTGAGGCTCAGAGAGCAAGTAAGCAACTGGCCAAGAGCACACAGTCAGTTGACGGCAGAGCCAGGACTTGGATGCAGGTCCATCTGACCCCAAAGCATGTGCTCTAAACCCTCCACTGTCAAGTGAGGTCCAGGTCACTGGAGGCTTCCTTTTCCTCCCTCCAAGATGCAAGGTCAGGTGACTCTGCAGCTCGTAGGGCTACTTAGCCTAGAAGCTTCTGTCTTCCATCTCTCAGCCTCATTCTGTTTACCTTAAAAATTGAGGGGCCCTGAAAATCTGGGGTCCTCAACAGGGGCAGTGCTGCCTCCTAGGGGGTGTTCTGAAAACTTGCAGGCGTTCCACGAGTGGGACAGTCCCCCAAAATGAAGAATTCCTCCAATCCCTCCACTTGGCGATGTCCCACCAGACCTTCATGTAAATGAAAAGTCCTCTTGTAATTTACGGGTCTAGAACCAGCTCTGTTTTCTGTTTATGTGTCTTTAGCAGAGCTGGAATATACATTGGAAGCTCTGGGAAGGCAACTACAATATCATGTGGTCAAGGGCAGATGGTCATTTCCTCTGTTCAGAGCTTGACTGAAAGCTGTTCACCATTTTGGAAAAGCCCATCAGCGGCAGCGCTGCTTCACGGTGTCTGAGCCGCCACACGATGCACCTGTGTCACCGCGAGTCCCTCTGGGCCAAGCGTCTACCACTTCACTGTGTCGTCCAGGATGCTCAGACCTGAACATTCACCTTTTGAAATTCCACATTGTTTTATTTTAAATGACTTTTCCTTTATGTTGCAGTTAGGGCATTGTATGAATTTTTTTTTTTTTTTTTGCAATTAGTGTGTAGGTAGGTTACAAATTCTACGAATTTCATTTCAGAATAAGAAAAGCAGCGTTACAAAATATTTGTTATCTTCTTTAAAAGGTGTTAATTAGGGCTGAGAGAGATCTGGGAACCACTGAGCTACATCATTTCTGCACATCCCTTCCAGATTTTAAATAATTAAACCTGACCTCCGAAAACCTTTTCCATAATCCTAATGAAACCAAGTGCACAACGTCTTTCCAATAATCCCCAAAGCATCATTGCACCAGCGTGGCCCAAGTGCAGCCAGCAGCTGATTTCAACAAGCTGGGCCTGTGGACTCTTAAGAGGCTGCCTCCTGACCCTGGTAGAAAAACCACCTGGCTTGTAACATAACACTTGCCTCATTTCCTTTTCACCTCAAAAAAGAGAAAAGTCGACACCTCAAACGAAAAATCTTCCTTATGCCATCTCTTTGTGCTTTGACAAGTGCAGTGCTTACCTAGAACGTTTTACTGAAGGGGAGAAAATAAGCGGAGATCTGAGGAAGTCTATGGTAACAAATTTTGATGTGCTTGAGTGAGGTCACGCCATGTGACATTCCTTCCTGTTAATTATTTCTCCCAGGCTTATCTTCCCCCATCTTCTCAAACTTATTATATTTTAACGGCAGCTAGCGGAACGGTTGGGGCACTGCCTTCCCCATCTGCGTGGAACAGAATGTTCAAAACGGTCGGAATCAGGGATGCTGCATGGAACTGGCAGATGTGCCAGGGAGTGAAAGACGGCAAAAAAAAACCCAGCAGAATCACGCAAAGCCAGAGAGGGAACAGACTGCAGTGAGGGATGTTCCGCATGGAACAGTGCCCCGCAAAGAGTCACATCCCCCCCAAACCTCAGAACACGCCCTTACGCGTAAAGAACAGGGTCTTCGCAGATATACAGGTAGGTTATGAGGAGGTCATCTAGCATTAGGGTGGGCCCTCTTCTTGTAAAGAAAGGACAGCATCCAGAGAGAGACAGAGCGGAAGGCCAGGTGACAACGGAGGCAGAGGCTGGAGTGAGTGATGCACCACCGGAAGAGGCAGGAAGGACCTGCCTCTCGAGCCTCCCGAGGGAGCACGTCCCTGCCCACACCTTGATTTCAGACTTCTGGCTTCTGGAATGGTGAGAGAATACATTTCTATTGTCTGAAGCCCTCCGGCTTGCGGCAGTTTGTTATGGCAGCCCCAGGCCTTACGAAGGAAAACCTCAGAAGGTAAGTGTTACGGGCTGAATGTTTGTGTCCTGCCCAAAATTTGTATGTTGAAACTCTACCCCTAATATGACGGTATTAGGAGGTGGAGCCTTTGCGAGGCGATTAGGATTGGTGGATGGCTCGGGGTGGAGCCCCCATGAATGGGATCAGGGTCCTTCTAGGGAGCTGGCTGCCCGGGCTCTGCTCTCTGCCACGTGAGGATACAAATGAGAAGTTGGCAGCCCACGACCCGGAAGAGAACCCGACCACGCTGCACCCTGATCTCGGACTCGAGCCTCCAGAGCTGTGAGAAATACATTTCTGCTATCTGCAGGCACCGCCCCCCCAACCCAGTTCATGGTATTTTGTTATAGCATCTTGAGCTAAGACGGTAAGTGAGCTGGTCCCCACCCCTTCCCACATAACCCCCATCCCCACCATGCAGCCATCAGTTGCAAAATTGATTTTATAATCAGTGGTGCGTGGGATGAAGGACCTGCCTGTCTCCTGTCTTGACGACAGCTGGGTGGTTTATACTCTCTGAGCCCTGGGTATTATTTTAGCCCCAGCGGAATGAGCCACTTCCTTCTACCCTCTGAAGATCCTGGCATTTATTGAGTTCTTACTATGATCCTGGAACTATTCAAGTGGAAAACATCAGTGTAAACATTCTATATATTCTATTGATAATTCTATTAATAAATAGAATATGTATATTCCATATTTTATCCTCAAAACAATATTTCATTGAATATTAGACACTACTAGTTGTGAGGTAGACCATTATGGTATACACTATTAAGAATGAAAACAAATGGGAATTCCCTGGCAGTCCAGTGGTTAGGACTCCACACTTCCACTGCAGGGAGCATGGGTTCCATCCCCGGTCAGGGAACTAAGATCCTGCAAGCCGCGCAGTGCAGCCAGAAAAAGAAAAAAAAAAAAGAACGAAAAAACCTGTCATTACTTGTAAACACATCCCAATGTGTGAATCTTAGAATCAATGAAATATAGTTTTATCATCACCCCTGTTTTATGGGTAAGAAAATTGAGGCTAACATCACATCGCTATTAAAGGGTAGAACCGAGATAAAATCCTCTGGAAGCTTGCCTGGGGCCTGAGCCCTTAATCAGTGTACACACTGCCTCTCTCATTACGAATACCGCTTCGAGTGTTTTAGGCCAAGACTGCTGGTTATCACCCAATACCCATCCTCCCCTTTCTTTCTTTAGCAATACAACCCTTGAGTTTCAGTGGGCACATGGTTGCTGGCTAGAAACTACATTTCCCAGCAACCCTTGCAGCTAGATGTGGCCATGTGACTAAGTTCTGACCAATGGGATGTAAGCAGAAGAGAGGGCTAACACTTCTGGGCCAGTCCTTACAAGGAGGAAGCGGCACCCTGCGTCTTCTCTTCCCTTGTTGCCCTGGCTGGAATGGACATGTGCTGGCGGGACCTGGAGCAGCCATCTTAGATCTGAAGATGGAAGTCACATATTGGGGTTGGCAGAACACCAAGATCTTATATTTATAAGAGCAGCTAGCATTGCCACATGGGCCTTATTTGCTTAATCTTGGGCAATTGTGACAGAAAAAAAGAAACTCCTATTTTATTTAAACCACTGTTACTTTGGCCTTTGTTACAGCAGCCAAGATGTAATCCTAATTAAAACACACTATTACATGCCAGATACTGCCCTGGAGGCTCAGTTCCTCCCCTCCAAGAGTACAGGCTCATTCAGTGAGAATGCATATAAAACACCCAATGCGAGGCTGGGCAAAGAATATTAGTTCCTTACACAGACAAGGGTAACTCAGGCATTTGTTGCTTGCATATCTTGACATTCTCCTATTTTCTCCAAATCCTACCCATGCATGGCAGGAGAAACAACATGAATGTTATTTTTCTGGGTTCCTTTTCCCAACTCCCCATCACCTCTGCCTTAACAAACATTTTCTTCACTGGTAGAGCAATTCACAAGTCAGCTTGGACCTGCCTTTACAGGCTAGAATGGTTCCTGCTTCATCTAACAGCTCCATCCCCATTTTCCCGGCTGGGGTCCTGACCAGGTTTGGCTACCTCTGTCCCCACTCTTCACCAGGCCAGACCATGACTCACGGTCCAGCCTCACCAGCCAGAGTTTTCCATCCCTTTGGCCACAAGAGGTGGTTCAGAGATGAGACTCACCCATGCCGAACTGATCCACATCTTTACTAAGAACTGATGATGTGGATGTTGGGAGAATGAAGATCTATCTCCACAAACATTTTCAGCTGTAGGGATCACGAAATCTATTGCAGTTGCTAAGGCTGTATAACCAATTACCCCAAAACCTAGGGACAGAAAACAGACATATACTATGCTTACAGATTCTGTGGGCCGGGCCAAGACAAGGGCATGGTGTGGATAACCTTTCTGCTCTACACTGTCTGGGGCCTCAGCTGGAAGACTCCAAAGCTGGAGGTTGATGCTGGCTGTCAGTAAAGGGCCTCTGTTCCTCTCCATGTGGGCCGTCTCTCTGCACAGGCCAGCTTGGGCTTCTTTATAGCATGGTTGCTGGCTTCCAAGTGTCCAGAAAGAGAACAGGCCAGGCAGCAGCTGTATGCCTTTTAAGATCTGGCCTTGGAAGTTACCTAACATCATTTCTACAATTTTCTATTTGTTGAGGTGGTTACAAAGGGCATTCAAGGTCAAGAGGAGAGAACATAAACCCTCCCTATCATTTTAAAAAATTTATTTATTTTAGGGCTTCCCTGGCGGCACAGTGGTTGAGAGTCCGCCTGCCGATGCAGGGGACACGGGTTCGTGCCCTGGTCTGGGAAGATCCCACATGCCGCGGAGCGGCTGGGCCCGTGAGCCATGGCCACTGAGCCTGAGCGTCCAGAGGCTGTGCTCCGCAACGGGAGAGGCCACAACAGTGAGAGGCCCGCGTACCGCGAAACAAAAATAAATAAACTTAAAAATATATATATTTATTTAATTTCTTTCTGGCTGCGTTGGGCCTTCGTTGCTCCATGCGGGCTTTCTCTAGTTGTGGTCAGTGGGGGCTACTCTTCGTTGTGGTGCACGGGCTTCTCATTGCGGTGGCTTCTCTTGTAGTGGAGCACGGCCTCTAGAGTGCAGGCTCAGTAGTTGTAGCTCACGGGCTCTAGAACGCAGGCTTAGTAGTTGTCATGCATGGGCTTCGTTGCTCTGCGGCATGTGGGATCTTCCCAGACCAGGATTCGAACCCGTGTCCCCTGCACTGGCAGGCGGATTCTTAACCACTGTGCCACCAGGGAAGCCCAAACCCTCCCTTTTGATGGGAGTATGTCGACATTACATTTTAGAAGAGCATGTGGGATGGGACATATGTAGATGTGGCCAAATTTGGAATATACAACCTGACACAGAAACCTAGAGCTACCATCACCCTTCGTCAAATGAGGGTATGTACAAAACGAGGCCAACACACAGAAGAAAGCAGAATAAAGAGAAGGAAAGACACCATTTGAGCCCCTGGATACAGCTGTACCCGAGCTACGCACACCTATAGATTCTGTTTTCCATTTAGTGAACCAATAAATATTATTTTTCCTTTAGATATTTGGGTTGAATATCTGTCATTCACAGCGAAAAGAGTCCTGAGTAATATATAAGGTCACTAAGCTGCTCGGGTAAGCCAGGACTCCAGCAGTTAGTAGCACGAAGCACTAGCTGGTGCTCTGAAATGACACGCTTTCCTCTGCTCTTGGCTAACCAGAATCCCGAGGCCAGCATCCCCAGTATGATTTGCCACTTTTGAAGGCAAGAACTGATGACAGTGAGTTTTTTGTGTGGCTTGGTTTTAAGCAGCCAGAATGTTCCCTTCTGCCACGAGGACAGTACAGGGTAGCATTTGGGAAGTGCTACAAAAACGACCCAGATCGGGCTTCCCTGGTGGTGCAGTGGTTGAGAGTCCGCCTGCCGATGCAGGGGACGCGGGTTCGTGCCCCGGTCCGGGAAGATCCCACGTGCCGCGGAGCGGCTGGGCCCGTGAGCCATGGCCGCTGAGCCTGCGCGTCCGGAGCCTGTGCTCCGCAACAGGAGAGGCCACAGCAGTGAGAGGCCTGCGTACCGCAAAAAACAAAAACAAAAACAAAAACAAATAAAAACGACCCAGATCAAGGTGAGAGGCAGCACAAGGGAGAGCGACCCTGCGGCCTGGAGCATTCCTCCAGCCTGGGTCCCAGAGGGAGATGCCGGGCCTTGGAATGAGAAAAACAGCCATCATCTCTAGGATCTATTGTGTGCCAGACTTCGGCGTCTGCACACCCTACCCCTCATCTTTACAGCAACCTTGCAGGGGAGGTCTTATCTTCAGGTTACAAAGGAGGAAACTGACGTGGAGACAAGCTAGGCAGCTTGCTGAAGACCCACACCAGGAAGTTGTGACGGCGGCGTGGTTTTCTGACTGCACAGCCCGAATTCTTTCACACGCCAAGTTAGTGGGCTGGGAGGAACACGGTGGGGGGCGGGGGGGCGGGGGGGGCGGTGGCGTTCCGGGTGAGGTGATAATGGGTGGGGAGTGGGTAGGGATGGGCGAGATGTCTGGTGTGTCCGGAGCCCGCAGGGCGGGACTCGTCATGGCAGTGGACACCGACGGGGTGGGCTTGCTGGTGGTCAGAGAGGCAGGGCCTGGAATCCCGCCAAGGCCGTGCTTCTGTGGCCTCTGCAAACTGAGGCCACCGAGCAGGATTCCGGCAGCTGCTTAGCGGCTGCGCACGGGCTCCTGCTGGCCAGCCTCCCCACTTGGGGCTTGGCTGGGTAGGCAGAAATGAGTCACACCCCGGTCCTGCCTGAGCCCCCCTCCCTCTGCCTGGGGCACAGCCTGCCCGCCAATCCCAAAAAAGCAACGCCCAGGGGTCAGGATCCAGGAGGGGAGGCAGCCCTGGAATAAGCACTCCCTTTGCCGGAAGGACCTGCTGGCTCTGGATTTCTTTGGGGACCTGCGCTGGTCCCACCGCACCATGTCAGGGGTCTGAGCTCAGGGCTGGCTGTGCCTCCAATGAGCCACATGAGCCTGGGCAAGTCCCCTCCCCTCTGACTTCGGATTGTAAAATGGGGCAAATTGAGCCCCCCCTGCCTCCAGGCTGTTGACCGTGCCTCTCCCACATCCCTGGTACTGTGCCTCTCCTCTCTGTCCTGTAATCTGCTGTCCATCCTTCCTCTCTATTCTGTAAACTAGCTCACCTCCTTCCAGTAACCCCCTCCCCCAACCACTTCTGTTGCTTGCAACCCCAAAACCCTGGCTGCAAGTGACCGCGCTGGGCCTCACAGCCTGCCTGTGAGCCTGCCCCACACAACCGCTGACATTCCAAAGGGGACAGGCGTCCTCCCGTCAAACAGCCTGCTGTACAAAGCGCTTTATCAGCTTCTCGTGGTCGCCCAGGGCCCACCCAGCCTCCAGAGCCAGCAGCAGGATCGGGGGGGGTGGGGGGGAAGGGACCCAACAGGGGAAGCGTGGCCAAGAAGCACCCTTAGAGTCTGAGCGTAGCTTTCCAGAAGCGGGGTGTGGCCTCCTGTGTCAGAGCTGCTGGGGAAGGCAAGGCAGGATGTGATTAACGTCGGCAGTGGGTGTGACAGCCCGCCAACCCCAGCCCCATTGTTAGCACAGCACACAGGCAGCGCCCCCTTGCCCACCCCTGCACGGTGTCAATCCCCTCTCCTCCCTTCCCGTGTACAAATCCACAGAGCCAGGCGCTTAAGAATAGCATCCTACCCAAGACGCAGGCATGAGCCAGAACTGCAGAGCAGGAGAAAGCATCCCCGCTCTTGCCTCGGAGCATGTGGGCTCCCCAGTCTGTGCCTGGCGCTGGTGGGGGCCGCGCTCGGTTTGCGCCTTCTGTTCCACGGGAAGGGAAAGCCCGCGCGGTAAGCTCCCAGCCTAAAGGCAGATGTGCGCTGGGCATCATGTCTGCACATCTGGGGTGCCTCCCCACGGTGCCCGGGGGGTGACCTGAAGAACTGTGCCCCCCTTCCTCGCCAGCAGGGAGCCCTGGCATGAGATTGGAGGGAGGAAGGAAGGGGAAGGGGGCCGGTACTTATCTCCCACCTTCCTCCCTACAAGGTCACCACAGGCTGGCTGTGCCCTTGACCTCTCCACCCACCTCCGTCCCACTGGGTCAGCAACCCACCAGACTGTACTTCCTGCCATACGTTTTCTTTGGCAGCATTGTTGATGATAGTTAAAAAAAAAAAAAAAAAAAACCGAAGGAGCTGAAATGTCCAAAATTAGAAGTGGGTTACGTTAATTACGGCAAAGACACCCAAGAATACTATATGGTTTTTAAGAAGTGTTTTTCTGAAAGCGCCGTTATTTTGAGTCTGAGATACCATCATTCCTTACGTGTAACACCCATTTCATAACCCCCTCTTCAGGGGAAAAAGAGAAAGAGAAGAAATAGCTGGCATGTTTCTTTTGACATTGATTCTAAAACACATCTTTATTTCAGAAACATCAAAGTGTGGGAAAATATGCAATATGGTAAAATGTAATGATCTGGAGAAAATGTTCTCGATATATTTTTAAGTTTAAAAAAAGTGGGTTAAGAAACATCATGCCTGGAATTAAGAAAAGTTAGCACGTATATACGTATGTAAGCTGTACTCATTCCACAGTGAGATGAGTCTATGAAATACACATGCACAGAAAATAGACTGGGAATCAACTATATTTCAATGAAAAAAAAAAAAGAGAAAGAAAGAAAATAGACTGAACGGCAACCTAACCAGAAGCCAGCAGTGTTTGCCTCCAGAGCGTGGGGTCACGAGTGCTTTTGGTTTTCTTCTTTGAACTTTTTTGTGTTTTGCCACTTTCGGATTTTATAATCGGACAACTGAAATAACACTAGCTACCCTCTGCGACCTCCTTTCCACATGTCTGCGCTTACCTATACTGAACGCTTTATTACGATGACCACATTCAGGTCTCGGAACCACCCGTTGTGGTGAGAATGCTTGTTATTGCCATTTTGCAGATTAGAAAACTGAGGCTCAGAAGGATGGAGTAATTTTCCCAAGGCCACACAGCTCTTCAGTGGTGGGGCCAGGATTCAAACCCCGGTCAATGTGATTACAGAACTGAGGCCCTTAACCATTATGTGATCAGCACGAACCTTGCCAAGAGCCCTGCTTCTTCACGCAAGAGGGCACCTAAGGACAGGAAGGGATGCCGAGATATCGACCACAGTATAGGGCCCCTCACATTGCCTACAGGCTGAAAGCTGGAGTTGAGGACCAGTCTCTTTGGTCTGAGACATCAGTGTGTTTTGTGACATGAAACGACCATGATTGGGCCAAGAAAGCCAATGTCTCCAGCTCCGCTGACAGCCTCTCTTGGAAGCACTGTTAGCCGAGGCAGAACGAAGGAAACGGATATTCCCAGAGTGCCACGCTAGGACGCTTTGGCAAGCCCCGCTGCACCCCTCCTGTGGTTTCTGCTCGTTCTGCTAAAAGGCGCTCTTCGGCTTCCTCAAGAGATAAACATTCCTAACATCACTTTTTCTCAGCTGGGGGGCCAAGGGAGCAGCTGGGAGACCTGCAAGCAGGGAGGAGCGTGTTTGTTTTCTGGAGCTCGGGTGAGAATCTTTTCTCCAGGAGACCCCAGGAACTTGTTCCAAACAAACAGAACGCCTGCTGGGGAATCTGGTAGCCAGGAACCCAGGGAGGCCAGTGCAGCCCTGGGAAGCAGGACAGGGTCAGCAAAGGCTGGTGTTGCTGGTACAGGGCATCACTGCTCTGCGTGTCCATGGCAACAACTGGGGGTGGGGAGGTGCGGGCAGGATTGTCCCATCGTCCAGATGAGGAAAGCAGAGGCTCAGAGAGGTGATGTGACGGTCCCGCGGCCAGAACCCAGTCTGAGCTCAGAGCGATGTTTTCCCAACTCTTGTCAACCTCCCTTGGGTCTCAGGCTTATCTGGGAATACGGTTAAAGTTATGGACCCTTTGCTGTAAAAAGTGGGTACAGGCATTTACATGCAAATGTTGTGTGTAATTTCAGGGAGGTCAAGTTCTCCTTGAAAGACTTGGATAAGAATCCCTACCAACCATCCAAATGCATATGTCTCCACACTCCATCGCCAAGCCAGGCGTGGGCTCTGGGTGAAGCGGGGGAGGGACACTGGTCTCCACTTCCTGCCCCTTGAAGTCTTGAAGGGGGGAAAGATCCACAACTGTGCTTTCTCTGTAAGGTCCTGTGCACTTAGGACTGGCACCCATGTGCGGTAGGGGAGCCAGAGCCATCCCCCCATTTCTGGCTATTAGATGCTCTCGTCCCCCCGCCACCCAACCCTCACTCTGCTGAGAAGTAAGAACGACACGGAGCGGGGAAGGGGCTCCTTAGTCCAGTTCTAATAAATCAGTACACAAACGAACAAACAGACAAAATCCTCTAGCAAACACCTTCTCTGTACAGCAGGCCCTCCCCACCAATAAAAAAAAACATCTAGGCCCTCACCATTTGCCTGTAGTCATCCCCGTTACAGAGTTCTCGATTACATAGTGCATAAAGCTAAAATGTTTCCTACAATCGGTCACTGTTTGATATGGGGTTTTTGTTTCCATTTTTGTTTTGACAGCTAATAGACATGAATTCTTTACGGCAAAAACTTTCCAGCACAATATATGTGTGTTTTAAAATTTATGAATTAGACCCATGTGCCTCTGTTCTCATATTTTATGCAAAAATCATGAGACCCATATCAACACGGAAATTTGGTGGGGGGCACGTACCGTGTGGCTTGTGGGACTGACCAGGGATTGAACACTGGCGAGTCCTAACCATTGGACCATCAGGGAATTCCCTCAACAGGGAAATTTTTAAGGGCTGAGTAAGAGATGAAATGATGTTTTTTAATGTCCTGCTAATTGTCAGCTTCTATCATCACTGACTCAAAGCAGAAAGATGCCTTTGGGTGAGGATTTTTGCCAATAATCATGGCTTTTTGAATACGTGTTTCAAATAGACTTCTTGATCATCTGGAATCTGGGGTTGTCTTTGAGGTCAGATTGGATGACCGTCTTTGTTTTCTCCGTGGGACACGTCTGATAAAGAGCTTAGGCAGGAATAGGACAGCTGCCTCTGCCGCTTTCTGGCTCTTACTTGTGTTCAAGTTTCGTAGTATTTGCTTCAATCCTCAGTTTCTTTGCAGGAATCTTTCTAAGGCACGTGTTTAATTTAGTTAGGACTAGACGAGGTGGGTATAGAACCTGCAAATCCACTTTGTGAAGCCAACATGTCACAACTTTATGTTGCAGTAGGCTAAGAGCTAGCAAACCAGCCAATGGGACTTTGCAGGGGAATTCTCGCTCTTTCCAAAGGATACGCGTTGGGAGACGGGTGAGGAGTGACCACGTGCAGCATCACCCTTCCGGGGGCCGAGCTTGTGTTGCCCTCTGCTACTGCATGTTACCTCTCTGCCCCTCCAGCCTTCCACACCTGTTCCACCAGTGCCCTGTGTTGAATTCTCCTGCCAAAAGAGCTGGGGTGGTCTGTTTTCCTGTCTGGACTCCCGTGGATACAGAGGGCCAATGTCAATCCAGAGCCAGATCTCTTAGTCTTCAGAAATGACCTAGGATCTCTTTCTGGTGCTCAGCAGATGGTGTCACCCCAGGAGTGTGGTCACAGCCTGGAGCATTGAGCACACTGCACTTTTTTCTTTTTTATGTGGACCGTTTTTAAAGTCTTTATTGAATTTGTTACAATATTGCTTCTGTTTTATGTTTTGGTTTTTTGGCGGCAAGGCATGTGGGATCTTAGCTCCCTGACCAGGGATCGAACCCTCACCCCCTACATTGGAAGGCGAAGTCTTAACTACGGGACGGCCAGGGAAGTCCCGAGCACACTGCACTTTTAATGCACGTGTTTTAAACTTGTAAGACTAATTTCAGGGACTTCTCTTGGCGGTCCCGTGGGTAAGACTCCACACTCCCAATGCAGGGGCCCAGGTTCGATCCCTGGTCGGGGAACTAGATCCCACGTGCATGCCGCAACTAAGACACGGCACAGCCTAAATAAATAAATAATAAATATTTTAAAAAAAGACTAATTTCTGACCTCCAGAACTGTAAGATAATAAATACATGTCAAGGTACCAAGCAGCCAGAGGGAGCTGCTACACTCACCCGGAAGGAAACATAAATCCATGGGATGTTTCTTTCGGAGTTCCCTGGACAAAGTGAGGAAGCTCACGAGACTTTGAAGTCTGCCTTCACAGGAAAATTTAAACTCTCATTTCAGAGTCTGCCAAGATGTCAGGTGACTACCGGATCAATTCACTTCATTTGACTCCAACTCAGCCACACCCAAGTGTGGTAAGAAATTGGCCCATAGTTTATAAAACTCAGCAGTTTCATGGAGGAGCCCTGACTTCGTCCCAAGTTTTACTGGCCCGAGTCCAGTGATAATGGCACTCATGGCCGCTGCCCCTGGGTGCCAGCCACTTGTCAAGTCTCAGTATCCTTGGTCCCTGAGCCACATAGCAGCCCTGCAATGCGGCGCCCCATTACACAGATAAGAAAACTGGGGTACAGAGGGCATAAGTGGCACGCCCAAAGCCAAGGTAGGAAAGACAGAACCCAAGTTTCCAAAGCTCTGGGCTTTCCCAGCTGTCCCGCTTCTGACGTCGCTGACTGTTCATGAACCCAGATGGCAGGAAGGTTTTAGCCCCTATCAGCTCAGGACCAAGGCAGGGCATAGCCCGTTTCCATGCCAGTGGCACCCACTCCCCACTTAGCCGCGGCAGTGGACCATAAATGGGTTAGACAGCAAATCCAGGGGTGCTCCAGCCTCATGACGCACAGCCACTCGAACCTCCTCCCTCGTCAAACTTCCCAGGGATGCTAATGAGTGATGCAGGCAGACACAACAACTTCCTTCCCAGTCCTAGCATGGCGCTCATTCAGAGAACTAGCTGAGGGGTGGACAAGGAGGAAGAAAGCACGAGAGGCTGCAGAGTCCATCTCCAGAGAAGTGGAGGTGATTAACCTGGCAGACTTGACCTTCACACTATGTTGGAATGAGCTATGGGATTATCTGGGGCTAGACTCTATCTGCCCAGCTATAAGAATAATGATTACGGAGCACCCACACACACATAAGCTGGCTCTAATGGAGTACGATGGTCACCGTGATTATGACCGTAAAAAAGGTAATAACAGCCCTGTAATGATATAAGCCCTTCCCTATCCAATCTTGCCACCTCGTGTAAAGAACCAGGGTAGTCTGGTGGAGAGAGATTTGGGGTGAGACAGATCTGCGTTAGAAATCTGGCATACAGTATACCAGATGTGACCTCCTGCAAGTTATATAACCTCTGTGAGCCCCAGTGTCCTCATTTGCAAGCAGAGCCCTGACATTGTTCTGCCTTCCACACTCTCTGCACATCCATGGGCTTCAGGAGAGGCTGGCTCCAGCCCCAGAAGGCATATCCTGATTGGTCAAGGGCCACCATGATGACTCTCTTCCTCTTGTCTGTGATTAATTTAAGCATGGGCATATGATACAACCTAAGTTAAGGGGCTTCAGTAAAAGATTTTTGTTTTGTTTGTTTTTATTTTTTTGCCCTTAAAATTGTTACACAAAGAAAGATAATCTTTCTTCTTCTTCTGGATGCCAGATGTGATGCCTGGAACAGCTGCAGCCACTTGTGAGCATGAGGAGAGCCAAACTAAGGTCAAGGCTGACACACTGAGGAGGGCAGAAGAAGCTTGGGTCCTCAATGGTGTCCTTGAGCCAATACATTCACCAACTCCAGAATCTTCACACCTCAGGACTTTTTGACAATGAATTTCTTTTTTGTTTAAGCCCCTTTGGGTTGGATTTTCCAGTACATGTAGTCAAGAGCATCCATTCTATTGCAGGGCCGTGCTGAGAATTAAATATATAAAGTGCCCACTATAATCCCTGGTAGCCGGCAGCTTTCATTGCCTTGTGAGGTGATAATATATGAAGCAAGCACAGCAAACCTCCATGATTCCGAGGGCTTTCTTCATTCATGTGTGTACATTATGCTCCCTGGCTAGAGATGTAAACTCCCTAAGAGAGACAGTGCCTTGGACCTCTGTGCTATGCTCCAGTGTCTGCTTAATGAATGCTCTCCTACTACCCCAGGGTAAACAATGAGGTTTGCCTACTGTATCAGGTAACCATGGCCCCAACAATGCTGAATAAAATGTCATCACAAACAGCAATCAATGTTGATCAAAGGGTCATCACAAACATTCAGTTACAAGATGAATAAGTTCTGGGGATCTAATATACAGCATGGTGACTAGAGTTAATACTGTATAGTGCCCCTGAAATTTGCTAAGACAGTAGGCTTTTAAGGGTTCTCATCACAGACCAAAAAAGGTAACTATAAGACACTGATGAAAGAAACTGAAGACAATACAAACAAATGGAAAGATTTATAGTACTCATGGATAGGAAGAATTAATGTTGCTGAAATGACCATACTCCCTGAAGCAGTCTACAGATTCAATGCAATCTCTATCAAAATACCAATGGCATTTTTCACAGAACTAGAACAAATAATTCTGAAATTTGTATGTAAACACAAAAGACCCCAAATAGGCAAAACAATCTTGAGAAAGAAGAACAAAGCTGGAGGCATTGTACTTCCTGACTTTAGACTATACTACAAAGCTAAAGTGATCAAAACAGTATGGTACTGGCACAAAACCAGACACATAGATAAATGCAACAGAATAGAGAGCCCGGGAATAAACCCACACACATATGGTCAATTAGTCTATGACAAAAGAGGCAAGAATATACAATGGGGGAAAGACAGCTTCTTCAATAAATCGTGTTCGGAAGACTGGACAGCTACATGTGAAAGAATCAAACTGGACTACTTTCTTAACCATATATAAAAATAAACTGAAATGGATTAAAGACTTACACGTAAGACCTGAAACCATAAAAATCCTTGAAGAAAACATAGGCAGTACATTCTTTGACAGTGGTTTTAGCAGTATTTTCTTTTTTTTATACCTGTCTGCTCAGGCAAGGGACAAATGCAAAAATAAACAAATGCTACTATATCAAACTAAAAATCTTTTGTACAGCACAGGAAATTATCAACAAAACGAAAAGGCAGCCTACTGAATGGGAGACAGATATTTGCAAATGAGATTTCTGACAAGAGGTTAATATCCAAATATACAAACCACTCATACAACTCAACATAAAAAAAAATAACCTGCTTGAAAAATGGGCAGAGGATCTGAATAGACATTTTTCCAGGTAGACATACAGATGGCCAACATTACATGAAAAGATGCTCAACATCACTAATCATCAGGGAAATACAAATCAAAACCACCATGAGTTATCACCTCACACCTATCAGAATGGCTGTTATCAAAAAGACTACAAATAAGAAGTATTGGCGAGGATGTGGAGAAAAAGGAACCCTCATACACTGTTGGTGGGAATGTAAATTGGTGCAGCCACTCTGAAAACAACATGGAGCTTCCTTTAAAAATTAAAAATAGAACTACCGTATGATCCAGCAATTCCACTTCTGAGTATTTTTCTGAAGAACACAAAAACATTAATTTGAAAAGATATATGCACCCCTATGTTCACTGCAGCATTATTTACAATAGCCAAGATAGTGAAGCAACCCAACTGTTCATTGCTGGATAAATGGATAAAGAAAATGCGGTATGCATAGTCAAGGACTATTACTCAGCCGTAATAAAGAATAAAATCTTGCCATTTGTGACAACATGGATGGACCTGGAGGGTATTATGCTGAGTGAAAGAAGTCAGGCAGAGGAAGACAAATATAATGATTTCACTTATATGTGGAATCTAAAAATCAAAACAAATGAACAAACATAACAAAACAGAAACGGACTTATACACGGTTGCCAGAGGGGATGGGGGTGGGAGGAATGAATGAAATAGGTGAGGGAGATTAACAGGTACAAACTTCCAGTTACAAAATAAATGAGTCATGGGGATGGAATTGTACAGCATGGGGAATACAAACAATAATATTGTAGTAACTTTGTATGGTGACAGATGGTAACTAGACTTATGGCGGGGACCATTTTGTTATGTATAGAAACACTGAGTCATTGTGTTGTGCACCTGGAACCAACGTAGTGACGTAGGTCAATTATACTTCAATTAATAAAAAAAAGAAGCTAACTATGTGAGGTGATGGAAATGTTAATTAGCTTGATTGCGGTAATCACTTCACAGTATATGTGTACATCAAATCATCAGGTTGTACACCTTAAATGTATTTAATTTTATTTGTCAGTTATACCTCAAAAAGATGGGGAAAGCTGACACATGCTACAACATGGACGAACCTTGTAAACATCACGCTAACTTAAAGCAGTCAGTAGCAGAAGACCAAATATTGTACAATTGCATCTATATGAAATGCCCAGAAGAGGCAAATCCACAGAGGTGGAAAATAGATCAGTGGTTGCCAGGGCTGGGGTTGTTGTGGATAACTGAGGAGTGATAGTAATAGGTACAGGGTTTCTTTTTTTTTGCAGTATGCGGGCCTCTCACTGTTGTGGCCTCTCCCGTTGCGGAGCACAGGCTCTGGATGCACAGGCTCAATGGCCATGGCTCACGGGAGGGTTTCTTTTGGGGTGGTTAAAATGTTCTAAAATTGTAGTGATGGTTGTAATCTTTTAATTTTTAACTAAAAACTATTGAATTGTACACTGCTGATTTCTTCCCTTCCTCCGATTTTCCTGCATTTAGTGTAGGATGCGATGCCTGGAGCGGTGGCAGCCATATTGGTACCATGAGGAAAGGCCAAAAAGAATCATGGATGCTGTCCCTGACGTCACTGAGCATCATTGCTGGAGCAGCACCACCAACACTACCCATCTCTGGATTTCTTGTCATGTGAGAAAAACAAACCCTAAATGTTTAACATCACTGTCCATTGCAACCAAAGATATTTCTCACTAAAACCCAGCAGCAATTAGACAGGATGGTCTAGGATGCCTGCTGAGTGGGCCATCAGACTTAATGAGAAAGTCATATGCAACATTTCAATCCAAGTTTCATCAATCATTCAGTCGATTATCTCACATGTACTAGTCACCGTGAGCAAGCAGAGCTGCTCTTGGGAGCTGCTAGTTAGCAGGGCACATGGATAAAGTCAAACCTGATGTCAGACGCATGGATCGACAGTGACCAGCACATGTTAGTGCAAGATGTTAACACATATGAAAAACAGAGAAATTTGGTCAAACATGTAGTTGATCCGGACTTCCCTGGTGGCGCAGTGGTTGAGAATCCGCCTGCCAATGCAGGGGACACGGGGTCGAGCCCCGGTCCGGGAAGATCCCACGTGCCGCGGAGCAACGAAGCCCGTGCGCCACAACTACTGAGCCTGCGCTCTACAGCCCGCGAGCCACAACTACTGAGCCCACGTGCCACAACTACTGAAGCCCACAGGCCTAGAGCCCGTGCTCCACAGCAAGAGAAGCCACCACAATGAGAAGCCCGCGCACCGCAACGAAGAGTAGTAGCTCCTGCTCGCCGCAACTACAGAAAGCCCACGTGCAGCAATGAAGACCCAATGCAGCCAAATAAATAAATAAATAATAGAATTATTTAAAAAAAACATGTAGTTGATCAAAAATCTGAAGAGGTTGTAAATCACTTCAATTACTTTCTGCACCAGCAATCACTCCCCAACGCGGGTGATAAGTGGGTTGGTTGGGTGATCCCTGGTAGCCCTTTACCCCTTTTCTTCATCTGCTAGTTAAGAAGTTAACCTGCCTGACTGCTAAATTCTCTTTCAGCTCAAGTCTTTCCCATCCTGGGATTGATGCTATGTTATAAGGAAATATCAACAATATTTTTGAAAACATTCCACTTTGCAAGCACTTGGGTAGAACCATAATTATACACAAGAGATCATAATTGACAAGCTATCCCACTAATTGGAGAAATTAGCACAGTACCACGATCTTTACAGAAGAAAATGTTTCTGTTTGGGAGAAACATCACAAAAACTTATTTGGGAATTCAGAATGACCACCTCAAACATTTAATAAATGCCTACTATGTACAAGGCAACTGTCTAGAGCTGGAAACCCAAAGTGACAAAAAAGTACCAGACCTGGTCCCTGCTCTCAGGGAACTCAGATTTAATTAAGCCACCAGCACATGTGTTTTGACAGTACTAACCTTCACCTGGGACATCCCAGCATGGCCTTGCTGTCTATTGTAGCCAGGAATGGTTCTGAATGCTCTGTCCAGAAGTTCTTGAGGAATACTGTCCCTGCAGGAAAGAAAATAAGTCTCATGACCAAGAATCACACGTGTGATAGGTGGACCAATGGTTAAAAACCTTAGCCACAGGACATCCTCTTCAAACAAAATCTTAAGCAGAAGCCAAATACATATTAATATATAAACATACATCATACGTACGTATCAGACCGGCTCTGGTGAAAACGCCGGGCAAAGGTCCCTACTTGGTCAGGAAACCCCCATATGGTGATTAGCGTCACACAGCGGGGAGGATATGGGGTCTGTCCTTGCTGGCTGTCTACATGGGCAAGTGGCCTCTCTGAGTCCAAAGAGAGCCGAGCGAGATTATGATGCAAAGCACCGAGCCTCCAGTAGGTCTCGACAGGTGTTAGCTCCTTGACACCAGGGTCACCTGAGCCCCAGTGACCCTCCTCGCCCACAGAGGTGTCATCCTGACCCGGGCTTGATCTTCTGCCTTTCTGGAGGACACAGGGCAGTACGATTTGGGGTCAGGAATCTTTTGTTCTAGGCTGAGCTCCGCCGGTATCTGTTCTCCTTCCCCCAGGCCTGATCGCCTCCTTTACCAGCTGAGGATAAGGATCTATTGATTTCAAAGCATGTTACAAGGTTAAATGAGGCATGAAAGTGCTCTGTCCCCTGGCACTTCTGCCCTTCCTGCTCTCAGTGCCAAAACCCTTAGCTTGGCCAGAGGCACCAGGAGCTGCCGGCCTCGAGGCCTAGCTCTGTCGCTTGCTGTCTGTCTTCTGGCAGGTGACTTGCCGGCGCCGTGCTCTGTGCACAGAACCCATGCCCTCGGTGGCAATGACCATGATGATACAGGGCTGTTCTTGTTCTCTGACGTGGGCGTCTGTAATGTAAACACGCCCACGCGCTGAGGTGAGGGGACCCATATGGTGTCAAGTGCTTGTTCAAAGTCCCGGTGAGAGGGACCGGTCCTCGCCCTAGCCCTGTCTACAGCATTTCCGGTGCTGGGGCTCTTGTGGAGCCTCTACGTACATTAGAACCTGGGGCTGAAGATGCTCCTGGAAGTGGTGGCAGCCGCTACTTGTCAACCATCTGCCACGCACTTGCATCATCTTAACTATCTAGCCACCTTCCCAAGTCGATATCTTTATCTCCATATCGAGGGGGCTGAGGCGCTGGGAGGAGGGGGCGAATTGCAAGCTGGGGGTGAGGGAGCCGCCGTTAGAGTTTGCTCTTCTGACGTCCGGAGCGCCTGCCCTTACCCCTCTGGTCCACCGGAGGGAAGACAGGTTTGGGAAGGCTCCCCGGGGGAGACCACAGTATCGAGGAAGGCATGCATTCGGCAGCAGGTAGCAGAAAACCCGAGTAACCTGACAAATGTGGTTTTATTTTTCTCGTGGGAGAAGCTGAGTTGAGCACCTGGGTGACGTCCCAGCATCGCTGGCAGCGTGGTCCCCAGTGCCGTGCCCCCCTACACTGCGGCCATGCTGTGCTCAAGGAAGCCCCGTCGGGGAGGGTAAAGAGGGATGCCTGACACACTTCTTCTATTAAAGAAGCAGAAGTGTTCTAGAAACTTCTCAGCAGACGTACTTGGGTCTTGTTGGCCAGAACGGGATCATACAGTGACTCCTGGATGCAAGGGAAGCTGGGCACATGGAAATTTGTTTTCCCACGTTTGTAGTCTGAGACAGCAAGACAGAACAGGTTGGGATGGGTCTCAGGTAGTTCATGGGCAGTGTTGCACATTCACCAATCGGCCATCCCCGCCCTGGCCTGGGAGACTGGAGCAGTGTCCTGGGGCGGCCACAACAAAGGACCATGAACTGGGGGCGGGGTGGGGGGGGGCGTTAAAACAACAGCAATGGATTCTCTCACAGTTTGGAGACCTAAAGTCTGAAGTCCATGTGTGGGCAGGGCCGTGCTCCCTCTTGGGGCTCTAGGGAGGGTCCTTCCTGCCTCTTCCAGTTTCTGGGGATCCAGGTATCCTTGGCTTGGGGCTGCCTCCCCCCAGTCTCGGCCTCCGTCTTCACATGGCCTCTCGCCTTTGTGTTTCCTCTTCGTATAAGGACACCAGGCCTAATGGATTAAGATCCACCCTAACGATTTGATCTCAACCTGATTATATCTGCAAAGACCCTATTTCTAATAAGGCCACATTCCCATGTAACAGGGTTCAGGACTTAAACACATCTTCTGGGAGGAAGCGATTCAGCTCAGAACAGAGACCACATCGGCCTTCTGTCTTCTTCGGGAGGGGAGGTAAGGGCCACACCTGTGCCGTCTTCCTCCAAGATCAGACCCCCTACCCCTGCTCCCATTCCTGGGGTCATTCTTGCCTGAGCAAGGGCCGTCCCCAACCCCCTCTCCTGCCTCACGCCCGCCTCCTCAGGAAACCTTCCAGCATCCTCTGATTGTTCCTCCTCACGCGTGAGGGTTGTCTCAGACATGCCTGAAACACTGGTTTTCAAAGCCCTAACTGGTCCGCTCGGCACCGACCCCTCCTCCCACCCACACCTGACACTGCCGTTCAGTGATGCTCAGGGGTCTGGGCCATATTCCCAGGCAGAGGCTCAGCTCCTCCCTAGACCAGGGGATGCTCCGGTGCAGGCAGGGCTGCAAGTCTCCCCTCTAGTCTCACCTTTGTGACGGGACGCAGAGACCCGCCCTGGGTCACGCAGCTTCACAACGGTGATATCCAGGATGGGTGGTGCAATCAGCCTTCCACCTCAGGGTCATCATCCCCACTGCTAACGTTAACTGAGCATCTGCTGGACGCCAAGTGCCCCACACCTACCACCTCAACTCTACGAGGGAGGAGAGCAGCAAGGCGCAGCGTACCCAGAGCTGTGACATGCCCAACACTCTGCCGCTTACTTATTTTTTGTTTTTTCAGTGGGGGGACGGGAATGCAACTTTCTGGGCTGTTACCCTAAAGGGGGAATTGATTGTGTTAAGGGACTTTATCAAGGTTCTTTGGTTCTAGGAAGGTCTAAAACACCTGGATAAAAGGAGGTTAGACTCACCTGGTTCCCGGGTCTTCAGTAACTGGTTGACCACAAGAGGGGCGCTTGGCTGTTTTCCATCAGCCTCTGGAGCAGAGGACCCCCACAGCCAGCTCATCGTAGTGTCTTTCCGTCGCGTGCAGGGACCAGGAGCTCTGGTAGATCCCACGGATGAACACAGGATGGAGGTGTGCCAGTGGAAGAGATGGAGTTGCCTGACCCCAATCTCTGGGTCCTCCCCGACCTGCATCAAGAGCAGAGGCAGGTTAGCATCTCCTGCTGCACAAGTTACCACAAACTTAGTGGCTTAAACTAACACCCACTTATCACCTGACAGTTCCGTGGGCCAGAAATCTGAACAGGCTCTACTGGGTTCTCTGTTCAGGTCTCACAGCCGAAAAGCCCCGTGTCCCCCAGCTGGGCTCCCCTCTGCGGGAGAATCTGCTTCCCCGAGGCTGTGGGTCTGAGGTCCCGTGTCCTTGCTGGCTGTGGGCTGGGGCCATGCTCTGCCCTGGAGGCCACCCGCATTCTTTCCCACGTGGCCCCAGCGGTCTTCAGAGCAGAAACGGCGGCGTGTCACGGCCTCCCGATTCTTCTAACATCTCTGTCAGCCCCCTCAGCCTCCAGCCAGAGAAAACGCTCTGCTTTTATAAGACTCACCTGAATGAGTCAGGGCCGCCCAGATAATCTGCGTATTTTAAGATCACCTGACCTGGGACGTTAATCTGCAAAATCACTTCACAGCAGCACCTGGGTTAGTGTTTGGCTAACGAGGGACTGGGGCTGGGGTGGAGGCTGGGGGCATCCTTAGAATCCTACCTACCCTGGTGGGGTCTTTAGGGGGGATTAGCTGCAAAGACAGCCCTCCCCTGGATCTCCGGGTGGAGACACCACCCCTCTCCTTCTCTGGTACAAAATGGGCCGACTTTTGGCACAGAGGGATTTATAATATGAATTCACCCCTTACACTGAAGGAAAAAGCATAACAGAGGCCAGGCCTCCAGGGGGAAACCCAAATATTTATATCGAACAAGCCTGTCTTCTGTAAGGCTGTGGGGCAGGCCAACTATTCGTTCACACTTAGGAGACTTGGCCTCTGGTTTCTTTTTCCTTTTCTCAGAACATTTTATTTATTTATTTAAAATTTTTTTACAATTAATTAATTTTTATTATTTATTTATTTATTTTTGGCTGCGTTGGGTCACCGTCGTTGCGCGCGGGCTTTCTCTAGTTGTGGCGAGCGGGCGCTATTCGTTGCAGTGCGCGGGCTTCTCATTGCGGTGGCTTCTCTTGTTGAGGAGCACAGGCTCTAGGCACGTGGGCTTCAGTAGTTGTGGCACGTGGGCTCAGTAGCTGTGGCTCGTGGGCTTAGTTGCTCTGTGGCATGTGGGATCCTCCCGGACCAGGGATCGAACCCGTGTCCCCTGCATTGGCAGGCAGATTCTTAACCACTGGACCACCAGGGAAGTCCCTTTCTCAGAACATTTTAAAGTGACCACCTGTCAGTGCTTTTCAAAACTGATTCTCAGAGTAAAGTCTGATGAGTTTCCCAATTCAGCAGACTGTTTGTCACTCCTGAACGACTTCAACAGCAGCATAAGGCATCCATGGAGGGCCCCCAGGCTCTCAGCACACAGGCTGCAGGGGCTCCGGATAGCTCTGCTTTTCCCTCTCTGTCCCCCCAGAATTCATGTCTACCTCGAACCTATGAAGGAGACCTTATTTGGAAATAGGGTCTTTGGAGATGTAATCAAGTTAAACGGGGTCACCTGGATAAGGGTGGTCCCTGAATCCAACTGGTGTCCTCATGAAAAGACGGAAGTCTGGACACAGACACACAGGGAGGAAGCCACGTGAAGACAGAGGCAGAGATTAGAGTGATTGTGGCCGTAAGGCAAGGAAAGCCAGGGATTGCTGTGAATCACAGAAGCTGGGAGAGTGGCCTGGATCAGGTTCTCCCTCAGAGACATCAGAAGGAACCAACCCTGCTGACACCTTGATTTCAAACTTCTGGCCTCCAGAGCTGCGAGAGAATAAATTTCTGTTGTTTTAAGCCACCGAGTTTGTGATCATTCGTTTCCGGCAGCCCTAGGAAACTAATATACCCGCTGTGTGGTTGTGTTTTTTAAATGTAATCTCTGGTTGGCCGTAGACCTCACCACGCCCTATTTTATTCTACCCTCTATAGCTTTGCTCATTAGCTTTCTGCCTGGCTCTTCAAAGCATTTTAAAACCCAAAAAACAGATGGTTTAATGAGTACATCTAATAGAACTGGGTTTCAAAAGCAAATACCTCATATTTTACGTAAGAGTAAACGCCAAGCAGATCAGGGATCTAAATATGACAAAACGAAACCGTATACATAGTAGAAGAGAACATGGGTCAATTTCTTTATAAGCTGGGTGTAAGGAAAGGTTTCCTAACCACAATTCCAAATCCCCATGCAATAAGAGATGAATAAATTTAACTACATAAAACTAAAAGAAATCTTTTCAAGGTAAAAACACCATAAACGAAGTCAAAGGCAATTGACAAATTGAGAGAGAATATTTACAACATAAATCACAGAGAAAGGGCTAATATCCCTAATATACTAAAAAAAAATCTTAAAAATGGACAGAAACAAAGACCCAAAACTTGATAGAAAAATGGGCAAAAAACATGAACAGGCAATTCGTTTACAAAAAGACACAAGAATGGCAACCACACCCGGTTCTCCGACCCTGCCAGATTCTCACTTCTCTGCTATAATTTAATAAACCTGTTTCTGCTCAAACTAGACATAGCAAATTCTGGGTTTGCAATTTATTTGGTGAACACAGGCTATTCCCAGATCTCAATGTACCTAGAAGCATGAAGACTTTTCAGCCTACGGTACATCCAGACATTATTTACACAAGACTCTGGAGACAGTTTTAAAAGAGTTCACGGATGTATTTTCAAGCAATCACAGTTTTCTCTCAGTAAGAGGACTGCATTCCGGGGTGACTACTTTGAAGGAGGGAGAGTTACTGTGTTGGGTGAGCTCTGGTATGATTGTTTGAAAAGAAACTTTCCGTACTTTGGAGTTACACCACCTTGTCACCCAAACAACACGTTCTCTCCCTTTGGAAGGTGGTTTTCACCCACACTTGGGTCTGGGTGTGTCTTGTGTCTTGAGACTTCAAACCAAGAACTGAAGACTTGGCTGGGGAGGCACTGGGAACTACCCAGTGCCTCTGTCTCTGCCCCTGCCTGACACTTCTCAGAAACCCACGCAGGATCTAGAGGAGGCGGGTCAGGCTTCAGCCTAGGGCAAAGTCCAGGACAAGCAGAACTGCCTTTTCAAACTCAGCAGATGACAGAAACAACCTGAATGCCTGACAACAGGGGATTAGTTGAATAAATCACGATACATTCAAACAAGATTCTGGGCCGCCCTTGAAAATCACGATTTGGAAGACATTCCATGACATGGATAGACATCTGGGGTATACTGTAAGGTGGACAAAACAGATGGCAAAAAGGGGAGCACAGTCCTAATTTCGAGAAATATACCATTTTTGTAAAAATAGGTGTGCATGTGTATATATGAATACAATAGTGTCTAGAAAAATATATTTTAAAATGTTAATGTCGGTTATGATTGACAAGTGACATTATTTGACTTTTAAGTTGTTTTAAGTGAGATAATCTCTTTACAAGGAGCATGTATTATCTTGCAATCAGACAAAATAAGTGTTTTTTAAATATATATATATATAACCCCCAATTTATTTGCTTTAAAATACTGCAGAAAGAAAATATATGTATTTCTCCCACTCCAGAGAGAAATAGATGAAATAAAAGTGGTAAACTGTCATCTCTGTTGGACCTGGGGAACGACTACGCTATTCTCTCGACTTTTGGGTATGTTTGAAAACTTCCATTGTAAAAAGGTAAACAAAAGAAACCCAAAACACTCAAAACCGAGAGCAGCAGTGAACAGTTAGCTTTCAGAGGATATCATTCTTTCGGCGTAAGAAACATAGAAATGTAAATAACAAGCAAATATACAACAGAAATAAGGCTGCAGAACTTAATGATGAGAATTATTAATTATTAATGAATCACTAATCATTGGATGGCCTCTTTAAGCCTCAGTCTCCCCACCTGTAAAATAGGGAGATCCAGGACTTCCCTGGCGGTCCAGTGGTTAAGACTCCGTGTTCCCAATGCAGGGGGCACGGGTTCCATCCCTGGTCGGGCAACTAAGATCCCACATGCCGCACAGCGCAGCCAAAATAAAAATAAAATAAAATAAAACAAAAAATAAACTAAAATAGGGAGATCCTTGCAGAATGGTAGGCCTGTAACACGGACTTCACTCTGATTATGACTGCAGTTGTCGACCCAGGGACGCACACTAGAAGCCTGAGAGCAAGAACGCCTTGCCCGAGGGGGGTCGTCCAACTTCTGTGTGCCCCAGGGAGCTCGCCACATGCAGATTCCAAGGCCCCGCCCCACAGAGTCTGACTCAACACCTGGGGTCCGGTTTGGGAATCTGCATCTTAAGTAAGAGCCCAGGTAACTCCCACTGGGGAAACACTGCCTCCAGCCCAAGGTCAAAGACACCCTGGAAAGCAGATCTGCCCTGGAGGAGAACGTGTGGTCACGCAGAAACAGGGCCAGATGTGGCTGGGGTCAACTGCCCATTTATGACCCCAGGTGGACTCTGGCAGCAGTTAGGGCTAGGAAGAAGTGGCATGCCACAGATACCTTTGGAATCTCCAGTTTGCAGAAACAGAGAATAATGACTTGTCACCTTTGTGCTTTCCTCCCTGAGGGACAGAGTCCTGGCAGTTGACTTAGGTCAGGATCTGGTTCCAACGTATCTGAACCGCGTGCCCCCAGGCCCACAACTGACTGCTCTGCATCTGTAAAATGGGAACAACGACAGCACTATCAGGATTCCTCACACCGGCTCGTGGCCATCACTGCCTCATGGCCATCACTGAGGCTATCTGGAGCCGAGGCACCGAGCAAGGATCCCGCAGTAGGATTTAGGGAGGCACTGCTTAAGTCCTGCACATTAGGGGTCCCTTTCCTTTCTCAATCACAGGAAGGCAGGGCCTAGGACAAACAAAAGCATCTAAGTGGAGACCACACACATCCTGGCCACACATCTCAGGGAAAAATAAGTGGTGGGTCCAGGCACGGAGCCTATGTTTTTAAGGCACCCTCATCTTAATCAGAGTCTCAATCTTAATTCTGTTTTCATTTGCCTAACCACAACCTGGCCTCCAGGCTCTTCCTCTCTGGCCGGGATTCTAAGTGAGAGGAGAAGCAAGGCCATGGGGTGGGGGAGATGGAGAGCCGTACTCCAGCTGGCTGACCTCTTGTCTCAGCCTGGTCCCTGCCTACTGAAGTAATTCAACAGTGTCACTGATTCAGATGCAAGAAGTCATCCCTCGCACATCACAGCTTCATTGCAAAATCATTTGGGGAATTTTGGGTGAACCCCAAATCTTTCTCTTTCTCAAAGATAATATTAATTTCTGCTCCACCCCAGCTCTATGGAAAATGCAGACACATTGTCCTACTGTAGACCGAGAGCTCTCCTAGACTGCACTGTCATCCCCGGGCCCTGTGTCAGGCACAGGTATGTGGCAGGTATGGCCTGAAGGAGCGAGTGAGCCTGCTGTCCTGCTCAGCGTTGTGTGGGGAATCTCTCCCTGCTGAACACACAGCCCCACCTCCCTGTTACCTGCAGCCCCCTTTCTCTCACATGGAGGGATGCCTCTTCAATCTCCTCCCATGGGTCCCCAGCCTCTCTACTTTGTAGCAGCTGGAGAAACACTCAAGTCCCAGTGGAAGCCAGGGGTCACCGGCTGCAGAGCAAGGGAAAGTGAGAAGCTCCAAATAGCCCAGGGCTGGAGGCTGTTTCAGGGAAGGATCCCCGGGTGGCTGGGAGAGCAAGGAGAGCAGAGAAAACAGAGAAAACTGCAGCCTCAGGGCCGGCTGGGAGTCAGTGCCCACCAGCTCCGCTCCCAGGAGGCCCCTGGGGAAGGGAACCGTGTGTGGAAGGGAAAGCTCCCTTGTGGACTGGTGGCCCAGCTGCTTCACAGCAGGGACTCCAGGCCGTCAGTTCCTTAGAGTCGGAGGGCCTGGGTCTCATTTCTCCTTGGAAGCCCCAAACCCTTAGTGGGGTCTGGTCCAGCAGGGCAGGGATTTAATATCTGTTGAATTAAATTGAGCTAGACTGAAGTTGAGGGGGAAACAACACTGTATGAGTTTCCTGGGGCTGCTGTGACAAACAGCCACAAACTTGCTGGCTTAACACAACAGAAATGTATTCTTTTACAGTTCTGGAGGCCAGAAGCTCAAAGTCAACGTGTCTGCTGGGCCATGCTCCCTCTGAAGGCTCCAGGGAGGGTCCTTCCTGCCTCTTCCGGCTCCTGGTGTCTCCAGGTGTCCCTTGGCTCCAAAGCTCTGCCTCTGTCTTTGCATGGCTTTTTCTTCCCGAGTCTCTGGGTTTTTTCCGTCTCTTACAAGGACACTCTCCTTTAGGGCCCACTCTAGTCCATGATCTCATCTTGATTCTCATCTGAATTATAATTACAAAGACCCTATTTCTAAATAAAGTCACAGTCTGAGGTTCTGGGTGAACAAGACCTTTTGGGGGACACCCTTCACCCCAGTGCATACATTAAATAGCAAATAGCACAGGCAGAAGTGGCAAGAAGGCGGCTGGGAGCTGGGAGACCTTGATCCAGTTACTTGTGGCTCAGTTGTCCCAGCTGTCAAGGGCTCCCATTAGCATCTCTGACCTCCACTGCCAGCTGGGAGGCGGGGCTCCCGGCTGCTTTTTACAAATGAGGAAACTGAGGCTCAGAGGGGTTGAATGTACGGCCAAGGTCACACAGCCTGCTAGAGCTGGGAGTAGAATCCAGGTCGACTGGCGCTGGAGCTTAGGGATTTCACAGCCATGAAGGGCTGGGTTTGAGGAAAACCCCAGCACCGATAAGGTCCCAAGATCTTTCCATTCCAAGGAACTTAATTTATCAAAAGAAAGCAACGGTGAACTGTTTTGGTTTTCATGTTCCTTCACTTCCTCATGTCGTAGATTTTGGAATGCGGCTACTTCCCTGGAATCACTTGAGAAGGTGAGGTCGAAGAGAACAAGGATTAAATTATTCGCAGAAATTAGTCTGTACTGGAGAAGTAAGGTGCGGAGACCCAGCTGGACCCAGCCTTGCCCCTGTTGCCTGTGAGGACCTAATACACTTGGGAAGCTACACTGACCTTCACCTGGATGCCTGCTCCTTCCCACGATGGCCAGGAACACCAGGCGGTTCAGGGAAGATTTGTCCCAGGAGTGGAGGGGGTGGGGGATTGGGAAGCAAATCTTCTCCCCCCACCCCAAGTATGGCTCTGCAATGTCTGTTCAACTTTGAAGTCCAGAGGTTGCAGAACGTCTTGTTAGGAAGTTTCTAGTACCTTGGACCATGTCCTGAAGAAATGCATTCATTTATTCAATCAATCTCTATTGTGTACTGCCCAGGACCAGGTTGTCAGCTCCAAAGGCGGGAGGGCAGGCTTTGTTCGCAAGGGGCCCCCCCAGGGCTCAGAACCTGGCGTCCACCAGGCCCCCGTCGAGCTGCTGAACAAATGCAGGAACAGGCCCCGTCCTAGACCACAGGACGTCAGAAGAAAGGTTCTACTGAACGGGCAGGGAAGAATGAATTTGTTGCTCCCGGGCCTCGGTTTCCTTATCTGGAGATGGCGGACCGCTGCCTGCAGCTGTAGGGTTATAGGTGGCTGGACCACCAGCCTCTCCCCCGCCTGTCCCCAACCCAGAATCCGTGCCAATGCAAATGCTCCCTGACCCTGGCCGGTGTGCTTGCATCCTCTCGGTTCCCAGAGCTGAGGAAGTAACCCGCTGAAAGGAGGCCGACTTAATGGCTCAATTTGGATGAGGTTTTCGTACATAGCTTGTTCCCGTCACATCTCAAGGCAGGCCAGCCGCCTCAGAGGTGAGGGCGCCGGGCCTCTGTGAGCTCACGACCTTCTCACGGGCCCCGGGTGCGGTTGTCATCACCCTCATTTTCGGGGGAGGCGCCCAGGACTCAGAGAGGCCAAGCGACTCGCCCAAGGTCACACAGCTTCGCAGAGACAGAGGGGGGATGGGGACGCGGGTCTCTGGAGCCCCGCTCCAGCGGCTTTTCGAAGACACTCGCTGCCTTCCTACTGTGACGCTCAGGAATAAAACGGGAAGCCGGGACTCCCGCTTCCACCTAAAACAATGCTCCACGCAGATCTGTGTGAACAAAAGCAACCAGAAATCCGCCTCGGGTTTTCGGCCCGCCCGGCCCGCCGGCCAATTGACTCCGCCGGCCGCCGCGGGGCGGGCCGGGGCGGTTCCAACGTGATCGACAGCCCCACGGAGGCGTGGCCGGGTCAGGGGCGAATCGGATTGGGGACCCGGAACAATCATGGGTAGAGAAGGCGCAGCCCGAGCCAATCAGCTCGGGGGGCGGGCCCGGCCGCCTGGCTGTCGTGAGAGGCGGCCTCCCCGCCCACTTGCGCCTTGTCCCGGCGCCCGTCAGCTGCGAACGCGGCGCTCGGCCCGGATCCGTCCGCGGCGCTGGGAGCAAAGGCGCGAGGCCGTGGCAAGTGCCGGCGCAGATCCCTCCGCCGCCCGCTCCCGAGCCCGCTCCGAGCGCCGCTCCCGAGCCGCCGCGGCCTCCGTCCCGGGTAACGGCCGTCGGCCCAGCGCGGCGGCGCGGCGGCATGGCCCGGGCGGCTCCGTCGGGGGGCGGCCCGCAGTGACAGACCCTGCGGCGCGGGGGGAGATGGGGGCGGCCGCCTCCCGGGCGACGACGACGACGACGAGGAGCAGCCGCCGCCGCCGCCGCGCACCGGCCGCCGCCGGGGACGGGCGCGGGCCAGGAGCCCGCCCGTGAGCGGGGGGCCCGAGGCCGATCGCCGCCCCCGGCCGCCCCGGCCGCCCCGGGCCCCCCCGGCGCCCCGCGCGCGCCCGCCCGCCGGCCCCTGGCGGGGGTCTCGCCCGCGCCGCGCGCCCCCGGCCCCGGCGCGGCCCTCGGCGCCCGGCCGCCCTCGCCCTCGCCCGGCCCCGGCCGCGCCCCCGGCCGCGCCCGCCCGCGCCCCCGGCCCCGGCCCCGGCCCCGGGCGGCGGCCCCCGGCCCCGCGTGGCGGCGCGGCGCGGGCGGCAGCATGGTGGAGAAGCGCTGCCCGTTGCAGAGGGACGGCGTGTACCGCTGGTTCTCGGAGCTGCCGTCGCCGCAGCGCGTAGAGTTCCTCTGCGGCCTGCTGGACCTGTGCATCCCGCTCGAGCTGCGCTTCCTCGGCTCGTGCCTCGAGGACCTGGCCCGCAAGGACTACCACTCGCTGCGCGACTCGGAGATCAAGGCCAACAACCCGGCCGACCTGGGCAGCCTCACCAACCTGACAGACGAGGTGGTGCGCAGCAAACTGCTCGTGTCGCTGGCGCTGCTGGGCTCGGAGCAGCGCGAGGCGGCGGGCGTGCTCTACCGCACGCTCACGCACATCGACTCCATCATCCACAACTACGGGCTGCAGCTCAACGAGGGCCGCACAGGCGATGAGTTCCTGCTGCTCTTCACCATGGCCTCCAACCACCCGGCCTTCAGCTTCCACCAGAAGCAGGTGCTGCGCCAGGAGCTCACGCAGATCCAGAGCAGCCTGAGCGGCGGCGGCGGCGGCGGCGGCGGGGGCCCCGGGGGCAAGAGCGCGCTGCCCACATGCCCGGCCTGCCACAAGGTGCGTGCCCGCGCCCCAAGCCCCCGCCTGAACCCCAAACCTCACACCTCGCTCCCCAAGCCCCCACTGGCACCCCACATCACCGCAAACCCCTACCCGCACCCCAGGCTTCCGCCCCACCGTCTCCTCGCCACCCCAAGCTTCCACTACGCACTTCACTCCGTGTCCCACGTCTCCCTCCTGCACTTCAGACCCCACCCTCACCTCAACCCCCTATTCCCTCCTTGCACTCCAAACCCGCACCCCTAGACCCCGCCCGGCACCCCACGCCCCCTGGGGCCCGTCGCACCCGCCTTGCTCGGGGGCCCGGGGGAGGGGGCTCCGGGACTGGGGAAGGGCGCACCGGGCAGAGTTCGCGGCCCGCCGGGCCTTCGGTACACGTCTTCCGCGGGAAGCTGGAAGCGCGATAAGGCCTTTGTCCCCTTCATCGGGCTCTTGGGCGACAGATAACTGTTACACATTGTGTCCTCTTGGTTTCTCCAAATCTGGTGTTTATTATCAGAAAAGGAAGCCGCTAGTGAGGTGGAGATTAGAAGGCGCTGTAACGATAGGAGACGTTCGCGGGGTGCTGTGCTGGGGCTCCCACGGCCTAGGTGTCCATTTCCCGGGAGTGGTGGGGTCGGCGTCGCCCCGAGGAGGTTAGGGTCGGCGTGGGCCGCAGGCCGCCATGGGCCGCAGGCCGCCGTGTGCACGTGTGTCAGTGTGTGCGTGTACGTGAGTACACGTCTGCTTGAGTGTATGTGCATTGTGTGTATACGTGAGTGTGTGCTCACGTATATATGTGTATAGAGTGTATATGTGTATTTCTGAATGTGTACGTGTGTCTGTATTTATATTGTGTGTAAGAACAGGGCTGTTGTAACAGACGGAAAAGCAGGTTTGGAGCCTTCAACGCATGTGAAACAGTTATTTCTCCGTGACCCGCCTTCCTTTTTAGAAACAAATCCTAGGCTGATTGAGAGTCCAACTAGGATGAGTTAAAAGATCTCCTGTCTCCAAATTAAACAGGAAGGGCAGAGTGGTCATTCAGTTAGAAATGTGAACTTTTGTCTAGATGTTTAAAAATTATGTAAACACAAAGCATTTGGGGCTCCAGTGTCTTTTTAACAGCCCCCTGGGACCCTGTGCCAGAATTGTGCTCCAAGCAAAAGGATTTATCTTTGACCACGTGTGTTGTGTGATTTAGGATTAAAACTGACTTTCTTTGGTAGTAAAAGATTGCAGTCATACCAGTAGTCTAAGTGCTTTTTGATAGTGTCTGTGCTGTCTGAAACTAAAGCTTTGTTTCTCTGGTTTGCTAGTGGTGGTTTTTAAGCTCTTTCAACTGTGGATTGTGGCTTTTAATGATTTCCTTTGAGACGGGGTTGTGATACCTACATTGGTTGGTTTTTTTTTTTTAGCTGCATTGGGTCTCCATTGCTGCGCGCGGGCTTTCTCTAGTTTCCGCAATCAGGGGCTACTCTTACTTGTGGTGCGTGGGCTTCTCATTGCGGTGTCTTGTTGTGGAGCACAGGCTCTAGGCGCTCAGGCTTCAGGAGTTGTGGCACGCAGGCTCAGTAGTTGTGGCTCGCAGGCTTTAGACTGCAGGCTCAGTAGTTGTGTTGCACGGGCTTAGTTGCTCCGTGGCATTTGGGATCTTCCCGGACCAGGGCTCGAGCCCGTGTCCCCTGCATTGGCAGGCAGATTCTTAAACACTGTGCCACCAGGAAAGCCCCCCTACATTGGTTTTTAACGTGTCGTATCTTTTTTGAGATATGAACCACCTCTGAGACTTTGGTTTCCTGTTTTAAGCGTGTGTTCAAATCCCATCCTAAAAATGTTTTTCCAGCTATGACAAAGGGAAAGCAGGGCCCTATAAGATGTCGTTGTCCACAGGGCACTCAGTAGGCTGTGGGGTGCTGGTGTTCATGGGGTTTCAGTCCCTGGTGGCCGGTTTCATGAGGTCTCAGTCCTCTGTTCGTGTTGGTAAACACTGGTAGTGTCGTACTCCCCTCTTGAAGCGGATTCCTGTGTGTGTACGGATGAATCACTTTATAAAAGCAGAAGGTGCCGATTATTCTGGCGGGGCAGTGAGCTAAAGCTAGAACCAAAATACCTTTTTTAAGAGAGACTTTTTGTCAAGCCAGAAACCCCTTTGATGAGACGCAGGGGCTGGGAATTGACCAGCTGTGTGACCTTGGCCAGAATCCTCTCTCCTCCTGGTTTTCCCTTTTGGGGTGGAAGGCAGGTTACCTGTCTCATGGGCTCGTTTGGAGGGTTCCATGAGGTCCCATGTGAAGCGCCCAGGAGATGTTCTATGAGTGCTGTCTTGGCCCTGTCCTCTCTGGCTTTCCATAGAGGAGTGCTAACTTTGTTTTTGGCTGCAATGCTGGGCTTGTAGGATCTTAGTTCCCCGACCAGGGATGGAACCCCGGCCCCTGACAGTGAGAACGCCAAGTCCTAACCACAGGACCGCCAGAGAATTCCCTAGGAGTACTAACTTAAGCAAGGCACGTTGTCAGGGAGTGACATATTTATGTTTTGGAGTTTTGGTGTTTTCTAAGTTGATTTTTGAATGTGTAGTTACTTGGAGCTGGCTTTTTTTTTGTTCTGTTCATCCGTGGGAAATTGGAGAATTTTGCCTGACATTTAATAATGAGGTTATAATGAGGAGCCTTGGGGCCATTGCTTCCATGTTTCAGAAACAATCATGGTGTCTAGTTTTTTTTTTTATAAATTTATTTATTTTATTTTATTATTTACTTTTGGCCGCATTGGGTCTTTGTTGCTGCGCGCGAGCTTTCTCTAGTTGCAGCGAGCAGGGGCTACTCTTCGTTGTGGTGCACAGGCTTCTCATTGCGGTGCCTTCTCATTGCGGAGCACGGGCTCTAGGCACGTGGGCTTCAGTAGTTGTGGCACACAGGCTCAGTAGTTGTGGCTCGCGGGCTCTAGAGCACAGGCTCAGTAGTTGTGGCACATGGGCTTAGTTGCTCCACGGTATGTGGGATCTTCCTGGACCAGGACTTGAACCCGTGTCTCCTGCAGTGGCAGGTGGATTCTTAACCATTGCGCCACCAGGGAAGCCCATGGTGTCTAGTTTTACCTGGTACATCCCCTGTGTCACTGCTGAACTTAACTTCACTCATATTCATTTAACTTTCTGTTCCTTTGCTGCTTTCAAATTTATGCCTGACACTGATGCACAAGTCCTGTAAAATCTAACAAGTAAGCCTTTTGCCTTGTTAGTATCCCTAAATCTAATATTTAGTGCAGTCCTGAAAAAGCAGCCCCTTAAAGCTGTGTTTGCATTTCTTTTGTAAGACGTTGTGTTTTGTTTTGAACTCTTTGAGCTTAGAGACTTTGTGTTTATCTTTTAGAGATAAAGATGTTGATTGTTTTTTATTCTTTATCCTATTTAAAGGGACATACTTCTTGTAATTAAATTTTCTGATATAGTATTTGCAGTTCCTTCTCCAAAGTCTCACTGGGTTATTTTAAAATTCTTCTTGCTCCAAGGACTTGTAGAAGAAGTTTAAAAGTGTGAAGAATGTAAAATAGACCTTTTTACTTTTAGAAAGGAAGGTGTTCATAGGCTGGAGGGCGAGTGGGTGGCCTCACTGCGCTCGTAGCTGGGTGCTGCAGGTGTGCAGTGCGAAAAACGGTCTTTCCCTTTTATTTAATTATAAAGCCATAGTTTTGGGAAAAGTTTAAATTTATCCTTTACCATCTTTTCTATGTATAAGTGACAAAGTGCTGTGGCATATGCTTATTTATTTATTGAGACTTAATTCGTATATCATGAAATTCACTCCTCTGAAGTGTCTAATTCAGTGGTTTCTAGTATATTCACAGAGCTGTGCAGCCATCACCACTGTCAGATTCCAGAACATTTTCATCACCCCTAAGAGAAACCTGTACCTATTTGCAGTCACTTCCATTCACCCTCCCCCACCGGTGGCAACCACTGATCCACTCTCTGTCTGTGGATCTGCCTGTTGTGGGCGTTTCATGGAAGTGGGGTCACACACTAGGTGGCTTTTTGCGGTTGGCTGCTTTCACTTAGCTTCCTGTTCTCAAGGTTCACTCATGTTCTGTGTAGCCTGTGTCAGCACTTCACTCCTTTCAGGTTGAATAATTTCTGTTGTGTGGCTCTACCCCGTTTTGTCTGTCCATCCATCAGTTGATGGGTTTGTGAGTTGTCTCCGGTGCTTGCTTCTAGACTTTTTCATTCACGGCCAGTAGGCTCGTGTCTTAATCCCTTCCACCTAACACTTGCTCAGTCGCCTCCGGAGCATCGCCCACACACGGCCGTCCGGAGGGACCTGGCTCTCACGTTAAGAGTCCACCCGGCGGATTGCTGGGCGTCGGCGCGGTGCCCGGCAGGTCTGTCCCTGGCCTCCCAGAGGAACTGCAGTGAGAGGTGGCGGAGGCCACTCTGCTCTCAGGACTGATGGTCAGCTCCGTGGTCACGCTGTGAGCCCCTCCTGCCCTCCCGTTCCGGAATCCTCGTGATCAGGATCCTCACGGACCTATTTCTAGAGGGCGTCGAAACTGTGTCTAAAGTGCTTAGTGCAGGAGTGTGGTGGGTGGTGGCCCTTCTCTGGGTGTGTGTCCTCCTCTGAGGGCTGAGTGCCCGAGAAACTTGGGGTCCACGCAGATACGGTGAATAAACCTGCTAATAATCTCTTGCCCAAGGCAGGCGAGAGCTTGCTTTGTCTCGTTGCTTTTCGTAAGCTGTTGGAAATCGTTGCAGTTCAGAGGTGAGACACCTGGTGGTTTGTCACGTGCTGTAGAAATGGCTTCCTCTGGTTTCTCCTTTAACCCTAAACCCTGGACTGTTGGAGCTGAAAGTAGTCTGAAACCACAAGAAGGGACTTTGCCTGGAGCTGCTGTTGTTCCCACTCAGGTTAAAGGAAGAGCTGTGCCTGGAAGGCCAGTGCGGCTCCCTGTTCACACTTGTTCCAGGCAGCTGAGGTCCAAGGTCACCAGTCTCCACGCAAGTCTGGCTTCCTTCATCACACTGCAGGAGAGGGCGTCCTGAGAGGGATTGGAGTGGTTTTTTTTTGGCCAGCTTTTATAGGTCCCAAAGAGTGTCCTCTTTCTGTAGTGAAGTACATGATAAGGAATTGAGACATCCTGGGGTACAGTTTTAATTGCTTTTCTGCTGCTGGTGTGTTCATTGAAAATGAAGACCCGTCACCTGTCCTTGGAGTCGCAGTCCTGCTGTTTTTCTCCTGTATAATGGCTCAGATTGTGTGGCACTTTAATGACTGTCTTTTGCCCTCAGGTTAATTTAAGGCTGTTTACTTTGACACGAGCTAGTTAGCATTTGCTTTATTTAACTCAGCAAACATTTTTGAGTTCCTGTTCCACCTGTGTTCTGGAGTATAGTTGTAGAAGCTGGAAGTGTCATGTCATATTAGGGTGTGATGAGCGATGGGGTAGCATTACTGATACAAGTTAGAACGTAATTGCAGATGAACATCAACATTAGCCTCGTTTCTGCAGTTTTTGAAGTTCATTGTTCACTTAGTCTTTATTGTACCCATCTTTCTTCTCAGTCCTGTATACTTTATTTACCTTCCTTTTGGATTGAGGACATTTTGGATTAGTATACGTATTTTCCCAACAAATTCACTTCCGAGTTTTACAACTTGAAAGGAAGCTAGGAGAAGGGACCCGAGCTGGTACATCCTTTCTGTTTGCTAAATCGTTGACTGCTGACCTCCTTAGAGGCTGTTAGTAAATCAGAGGAAAAATTTTATCACATCTAGGAAAAACAGTCTCTACTTCAGTATTCTTTTTATTTTTTCCTGCCTTAGATGGATTGGATTTTAGAAAAAAAGATCCTTTGGGTATCTTTTTTTTTTTTGAGAACCCTCCTCAGAACACTACTTGTCTCATTAGTTTGAGTAGGAACTGTTGCCCCAAGTTCACTAACTGGTTTACAGATTATTGAAGGGTTTCTGATGTTTGACTTTACCCTTGACATATACAGTTTAGAAATCAGTTTCAACCAGGCAGCTTTTCTCCAGTCTCTGTAGCGGTTTTGTGGGAGCCTCCCTATTTTTAATAGCCACTCTATTTTATAGCTGCCCTGTGAGACCTAACATATTATAGCAGCGTTTCCTGTCAAAAGCGAAAAGCAATTATCAAGAACTAATAAAATATTTGGTTAATTCTTAAGCAGTCTGTTTTGTTTTGGGTTAGAAGGCCTGACGTTATTTAGAGTGAAGAGAAGACAAAGGCAAGACCCACTATCTTTCAAGTAATTGCTCATTTCACATAATCTCTTTGGCACAGTATATGGCCAGGACCTCAGAGGCAGGGCCAGTGGACGCGCCTCTGGGGGTTGGAGCTTCGGGTGGACGTTTTGGGGCAGAGGTTGCCTTTCTGTCCCAGGCAGTCCCTCTGTCTCTGTTCTGGTCACATCTGCCTGTTTCCTCAGGGACATCGTTAGGTCACGTGCTGCGCTTTGCTATTTCCTGACCTCCCCACCTCCCCACAGCAACCTTTGACCTCCACTGTTTTCCCACTTGGAGCATCAGCCCTTTCGTGGAAACAGCGAGACCCTTCCTTCCACGTGTCCCCTCCGTCATCCGCTCACTTCTTGGTTCCTTTGTGACCAAGTCCTGCCCCAGAGCAGTCAGCAGGCCTGCGCTCCAGGGAGAGCCCATTTTTAACAGTTTGGTGTGAATCCTTCTGATGTTCTAATGCCTATATAAATGTATACTTATGTATTCTTTGAAAACATCATATATACATAATTAAATACAAATAGGATCTCCCATACATGCTATTCTGCCCGTGTGTGCGTGCACGCGCACACACACACACACACACACACACACACACACACAAACCCAGTGGTAGAGAATACAGCCAGCCTCCTGGAACCTGGCTTCTGCCCCCAGCCTCTTCAACTAGAACAGTTTTTATTAAAGGGAACCCAATAAATCTTTTAAATTAAAAATATTTTAATAGATAATGAGAAGTAAAAAGAAAATTGAAAAGCTACAAAAGAATATTCAATGAAACATCCCCTTCTTGCCCCTCCCCCATCCCCCATGCAATCAGGGGAGGACACACAGGACGTTTCAAGGTTCCTTTCCTTTACCTGGTTGTTGATACCTTTTATATCACATTAAAAAAACAAGTTTTTGGTTTTTGTTTTTTTTTTACCCAGGAACCCATGCAGTTCCGTTCCCCTCTTTATTCCTTGTAGAACCTTCTAGAAAGACTCTCTGTGTTTACAAATAGGTAACTGGTGTCTTGCTGCACACACAGGTCTGTCCCTTGTTTGCTTCTCTCGGCGACTTTCTTGATGAGCACTCTCATGTCAGTCCACAGAGCTGCTTCATTCTATTTCGTGGCTGCCCTGTGTGTCTCTACTGATGAGCACTGTTCCCATCTTACTGTTACAGACAATGTGTGTCACTTCCATATCATGTACACGTCACCTGCATATGGCCTTTCACATGTTGGTAAGCGTGTCTCCAGAGCAGAAGCCTGGACGTGGCGTTGGTGGCAGGTCACATGGTCTGCGCTTATGTAGTTATTTGGGGTGTCGCCGAGCTGCACCTTGTGGGACCTCCACAGCGTGTGTGAGCACCTGTCTGCGTCCCTCCCGGCCTGCGAGGCGTCAGCGCACCGCTGGCTGCTGCCGGACACTTAGGCGAGGAATGCTGCTCAGTGCAGGGACATGTTTGCAGGTGATCCATTTTATTTATCTTTGTTGAGCTCGCCGTATCCTTTGCCCCTTTCTGTTGGGTTGTTGATCTTTTCTTTATTGTTTTTTAGGAGCTCTTTAAGTTTCAAGGAAATTGTCCTTTTGTCTTTAGTGGAAGTTGTAGGTATTTGTTTTCCAGGTTTGGGTTTTTTGCAAAAGACTTTACTATGCAGTTCTTGTTGTTTGTTTGTTTGTTTTTAATGTCATTCTTACCAGTCTCGTTTGGCTTCTGGGTGTTGTGTCCCAATTAGAAATGCAGTGTACATAATGTGTCGTGCCTAGTACTAGACATATGCATAGATTGTGCTCATACACACATCATGCATTATACATGATAACCGTTCCCGGTGGTGTCTCCTTACGGAACTCGTGTGGTTTCTCATTTTACATTTAACAGATCCATCTGGAGTTTATTTGGTGTAAGGTACAAAGCTGGGTCTATATTTTCCAGATGACCACCTAGTTGTCCCAGTGCCATGTGTTGAATGATGCATCCTTTCCCTCTCAGAGTTGAAGTGCTGTCTCTTACGGTACGGCGTGTTTCCCAAATATGTTTCGGTTTACTTCTAGACTCTCTATTGGGTCTCTCTGATGTCTCTATCTTGATGACCTCTTATTTGCCAGATTCGTTGGCTACTTTTCAGCCCTTATCCTTCTCATCTCTCATTTGTTCTGTGGGTTCCCTGCGCAGTGAAATTCCCCAGGGGATGGTGTTATTTATTTTATTTTTTTTTAAACAAATGGGGCTGCTGAGATGCTGGGTTAAAGGGTCTGGGCGGGGCCTAGTCACCCGCTGCCTGGGAGCCGGGCCCCCTCCCTTACTTCTCTGGCACCGCCGACTTCCTCCTGCTTCTATGAGCGTTTGTTTTCCGTTTCTCTCCTGCCCTTTTGATGATGGTATTCCTCAGGCTTCTCTCCTCCTTTCTCTTCTCTTGTTACTTTATAATTCATGACATATTCAGCTGTGATTTTGCCACTCTCTCTGGTTACCCCCAAATCTCTAACTAACTGGGACTGAGCTGCAGCTGGGTGTCCCAGGGAGCTCAGCGTGTCCAGAGGCAGGGTCCTCTCTTCCCATCCTTTACTGCTGCGCCCTTGTCCTGATCCCCAGCCAGGCGCCCACGCCTGCTTTCTCATTTTCAACCAGCTTGTTCTCGGGTCCCAAGCATCTCCACAGACTTACTGTTCTCCATCGGCCCTGCCGCAGCCCAGGTCAGCGTTGGTTCTGTCCGTCTGTCTGTCCCTTGCTCTCTCCCCACCTCACCTCTCCCTAACACACTTGGCATGATGGTTACATCTGTGGGACACTCCTTAGTAGGTGGATTTGGGGTGGTTTATCAGGGATTCAGGGTACAGATTAAAGCCATCTTCTGGGGACAAGCACAGCCCTAGCCCCACGCAGCCCCGCCTCATCCCAAGTCAAGAAGCAGACAGGAATGTGAGTGAGTGACGACCTCTTTGTAGAATTAACTGATGCCATTGTTTTAAGTCTACAAGAGGCAACTTTATAACTTCTCTTTTTTGTTTGTTGATTAAATTTAAAACAGAAATTTCGGTACCTTAACTCCTTTTAGAAATAACGGTGACATGTTCAGGTGCCGACCTTAACCTGGTTGTAGTCTAGTACCACACCTACTTGTGTCCCTGGCCTGGGTCTGTGTACTGTAGCACCCCGTAGTCCCCCTGGGCCCCTCTGAGCCTCTACCGGCAGTTCGCAGGGTGGCACAGGAACGGTCCTGGTAAGATGCCCGTAGGAGGGGTGGCCTCTGGCACGCAGCTCTCAGCATGGTGTGCTGCGTCCTTCGTGATCTGCCCCTTGCCTGGCTATATGCAGCTTTTATATTGCTCCTGTTCACTGTGTTGCCTCGTTGCCCTGAGCCTTTGCAGATGCTGTTCTCTCAGATGGGACACCTGCTGCCAGGGGCACCCTAGCCCACACTTCCTGGTGCACAGTATTAAGTAAGCCTTCTTCTGGCTCCTGCTGGCCTAGCCCTTACCCTACTATGGTAGGGTTCTTTAAGTTTTCATCACCAAACTTTGCCTTATTGGAGGGCAGAGACTGTGTCTCTGTCTTTTAATCCCAGAGGCCAGCGGTCCCTGCCACCTAGTAGGAGCTGTGTCCTGAGAGTCTGTGAAAACCCAGTGGAAGGGACTTGTTGGTGTTTATGAAAGGCCCCCCAGTGAAAACCTTTTCTTCCTTAGTGCTTTTCTTCTCTATGGCCCTAGTAGTAATATCTGTTACCATCTCACTCTCCGTAGCCTTTATCCAATGGCTGTTTCTCTTACGCATTACACAGCCGTAGATTCTAGTGAAATTTTAACATCTGTATCCTACTTGGTTTTTTTTCAAAAGCCAGCATGCAAAAGCTTCTGTTGGGAGAAACTCTCTGAGTGGGATGGTTTGGCTTTATATTACGCTGTGACAAAACTAAGTTTATGGACAAGTACACCCAGAGCTGGGGAGGAGGTGAGAGCTGGGGACAGGGCGTGTGGTCGTCCGGTGCTCTGGTGGGCTGGTCACTTGTGGAGCCGTGCATGTGGATCAAGTCGTCTTGGAGAGGTGGCTTAGAGCTTGTATCTCTAAACATAAGGCTCTTTCGCTGTTTTCCTTTAGTGTTTGCAGAATTGTAAATCATGGTAAGCCTAGATGTTTTTTAATGTGCTGTAGAACGGCAGTAAACCGAGCGACTGTTATCATCCCAGTTGTTAGTTTATGTGTCTTTTATACTTTAAACATTGACATCAGATTCATTATAAGAAGGGAGCATTACAGCATCATTTCCTGGTTATTTGGGACTTTACATAAGAACTTAAGTAGCATTACTAGAAAGAAATTGTATCCTCAATTTTCTTACTGATTCACAGTGAATCTAATTAAAACATGTATATGTAGGAACTACTTCTAGAAATATTATAGTCTAGGCTAGAAAAAATAACTTTGAAAAAGGAGGAGAGTTAATTTGTGGGGAAGAGAAACAGTCCCTTCTCCCATCACATTTGGGCATTTTAATAAAAATTAAAAGCTTGGGAATAATGGTAACAACCTAGCTATAATAAAGTCAATTAAATTAACGACATACTTTGAACGTACTGGGTGTTGAGGTTGTGTGGGAAGCGCTGGGTGGTGCGTGTACTCCACCTGGACGCAATTAAGTATTAAAATACTCTCCGGAACTCCGCTCTTCCCTGTGGGAGGATGATCCTCCTGTCGCCAGCTTCCTGACAGAGTATGTTTCTGGTACGGGTACTTTGCAGGCTGGGATTTTTCTGAAAACACTTATTTTGTGTGGGTTTTTTCCTGTACTTTAAAGACTGGGTGTGAAGCTCGTGACCCAGTGTGCTGTTCATATTCGTGTTGGGGAGGCTGATTTACCAATCACAATGACTCTCTTTCTTTCAGAATTGTTAGGAAAGAGATGAGTAGAGGACAGGTAGCACGCACACAAGAGGGGTACGTGCCCTGTGCGGGGCACTCTGCGGGCTGCTTCTCATGTGTGTGCGCGGTCTTCCCAGTGAGCCTGTGAGGGAGGTTCCATCCCATCCCGTCCTGTCCCCATTCTGGCAGCAAGGAGACAGACACAGGGCTTAAGGATGCGTAACTTCAGAGGTGACATGAGTAAGGGGCTGTGTGTATTATGTGACACCAAAATTATGTTAAAAGTGGTGGGGTTTTTTACTTCATCATTAAAAGTGAGAGGAAAATCCTGAAGAATATGAAATGAGAAGACAAAGGAGGCTAAGCTCTGTGGCTCGTGGAGTAGGAAGTGGGAGGCATTGGCAGTTATGCGAGCTGCGGGCGCCCAGCCACCTCTGGGCGGCTCTGATTGCTCCTCGAACCTTTTGTCATAGTGATGTGGTTCTTCTCACAGCCACCCCACCCCTACTCATTCATTTTTATTCTTTCAGTAGCCTGTCGTTGATATCCTCAGTATTACAGCTCAGTGTATGTATAGTTTAGTTTAAAGGTAAAACTTACATTCTGTGACTTGCACACTTTTTTTTTTCTGTTTTAACCTTTTTTTTTTTTTTCCGGTACGCGTGTCTCTCACTGTTGTGGCCTCTCCCACTGCAGAGCACAGGCTCCGGACGCGCAGGCTCAGCGGCCATGGCTCACGGGCCCAGCCGCTCCGCGGCACGTGGGATCTTCCCGGACCCGGGCACGAACCCGTGTCCCCTGCATCGGCAGGCGGACTCTCAACCACTGCGCCACCAGGGAAGCCCTAACCATTTTTTAATTTAATTTAACTGATTTATTTTTTGTCATCTTTACTGGAGTATAGTTGCTTTACAATGCTGTGTTAGTTTCTGCTGTATAACAAAGTGGATCAGCTATACGTATACATATATCCTCATATCCCCGCCCTCTTGCGTCTCCCTCCCACCCTCCCTATTCCACCCCTCTAGGTAGTCACAAAGCACTGAGCTGATCTCCCTGTGCTATGCGACTGCTTCCCACTAGCTAGGTATTTTATATTTGCTAACCATTTTTTAAAATTAGAGTATAGTTAATGGACAATGTTTTGTTAGTTTCAGGTGTACAGCATAGCGATTCACTTATACATACATATATTCTTTTTCAGATTCTTTTCCATTATAAATTATTACAAGATACTGAATATAGTTCCCTGTGCTATACAGTAGGCCCTTGTTGTTTACCTATTTTATATATAGTAGTGTGTGTATGTTAATCCCAACCTCCTAGTTTATCTATACCGTCCCCCTGTCCCCCTGCCCCGCTATCCCCTTTGGTAATCATAAGTCTATTTCTGTTTTGTAAGTAAGTTCGTTTGTACCATTTTTTAGATTCCACATATAAGTGATATCATATGATGTTTGTCTTTCTTTGTCTGACTTCACTTAATATGATAATCTCTAGGTCCACCATGTTGCTGCACGTGGCATTATTTCATTCTTTTTTATGGCTGAATAATATTCCATTGTGTGTGTATACCATATCTTCTTTACCCATTCATCTGTTGATGGACATTCCATGTCTTGGGTATTGTAAATAGTGCTGCTATGAACATTGAGGTGCGTGTATCTTTTTGAATTAGAGTTTTCATCTTTTCTGGATATATGCCCAGGAGTGGGATTGCTGGATCATATGATAGCTCTGTTTTTAGTTTTTAAGGAACCTCCATACTGTTCTGCATAGTGGCTGCACCAATTTACATTCCCACCAACAGTGTAGGAGGGTTCCCTTTTCTCCACACCCTCTCCAGCATTTGGTGTTTGTAGACTTTTTGATGATGACCATTCTGACGGGTGTGAGATGATACCTCATTGTAGTTTTGTTTTGCATTTCTCTAATAATTAGTGATGTGGAGCATCTTTTCATGTGTCCGTTGGCCATCTGTATATCTTCTTTGGAGAAATGCTTATTCAGGTTTTCTGCCCATTTTTTAAAAAAATTAATTTCTTTATTTTTGGCTGTGTTGGGTCTTTGTTGCTTTACACGGGCTTTCTCTGAGTTGTGGCGAGCAGGGGCTACTCTTCGCTGTGGTGTGTGGGCTTCTCATTGCAGTGGCTTTCTTGTTGCGGAGCACGGGCTCTTAGGTGCACGGGCTTCAGTAGTTGTGGTGCACAGGCTTAGTTGCACAGCAGCATGTGGGATCTTCCCAGACCAGGGCTTGAACCTGTGTCCTCTGCATTAGCGGGTGGATTCTTAACCACTGCGCCATCAGGGGAGTCCTTCTGCCCATTTTTTTGATTCGGTCGTTTGCTTTTTGGATATTAAGCCACATGAGCTGTTTGTATATTTTGGAAATTCATCCCTTATTGGTCGCACTGTTTGCAAATATTTTCTTCCATTCCATAGGTTGTCTTTTCGTTTTGTTTATGGTTTTCTGTGCTGTGTAAAAAGCTTTTAAGTTTAATTAGATCCCATTTGTTTATTTTTGTTTTTATTTCCATTATTCTAGGAGACAAATCAAAAGAATACTGCTATGATTTACGTCAAAGAGTGTTTTGCCTATGTTTTCCTCTAGGAGTTTTATAGTATCTGGTCTTAACATTTAGGTCTTTAATCCATTTTGAGTTTATTTTTGTGTATGGTGTTAGAGAATGTTCTAATTTCATTCTTTTACATGTAGTTGTCCAGTTTTCCCAGCACCACTTATTTAAGAGACTGTCTTTTCTCCATTGTATATTCTTGCCTCCTGACTGTAAGTGTGTGGGTTTATTTCTGGGCCTTTTGTTCTGTTCCGTTGATCTATATTTCTATTTTTGTGCTAATACCATTACTGTTTTGATTACTGTAGTTTTGTAGTATACTCTGAAGTCAGGGAGTGTGATTCCTCCAGCTGCATTCTTCTTTCTCAAGGTTGTTTTGGCTATTGAGGGTCTTTTTTGCTTCCATACAAATTAAACAGTGTTTTGTTCTATTTCTGTGAAAAATGCCATTGATAATTTGATAGGGATTGCATTGATTCTGTAGATTGCCTTGGGTAGTGTGGTCATTTTAACAATGTTAATCCTTCCAATCTGAGAACATGGTATATGTTTCCACCTGTTTGTGTCGACTTCAGTTTCTTTCATCTTGTAATTTTCAGAGTACAGGTCTTTTGCCTCCTTTGGTAGGTTTATTACTAGGTATTTTATTCTTTGTGATGAGATGGTAAATGGGATTGTTTCCTTAATTTCTCTTTCTGATATTTCATTGTTAGTGTATAGAAATGCAACAGATTTCTGTGCATTAATTTTGTATCCAGCAACTTTACCAAATTCATTCATAAGCTCTAGCAGTTTCCTGGTGGCATCTTTAGGATTTTCTATGTATAGTATCCTGTCATCTGCAAAGAGTGACAGTTTTACTTCTTTTCCAATTTGGATTCCTTTTATTTCTTTTTTGTCTCTGATTGCCATGGCTAGGACTTCCAAAACTACACTGAATAAAAGTGGTGAGAGTGGGCATCCTTGTCTTACTCCTGATCTTAGAGGAAACGCTTTCAGCTTTTCACTGTTGAGAATGATGTTGGCTGTGGGTTTGTCATCTATGGCCTTTATTATGTTGAGGTATATTCCTCTTTGCCCACTTTCTGAAGAGTTTCTATCATAAATGGATGTTGAATTTTATCAAAAACTTTTTCTTCATCTATTGAGATGATAATATGGTTTTTATTCTTCAATTTGTTAAGGTGGTATATCACAAAATGCACACATTTTAAGTGTATCATGTGAGTGAGTGAGTGTTTTTCACCACTTGAGTTTTGGTAAATGAATGAACCCCTACCAAGATACAGAACATTACTATCACCCCAGAAAATGTCCTCATTCTTTTTTGGGTCAGTTCCCACCTTTACTGCCACCAAACCCAGCTATCTCCTACCTCCTGCCTTTTTTCTTGTTTTTCTCTTCTATTTTTCCCCCACCATTGATTAGTCCCACCTTCTCTGGAGCTTCATTTAAGGGGACTCATAGACTCCATTTGAGCTGTGGGCTTGCTTCGTTGCACGATTTTTAGTGGCTGGTCCAGGGGTTCCTGAAGTTTCACAGTCTGCCTTCCAGGAGTTCATGTGGAGACTGAGAACCTTGCAGTTGTATTGTACCCATAAGGTTTCTCTGTCCTTCATGCTGTGGTTAAATATGTGTTGCTTCTATATAGGCTGTTTAGTCCTACAATATATTTTTTGCTTTAATAGGAGTATATATTTTTTAAGTTAAGATAAAATATAGTCTTTTACGTTTACCCACGTATTTGCCATTTCTTACAGAAGAACCGGTTTGTTACCATGTCCCTTCAGTCTGGAAATCTTTTCTTCAGCATGTTTCGGAGTGCAGGGCTGATGGCAAGAAATTCTCTGTTTTCTTTTATCCAAAAATGCTTTGTTTTGCCCTGTATTGTTAAAGGGTGTTTTCACTGGATGTAGGATTCTTTGTTGACTGTTCTTTTTCTTCTAGCTTTTAAAAGCGTTGAGACATGTCTCCTGGCCATCATTCGGTTTATGGTTCTGTATCCAAAGTGCTCTTTCCCTCCGGCTGGTTTCAAGATCACCTCTGGCTTTGGTATTGGAGCAGCTTGACCGTGTTGTTTTCTTGAATTTATCTCGTTTGCTGTTCTTTGAACTTCCTGGATCTGTAAATTTATGTCTTTTACTAAATTGGGGAGATTTTCAGCCATAATTTCTCCACGGTTTTTCCTGTCTCCATCTCTCTTTCCTTCTGGGACTCTAGCTGCAGGTATGTTAAACCTTTTGATATTATTCCACAGGTCCTGAAAGCTTTGTTCTTCTTCCCCCCCCCCCCCAAATATTTCTCTCTCTCTGTGTTTTGGATTGGACGCTTTCTGCTGATCTGACTTGAAGTTCACTGACTTTTCTATTAATTCCAAACTGCTGTTAAGGCCATCCAGTGGATTTTTTATTTCAGAAATAGCACTTTTTGTTTTAGAATTTCCATAAAAATTTTTTTTGTTATTTTAGGACAATTTTTAGAGCACTTTTAGGCTCCCAGAAAAATTGATCATGATCACCCGAAGTCCACAGTTCACGTTAGGGCTCACTCTCGGTGTTGTATATTTTATATGTCTGGACAAATGTGTAATGACGTATATCCACTGTTACAGTGTAACAGAGTATTTTCACTGTCATTGAAATCCTCTGTGCTCCACCCATTCATACCCGCCCCCCCCACCCCCTGGCCACCCCTGATCTGTTGACTGTCCCCATAGTTTTGCCTTCTCCAGATGGCACATGGTTGGGATCAGATGGGCTTCTTCACTTAGGAACATGGGTTGCAGCTTCCCCCACGTCTTTTCATGGCTGCAGAGCCCATTTCTCTGCAGAGCTGGGTCATAGTTCATTGTCTGGAAGTTCACAGTTGATTTATCCATTCACTTACTGAAGGACATTGGTTGCTTCCTGAGTTTCCATTTTTAGAAACAGTTTCTGTTTGTCTCCTGAGATCTCCCTTTGGTTCGTATACCATGGGCATATTTTCCCTCCCGTCCTGGAGCCTCGTTACAGCAGCCGCTTCTCGCCCCTTGCCTCGGGCCCCAGCTCCGGCTCGTCTTGTGCCTGCCCTCCTTTTCTCTCTTTGTGGGTCTCGTTTTCGTTTCTTTATGTGGCCAGTAATTACGGATCGCTTCTTGGACTTTGTGTGGGAGGCGTTGTAGAAACTCTGGATTTTGTTCTGTCCTCCTGAAGGGTGTTGGCGCCGAGTTGCGTTTGTTTGGTGTAGTGGACCTGGCTGGGCTCCTCCCAGGCCCTCTCCGGTGTCCGCTGGCTGCTGCGGTCTGTGCGGCTGATTGGTCCTGGGGTGACCGCCAGGAGCCTGCCCTTGGCGCCCGGCTCAGGGCTCACGCGGAGCGTGGGCAGGAGTCATATGCAGGATTTGCCGTTCCCCTTCCGGGCGCTGTCCTTTCGGGGTTTCCCTCTCGCTTTCCAGCTGCTGGAGTCCACCAGCATTCCGATCTCTGGCTTTCTGAGTTGGTGAGGCTTGGGGCCCTCCCTGAGCTTCAGCTGCTCTTCTCTCTGGTGCGGCCTAGGCCTGCTGCACAGGAGCTCACCCGTGCACGTCTCACTTCCAAGCTGAGACCTCCCCCTGGTTTCTCCTGTGTTTGGTTGTGTCGGTTCATTGTTTTATATGCTTTCTCCAGAGCTTATGCTTATCTGCAAAATATTGCTCTGACTACTCAGCTGTTATTGAATGGAGAACCACCTGTGTTTTGTAATCCAAGCGTTGTGGTCAGTGTAGACCATGGGTCCAAGAAGGAGTAACGCTCCCCGAGGAAGTATAGCTGTGAAGGAGTGCTTCCCGCTTGCTGGGACTCGCGTCACTGTCAAGGTGAGGCTCTGGGCAGAGGCGGAGAAATGGGCTGGCCCGGTGCCTTGAGATCAGCGTGTCCTTTGGAGACAGCACATAAGATGCTTGCTGAGGCGTTCTGGCACTCAGGGTGCTGAGGAGGGTCTGGTGTGTGAAAGGGCAGGCCCAGCGCCCATACCCGTGTGCCTCTCAGGTGCAGGGTCTGCTGCCATCTGCGGCTGGAGGTGCCTCTTGAATTTCTTGACCTGAGTGTCTTCTCTGATCACGCGTTGGGCCCTTTCCGGCCTGATCGTTCCCTGAGCAGCTACCTGGCCCTGAGCGGCTGAGCAGCTTGGCCGTGCTCGTCACAGGCGTCTGCTCAGGTGGCTCCTGTAGAAGCAGCGCCCCAGGGCCCGTGTTACTCACGCTCTCTGGACCTTCGGTGCGTCCTCGTCTGCAGCTGGGCGGCTGCTGCTCGTTTCCAGCTGCTTTGGGTGCCTGTTGTCCCCCATCCCCGATGCCCCAGTGTTCTGCACTGAACCCGTATTGTGGCTCGCACCCCGGGGGGTCCAACAGCAACCACCGGAACGTGTGCTGCTCTGCGAGGTTCATCTCTGGTGCTTGAATGTTAAATCTAGAACCAAAATGGTCATTAGAGCCCAGTTTACTCATTATGACTAGACTTTGACTCATGTTCTCAAAGAAAACCCCAATATTTAAGCACACTTCTGGCCATAATGCGCACGCTAACAATATGGTGTGTAGTATGCACTTAATGTCAAAAGTCCTGAGGGTAAAAAGGACCGACTTTGGCTGTGATGTCCACGAGAAGAAACTCTACCTGAAATTGACACTGCCGTGCAGAAGACCGCAGCCCTGCATTTGAAGTGGTTTCCACGAGTACACCGGTCACACGCCTTACCTTTTTCCTAAAGGGGGAGGGGCTGCCTTCCTGAATGTATTTTACATTCAGTGTTGTCTTCAGAGTTTATTGAGATCCCACGTGGCTGTGCCTTTCGAAGTTCTGGGTTTAATAATACTCCTGTGTGACCCCTTGCGTCATTCATGGTCCTCACCACTAACATTGCACCTTTCTTTCGACACCACTGTTTTTAATGCTCTCCCGCCCCTGCCTTAAATTTGCTGCCTGTTGTCTGTTCAGTTCTAGGAGAATACACCTAAGCTGTTGACATTGTTTAAAATAAACCTCTGAATGAGAGGCTGGCAGTGCGGCTCTCCAGACGAAGCCTGTCCTGCTACGCCCTGCGCCTCGGCCATGTCACCAGCTGGACGATGGTGGCCCCTGCTAGGTGTCAGGCTCCGGGCGCCTTCCGCCACCGCCAGGCTCTGGTTTAACTGCCGGCTGCCGGCTGCATTGTGGCCTGGAGTTGAATTTCTGAGCTTCCCGGTGTGCACAGTGAGGCTGGGTGCGCGGTGGGGCTGCACCGCCCTGAAGGCTGCTAGGGAAGAGCATGCTTTCGAGCCGCTTTGCTGGAGCTCATCTGGTTACATACTTGCTACCTTGTGCTGAGATTTTTGAGTGGTAATCGTTTTTTTCTCCCTCCTTTTCTCTTTTTTAATGAGCAGAGCCCTAGGGTAAGAAATATTAAAAGCAGTGTTTTTATGTGGAAAACGGTTTTTGGTTAGCTCTGGCTTCCGCTTGTCCTAAGTCAGCAAATAGCTTTCACTATTAAACTATCTATTTTCTTGTTCTGGGTTTTAGAGACACATAATCACTATTTTAGTAAAATGCTTACAAATCACTTTTCTTTTTGATTTTATGTATTTTTTTCCCATTGACTTAGAAGTATTTAACATGTTGTTCTTTCCAGTATAGAGGTGGTACTTGGAAAACACGTTGAAAATCAGGGACTCTGTTTGTAGTTGCTGGAGTTCATGCTTGTGCTTGGAGGTCCCTGGCGTTCATGAGCTTCGGCCAAGGAGGCCTTGCTGTCCAGCTCTTGGAGACTCGGGGCCCCAACCCATCTGTCCCTGCTCCTGGAAGCCCTTCCTGCAGGTGTTTGCTTGGCTGACTCCCGGTCCCACGAGGCCTCAGCTCCGCCGTCCTCCCTAGACCACAGGGTTTCCTGTCCTGCCGGTGCTGCTCAGCACCTCCGACAGCTCCCAGACCGCTCCAGGCCTGGGGGGGGCAGGACAGCCGCGCAAGGGATGAGCAGCTGCGGCTTTAGAACTTGCTTTTGTTGGACTTTTTCGTGCTGTTTGCATCTTGTAGGAAGGTGCTCTCATTTAGACTTAGTATCTTTAACTTTTTCCCTAATTCTAATAGTGATTGTTCCTTCCAGAAAAATTGAAAAACAGAAGAGTATATTTTTAATCACTCAGATAGTAAATACTATTAAAATTATGGCGTGTTTTCTTCTTTTTTCAATGCCTGTGGTATATGTATCTACACAATTTATATATTACAAAATTCACACATCTAAGTGTGAGTGTTCTCCGTGCCTTTCATTTTCTGAAATTATTTTCTAAAGGCTGCGTAATATTTAATCATATGGATGTAAATTTATTTATTTATTTGGCTGTGTTGGGTGTTCGTTGCTGTGCACGGGCTTTCTCTAATTGTGGCGAAGGGGTGTGCGGGCTTCTCGTTGTGGTGGCTTCTCTTGTTGCGGAGCACGGGCTATATGTGTGAGGGCTTCTGTAGTTGTGCCTCGTGGGCTCTAGAGCTCAGGCTCAGTAGTTGTGGTTCGCGGGCTCTAGAGCGCAGGCTCAGTAGTTGTGGCTCACGGGCTTAGTTGCTCTGCGGCATGTAGGATCTTCCCAGACCAGGGCTCGAACCTGTGTCCCTGCATTGGCAGGTGGATTCTTAACCACTGCGCCACCAGGGAAGCCCCTGGATGTAAATTTATTTACGTACTTAAATATTAATCTTGCTGGATATTTATGTCATTTTTTTTTTTTCGGCCGTGCTGCACGGCTTGCGGGATCTTAGTTTACCAGGGATTGAACCCACACCCTCAGCGGTGAAAGCTCGAAGTCCTGACCCCTGGACTGCCAGGGAATTCCCTATTTTTGTCCTTCTAAAGCTAAGATGAACCTTCTTGCACACAAACCTTTGTATCGCTGGCTGTATTCTTAGGATAGATTCCTCCCCGCGGGATTAGTGGGTCCAAAGGTACAGATGTAATAAAAGTCTGTTACATGCACCTAATTGCTGTTGGGACACCTGCACCGATTTGCACTTGCTGGTTGGGGATGAGACTGCTCGCCTGTGACATGTGAGCATTGCTCGTAAGGGCATTTGTCTACCTGTAGTTGCAGTGTGCTGATCGCTTGTCACGGAAGAGTCCATCTGTAGGTGGAGTGTCTATTTAGAGGGGGAGGCAGCCCCCAGATTCCAGGGACGGGGATGTGGAAACCGTGGGGCTCCCTGGACCTGGACCCTGGGTGTGGTCAGCAGTGCAGCTTTGCGTGCTGCACTCGGGGTGCGGACAGTGGGGTCGAGCACGGACGCTGCCCCCGGATTCGAGGCTGCCCGGGGGAGCTTCTCTGCGGGACCTCGTGGGCATTTGTCGCCTCCACGTGTCCTCACAGCGCCGTGTGTTGGCACTTGAGCCTGTGTGATGGCCTTCATGGCTGGCCGGCACGTGCGATGGTCATGGCAGCCGCTAACATCTCACTGAATCCTGGCTGTTTTTCCAGCACACTTAGCTACTTTAAATGCTTTTCATTTAATTCTCACAAAAACCCTACGAGCTAGGTGCAGTGGAGGAAGCTGAACGTTGCCAGACGAAGTTTTGGCCATGGTGGCATGGTCAGCAGGCTGCGGCCGCAGCTGTGGAGCCGGAGCCGTGCACGAGATGGGGTCGAGGGGCTCCCGGCTGAGGGCACAGCTGGGGCAAAGGCCTCCCGGCCATCGGTCCCACCCCCGGTGGCCGCAGTGGATGGAGCGGAGGGGAGCCGTGGGGGATGTCAGGGCCGTGACAGGAGCCAGACCCCGTGGGCCGTAGGAGAGGCCAGCTGTGAAGGTGAAACGGGAGGTGAGCTGGCCGGCAAGCACGTCGGGCGTCGTTTAGAAATAGAGCCGGCTGCTTGCAGGAAAAGGGACTTTGAGCCTAATGGGAAACATCCGTCCAGGTTGAGCTGGGCTCTGTCATTGGAGAGCATCTTCTCAGCGCCTTCCCAGCAGCAGCAGAAGGCGACACTGGGAACCGAGCGAGTCTTTATTCTCGTGTCCACCAAGCTGCTGACTGGGCCCTGCTTGTGAGCCTGAGTCAGAGAGCACTTGAGCTGAACTGCATAGGTCACGTGGGGCAAATTAACTTGACCAGAAATAACCCCAAACAGCATTTCTGGGAAATGCAAGTGAAGACAGCTTTCAATGTAAACAAAGGAGCAAAGGAAAGATAAAGGCTTGGTTGGAAAAAGTGAACATTTGGAAGAGTAGGAGGAAATGCTTTGCGGAAAAAGTACCAAGGAAAACAAATATTTTTTTCCCAGTAGTTACAGTTTTAAAGAGTTTTCTTTCATGTATTTATGTCAGATGCAGTGCATACATTTCGATGGGGAACTCACAGATTTTCCCCTTTCTGTTCGTAGCCACGGCACATTGACCTACACCCTGTAGCTTTTCCTGTGAATCCAGGGAAGGAGCTCGCTGTTCTCCTCTGGGGACAGTCAGACATCTGGACGTGGGGCCCTGGGAGCTTCACGCACAAAACAAAAGAACCACCCCAGTGTCCCGGCCGCAGTCCAGAAGTCCTGGTTGGTTTGGCGGGGTGTCGGCCTGCATTCTTTTAGTGCCCCAGGGTTCCCCGTGCAGTCAGGGCTGAGAACCCCGTGTGGGTCTGCTTCCCCTGCTTCACAAGCTGCGTTCTCCAACCACAGTGTTAACCAGAGGGACTGGAGGGCACTTGGTCCACTCTTGCATCCACCTCCCCACAGGCTGAGTCTGGAGGATGGCGTTCTGCTCTCGCCGTTTGGGCTGTTGCAGGGTGGGCAGGGGCATGTGTGTCTCTGCTTGGGGCGGAGAGGTTCCTCACTGGCCAGCAGGCCCAGTGTTTCCGTTGTCGGTTGTTGAGACAGCTCAGCCTCTCTCTTCTTAGGACCAGGACCTAGAATTACTTGCCGGGGCAGCTAAGAGAACACAGGGGTTCCTAGGAGTCAGGTCAGATGCGGGGAGTCTGCTGCCGTTATGTTCAGTGTGTAGCTGAAAATAGTAACCTCCTGAGTTGTTTCCCAAAGTAATATTTACTGTTTGGAATTTAAAATCTTGCTCTTTGAGTAATTACTTGTACCTGTTAGTGCTATTATCTTATTTAATAGGAGAGAAGTTCATTTCTGGAATACTCTGACCATTGGATGATGAAAGAAACTTTGCCACACCTAAGGAAATAATCCAATTTAGTTAAATTATAAATATAAGTAACTGAAAAATGTAGCTGTCTTGATAACATCTTGGTAAATGTTATCAAATGAATTGACCTTTTGGAGGAATACTGGGTGGGGAGGAGTTCTTTCCTCGAGCTACATAAACTTGCAGACTAACCAGACCTGCGGTGAGTTGCTGTCCTTGCGTGGGGTCCTTGCGTGTCCCCGTGCACAGCAGGAGGCCTTCCTGGCCAGAGGCTGGCAGGGAGAGCAGGCGGAGCTTGTTGCGGGCAGCCTGTGGTGTCGCTGCGGCTCCGTCTGTGCAGGGTTGGGTGTCCTGTCTCCGAGATGGCATGTACCGTCCTGCCCTGCAGGAGTGGTGCCACCTCCGCCTGCTCCACGCCCTCTGCCTCTGCCTGATGCCCCGGGCCCGGGCTTTACACAGCAGGGCATGGGGCTGTGCTGCCGCCCACCTGCTGTCCAGGTAACAAGGAGAACCAGGGACAGTGAAGGCCGGAGAGCTTCCTGACACGGGGCAGGGTTGGGACCAGAAGGCATGCTCCACTTTTTCCCAGATCTTCTCCTTTGTTGTGTATGTAGCATGGTGTTTCTCCACCTTTTTTTTTTAAATTCATTCATTCATTCATTTTTGGCTGCGTTGGGTCTTCGTTGCTGGGCGCGGGCTTTCTCTAGTTGCAGCGAGCGGAGGCTACTCCTTCGTTGCGGCGCGCGGCCTTCTCATTGCAGTGGCTTTTCTTGTTGTGGAGCACGGGCTCTAGCACACGGGCTTCAGTAGTTGTGGCACGTGGGCTCAGTAGTTGTGGCTCACGGGCTCTAGAGCGCAGGCTCAGTAGTTGTGGCGCACGGGCTTAGTTGCTCCACGGCATGTGGGATCTTCCCGGGCCAGGGCTCGAACCCGTGTCCCTTGCATTGGCAGGCGGATTCTTAACCACTGCGCCACCAGGGAAGCCCCTCTCCACCTTTTAAAACTCACCTCTTTTGATAAACTTTAAAATTTTAATTTTTCTCTACTGTCCTTTGAAATTTTGATGTACATTAAATTGTGAATATGAAGACATTAAAGCATTGGTCATTTTTATTCTTCTAAATCCTACAAGTAGTAAATATATTTGGCTATAAAATTTTCAAATACTGGTCATTATTACGGGGAAAAAAAGAAAGTTATTGCACCCTCCCCACCCTGCCCAAGAGAGCTTCCTCTCATGTCTTGAAATCACTTACGGTTACGAGTTTGCCGTATCCTTCCGGGCCCTGACTGTTTATTTACACATGGACACGTTCACTGTAACCCTAAGACGGGAGGGGGCAGGGAACACTCCTTCTGGCTTCTTTTGGACACTTGGTCTAGGTGAGCTTTCCTTATCGTGCAGAGTGGGGATCTGTGGGCAGCAGTCCTTTATTTATTGGGTCTCTATCAGTAGCTGTTTAAGGTGTTTTCAGTATCTTACTATTACAAATGCTGCAGTGAGCGTCCCGCCCCACATCTTTCTCACGTGTAAGTACTTCGTATGACAGATTCCCAGAAATGGAATTGTAATTTTAGAATCTGCTTTTTAGAAATGTACCCCCCCAATACATCAAGTTGTATTCTGTTCTTTACTGGGTTTTTTTTAGAGCATTTTATTATTTTTTTTCAAGATTTATAGAAGGACTGTATTAAGTTCTGCTGTGTAATTAATTTTATAGGAAACTCTATGATTTAAAGAAATAAAAAATCAGGTTGTACCTCACATATAGGTATATGATTCCTGATGGCTTGGTTAACAGTTTCTATCCAGCGAGTGAACCACTGGCACAAGACATGAACTTCCACGTTTGCTCAAACTGGGGATGTTTTTAAGTTTCAGTGGTGAGGACTGGATTGGTGAAATTTTTGTCTTTTGCTGGAAGTGCTTTCTAGTTGCACTAGCAATACACATTTTATAGAAAAGTTTGAAGATACAATAAACTTAAATGTCTTTTAAATAAAAATGGAAATCATTCCATATGAACTACATGGAAGAAAATAAGATGTTTCTATTTTTGTCCCCTGAGGTCACTCCCAGGACGGAGACCCCCGTCAGCAGTGTCGGTAACAGTTTGGAGAACGCCCTGCACACATCCGCGCATTCCACTGAGGAGTCGCTGCCCAAGAGGCCTGGAGGGAAGCACTCCAGAGGTGAGCGCTTGGTCTGCAGGGTCAGAGGGGAGCAGCGTCGGATGTAGGGGGAGACGTTCGCAGTGGCGTTTGGTTAAATGCTCTCACATCTTTGGGGATGCTAGTCTTAGTGAGATGTACTGTTTTTCTAAATTCTGCAAGTTACACACGAGTGGATCTCGGCTGTAAACATCTCACATCTTGATGTTTATTAAGGGGGAAAAAAAAGTGAAAGTTGTTGTGCCTTTCCCCGCCCCACACGGCAGTGGGTCCTGAATTGTAGGGCAGCGCCGCCCTGTAGCGCTCTGTGTAGTAACGGTACGTTCTCTCTGCACTGAGGCAGTTGCCACCAGCCACACGTGCCTTCCGAGCCTGGAAAATGTGGCTCACGCGAGTAAGGACCTGAACTTTTAGATTTATTTCATGCAGTTGCACTAGCTCAGTGTGGACAGTGCACCTCTGGAGACGGCAGGGCACGTCTGGGAGGAGGCCGAGCTCCCTGGTTCTTGAAGGTCTGGCTTTGTGCAGCCACACTAGACAGAGTCGGGCTGGCTGTCCCCCGGCCAGCTGTGCGGGGTTTGGGGGGCTCGCTGGGGAGAGACAGGGCTCTCTGGGCCTCCTGGTCTAGAGCCAGGCGCGGGTGCCTGGAAACGCGCTCGGTGTGTGTGGGGGGAAGATTGCGCTCCTAGCAGCCCTGGGAGCGCATGGTCGGCTCACCTCTGGCTCAGCTGGAGGGTCAGTCTTTCTGAAGACACAGCAGGACCTCAGTTTCCGGGTGGGTGGTTGTCGCTCACTCGCTCCGAGGGACTTCTTCCTTGCATGTGTCGCCCAGGGAGGAGTGCCTCCCGATGGGGCGTTGCTTCCTTTGTCCCCAGCCCGTCCCCGCACCTTTGGAGCCTGTGTCCTACACCCTCGCAGTCTTAAGGGGAAGGCCTTTCGTTCACCATTGTGCTTTTTCCTGTAGGCACAATTATCAAGACCCCCTCGTTCCTGTTTTTTAATATAATTGCCAGTTGAACGGCTGTGTCTGTCACTCTCTTGCCGATGTGCCTGGGTGCGGAAAGGCAGATCTGTGGTAGGACCGTTATTGTCTGCGCTCAGACATCGTAATCCTTAGAGAATAGGCAGACCTTGCTAATTATCTATGGTATTCTCCAGCCAGTGGTCATGGGGATGATGGTCTCCTCCGCCCAGAAATTGACCAGCAGGTAAACCTGGTTTTGTCGTTCGCACTTTCCCCGGTGCCCTGTTACTGCTCTTCGGAAAGTCTGAAGCCACTCTGAGTGTTATTAAAGTTTTCTTGCTGTCTTTTCTGTATCCCACTTCTGTTGTGGGTTGTCTCTGCTTCTTAGAAGTTTTCAGTGACACAATTTAGCTTGTAAAGAGGTCAGATTTTTGTATTTCTTCAGTACTGAAGCTCAGGGGACAGCAGTAAGGACAATCTGAAACCCTGACTGCTCTTGTCAGGTGGTGTCCAAGCTCGTTACATACACTAACTCATCTGATCTTCCTAAGAACCTGTGGGGCTCAGGTATGAGCTGGTTCATTCTAACAACAGTCCCCATTTCACAGACAGGAGAACTGAGTCACAGATAAGCAGTGTTCCTAAGATAAGCTGGGATCCCAACACTTGTGTTAGAAGAGAGTAGAAAAGGAAACTCAAGTACACATGAAGTGAAAGCATTACCTTTTTCTCTGTACTATTGATTGTGAAGATTTTCAGGTACAGCCTTCCTCGGGAAGCCACTTGGAGTTTGTGGAAGCCCGCCAGGTGATGCCGCAGTCCCACAGAGCACGTTTTGTTCAGGGATTAAATAACTGCGCCCAAGGTCACGGAGCTGGAAAGTGTCATGTTTCAGACAGCCTGTCTGACTGCAGAGCCCCTTGGCTTCCCTGGCCCTGCCGAGTGGGTTGTGGGTCTGTCCTCTCTGCCCTGGCCTCCTGTCACCCGTCTCCGCCACGGCACAGCTTCGTCCAGCACAGGTGCTGTCATCCCTGGGCCTTGACCCCCGTGTCGCTCTGCCCGCTGGGCCCTTCCCTTTGAGGTCTAGCCCCACAGCACTGCTGTGAACTGTGTCCTTTTTCCATCACTTACAGCTGCTCCTGTGCCTCGTGCGTACTAAGGCTGAATAAAACGTTTGCCTTAATACATAAGCAAGTGAATTCCTCAGGCCCCTAGGTTCAAATGTGTATCACTAACCATTCCAATGGAATGTGTGTTCATTTCCTACTTTTGCTACTTTAGAAATGTGTTCTGTCAGCTTTATGTTTTCTGGATCATGTACTGCTTTTGTTTCTATATTTCTGGAGAACTAACAAATCAAATTAATGCAAGGTAGCTAGATGATTAAAAAAATCAAAGAAAAATAAGTTACAGAGTTCTTAAATATAACATGACCTAAAAAGATGTAGGAAAGAGGATCAGTTTAATCAGCATAGTAGTGTATGTTTGAATTTTAAGGACAGTTAAAAGAAGCAGTGTTTTTAAAAAATTATTCCCATCAACACAGACAACTAAATGAAAGTGAGAAAGTAACTTGATGTTTTAGGAACGTCATTATTCACCTGAGACTTTTAAGAATACAGGTTTTCAAGTTTTAGATGAAAACTAGATTTCAGTAATAACGATTGTAAAGCTGGAGGCATCTCAAATATTAGTCTTTAAGTATGAAGACACTGAGCACTGTTGTATACAACTCGAGAGAAGACGGTGTTGTGCTGGAGCATGGCTGTTTCCATCTTTGCCTTTCCTCGTGGATAATACCCTCTTTACTCTGCTTTCTTTTGGCACAGTTTTGGTAACTTGTGGTTTCTTGTTATTGAGTGTACAGAATTAAGCTGTTTCATAAAGACACTTTGAAATCAAGTAAAACACATAATTGGCAGAAAACTACCAACCACCCGGTTTTTTCCAGAAGACTTTAGGGAAAATGTTCCAAAAGAGGGCCGCATTCTTGGGACATATTAAAGCCATCGTCTCTAGGTGTCGTGTTCTCTCGGTGTGAGGTGGCCGGCCATCAGCTCCTGTAGATCGTTCGAAGGCCTTTGGTGGCCCTTAGGCTGTGGCGGTTTTCGCAGGAGCTCCCCGGGCTGAGGTCCGGGGAGTGGTTTTCTGGTCCATCTGTGAGTCCGCCAGACCCCGCTCAGGCCTTTGGGGATGCTTGCCTGGGCTCTTACTGTGGGGCCTTTTACAGTCTCTTCTACGCACATCTCCCTCCCTCCCTCCTTTTTCAGTTACGTTAGTGTTCTGGTTTTTAAATTAGGCATTGATCCAATTATAAAAATGGTAGTTCAGTGCAATTACACATCTTAGTGAAGGCGGTGTGCTCTAACTTGTAAGATTTGAGGAGAATTCCTAGTGTACGTCGTGAATAAGAAAAGAAGAAAGGTTTGAACACACGAAATGTTAAAAGCAGACAGCACACCACCTTGCTCTTTGCATCTCTACGCGAGAGCAGGCTGGTGGCCTCGAGTCCCGGGTTCCCAGCCCTGGGTGCCCTGCCCTGAGCCTCTGCACAGTCTGGAGCCCAGCGGGGCTCACGTCCTTCCCAGCCCCCTAGCGCTCTTCCCGTCGCGCCCGTTTGGGCTCGGGGGCTTTCCAGTTGGTGCTCATCCTGTCTTCGGGTGTGTTCTCTCCCTGCAGGTGGCGGTTTGGTATCTAGCCCCTCAAGCTGACACAGGTTTGCTGGCCCTTTTCAGAAAGTACTGAGACTTCGTGTGCGACAGATGACACGGTCTGCAGGGCTCACGAGGGTGGTGGGAGGGAGGGAGGCCGCATTATCTACCAGTAGACTTTAAGTGGGTCGTCAACAAATTTATATGCGTGTAGGTAAACACTCTAAAATTATGAAACCGCATTACAGAAATTTGGCAGGGAAACTACCCATAATTCCACAACCAAACACAATTAACCATATCATTTTTTTTTTTTTTCCAGTACGTGGGCCTCTCACTGTTGTGGCCTCTCCCGTTGCGGAGCACAGGCTCCGGACGCGCAGGCCCAGTGGCCATAGCTCACGGGCCCAGCCGCTCCGCGGCATGTGGGATCTTCCCGGACCGGGGCACGAACCCGCGTCCCCTGCATCGGCAGGCGGACTCTCAACTACTGCGCCACCAGGGAAGCCCAACCCTATCATTTTTGATAATTTATTTTTAGTCTTTCTTTAACATTTTAAACAACTATAATCATGTTATACATACAGTTTATAATTTTTCAGGTAATATTATAAGCATTTTTCATGTTTTAATTTTTATAAACATAGTCTTTAATAGTTCCAAAATCGAGAGTATGCTTACACACCTTTGAAGCCCGCCCGGTTCAGCACCCCCCAGCTGCCCCTTGTGTTAGCCACCGTCGCCACTCGCATCTGCTACAGAAGTCCGTCTGCACGATCTCTCCCACCCGCCTTGCCCCCGCCCCAGCAGGCCGTCCTCCCACCCTCAGAGCCCCGAGTGGCCACACAGTGGGCGCGGCACCAAGAGAAAAGCAGCAGAACTCGTCAGCCGGCCGTGTATGTGGTCCAGGGCCATCCTGGCAGTGCCGGGGCCGCTGCAGCTGCCTGCAGAGGGCCGATGGCGCGGACACAGAACACCGCGTCAGGTGGGCTGGTGATTCTGAAGAGGTCTCACAAGCATTTCGGTCCTGTGGTCCAAAATGCCTCTTTTATTTGAAAACAGCTGAGTAACATTCATCTGCTTTTCACATTTTCCTGTCCAGATATGAGTCACTTCCCGCTTTCAGTCCAGTTGGGGTTTTTTTCTTTTTTTTCATAAATCCTCATACTCAGTCCTGGAACTTTTAGGTACACGTTGGTGTTCTGTGGCCTGGGAAAATGCCGAATAACATTTTTCTGTATTCATTGACTTTGTATATTCTGTTGTTTAAAAAAGTAAAGGATCTGGATTAGGGTGAGGTCATTGTGGGTAAGTTTTTAAAAATAGTGATTGGGAAAACATAAGAGCTGTTTATTTGCTGACAATCTGACTGGGGAAGTCAGACAGGAACAGTGAGTAGTTTCACTGAGTGAGGTCGGGCAGTGCACAGCTGCTAAATGTAGTGTTTTCTTTGTTTTGCCAGAAAGGAAGAAAACATTCTTATTTTTTTTTTGAGAGTAATTCCTTCCTGTGAGCTATTTTAAGCTAAAACTACTCTAAACCAAATGGGTTCTAGTGTCTCCCAAGATCCATATCAACCCCGATGCAACTTTATAAAATTAGGGAGACTCGTGAGGAAAGTTGAGGGCGTGAAAGCGCTTTTCCCCAACAGGCCGTAACCTCTGTGAGTGCGAGAACCCATGGACGGTGCTGATCGCTGTGTGCCCAGCCCTTGGAACACAGCCCGGGACACAGCAGGAGCTTTGTAAGACGAGTTGGTGAATGAACAGTTGTTGGTTTAGGGCAGGGATTGGCACCCTTTTTTCTGCAAAGATCCAGAAAGTCAGTATTTCTGGCTCTGGGAAGCGTGCGGAGTCTGGCACCGCCGCCGGGCTCTGCCGTCGCGGGGTGGAGAGCACCCATTGACGGTACGTCGGCCCACGGCGTGGCTGTGTGCCCCGGAGCCTGTTTACACAGGCAGACAGGCCGAGGGCAGCCTGCAGCCTGCCTGCCCCTCGCTTAGAACAGTGCCGCCCAGTAGAGCTCCCTGGGGTGACCGGGCTTCTGTGTCTGCTGCAGTATGGTATAGCTGCTAGCCACGTGTGGGAACGCTTAAAATGCGGTTAGTGCAACCGAGGAGTGAGATTTTTAATTTTACTCAATTGTAATTAGTACCAACTTAAGTGGTCCCGTGTGGTCAGTGGCTGCAGCCATGGGCAGTGCAGGGTTAGAACCTTCCCCGAAGCCCGGTGCACAGAGCTGCTCGCTGCTCTCTGGGGTGCTCAGACGTGTTAGGGGAGGAGAGAGTTCTGTGGCCAAAGAAATTGAGGAATTGTGGTTTAAAAATGTAGATTTATTTGTTGCAGGACTTCTCAGAGCCTTTAATATGCTAATGTACATGGGCATCCTACAAAAAGGAGTTTCTCAGATTTTCCCTCCAAACTTTTGAGCACAAAGCTTTCTGGGGGTGGCCCAGAGAAAACTATGGAAGGTATGGCCGACCAGGAGATGGGGCGTCTGCAGAAAGTGTAACTTAATAGCTTTAATAAGTTATGTTGAGTGTGTCATGCTAGACATGTTTTGAAGCTTTGTAGAAATCCCCATAGTGCACAGCCAAGGGACCTCTGGAAATGTCGGTGAGAGATAGTGCAAGAAGGTGCGTGTGCTGTTCAGAAAGTAAAGCCTCCCTCATTTGCCAGGGTCTTTGCATAAGAGCTGACTGCCCGTGTGCCTGCCCAAGGTTCATAAGCTTGAAGAATCAGTTAACTCGGTACTTGAGAAACTTTAGTATTTGAATCAGAAATAGGACATACGTACCTTAATGTGGTTTGGGAGTTTGGAAACTACATCATGTTTGATAAGTGCTGTTTTATTTTCAACAAATATTTGTGCTCAGATAATTGCATCTTAAAGCTTAAGGGCTTAGAAGCTTAATTGTATCATTTTCTTTTTTGAGGAGGAAAAAATGCACCCTTGCGTGTGAAAAGGGTGGTATGCAGAGGTGATGGCTTTGGAACTCTAACGGTGACGACCTTTTCTCATCCCTGTCCACCTGTGCAACTGCGGCCTCTGCCCGTCCTTGCTCTGTTTTGCAGAGGCAGTGCTGGGGGTCTGCAGGGTCTCCTCCGCAGCTGCTCTCCTCACACCTCCAGCCTGGCTTTGTCCTAGAAGGAGGAGATGAGGAGATGCCAGTGAGAGGTTCTGGGCAACTGTGTCTCTAAATAATCACTGTGGAAAACGTTGAGCATTAGTTTTTCAGAAATGAGAACAGATCATAACTAATCTTCAGTTATAATTATGGCCTGTGCACTTGTGCATTTTCAAGCACCGATCTCTTTCTTCTCTATGATTTGTTTTTATTTTTTGCCTGTTTTTTCTGTGTCACTTTCAACTTCGCCTTCCATTCCCGCGCGAGCAGCCTCCTCGTTCCTGGCGAGCTCACCCACCACGGAGGAGACGGGGCCGGGTGTTGGGAGCCGTACTGTGAAAAGTTGCTAATGTATCAATGCAAACTAATCATATGTACTTCAAGCTCTTACTTCATTTTTATAATTTTGTTTGTTGTTGTTTTGTTTTGTTTTGTTTACCTTTACAGTGAGTGTTGAAAAGATAGACCTGAAGGGATTATCACACAAAAAAAATGAAAGAAATGTTGAATGTTCCTTTGAGGTAAGATGCTAAGTTTTTTTTTCCTTTTCTCCTCTAAGGGATAGGAAGGAAACATTTACCATGAAGTGGTACTTTTATGTCTCTAAATAAAAGACGAGTCTTTTGCAAAGCACTGTGCCACTGCTGCGGGAGACAGAAGTGGGGACTGGGCCCTGTGGGTGGACCGTCTCCACGGTGGGCTTGTTGGGCCTGGGGGGCTGCTCCCCCTGGACCTCAGCAGGCTCCACGAGGGGGAGGGGCTGGGCTCGGCCACAGCCTGGAGTGCGCAGTCCTGTTGTGTTCCTGTTCGCCGTGTGACCGAGGACAATGCTGGACTCCTCTGTGCCCCAGCACCTCCATTCAGTCGAACAGGATGGAGTTTGGGGGAGAATTAAATGTGACAGTTCATTCAAAGCACTCAGTACAGGGTCTGGATATAGTAAGTGGTTGCAAAGGTGAGCTGTTGTTCTTCTGTGCCTCCTGGATGACAGAAACTCCTTGGTGTGTGTGGGGAACATTCTCTAGACTGACATGCTCAGCTGCTGGTGGCTGGTCACCAGCGTTGGCTAAAGTAGAGAACTGTGAAAATTGAGGCATACTGTTCATTAGAATCTCAGATCTACGATAACAGTGGCTTAAACAACATCGGAGTGTACAAGGAGTCGGCCCTGGGGCTGGAATGGCATCTGTGCTCCATAAAATACGTAGGGAGCCAGGTTCCCTCCAGCTGACTGCTTTGACATCTCTAGGAGGTGGCCCTTAGCCTCATGGTCCAAGATGGCAGCTAGGACTCCAGCCCTCACGTTTTCATTCCAGGCAACAGGACATGGGATGAAGAGGAGAGTGAAAGGTTACTTTTACCTCTTTTTCATGGAGCATTCTTAAAAACAGCCACTAGAGGGACTTCCCTGGCAGTCCTGTGGTTAGGGCTCCTCGCTTCCACTGCCAGGAGCGTGGGTTCGATCCCTGGTCGGGGAACTAAGATCCCAAATGCCACGAGGCGTGGCAAAAAAAAAGCCACTAGACACTTCCACTTATGTCTTACTGGCCAGACTGAGTTTCCTGGTCCCGCTTAGCTGCGTGTGCGTGGCTGGCTGTGTCACCAGGGTTCTGCTACTACCCCATTGTTGTGCGAGGTTCTCCTTTGACCACGTGCATCGTAGGAAACTGATTGATAAGGAGAATCTGCTTCCAGCTTTACTGGAGAGTGTTCTCAGGCATAGCAGCTTCTGGTTAGTGTCTAGTACTTACACTGTGGAGCTTACTAACCTTTCCAAGAGTGTAGCTACATCAGAATACTTCAGGTACTTTTAATACCACAAGGATAAAACCCTCATTTGATTTGGGAAGTCCTGCATCGTGCAAATCACTTGTCACTCCATAGATGTACGGGAAAGGCTTCCCTTCGGTTTTGGAGGTTGTCAGAGCTTGCGACCAGCAGCCAAGTGTCAGCAACCAGAGAACCTCAGGACCCCAGCATCATCAAGGCCTGCTGGGGTTGGGGAGCCCAGCGAGGCCCTGAAACGCTGGGTGTGTTGGCTCCTCTCCTCTGCAGTCAGCCTCTGGCTGGCGGATATCGCCTGAGGGGCTGGTGGCGGGCGTGGTCCCCGTGCACAGGGCCTGCGTGTGTGGGAACTGCTGAGCGTCAAGCCCTTCAGGTCCCACTCACAGCCCTTCAGGTCCCACTCACAGCCCTTCAGGTCCCACTCACAGCCCTTCAGATCCCACTCACAGCCCTTCAGGTCCCACTCACAGCCCTTCAGGTCCCACTCACAGCCCGTCTGATCAAACTGGGCTTGGACTCGGCCCCAGTCCACAGCCTCTCTGCAAAGAAATGAGCCTTGGCAGGGTAGACACTTGGCCTTGTGATCAGGGTGGGGAGGCGGCAGGCTGGCAGGATAGGGCGCCGTGAGTCTTCTGAAAGCAGAGCGGACAGCTGGGTTGAAGTTCAGTTTAAGACGCTTCGAACCCCAAATGGTTAAGCTGAATGAAGTGTTTTGGTACTTAAAGAAAAAGGTTTGGTTATCGGAAAAGCTTGCTTTTCCTGATGCGATAACTGATAAAAGGATTCTTGTGTTTAGGAAAGTGATAATCCTTCACTAGCCAGCAGTCCGACTCATTTTCTTTTGGGATACTAACTTGATACGCCCTAAGGGATTTACTGCCCACACTACATTTGTTGATGGTAATTTGAGGCACAAAGGAAAGATACAAGGAAGATTTAAAGAAAACACAACCATCTTCTTATTTATAAAGCACACCGTTCATTTGCGCAGCTTAAACTGTGTGCTTGTTCTCTGCAGGTGAGTTGCACTCTCCTACTCGTAAATAAGTGGCTGCTTGTAGGATACGAATGTGTGATATGCATGTGCTTAGGTTTGGGACTCCTGTCACACTCGAAAAGTGAAGCGCCTTGTAGTTACATAGCTTCGGGCGTTTAACTGCCATCTCTCTAGCTTGTTGTGGTCAGGACTACAGTTCTGTAAGAGAGAGAACCTGTGGACAGTGGGAGAACATCTTTCCATGTACCTTTAAACTTACAAACTTTCTGTCATCTTACATGACCACCCGGCAAAAGTAAGTCCCAGTAGCATTTTTCTGTTTTAGAAATCAACAAGACGAGGGGCTTCTCTGGTGGCGCAGTGGTTGAGAATCCGCCTGCCAATGCAGGGGACACGGGTTCGAGCCCTGGTCTGGGAAGATCCCACATTGCCGCGGAGCAACTGGGCCTGTGAGCCACAACTGCTGAGCCTTTGCGTCTGGAGCCTGTGCTCTGCAACAAGAGAGGCCACGACAGTGAGAGGCCCGCGCACCGCGATGAAGAGTGGTCCCCACTCGCCGCAACTAGAGAAAGCCTTCTCACAGAAACGAAGACCCAACACAGCCAAAAATAAATAAATAAATTTCAAAGAAAAAAAAATCAATAAGACGATTCTAAAATTTATATGGAGGGAATTCCCTGGTGGTCCAGTGGTTAGGACTCCGCGCTTTCACTGCCGAGGGCACGGGTTCAGTCCCTGGTCAGGGAGTTAAGATTCCTCAAGCCTCACAGCGCAGCCTGAGTAAATAAATAAATAGTAAATAAAATAAAATAAAGTTTATATGGAGAACACTGTAGAGCAGTCCAAACAATTCTGAAACGAAGAAAACACTGGAAGACTCACGGTACCCGATTTCAGCACCTGTGTTAAAGGTGCTGCTGAGAGGGAGGAGAGGCCGTGCCCCGGGGCAGTGGGGCCCTAGCTAGACTCACATGTAAAGCGCTCAGTTGGTTGTTTTGAAGACTTTAGGAGAATATCCTTGGTGGCGTTTTTAAAGATTAGACGGTTTTAAAATTTTCTAATTGACTTTCTTCTTTACACCTCTGATGCGATAGATTTCACATAACATAAAATTCATCCATTTAAACTGTTGAGTGGCTTTTTTTAATTTATTCAGAATTTTGTAACCATCACCACGATTTAATTTTAATACTTCCATCGTCCCAGGAAGAAGCCCCACACCCATTAGCAGTCATTCCCCACTTCTGCTCCCCAAGGCCCTGGCAAATACTAACCGACTTTCTGCCTCAGTGGATTTGCCTGTGCTGAATATTTCACATAAATGGAATCATACAATATGTGCTCCTTCGTGATTGGTTTCTTTCATGCAAATAATGTTTTCAAGGCTTCTCTATGTTATATCATGCATTAGTGCTTCCCTTTTTATGGCTGAGTGAAATTCCACCGTGTGGATGGACCACATTTAGTTCATCCACTCAGCAGTTAGTTGATGCACTTCTGGGTTGTTTCCACTTTTTGCCTCTTACGAGTAATGCTGCTATGAACATTTACGTACAAGTTTTTGTGTGGACAAGTGCTTCCATTTCTCTTGGATACACACCTGGGACTGGAATTACTGGGTTGCAGATATTTTCTTCCATTGGGTGGGAATTTTCTTCATTTTCTTGATGCTGTCCTTTGACACACAAAAGTTTTAAATTTTGATAAAGTCCAGTTTCCCTACTTCTTCTTTCATTCCTCGTGCTTTTGGTATTGTATTTAAGAAGTCGTTGCCTAAGCCAAGGTCGCAGAGATTCACTCCTGTGTTTTCTGCTAAGAATTGTATTGTTTGTGCTTTTGCATTTAGGTCTTTGATTTCATTTTGAATTGATGTTTTGTGTATGGTGTGAGGTAGGGGTTCGAATGTGTCCTTTTGCATGTGGACGTCCTGTTGTCCAGCACCCTTTGTTTGTTTGTTTATTTTACAGTTTTTTTTAACATCTTTATTGGACAGCACCATTTGTTGAAAAGACCATTCTTTCCCCCACTGAAGGGTCTTCACACCATTGCTGAGAATCCGTTGAGCGAAATTGTGAGGGGTTGTTTCTGGACTCTCAGTTCCATTCATCTCTCTTGTTGTTAGGCCAGCACTGCTCTGTCTTGAGTACTGTGGCTTTGACGTTGGAATTGGGAAGTGTGAGTCCTCTTAGGTCTGGTCTTCCTTTTCAGGATTGTCGTGGCTCTTCTGGGGATGCTGCATTTCCATGTGAATTTTAGGAGCAGCTTGTCAGTTTTGGTGCCAGCACTGGCAGCAACCCAGGCTCCCGCTGCCCGCGGCTCCTTGCAGGGTGGCCCTGGGGTCGGCTCGGGGCCTGGCGGTGGCGACTGCTCTATCCCGCGGGCCAGGCCACGTCTGCTTCGGGCTAAGGGCCCCGGACGCCACACCACCCTGGTCAACTGATTATTGACAAAGGTATAAAGGCATTTCAGTGAAGAAAAGACGGTCTTTTCAGCAAATGGTTCAGAAGCAGATAACCATATGCCAAAAAAAGGAACCTTCATCAAACCTCACCCTTTATATAGAAATTAACTCAAAACTGATCACAGACCTAAATGTACAACGTAAAACCATAAAACTTCTAGAAGAAAGCATAGGAGAAAAGTTTGTGACTTAAACAGGCGAAGGTTTCTTAGGTAGGATACCAAAAACATGAGCCATAAAAGACAACATGAATTAAACTTCATCAGAGTTTAAACTTGCTCTTTGACAGGCGCTGTGGAGAAAGTTAAGCCAAGCCACAGAACCGGGAGAAAAACATTTGCAAATTGCATGTTTGATAGAGGATTTGTATTCAAACTAGAAAAAGAACTCTCAAAACTCAATGGTGAGAAAATAACCCAATAAAAAAGTGAACATTTTACCAAGAAAGGTGCATGGATGGCAAATAGCGCACGTGACAGGTGTTCAGCATCGGTAGCCATTAGGGAAACACCGATTAAAACCACGGTGAGCTCATCCTGCACGCCCGTCACAGTGGCTGAAGTTGACAGCTGCTGGCAGGTGTGTGGAAGGACTGCCATGGGAGTGTAAAATGGTGAGATTACTTTGGAAGACAGTTCGGCAGTTTTTAAAAAGTCAAACATATCCCTAAAATCTGATTCATCGGTCCCGCTTCTAGGTCAATAAGCAAAGGAAATGAAAGTACACGTTCGTACAAAGGTTTGTACACGAATGTTCATAACAGCTTTGCTTGTAACGCCCCAAATATCCATTATCAGGAGACTGGATGTACACTGTGGTATCGCGGCCACACAGCTCAGCGTTCAGAATAGAGGAGTGCATTACCGATGCACTTGGCAGTGTGGGGGAAAGTGCGCAATCGTGCTGTGTGAAAGAAACCAGAAAAAAGGAGCATACGCTGCATGCGTTTATTTATGTAAATTGAGAAAATGCAAAATAACTGCAGTGATAGAACGCAGATCAATAGCTTCCTGGGGAGGGACTGGTGGGTATGTTCATTATATAGATCGGAGTGATGGTGTCATGGGTGTATACGTATGTCCAAACTGGTCAGATTGTACACTTTAAATATGTGCATTTCATTGTCAGTTATACTCAATAAAACCTTTAAAAACATCACCTGAGGATTGGGACTTCCCTGGTGGCACAGTGGTTAAGAATCTGCCTGCCAGGGCTTCCCTGGTGGCACAGTGGTTAGGAATCCGCCTGCCGATGCAGGGGACACATGGTCCGGGAAGATCCCACATGTTGCAGAGAAACTAAGCCCATGCACCACAACTACTGAGCCTGTGCTCTAGAGCCCACGGGCCACAACTACTGAGCCCGCGTGCCACAACTACTGAAGCCCACGCGCCTAGAGCCCATGCTCCGCAATAAGAGAAGCCACCACCATGAGAAGCCCGCATGCCACAACTTTTGAAGCCCACGTGCCTGGAGCCCGTGCTCCACAATAAGAGAAGCCACCACCATGAGAAGCCCGTGCACCGCAGTGAAGAGTAGCCCCCATTTGCCGCAAGTAGAGAAAAGCCCGCACACAGCAACGAAGACCCAATGCAGCCAAAAAAAGAAAGAAAGAAAGAAGTTTACCTGAGGATTAATTTTTGTCCACAGAGCCCTAAATAATTAGGATAAATTGTCCTTTAAATAGGTTGTCTTTTGAACATGGATATAAATAGCTATCGTGCTGTGGCCAGAACAATAAAGAACTTTATTAGGAGTCTTTGCCTTAACCACGGTGAGATGTACCCTCTACTGCTAACAGTATAGGAAGACTCGAGAAGCGGTTTCTTCTGAAAGCTTTCACTCATTCAAGGAGAAGTCAGCGACTTCCCCCTCCCCTTTTTCTCAGCTTTGTTTATCTCTACTTTTAGTTTTTATGTGTCATTGTTTTCCAGGAGACAAATGAAAGGTTGTTATTTTATAGGAAGACGTAAGTAACAAATGGACCGCAAGCAGGAGTTTGAGTTTCCTGTTCTTTTTTTTCATGGAGTTGGTTTTGTTTTTGCTGAAGTTGTAATTACTAGTTACTGAGGAAAGCAAATACAGGAAGAAAATGACAGAATCTTTGAAAATACAAAAATTATTTTATATCTGTGTACATGTGACATGTCCAAATTTTACCAGCTTTTCCAAATTCACTGTTGAATAACTAAAACTTTTTTAAAGTATACTTATTACACATGAAGGACAGGGTGGGAAAAAAACATCAGAAGATTACGCGAACACTTGAAACGCCTGTAGATGGGAGAGCTGTATTGACTTAAAAGGAACTGTGGAGCAATACTCATTAAAACACCCATTCTTTTTATGCCAGTCTTTGTTAAGAACCCAGACATTACATTTTATTTTAGTGCTGTATCTTTTCTTTAGAAGTTTTTCATCTTGAAACAGTCTTAACTGCTCTGAACATTTTATCACTATTAGCTAAGGATGAGTCTTGAAAACTATTTTTCATTTCTTTAGTTGTTTTCATCAGCTCTCTGTGTGCAGAGTCTCCAGTAATTGTGCCTACACCACCCGGAGGAGCAGGGAACTGTTTCTTGTGATAATACACCTCATTGCTTGTATGATAATTAGCCTGACTGTGTGAAGGTCGTTGCTACCCAAGCCATGTGGTATATGCTTATTTAGTACCTTTCCTTTCCGATACTTTATTCTACCGGGAGTTAATTGTCTCTTTTTGTTTGTTTGTTGCTTGTGAACAAGTACTTAGAAAACAAAGTCACCCCTAAAGTTTTCCCTGGTTGTGTTCAAATGCATCCCGCATTCCATCGGTTTCGTCTCTGGAGCTACGGCCCTGCTCCGACCTGGACTCGGCCTGGTGCAGTCTCATGGCGGGGCCCCCGTACCATCACCCGCGGGGTCCCTTCCTCCCTCCTGGCTCTGATACCCTGTTCTCAGCTCTTAACTCATCTATTGCCTTGGGTTAGTTCTAGGTTTTAATAGCTGTTCTAGTAGCTTCTTAGAAAGGGTCCCGGGGAGGTACGGTTTCTGGCTTTCATGTTTGGCAGTGTCTTCATCCATCTGACCTGACATGTGACTGGGAATACAGTTCTAGAGCAGGCGTCATTTTTCCTTAGGAACTCGGAAGCCCTTCTTATTTACTGTCTTGCAGTGTTGCTGTTGAGAAGCATGGATCTGCTCTGACTCCTGATCCAGTGTTGGCCCTGTTTTATAATTTCTAAAGGCTTTAGGATCTTCTCTTAGTCCCCAGCCTTTGCACATTCCTCAGAGCCAGGCTTGGGTGTAGGTTATCATCCACTGTGCTGAGATGCAAGTCAGCCCTTTTAACTTAAGTCCATTAATTTGAGTTCCTTTTCTGGAATCATTCCTTTTGATTTCCTCTGTCCTGTTTTTCTCAGTTTTCTTGTTTTGGAACTCCTGCTGTCTGCCTGTTGGACCTCAAGACTGGTCCTCTGTTTTATTTTTTTTCCCTCTATTTTCTTTCCCTTTGACTTTGATCTATCCTGTGGAAGATTCCCTCATCTTCCATCTCTTGAAGTGAACGTTTCACTTCTGCTGTCCTGTTTTTAACAACAGAGACCTCTGTTCCCTGGCGATTCTTTTTTCGTAGCATCCTGTTCTTGGCGATGCTGTCTGCTCTCAGTTCACTGAGAATCTCGTTGATAGTTTTTAGTTTTAAAAGCGAGTTTTGAGTGCATGGTCCGTGCCACCTCCAGGCTGCCTTGTTCTTTGTGACTGCTTTGCCTGTCCTTGTATTCGACTTCAGAGCTCCTCAGAGGTCTGGTGGCAGGTCTGGTGGCACCGGGTTGCTTGCTTACGTGAGGGCTGTGGCCTGAGCAGTGGCAGGGCCTTTGCCTGAGCTGCTGCCTGTGTGAGTGAAGAAGACGCTGCCCCTTCTCCAGAGGGTGCTGAGAGCTGAGACGGACAGTGGGTCAGAGGAGTTAGACTCTGAGTGTGAAGAAATCCTCAGTACCCTTATGTACTCTGTGCATACCGTGCTTTTCTTTTTTTGGCTGCGTTGGGTCTTTGTTGCGGTGCGTGGGCTTCTCATTGCGGTGGCTTCTCTTGTTGCAGAGCACAGGCCTTAGGCGTGTGGGCTCAGTAGTTGTGGCTCACGGGCTCTAGAGGGCAGGCTCAGTAGTTGTGGCGCACGGGCTTAGTTGCTCCACGGCGTGTGGGTCTTCCCAGAACAGGGTTCGAACCCGTGTCCCCTGCGTTGGCAGGCGGATTCTTAACCACTGTGCCACAGGGAAGTCCCCATGCTTTTTTGTGTATGTTTAAGATACATTAAAATCCATCTCAGCAGGTCTCAGTGGCTCTTTGAGCGACTATGGGTGGTAGAAAAACACTGTGCCGTCATTTGATTGGCAGTGTTTCTTCTTGGTGGTACATCAGCAGTGGGGTAGCTTATGATCGATGCTGTCTTGGACGTGGTAGATCACGTGTCTCTAGCACGTGGCACAGTGCGAGGCTGCTCTCCCGTGTCCATGCCCCTCCAGGGGCCCGCCCTCTCAGGGGACTGGGTCAGGCCAGCCTGCGTCAGGGGGTTTCCTCAGGGGACTGGGTCAGGCCAGCCTGTGTCACCTGCAGAGCAGAGTGCTGCTGAGGTCTGCTGGTCTCCAGTCCTTGCCCCTGGTTGGAGCAGCAAGTCCTTTTGGAAGTCAAAGAAAAATATACCGGGAGCAGACAACCTAGAATAGTTGCGCCTATTTAAAATATGTAATTGTCGGGGAAGCAGATTGTCTGTTTCAGCATAGAATGGTGTGTCCATGCCGTGCTCCCCATTTGGGTGTTGGACTTCACGCTTTAGTTGGGTTAGGGTGCGTTCGTGCCACGTGACATGCGGCATATTTTACTGAGAAAACCACGTCAGCTGTACTTTGGGTCGTACATGTAATGCTAGAAAGTTCTCACCTTTAATCCTGGATGTTACTGGTGTTTTATGTGCGGAGCAGCTCACTCTCCCCCAAACTTCTTTTTAGTGTTGTTAAAAGATTTAATTATTTTAGACAGAAAAAATGGCGTAGGTGCTTTGATTTTAGTGTAGGTAGATTTGGGATGGTACAGCACGTTCATTCAGAAATGCCAGCACTTGCCTTGATAAATTCTGGGAGGCATAGGGAATTCAGAGATGAAGAAGAGAGGTCCCTTTCCTTGATTGGCTTGTATTTTGTGGGGGCTTGAAAAACATACCTTAGTAATTGTTATGTGATGTGACGGCCACCAGAGCAGAGAGGAACTCACGTGAATTTCAACAGAGAGGAGAGACGGCCAGCGCTTCAGGCCCCGGAGACCGTCAGCAAACATGCTGGGCTGCTTCTCAGAAGATGAAGGCCAGCGCGGGGTGGGAGGAGAGCATGAGAGTTGTTTGGTGTCTCCAGCCTGTTTTCTCTAAATCAGTGTAAATACAACGCTTTCCTATTGGTGATAAAATACACTCAGTCATTTTATTTGCCGACTTGAAATCCTCCAGCGCTCCTTCTGGATTTTAGGGTAAACGTCCTCGTTCGTGGTTTAACCCTTCTTGTTATGGACCCTGCTTCCCTCCCATCTCATCCTGTCCCCTCTGTCCTTCTCGCGCCTTCCGAGTTCAGCTCACGCTTTCCTCGGTGCAGGAAAGCCCTCTGCCCCGGGGAACAGTCCATTTGTGGAGTCATGAACTAAAACTGCTGCTGTCGTAGGTGCAGGAAGGGAAAACAGACACACCGGGCTTTGTAGAACTTCCGGAAAGACGTTTCTGATGTTTTCTCCCCGAATTCTTACCCCGCCCCCTGCGATGGAGGATGTTCCCCGCTATTCTGGTACTGACTGCCCTGGCCTGTGTCACCCCCCCCCCCCCAGTTCTGTCAGATTCCTGAGGGCTGGGACCTGGCCTCCTCCCGTCAGCATGCCCCCAGCACTGAAATGTATGGAGTACTTACTGTTTGGATGGGCTCGTTTCTGGTAATTTCTTGATTCCACACGCACAGTTGCGTAGACTGACCTGAACGGAGGAGGTCCCCGTGAGGATGCTGTGCTCACACACATGCTTGCAGTCGGGGTCGTCAGGGACTTTCTGATGCTTTGAGGAGCAGCCTTAGACTCCACACTTGAGTGATAACACTGCTCTTTGAATAATTGCGCAAAACAGGAAGCTAAGCTTTAATGCACTTGAGTTCCGTGAACATTCTTTCTGTAACAAGCCAAGGGGTATATAAACGCTCCAGGCAAGAGGCGCACTAGGGCTCGTCCCACTACTGCGCCTGTACCGGCCACGAATCCCTGGACAAGTGTGTTGGGAATTAAGTATGTGGCGTCTGTTTTTAAGGTTTGTTTGTTTATTTGTTTTTAAGGTCTTGTGGTCTGATTCTTCAGTAACATCAGTAACCAAATCTTCCTCTGAAGTGACTGAATTTATTTCAAAGGTAAGGTGATTTAAGGGCTCTTACAAAAATTAAAAGGGTCTCATTCCCCACGGTCCACTGGACTGCCAGGTAATTTCCGTGGTTGCAGCCTTCAGCGGGTGCAGTGAGTGCAGTGCCGGGGATTCGTGCTCCAACAGGGCGAGTGGCCCTCAGGGCCACGGTCCACATTCCTTCCGGTTGTGGAGAACGAGATGGGACAGAAAGATGTGAGTGTGAAGGTGCCCAAGGGGTGTTTTGTTACAGCTCAGCCGAAGCTGAGTGAGGGGCTCACGTGGCGGCAGTGGGCAGACAGTTCACCTTTTTCCACCTTATTCCGTTTACATATTGAATTTTCCTGTTTGTTTTTATTTTTTAAAGTTGAAATACAGATGATGTACAACCTGTTTGGCTTAAAATTGATTCAAAAGATACCGTTTGAACAAGCTGCACGACTAAAGAATTACCTCTTTACCCCCACGTACACGTGTCATATACGTACACACCTGTGTGTCTAAAGTCCCCTGGCCTGGCCTGTGCCGGAGCAGTGAACCACTGTCTTTGCCGCAGTTGTTCAGCTGAAGTAGTCACCTTTGTTGTGTGGAATAACATAGCTGAAGTGTCTCCAAGGTGTGGCTTGCAATTTGATTATAAAATTAAGGCTATAATCCCGTAGGAGAGAATCGAGTGGATGGATCCTGTGTGAGAAGCTTGGGCGAAGTTGTTTGCGTGTGCCTCTTACTCAGGCCTGCCATACGCTGAAGGACGCCCCAGTGCCGTGCTTTCTAGGATTGATTAGTGATCCTCCCCGGGGGTTCCCTGTTTCCTCTGCACCACTTAGAACACTGAATTTCCTCTCCTTTGTGCCTATCCTCTTGTCTTGTGAAAAAGCGCTTCTCTGGACTCCGCTGATGCCGGCCGACTTTGCCACCCTTTTGTCTGGGTGTTTGCAGTGGCTGATACTCACCTGGCTTTGGGTTCTCTGCCCTGCCTGGTCTCTGCCTTGCTGTCTGTCAGTAATTTTGGAAACTTCTTGTCCATTATCTCTTCAGATATTTCTCCTGCCCCACTCTCTCTTCTTCCGGGCCTTGAATCATGTGTACGTGACCCCGTCTTCAAGTTTACTTACGTTTCTCCTCAGCTCTGCCCAGGTTGCTGACGAGCTGAATTCTTCATCTCTAGTACCATGATTTTGGGGTTTTTTGTTCTTTTGTTTTCTGTAGCTTTTCCGTTTGATGACGTCTTTTAATAGAAAGTTTCCAGCTCTCTGATGAAATTTCCCACTCGTTCATGCATGTTGTTCATTTTTTGAAACGAAGTCCTTTAGTGTGTTCAGCATAGTTATTTTCAAGTCCTCGTGTGATAGTGCCAACATCTGGGTTATTTTCCAGTCTGGTTCCGATGATTATCTTGATGATAGATTGCCCCCTCTTTTTTATCTTATAATTTTTGACTGAACGTGAGACGTCACATCTAGAAACCAGCCTGGAGACGGGCCTGCTGCTGCGTCTGTCGGGCCGGCGGTGGGGCTTCAGGTTGATGTCATCAGGAGCGGAGCTGGGTTTGGGTTTTGCTGTTGCACCACAGGCCTCAGGTTCCTCCAGGGAGGCCTGCTGGTCCCTTGAGCCTTGAGAGGAGCCTGGCGTGGTCTTGCTTCACCTGTGGCACAGAGGGGTCTCCCTGCTCCGCTGACTCCTCCCTCCCTGGGAGACTGCTGTCACCTGTTGCGTGGTGATGCATGCGCGGTGAGGGTGGAGCGGTTCCCCGTCCTGCTGGTGCAGCCTCAGCTCTAGCCACAGGGTCGTGGGGGGCCTTTCTCAGCATCCCTGCCCCTTCCTTCCCCAGCAGCAGCTGACTCGGCTCAGGAGGGCTTTCTTGCCCCTTCCTTGGGGCCAGAGGGGTTTTGTTTTCATCTTCCCTGAGAAGCAGGGTATCTCTGCCTGTGACCTGGTGCCGGGAGGACTTTCCCCTCCTCCTCCAGAGGCATGAAGGCATTTCAGCCCCCAGAAACGGGGGGTTTTGCTTGAGCTCTGGGAGCACGAGCAATCTCGTCCCTCCCCCAGCGGGTTACGGGCTTTTTGCTTTGGATTGAGAGCAGGCTCCAGGGAAAGGCATGGGGTTTCCAGCCTCACCCCCAGGGGCAGCTGCCTCACCCCTGTGCCACCTGTGCAGACTCTCTCCAGCCTCCCCGCCTGTGGAAGGGAGCTCGGGAACGAGGACACAGGCCCCCTGTGTCTGGGCTCCGGGCTGACGGCTGACTGACGCACACTCAGCCTGTGGGGATGTGTTCATCCCAGCCGATCTCTTCTACCTGCTTGTATGGCAGCCACCTCTCCCGCGGGCTCTGCCACGGCTGAGACAGTTCACGTGCCCTGTGTCCTCAGAGGGGCAGGTCCGTCTTGGAATTCGGTTCACCTGGTGGCCTTGCAGCTCAGCCCTCTGCTGGGCTCAAGAGCAGGCACAGCGGTGTGGGGTGTCGAGCTTCTTCTTGATGTTGTGGTGGGTCGTTGCTTCCTGCGTCCCAAGTGGACGCAGAAGCCCAGGTGGCTTCCAGAATCACAGCAGCAGGTGTCAGCAGCCAGGACCTGCCCAAGTGTTTCCCGCAGTGAGGAGTTCTGGTTCCGTAAGATGAATTGTGACATACTTCCCATGCCTTTTCGTCTTTCAGTTATCTCAGCTGTGTCCTGAAGAAAATTTGGAGAAATTCATTCCTTGCTTAGCTGGCCCAGATGCATTCTATGTAGAGCGAAACCACATGGATCTGGAAGCGGACCTGAGGTAATGCTCGTCACCCCACCCAAGGCCACGGCCAGCGGCCCCCCCTGTGGCGCTGTGGCCGCCGATGGCCCTGTGCAGTGCGGGCCGCCGCCGATGGCCCTGTGCAGTGCGGGTGGGGCCCGACGTGAGCTGCCTATAGGCATCTGAGGGGCTCCTCAGGTGACATGCGGTCTGGATGGTTCAGGTCTCCTGTTTGCCTCTAGGGGTTTTCATCAGTTATGGAGAATTTGAAGGATTTTAATAATCTAGGCATGATTTTGAGAATATACAAGTGAAGGAATTTCAAAGTGTATGCCACCATTTAATGTAATTTTGACAGTCTTAATGAAATAAAATCTGCTTCTGTCCTATAGTTGAAAGGATAAAATGAGGACCTAATAAAAAGTCTCTTGGGCCCGGTGGCTCTGGACCCTTGATGACGTCCTGGCGCGTTGGTCTTGTACGTGCGCACAGAGGGCCCCGGGGACTGGGGCCAACATCAGAGTGCCACACAGCAGCTGTGACGGCCCCAGCTGTGCTCATGGCCCGGGTCGTGGGCCCTGAGAGACTCAATTCATACAGCGTAGTACAGTGTAAATAAGGAAAAGGGGCACCAGGAAACAGTATGAATCATACCAAGAATGAAACTGAATAAAGCAGGAAGAATATAGGTTAAGGCACTTCTGTTTAGTTTTTCTCTGCTATATATATCTCTTAATTGAAAGTTAAAATTTCTCTGCCAGTTACTTTTTGGTAACACGTTTTGATGCTGATAAAACCGCTCTGTTTCATTTCTAGGTATTTGGCTTCATTACCTTCTCACATATTAAAAAATGACCATGTTAAGAAATTTTTCAGCACTTCATCTCCCACCCAACAGCTTCAAAGTCCAGGTGAGTTTGTAAAACATAATTCAATAAAAGTAGAAACATTTTTATGGTCTGTAAATAAATTATATCTATTTTAACTTGTAGGTCCTGGCAACCCTTCCCTGTCTAAAGTCGGTACCATGATGGGCGTGTCTGGAAGGTGAGACTTCTACCATGTAACCAACACATTTCCAGTCAGCCTTGTTACAGAGCTTACTTTTCATTTTGTGTAAATAGTTGTTTCTAGAGTTAAGTCACTCTTGATCTTAGTCTTGAATAATAATATTGAGAGAAGAATTGGATAGAGATAATCCACTTTTTGATTTCTTTAAAAAAAAAAAAAAAGTGGTTCTCAGAGCCCCTGGAATTAAAATTCCCAAAGACCCTTATTGCAAATGCCAGTTTCTGGGCCCTGCACATTCTAGGAAACCAAAATTTCTGAGAATCTTCATTTTTACAAGCTCCTGGGGGAGTGATTAAGCCCACGAAGGGCCAGAGTCGCTGCTCTGGAGGCCCCTCTGCCAGCGCAGGGCCCGACAGTGATGGTGGCAGTGCGCGGGTGACAGACAGACTGCACATCTGGACTGACAGCCAGCATTAAGATGGGCTAACATCACAGACGGTGTGTGCACGCGTGCGCGCGCACACACACACACGGTTCTGTGAGTTCTAGTCAGGTAATGAGGTCTTTGAAGGTGCTGACTTTCTTCACCCTCTGCCTGGAGTGTGTAAACATGTAATATGTCAGTTTGCAGTTTAGTGTGGAAGGGGCAGGGACAGAGGGTGATGCTTTGGTCCTTCAGCTTTCTAGAATTTACTTTTCAAAAAAAAAATTTAATTTGAATATTAAAGATTTTGGAGTTTTAATATATGATTATCAGTATCATCCTGTGATAGAAGCAACAGAAAGAAACTAGTCAGCAAAGCCACAAGTCTGGTGGTGACACACAGACGTGTACATATACATAACATGTACACAGGTACAAGCGCAGCATCTAGATGGGTACATACACGTCCGTGCACGCACATGTCCACGCCTTCAGACGTTCACCCCAGGGTGGTGGTGGCTGTAGCTCTGGCGCCAGCAGTGGACGTGGCTGCAGATGCAGTCCAGGCTGTAGGAGCTGGTCCTCGGTGGAGGCCGTGGTCTTTTGAAAACTACCTGTCTGCTGTCCTCGCAGGCCTGTGTGCGGAGTGGCCGGCATCCCGTCGTCTCAGGGCGGCGCCCAGCATCACGTGCAGCACTCGGCCAGCACGTCCGCCTTGCCCCACTGCTCGCACGCGGGGGGTGCAGGCTCAGCTCTGGCCTACCGGACCCCGATGGACAGCTCGCCCGCTATCTTGATGCCTTCCAGCCTGCAGGCCCCGCAGACCCAGGAGCAAAATGGGATTTTAGACTGGCTTCGGAAACTGCGTTTGCACAAGTACTACCCCGTCTTCAAACAGCTCACGATGGAGAAGGTACGTTGGTTGCTAGCAGGCAGCAAGAGCGTGCTTGTTGTCTCAGGTAACCCGTCAATTTCTTTGGACCTCATTCCTAGAGGAACTGAGTTGGGTTTCTGCAGCGTGTGTGTCGTGGAGGCCATACCACCTGGTCCTTAACACCTGCAGATGCGTGTCCCCGCAAGTCCTGTGAGCTTGCTGGAGGGGCCGCGGATTTGAATTTGGAGGCGACCTGCAGCTGAAGCAAAAACTGGATCACAGTTGTCTGTAAACAGCTTTCTTAGGATAGTTTGGGGTCTTCCCAAACGAGACACTCACTGTCTGTGACTGAGGGCTATGTCTCCAGCAGCCCTTCAGTGGGTAGAGGTAGTGAATTGTGGGCCCCGCGTCCCCCTTTCTTAGACGCCCCTCAGCGTAGCCTTTTACAAGAGCCCAGTGCAAAAGGGTTGTCTGATGACCTGCCTTCATGTAGGCTCTTAGAGCTAAAGGAATAGATGAATTTATGTCTTTCAAGAAATCCTACATAGCAGTTATCTTTTACAATACAGTTTTGACAAGGAGCATTTTTTCACTGTTAAAAAAATTCTGAAATTTCTTAAGTTTCAGTGTCAATGGTAAAAGTAAATTGGACCTGTATGTGATGTTTGAACTCTGAGCTCCCCCTGCTGGATAAAGTGACTTGGTGCCTTTTATCTCTGCAAACGTTTCGTTTGTCCAAAAATCTGCAATTGAAGAATCTCGAAATCAAGCTTTTACTGCTAATAAAAAATACATTTTAAGTAAATTTTCAATACTCTCAGTTTAGGATTCACAAGTCTTAAAAACAACAGATTTTACTAACCTTGGTCATGATCAGTTTAAAAAGTTTTAGCGTAATGTATGAGTTGAAAAGGCTAAGATCACAAATCATGTTATGGACCGTTGTGAGAACCAAGTATCATCTTTTTTCTTAGTATGAGGCCAGTGAGTTAGGGCGCCGTTCAGTTTGGATGGCATCTACTTTTCTGGATCATTGGCTACCCAACAAAGTTGCTGTTGTCCCTAAAATGACCATGATCTCAAGAAAAAAGAGCCACTAAAGAAGACTGCTCCTGTCGCTGGCGGGAGAGCCCCGGGAGGGGAGACACTTCCACCAGCTGCATCTCTGCAGCAGTTGAGACGCAGACACTGTTTCAGTCTCCTGCCCGCATAGCACGGACCTTCCAGGTGCCCAGTCTTCACCCACCTGTCACTCGGACGCCTGTGCTGAAGGCTCAGTGGGCACAGCCCGTGACCCTCAGACGCACAATGAGCGTCTTATATTTTGGACCCTGGACACCAAGTCATTTAGCAAGTAAATGTTTGACAGCGATCCCCAGTCTTTTATTATCTACTTAAGTTTGATCTGTTTACATATCCTAGAGGTAGAATACATTTATGAAATTAAACTCCAAGTTCTTTGTCTTCAGAATCCTAATTAATTCTCACACTTTGTAATTTGTTTCTTCTGTGGAAGTTTCTGAGCCTTACGGAAGAAGATCTAAATAAATTTGAATCCCTCACCATGGGAGCAAAGAAGAAGCTCAAGACTCAGCTGGAGTTGGAGAAGTGAGTGTGAGATTGTTTACAGAATGTGTCTTCATTTTAGTTTCTAACATGCGGAACAGACGCTAGGACTTATTACTGCTGATTGCTTATCAAACCTTAATTAATGCTCTTAAGATTCTACAAATGTGGCTTTGGTTTGCTAGGAAGGACCCTTTAGAGTGAATCTGAGAAGTCAGAATGCATTATCTTCCACCCTGGAGATTATTTTGGCAGAAATCAGCCTTCTTAAGTAGAGACTGAAACACGGAGAGGCCCTGCATTAAGTAGAGACTGAAACACGGAGAGGCTCTGCATTAAGCAGAGACTGAAACACGGAGAGGCTCTGCAGCAGAACTGAACGCTCGCTTGTTGCTGTGCTTTCCTGTCGCACAGGGAGAAGTCAGAGAAACGGTGCCTGAACCCCTCGGCCCCTCCCCCAGTCAGCAGCAGCGGAGTGGCCCGCGTTCCCCCCACCAGCCACGTGGGGCCTGTGCAGCCGGTGCGAAGCAGCCATGCTGCAGGTGGGTGGGGCCGGGCGCGCCTGGACCTGGGACCCTTCGGAGGAGGGCCAGGCCACAGGTCACGCCCCTTTTCCCTTTCTGTTTTCTAGTGCTTAGAGTTACTTTTCATTATTTTAGTTTATTTTATTTTTAAATTAATTAATTTAACTTTTGGCTGCGTTGGGTCTTTGTTGCTGTGCGTGGGCTTTCTCTAGTTGCGGCGAGTGGGGGCCACTCTTCATTGTGGTGTGCAGGCTTCTCATTGCAGTGGCTTCTCTTGTTGCAGAGCATGGGCTCTAGGTTCGTGGGCTCAGTAGTTGGGGCGCACGGGCTTAGTTGCTCCACGGTATGTGGGATCTTAGTTCCCTGACCAGGGCTTGAACCCGTGTCCCCTGCATTGGCAGGTGGATTCTTGACCACTGAGCCACCACGGAAGTCCCAAAATTGGGACTTTGCTGTTTCCATTTTCTCATACTTAAGAGTTACTTTTCATTATTTTAGCTTTTATAGTTTCTGCGACAGGAAAATAGAAGGGACGTTTGTGTTAGAAGCTGGAGACTGGTGACTCGCCTGAAGTGGTTTGGGCAAAAGCATTAGACCCAGAAACTGCTCTGGTGAAAGGGAGAGAGTAGGAAGTATGCAAAATAGATGACAGCCTCGCCCCCGCCCCCGCCCCACCACGGCAGGTGTGGAGGCGGCTTCAGGCCGTTGCCCTGCAGGTCCATCCTGAAGTCCCTGATGCCACGCCACCAGCCTTCCTCCTCTTCTCCCTGCCGTCCTCTCCTCGGCAGGAGGGGGAGGGTCATGGTAACAGCTGTTCTGCTGTTTTCCTCATGCACTAGAAATATCAAGAGTGACAGTGAACCAGGAAGAAAAAATGTCAGTGCATCTTTTCAGTGCTTGTTTGACTGAAAAGGTCTTATGTCCCCGTCCTCAGGAAACGGAGGTGTCTGTCTGTGGAGTGTGCTTGTTGTAGCACCCGGTGGTTTGGGGGTCCTTTTCCTGTCCTGCAGCGTCTGCGTGGGGAGGCTGAGAGCACGGCCACGTGTGCGTCCGCCGCCTGGCGAACTTGTGAGCCTCAGCCCTGTATGAATAGGGACAGGATAGAAAATGAGCCCGATAGGCATGCATGCGGGTGGGAGAGCGCGCGGTCGGCGCCGGCTGGCACAGCCCCCGTCGGCATCCCGTGGCTCGCGGACCTTGGTGCCACCTCCGGGCTGTCACCTGTGCCTTCTCCGCAGCGCTGCGGGTGGAGGTGGCGCAGCCCCCGCACCAGACGGCCCGGGAAGGCAGCTCCTCTGAATGTTCCAGCTCCTCGCCCAGCCCGATGGGCGTGCAGGCCCGGGAAGAGAGCTCGGACAGCGCGGAGGAGAACGACAGACGTAAGCACGCCCCGTGTGGCTCGCGCTGTGCTGCCCCGCCCTGGTCTGCGGAAGCTGTGCTGACGCTGTTTCCACCTCTCTAGGTGTGGAGATCCACTTGGAGGGCTCTGACAAGGAGAAGCCTGTGATGCTGCTGAACCATTTCACTTCAAGTTCCGCCAGGCCCACAGCCCAGGTCCTCCCCGTGCAGAACGAAGCAGGCTCCAATCCGTCGGGCCACCACCCGCTGCCCCCGCAGATGATGACGGCGGCCTCGCACATCGCGCCCATCCGGATGCTGAACTCCGTGCACAAGGCGGAGAGGGGGGGCGCGGACATGAAGCTCCTCTCGTCCTCTGTGCACTCGCTGCTGTCTCTCGAGGAGCGCAGTAAAGTCTCTGGACCAAGAAGCGGCATCAAAGTGGACAAGAACTTTGGCAGCACCATGATGGACATGCTACCCGCGTCCACCCCCCATCAGCCCATGCAGGTCCTTTCTGGACTCACCGAGAGCAGCTCTGTGTCGCCCACCGTCTCCTTTGGTCCCCGCACCAAAGTCGTCCACGCGTCCGCCCTCGACAGGGTGATGAAGCCGGCACAGCAGCCGGCCCTGGTGGTGGAGACCAGCACTGCTGCCGCAGGGACGTCCAGCACCGTCTTCCATGTGGCTCGGCCACCCATCAAACTTCTGGTGTCTTCATCTGTCCCTGCAGACTCTGCCGTGTCTGGGCAAACGTCCTGTTCCGGCAACGTGCAAATAAGCGTGCCCCCTGCCATAATAAACCCTCGGACTGCTCTGTACACAGCCAACACCAAAGCTGCCTTCTCTGCGATGAGCAGTGTGCCCGTGGGCCCGCTGCAGGGCAGCTTCTGCGCAAACAGCAACACTGCCTCTGCCGGTAGCCACCCTGCCACGTCCTTTGCAAACATGGCCACCGTGCCCAGCTGCCCCGCCCCCAGCTCCAGCCCCGCACTCTCCTCGGTCCCCGAAAGCAGCTTCTATAGCAGCAGTGGCGGCGGCGGCGGCGGCGGCGGCGGCGGCGGCGGTGGTGGTGGCGGCTCCCCCGGAAACCTCCCCGCCTCGGCCCAGAACCACCACCACCACCACCATCATCAGCAGCAGCCGGCGCCCCAGCAGCCCGCGCCTGCCCCGCCCCCCGGCTGCGTCGTGTGCACGTCCTGCGGCTGCAGCGGGAGCTGCGGCTCGAGCGGCCTAACTGTCAGCTACGCCAACTACTTCCAGCACCCGTTCTCGGGGCCGTCCGTCTTCCCCTTCCCGTTCCTGCCGTTCAGTCCCATGTGCGGCAGTGGCTACGTGGGCGCCCAGCAGTACGGCGGCGGCGCCTTCCCGGTCGTGCACTCGCCCTACAGCAGCGGCGTGGGCCCCGAGCCCGTGCTGGGCGGCCAGTCGGCCTTCACCGTCCCGCCCGTGCAGAACTTCATGGGGGCGGCGGGCGTCTACCAGGCCCAGGGCTTGGTGGGTAGTAGCAACGGCTCCAGTCACAAAAAGAGCGGGAATCTGTCGTGTTACAACTGTGGGGCCACCGGTCACCGCGCTCAGGACTGCAAGCAGCCGTCCATGGACTTCAACCGGCAAGGTAAAGGCCCCCGAGGTGGAGAGCTCCAGACAGGAGCGTCCTTTCTGTGAAAGTAATAGTCAACTTCCTTTTTTTTTTAAAGCAAGCAAGAAGTGGTTTTTCAAATGCTCTCTGAAAAGGCACGAAACTCTTGATGGGCTGTGCAGCCCCCAGAAGGTCTGCTTTGGTTCTGAGACTGTCTCTGTGATTTCAGCCTGCTTCTCATTTTGGAGTGTGGCTAGCTGGCTGTGGCCCAGTGGCTCCTTGGTCTGTTATTTTTGTGCCACGTGACTGGGGAGGAAGCATGGGTGATTTAGTGCCACCGCCGCCGGTGTTTAACTGAGAACCGAGGGCGTGGCATGTGAGTTCAGGCGCTACAGGTGGAACTCGCTGTCCCCGCTTCTCTTCCCCCGTCTAGAGTGGCAGTGGCCATGGCCGTGGGCGTTGTGTGGCGGCTACGTGGTGTTTTCACTCTCTGTGCTGCATCTTCTTCCTTCCCCCTTTGCTACTCTTTCTTGTCTCCTTTAGTCAAGTGTGTGTCTGCTGTCGTTACCACACCAGGTTTGTTCTTGCTGTTTTCCTTGGAAAGATTAGGCTGGGCCTTGGGAAAACGGGTCCCAGCCTGCGACTGCTCACTGTGCGACCTTGGATAGTCAGCCACTTGCTTTCTGGAGACTTTTGAGGGTTGTTCCAGACCTGCCTGTGCCCCTTAGTCACCTGGAGAGCTTTACAGACAACTTGGAATCAGGTCTGGTGGCAGGTGGAGTGACTGTGGGCTGTGGGCCCCCCCTCCCCCGTTGATAGAGGTGGTGCTGCGTCTCCTGACGCAGCGAGCCCGGAGGCCTGTGGTGGCGGCCAGGCCTCCCTTGCCCTGTCCCAAGGAAGGGGGCCAATTCTGTGCTGTCTGAGCTCCCAAAGAATGAAGAAACAGACTGGGAACTCTTCAGTCTTTTTCACCCCTTCTCTGATTTGATAAACTTGTTAAGATAACGTGCAGTTTGCGGGGTGGAGCCAGGGGAGCTGGGAGTGGTCAGAACAGGTGGTCTGGATTTCCAGCACCCAGATCTTGACCAGTGACTCTGGAAATAACTTTGGACAGATCATGGCAGTAATTCTATGGTGATTCAAATTTGATCTCTTTTTTTCCCTCTCTAGGTACGTTTAGGTTGAAATATGCCCCTCCAGCAGAGAGTCTGGACTCCACAGATTGATATTTTTCTCTGGCAACAGAACACTATTAAGCCATGGAGACCTAAGGAAAATTAAATACAAAACTGAGAAGTCTAGTTGCTGTTGAGCTCAATATTTTTAATCCAAAGGTGCTTTACTTTACTAGACTGGATAGAAAACCTAGCGTAGGAATGCATCAAACTCAGTTTTATTGCCAAAATCCTAGACGGGAGCTTGATGTCAGGACTGGCCTAGTGGGTATCTCCACTGTGGGTGAAAGTTGGCCACCTCCACCCTTGGTTGCAATGCAGAGACCTCCCGTCTCCTGAAGAGCATTGCCGTAATTGGTCCTTCTAGGCTCACACGTAATTCCAGGGCAGCTACGTGAGGTTGGAATCGAGAACTGAAGGTCGGAGTTCTCCAAGTGGAGTTCTACCAGTCGGACTCTTGACACCCCTGGTGAGGGAAAATGTCGCCTTTGTTCTGTTCTGTTCTGTTCTGTTTCGTTCTTAAAGTGGTTAGGCACTAATCTCTGGGCTTTTTAAGGATTGCACTACTGAAGAATGTAAACCGATGTCCATCTCTGCAGTTCTGGGAGACAAACTCCCTGAGACCAGTCAGTGCAAGACGCTCAGAGAATCCGTTCTTAGAGTCCGCACCAGCAGGCTACACGATTTAGTACACAACAGAGATTTTAGTATTTCCTTCCCTCCTTAAAAGCACTTGTAGCAGTTTCAGGGTTTTTTTTTTCTTTTTTTTTTTCCTGCAAATAAATTTAAACTACATTATTAAATAGAAATAGTTACTTGCAACAACTTAATTTCTAAAAGGGTCCAAGTCCCAGAGAATCCCTAGTAGTCAAAGCTTTGAGGACACCTTCCTTCCCAGCCCTTCCGAGCTTTGAGTCCTGTCGTCTTCCACCACGAAGGAACTCTGGCAGAGACGCGATAGCGGCACACCTCGTGAGCGGCACTCATGGATGCTGCACGTCCTTAGCCAAGTTTGCAAGTTCTTTTATCTCCCATGGACTTCCCAAGGACCCCAAGGCTCACTGCTAATGGATTCACACTTGAGACAGACATTTCAACAACAATAATACAGTCCTATAATCTCTGAGCAAACGATTGGAAATTTTCTCCTGTCAACTTCTTTTGTATTAGGCTGTGTATCAATAGTTAGTTCCGTTAAAAATTACCTGGAAAACTACAATAGAAAGTGGTAAGACTCTGAAAGAGAATACACTGACAGGACAGAGCTACAAGATCTGCAGAAGTCTAGTTTTACCAAGGTGGGAAATCAAGTCCACCACACAGCTCTCAATTTCACCCCACTGCAATGAGAGCTTTTGGTCCGAAAGTTAGGGACTTAAAGCTTCCAGGCTAAAGGGAATTTTCTGCTCAAACAATATTGTTTTAAATGCTAAAGCCTTCAATATTAAAATATTGATTGGTAAGGTCTTGCCCAGGGATTTTCCAGTTGAATATTTATTTAAAAAAAGAAAATCACAATACTCAGACCACTCTTAAAATGGGACAATCAGCCTCATGTAAAATTGGTGTAAATCAAAAGAATACCCTAGAATTTGAGGCATTGTGATGTAAGGCTTCAAATTTTGAGATCAGTTTCCTGCTTCATGGAAACTAAAGCAGAAAGTTGTTACATTTTTTTAATGAAAGGCTTTTAGTAGAGTTTTTAAGAGTTTTATTTTAGTAGAGTTTTATTTCTATGCAATGCAGAATTGACAGACCTCTGTATTCTTCTCTCTCTTCCTGGTACACAGTATTACATACAGTTTTGAAGTAATGATGATGCTTACAACAGCATTTTGGGGGAATGTTACATTGATCTCTTAAATTATAAACACTACAAAATGTCAAAATTACGAGAACTGACACAACTTTGCCTTAAAGAGTACTAGACTGGAACTTGTCATATTATGTTTAAGGAAGACTTAGAGTGTTCGCTGATGTTTACGATTTTACTATTTCCGAAGGCCCTTACGGTGGCCTGGATGTGTGCTGAAAGCCAAACTTTTAAACTTTTTGGTTTTTTAAACAAAGAACTATTTTAAATAAATCCTATTTCAACACAGTGAAACTGTTGAAAGCCGTCTCATGACAAAAGAAAAAATCATATTTAGGTTTTTTGTTTTAGTGGTCAGTATTGGGGAATGAAAGTGTGTCTGTTGTTACCCTTATAACTGTTTTGATAAATATTAGAGGCTAGCGTTAAATACGACAAAAAATTAAAACGAACTTCAATTTGAAGTATGACATTCAAATTGAGGGAAATAAGTTCAGACATTGTGTGGCTGTGTTCCAGTCATCAGAGGTCTTAGAGGAACTTCCAGCTGTCTTTGAAAGTGCATGTGCAGAGTGACGTCTCCAGTGAGGCCGTTCCGAGTTGAGAGTGGTAAAACGTAAATGTGAGACACCAGGACACAGAGCATTCAGCTGCCGCTCCGTGAGACCTCTTCCCAAGTGAGTCCCATACTTGAACTTGGGAATATTTGCTAGCAGTATTCTCTGATGAAATTTCTCTCCAGAAGCAACCACAGTCAGTGAGCCTAAAGAACATTTGGCATTTCCTCAGAGGACGTCCTCATCAGCTAGAAACACAGATCAGACTGACCCTTGCAACTACTTATTTTCCTGAAATTGTGGGCTCAGTTTCCAAATGCTGTGGCAACCAGGTAGGTGTGGCACCAGCCACTTTGCTCTGTGTAGTCTGTCATATTTTAAAGTTTCTAACCCCATTTTTTATCTCCAAGAATGGGGAAAGTGGAATGTACAGATTGAAGTAGAATACAACGTTGGGATAAAACACTAATCTTTTTTTTTTTTTAAAGCAGAACACTCAATTTTCTACCTTATTTTCTAATTTTTATTTTATGATTATATTGAACATTGGAAAGTGTATAAATGTTAAAAACTTCTAATTGCTAAAGAGCACTGAGAAAATGGGAGCTAGCACTTAGAATAATAAAGAAAAAGCTATTTTCTTGAAAGCAGACATGTGATTGGGTATTTTAAAAAACCAGCATCATTTATAATCTCCAAAAAATTACACGAGTCAGCTTGTTAATACAGTAGTTAGTAGGTTCAGTATTTTAATTCACTATTTAGAATTCTAGGTCCTTTATCGCAAGAAGTCCACCTAGCTAGTTACACGGCACACTGCGTATGGAGCTGCATAGCGGGTAGTAACTTTGCCTGACATTATGCAGCTGTAATGCGTTCCTGTTTGAGCACAGGCTGACCGAGGCTTGCATCTGTCCACTCACTGCAGTGTTGCTAGTGAGCACTTGCTGAGCAGGAAGTGGGCCACGCCCTCCTCGCTCCCTGTCGTCGTCACTCCTCCTGCTTCCGTGGTGGCTTATTTGATGCCTTGCTAGTTTTACACACTGATAACTGATGGCGTTACGTGTTGAAGTCTTAAAGGTTGTAAGGGAAACCCTGACCCTGCTCAGCTCGACCACCCGTCCCAGTGGATGGGCCTGTGGAACCTGAGCGGGTTGGCCGTCCTTTCCAAAGTGCAGATGACTCCCAATGAATGAGGCAGGGGACATTTAAAGCCATGGGTTCTGAAGAGGCTCCATTACTGAAAAGCCCCGAGGTTCTGAATCAAAGTGAGTTATCTTTAATCAACACTCGCAAACTATGTACTGTGCTGGTTGAGGCCAAAGGTCAATGTTACTACACTGTTATTGGAGGGAGGGGTGCGCCTGCCAGGTCACCCCGGTGTTAAGAAGCCCCTCACATGCGTAAAGTTCTTAGATGCACAAAGACAGGCTTTGGTACTGAAACTGAAGACCTCGTGTACACTCAAGAATCTTCCCAGCTTCTATTGGACATATTTTCTTTTTAGGAATGAAGGAAAATTCTCCCATTTTTGAGCCATTCTTTTATGTCAATTCTACAAAATTGCATGTAACTTTATAAATATTTTTAAAAGATATAGTTTTGTAAATATTTAATATTCTGCTAATTTGATTTTGAATTGTAAATGTCAAGTATTCTGTTTTTGGGGTTTTTATGTTTTATTATACTTTGTTAAAAAGGAAAAATTGTACATTTTTAGAATGTTTTTATGAGTCAATTTAATGTACTGAAAATAAAAATTAAAAAAAAGAAAGAGCAGTCTCTTTTTATTAGGTCTTTGTCTCATAGAGTATGAAGCACACAGCCTTTCACATCACGATCCTCCAAACTAGGGAGTCTGACCTTTCCGCCTTCTTCCCAGCCTTGCAAAAGGGACACCTGGTCTTAAATCCATTTTCTGTCACGTTTCCTAGGTGTTTAAAAAATGTCCTTGCTGTGAATAGAAATGTGAATTGATTGGGGGTTGGATTAAAGATGTTCCAGCTCTCAGGTACCCGTGAACAATCAAGGTTATTAGCATTACTAGATCAAGTATCATTTGGACGTTTCCAAACTCATGATGAATGTGCCCTGCCGCCTAAGGCCACGTCCTCTCTGGACTTGGGCTGGTGCTGTGCTCGCCCAGGACTACGGTGCTGTCCTGAGCAGTGCCAGGCCCCAGAGGGAGAATTCTGGGGCTTTTTCCCCAGCAGGAGTCCCCATTTTCTCTTGGTCTTGTCGTCAGACCTGTCGTCACCCGGAGGAAAACGTGCACACGGTTCTCGGACTAGTCAGGGCCCCTGTCAGGTAAGTAGCATCAGGTGACACAGCTGGCCACTCCTGGCACCTGCTAGCAGCCCCTCTTGTTTGGTCACTTCCAGGGCCTCTGAGGGTGGAGGGCATGTGCGCATCTGCTGTTTGTACTGTACGCGGCTCCCCACACGGCCACCTCAGGTCCCATGTGCCGCACAACGCCCCACACACTCAGTACTTTTCGTGTTACACGTCTGTTCATTTAGATCAGGTTTTCAAGTGCCTGTTTCCACAAAACACCTAGGTCGCTCCCCCATCCCGTCTCCCCGTACTTCGTGGCACATCTGTACCTTTAAGAGAATTGAGTTTTTTGAAGTCAGTCAGGACCTTGACCAATGCGAGCGAGCGAGGCGCTTATGACAAGGCAGAGACCTTCAGAGGTGGGTGTCCCTCCACCCTGGCACAGTGAAACCAGCCTCAGCACTCCTCATTGGAAAGGATATGACCCACTTGGCTGTGGATGGTATAGACTGCAAGTCTCAAATGCTGATCCATTAAAGTGAACGTTGATGACAGTTTTTAGTTGTGCCTTTATTCACCTTAGTTCGTTAAAAATGTACTTGTTTTAAAGATCCTATAAATAGGGTAACCACCCACTAATGTGGGATATAAGTAAGTCACCCCTCTCAGCGTGGTACTTTTGTCTTTAAAAAGCATAGTTTCTTAAAGGAATCTTATCGGTCACATAGTAGTTACAAGAATGTCAGATATAATGATGTATACAATCTAAACAAGACAGGCTAATTAAGAATTTACATAATGTAAAAATATACATATGAAAAGTTAGCCACGTGGACAGATGCATGCATCGGGAAGAGTAGTTGAGATCGGGGTTGAGGGCCCATATGCGGTAATGTTGCTTTTTCTTCCTCAGTTACGATAAGTAACTGCCACTCACTGATACAAGTTGTCCACACACACGTCTAAATGCACAAGGGTTAATGGCGACCTGCCACTGTACAGTCGCAAGGGGGCCTGTGAGCCTTCTGCGACAGCTCTCACAAAAACGGTACATAGTGAACCCCATGCAGGTAGTAGGAAGCACTGGTTATTTATTCTAGTAGGACTCTGAAAATGCTTAACGTTTGACATTAATATCTGTGAAGAACATGTTTCCTTTTGCTATTTTCAAAACTGACATGCACATGGAGTGGGGGAATTCTGAGGACTGCTTGACCTAACTGTGATAACTGAAATACCCTTAAAGATACTTAATAACATATTTTAGTCACATACGTAACATAAAACACGGATCATCTACAGCTTTAAGCCAAAAGGTCGAGGAGGTGTATCTGAATTTTAATGCTTTTTGTTTCAGTATCCTGTAGCTTTCTACCTTTGTCCCAAAGAATGAAACCCATGGAACTGCTTGTTTATTTACCAAAGCAGGCACTATTTTGAGCTCTTAAGAGAATATTCAAAACAAAAAAAAAATGTCATTCTCTTTCTCTAGGTCTTTTGAGAAACTTGACCAAAATTATAAATTATTCAAGGTTCCTGTTGAGCAGTGGTATTTTTCTGCGTTACTGCCTAGAGAACAAACCAAATGAAAACTTTATGACAAGAGCACTGATGTGAAATACGCTTATTAGCAATCAGGAACCCTGGACAGCAGCTCAGCTTTCTTATTTCCTATACACTCGCGTCCACCCTGCTTTCTGCCAGCTATTATGGCAAATGGGCTGGGGCTGGGGGTTGGCTATGCCTGACGATTTAGGCTTAAAGATCCTCTTAAGGAGATCTCTCTAGTTGAGTAGAAACCCTTCTATAAAAAGCTGGCAGGTTCTCTTCTCTAGAGAGAAGACTGAATGTCTCTCTGAATGCTCAAATTGCAAGTTCCTTTTGGGGGAAAAACATTAAAATAACTTGAAGGTCTATTTTATTGGCAACTTAGAATGCAACGTATTTTATTTTTAAACTTCTAAATGTGAAAACAAGACAGCCTAGGTTAAATAATGAAGTTTCCCAAAGCTGAATGTGCTCATTTGGAGCCCAGCTTTTCTGCCTGAAGTACAAAAAAACAACTTGCTAAAAACTCCTAGGCAGGAACACTACTACTGTTTTGATGATCTGTGATTAGGTGAACTGATCAATCTCAGTTGGTAACATCCCTTTTTTATTCCTTGGTAAGGGTTTAAATTCTAGAACAGACACATTTTCTTTTAGTCTTACACAGACAATTTCATTCCAAAAGTCTCCTGAGAGGCGTATACCATATACAGGAATCCATCTTCATCCTTCTCGCTTTCATACACTTCACAAATTGGCGTGGACACACTCACCATGCTATGTCCATTCACTAACAGGAAGAAGGCTTGATTAGCGTTGAGCTGTAAGCGCCTTCTGTTGAAAGAAAACGTTAAGAAATACTGATACATCAATACCTAGGGAGAATGTGTAAAAAATATCACCCACCCTGGATCAATATAAAAGTATAAAGATTTTGGGCTTCCCTGGTGGTGCAGTGGTTGAGAGTCCACCTGCCGATGCAGGGGAAATGGGTTCGTGCCCCGGTCCGGGAAGATCCCACGTGCCGCGGAGCGGCTGGGCCCGTGAGCCATGGCCGCTGAGCCTGCACGTCCGGAGCCTGTGCTCCGCAACGGGAGAGCCCACAGCAGTGAGAGGCCCGCAAAAAAAAAAAGCGTACCGCCAAAAAAAAAAAAAAAAAAAAAAGTACAAAGATTTTGTAAATGCTGCTTTTGGCAAAATGAAATATATGCCTTACGATGACTTGAATGTTTCTTCTCATAAGACACAGGATGTTTTCTACGACTATATGCATGGTAAGTATTAATGATAATCCTTGCTAGATCATTCTTACTACTTTCCTGAGGCCAGTTTTATTTATTTATTTTGCTAATTAATTATTTATTTGTTTTTGGCTGCGTTGGGTCTTTGTTGTGGTGCGCAGGGCTTCTCACTGTGGTGGCTTCTCTTGTTGCGGAGCACGGGCTCTAGGCACGCGGGCTTCAGTAGTTGTGGCTCGTGGGCTCCAGAGCGCGGGCTCAGTAGTTGTGGTGAATGGGCTTAGTTGCTCCACGGCATGTGGGATCTTCCCGGACCAGGGCTTGAACCCGTGTCCCCTGCATTGGCAGGCGGATTCTTAACCACTGCGCCACCAGGGAAGTCCTGAGGCCAGTTTTAAAACTAGTATGCTATCTGAGTAGCCACCAGTGTCTAATGTGATAAAAATAGTTCAAAATATAATTTACAAACTAAGATCTAAGCTGATGCAATTTATTACCATTGGACCACGTCTACATTCTCTTAACTTATTTTCCTATATAAAACTTTTCTGATTAAGAGACATCTACATAGATGTTATGATGAAAGGATCAGAAGGGACTTGAGATCCAGCAGGTAAGAAATAGAAAAACTCAGAAGTGAAATGTCTTACAGTTTTATTAAGTTGCATAGATTTTTATCAGAGCTAGACTGAAGATTTATCTGTAAGCCTGATAAAGAATGAGAAGTTACCCAAAGAAATAAAGTAAAAAGATGATAAAATACCTAATTATCTTGATGAGCTCACTCATGTTGACATGATCAGGCACCAGGAACTTTGTTTTATCCAGGACTGGAAGCTGCTTCTCACCTTTGTATCGTTCTATTATTACCTAGAAAAGAAGCCAGAAAAGTGATTTAAAAATAGCCGTTAACAAAGAAAAACCGGTAAGATACGTCCTATGTTGTAGCTGGCACACGCCAAAATGGGGTTTAAAACAGCACTTCTGTTCCTTACGAAATATGGTGCACGAGCCAACATGTCTGCCGTCAGGGAGGGGCAAGGTAGCCCTGAGGTGGGGAAAGAAACTTTGCTATAAATTCTGGTATTTGGAACCATGAAAATATACTACCTAGTCAGAAAAAGACCCCAAGCCTTATAACAGCAGAGACGCTGGGTACCAGCTCTAAGTGTAAAGATCTGAATCTATGCCAGTTCTACATCACCATTTCCTGTGACATGACGAGAGTCTTTTAATAAAACTTTTATTAGAAGCGTAAGTAAGACCTTAACTCTGGTAATAGACTCAAATCCTAAGTAAATATTTGAGAAGCAGAGACCATGATTAGCTGGTCTGGAGATACTTTTTTTTTTTTTTGCAGAAGTCTCGAAGATCCTGCCATTTTGATAAAATATCCTTGATGAACTCTGCAGGGAACAAAAATAGTTCCACATTATGACTTGAAATAAATCCATTAGCTCCTTGCCATGCTTCCTCCTTTCCATAAAGGAAAACATTTTTTCTAGTTCTAAGCCACTTTATGTCGTCTCTGACAGCAAACTGGTGACTGCCCTTGAGCCTCAATGCTACCTGTTTACTGAGCACCAGAGACAGCCTTCTCCACGTAGAGCAATTCTTTACCCTGTCGTGACAATGAGAAGTTGTAAGATAGGAATGGAAAATCTTCAGAAGAGGGAAAAACGCTTGTATGTACATTGTTGCGCTGCACGGGGCCTGCATGAGGTTCTGCGTAAGGCCAGGTCAAGCTGTCGTCACCCTCCCTGGTAAGAGCAATAGCTTTATCTCTGAGGCGTGTTCAGAACATGGTATCTACAAGTATGAATGTGCCTTCTGTAAAAAACCTAAAACTACTAGCAGAAAAGACGACTGTAGATATATGCAGACATTCACATTTCAGAAGGAGGCTATGGAACAAATACTGGCAGACTGTTGGGCTGGCTGTTTGTCTCCAGTGACTGACGAGTACCTGCTAGCAAAGAGACACAGCAGGTACTCAAAAGTGAAGAAAAACCTTGAAAAGGAAATTACCCAGAAGCCTCATCCCCAGGCCGTATGTTGGCCCTGAGTGTGAAGACAGACTGAAATTTCCAACCAGTCCAAGAAACGTATCTTCTAACTACAGAATCCTACAGTCACGACACTGCTGAGCAGACCCATCCTATTCTCCCTTCTGTGCACCTCACAACCCCAGCCCCACTGATCTTCCCATCTTCTTTTCCCCCACTTTGGTATGAGATGATCAATCAGAAAGCCAACCATGAAAGCTTCTGCAGAATTTAGCAGTGGAGTTTCTTTGGAAGTGGTCTGTAAGAGGTAACAAGCATGTCCCCAGAATTATGCAAAATTTTCCAACCACATGGGTGGATTCTCTTCCCATTGTGTAGATGAGGATATGGCAGCTCCTCTCAGAATTTTAGTAATGAGCCCAAGATCACTTAGCAACCTTGAACCTAAGGCCTGAACTCAGCCACTGTCTGAAGCCAAAAGCTCCTTGACCATTTCTCTCTAGACCTAGTGCCTCAGCAGAAACCTATTTAAGGTCCACCACCAAAGGATCCAGGGCACACAGGACACTGTTGGCTGGGCACAGCAATAAGCATCTGAGGTCCCTACACATCACAGGAGCAGCATCTTTCCTCAATCCTGCAAAGAAATAAAATATAAGGAGAGACTTCTTTCTCTGGGGCATCAAAGTCAGGCAGCCTGGAATGCGCCGTCACATTTAAATCTTGAGGGCTACTGATTTTCCCACAGCAGTAGTCTCTGCTTGCTTCAAAAGAGGGTGGATACCAACTTTCACTGATAAAATACCAACAGATCTAGCCCCTCTATCCCTTCCCCCGCAAGTAAAATACCCTTGATTTGTGAAGTGTGTAACATTAACACAGTAAACTCAGACTTAGGAGGAAACAGAATGTGATTAGATTAAACTGTAGATTAAGGTATCTCCATTCTAGGTCATGAAACTGACACACCAGTTGCATAGCTGAGGATTCCTATAGAAACCCATCAGGTAGGGACTTCCCTGGTGGTGCAGTGGTTAAGAATCTGCCTGCCAAGGCAGGGGCCACGGGTTTGATCCCCAGTCCAGGAAGATCCCACGTGCCACGGAGCAACTAAGCCCGTGCACCACAGGTACTGAGCCTGCATGCCTAGAGCCTGTGCTCCACAGCAAGAGAAGCCACCGCATGAGAAGCCCGCACACCTTAACGAAGAGCAGCCCCCCATCACCGCAGCTAGAGAAAGCCTGTGTGCAGCAATGAAGACCCAACGCAGCCAAAAATAAATAAATAATCAAACAAATAAAAAATAAATAAATATAAATTAAAAAAAGAAACCCGTCAGTTAGTCGCACATAGCAGCACTGTACTAAAGTTGTATTTAAGCCGTGCTCTCTTCCGCGTACATTAATAACAACTGAAACAGAGACTACCTACCGGGATTTTGGTAGGATGCTGCTCTCGGATAAGTCGGACATCTTCTACTCTTTGTTCTGCAAAGGAAAGGAAGAAACACAGGCATTATTAAGGGCCAAAAATGCAGCTTCTTTCCTGCATTTTTACCTGGTGACTTCCATATCTGAATCCACCTGTCCTTAGCTGTGGCAGAGCAAAGCAGTAAAGACATCTTCCCTAGAACTGAGAGAAACCAAACACTAACACTTCATACCTGGCAAAGGTTGGTATACAAGATTAACATACAGAAATTGGTTGCATTTCTTTACATTAACAATGAGATATCAGAAAGGGAATGTAAAAAAAACTACCTTTTAAAATCACACCAGGGACTTTCCTGGTGACTCAGAGGTTAAGAATCTGCCTGCCAATGCAGGAGACACGCGTTCGAGCCCTGGTCTGGGAAGATCCCACATGCCGCAGTGCAACTAAGCCCGTGCACCGCAACTACCGAGCCCATGTACCTAGAACCCGTGCTCTGCAACAAGAGAAGCCACCGCAATAAGCCCACATGCTGCAACGAAGAGGAGCCCCCGCTCGCCACAACTAGAGAAAGCCTGTGCGCGGCAACAAAGACCCAACGCAGCCAGAAAAAAAAAAAACACACCTTAGGAATAAAGCTGACCAAGGAGGTGAAGGAGTTATACACTGAGAACTATAAAACATTAATAAAAGAAATTAAAGATGATTCAAAGAAAGAGATATCCCATGCCCTTTGATTGGAAGAATATTGGTGTTTGGTTTTTTTTGGCTGCACAGCATGTGGGATCTTAGTTCCCTGACCAGGGACTGAATGTGCACCCCCTGTATTGGAAGGGCAGAGTCTTAACCACTGGACTGCCAGGGAAGTCCCTGGAAAAATATTGTTAAAGTGGCCACACTACACAAAGCGATATACAGATTTAATGTGATCCCTATCAAATTACCCATGATATTTTTCACAGAACTAGAACAACTAATCCTAAAGTTTATACGGAACCATAAAAGACCCAGAATTGCCACAGCAATCCTGAGGAAAAAGAGCAAAGCAGGAGGCATAACCCTCCTAGACCTCAGACAATACTCCAAAGCTACAGTAACCAAAAGTGTGGTACTGGCACAAAAGCAGACATATGGATCAACGGAACAGAGCAGAGAGCCCAGAAATAAACCCACACACCTATGGTCAATTAATCTTCAACAAAGGAGGCAAGAATATACAATGGAAAAATGACAGTCTCTTCAGCAAGTGGTTCTGGGAAAGTGGGACAGCTGCATGTAAATCAATGAAGTTAGAACACACCTTCACACTATGCACAAAAATAAACTCAAAATGGCTTAAAGACCTAAATGTAAGAGAGGACAACCATAAAACTCCTAGCTAGAAGAGAGCAGAGGTAAAACATTCTTTGACATAGATCACTGCAATGTTTTCATAGGTCTCCCGAGGCAATAAAAATAAAAGCAAAAATAAACAATGGGACCTAATCAAACTTACAAGCTTTTGCACAGCAAAGGAAACATTAAAAAAGAACCGAAAAGACAACCTACAGAATGGGAGAAAATACTTGCAAATGATGCGACCGACAAGGGCTTAATTTCCAAAATATACAAACAGGTCATACAACTCAACAAAACGAAGAACCCAATCAAAAAATGGGCAGAAAACCTAAATAGACATTTCTCCAAAGAAGACATCCACGAAGACATCCAATAGGCACATAAAAAGATGCTCAACATCACTAATTATTAGGGAAATGCAAATCAAAACTACAATGAGGTATCATCTCACACCCATCAGAATGGCCATCATCAAAAAGTCTACAAATAGGGCTTCCCTGGTGGCACAGTGGTTGAGAGTCCGCCCGCCGATGCAGGGAATGCGGGTTCGTGCCCCGGTCCGGGAAGATCACACATGCCACGGAGCAGCTAGGCCCGTGAGCCATGGCCGCTGAGCCTGCGCGTCCAGAGCCTGTGCTCCGCAACGGGAGAGGCCACAACAGTGAGAGGCCCGCGTACCGCAAAAAAAAAAAAAAAGGAAATAATGCCACTTGCAACAACATGGATGGACCTAGAGATTATCATAGTAAGTCAGACAGAGAAAGACAAATATCATATATGGTATCACATGTAAAATCTAAAAAATAATACAAACGAACTTATTTACAGTAAAAGGGTCTGGAGAGCTTCCAGGTGGCAGGAGAGTGCAGTCACCAAACTCCATGGAGACAGAAGCTCCTGTGCTCAGCACTCTTCCGGACCTTACCCCATGCATCTCTTCATTCAGCTCTTCACCTGCTATGCTTTAATATCCTTTGCAATAATCTGATAATCTAGTAATTAAAGGCTTTTCCTGAGCTCTGGGAGCCACTCTAGTAATTTAATCAAACACAAGGTGGTCTTGTGAAACTGATTTATAGCTAGTCAGAGCAAGGACCTGTACTTGCAATTAGCCTTTGGTGGGGGGCGGGGGGGGGGCTGTCAGGTGGGACGGAGCCCTTAACCTGCTGGATCTGAGGCTATCACCAGGTAGCGCTAGAATTGAGTTAAACTGGATGACAACTAGCTGAATTGCTTGTCTGGTGTCAGAAGTGAACCGCAGCGTTTATGGAGTACTGCAGAGGGGACACAAAGGAAGAGTTTTCCTTTCTATCATCCTTAGAACCCCGCTCTATTTCTAGGGGTGTCATGGATACTTCAGCATTTCCCTCAGCCCTAAGACCTGTCCCTATGTCTGTGCTACCCCAGAAAAGACGCTCTACCATCTACACTTAGCTATCAGCCACCTTCACAACAAAAACCTCCATCTTGTCAGAGTAGATTTCACAAGCAAGGGGAAATCACAATTTAATTAATTCACTGTAGCCAATAAATAGTAAGTTTAATACACCCCGAAATGTTTCACATTTAAAAGCTCTTCCAAAAAAATTTAAAAGGTTCAAGGAATCATTCAGGCATAAGGGGGAGAGAATTTTTTATGCAAGGAAAACAGGTTTATTTTGGTGAGTGGAGCAGGAAAAAATAAAATGGGCTCTAAATGTGGGGCTTCAAAGTCAAACTACAGCGTCAAAAGTTTTCTTTATCTTGATTTATCCCCAAAATATGATCCAAAAAGGAAGGCGAAAATGATTATTTTCATTAAAGGTGGGACAACAGAGGAAGACAAGTGACTTCCCTAAGGTGAAAAGAGTAGTACCAAAGTCCTGCAGGAATGTCTTTAGCATCCTGGCCAGTTGTAATAAAAATCCAGTGGTGAGCCCAGAGTGATTAAATAAATATGGTATATGCTGACGCCTAACTCTGAATAGAAGGCTGTTTTTAGAAGCCAACTGTATATTTAACAAGAGAATTACCAACGCCACTGGATCAAAGGCACACGAGAGCACTTCTTTTACTCAATTATTTTCTTAATGCTGTGATGATCTGTTTATCATTTGCCTTTCTCAACAGACTGCCCCTGGCGGTCAGGGATCCAGCTCTAGTCACGTCTGTATTCCCCAGGGCTCAGGCTTGTACGTGGATGATATGCTTCCCCAGATTCCTCTTCCTGTCTCTAAGACCGCTTATAAGCCTTACAAAAATAGAAACTAGGAGTCTAAGGTGTCTTATTTGCAAAGATGCTTTGAGATAGATTCCCTAGGGCATTTAAAGTAAGGCTTACATATATTTTCCAGGATTTAGTTCACTGAAGTGGAACCATAAATATTTTCCCCGATACGCCTATAAATAAAAACCATAAAATCCCACCCATCAGTGAGTGACACAGCTTAAGAGCAGGGAGTGTTACCTAGGTGTTGGCATAAATCTCCTTCTCCAGTCTCCCTGTTACATAGCTGGAGCTATTTATTCTAGACCATCACATGAACTTCCGAGACATGCAGACCTTTTGTTATTGATGGTGAAGCTTAAGATCTAGGTTTAACATTGAATCTCAGCAAAATGATGTCTAGGAGACAGATGTGTTATTAAACTAGGGCAACCCTAGAAGAAAATGGAGTGAGATTATGACATTTGAGAAGACTGAATCCAAAAATGTTTGCTCAAATACAACTTCTGAAGTTGATAAAAATTTTCAAACCATTTGTAAGGAAACACTATTGCCTCTTGACTCAGAGTGTTGGCCCACTTCATGTACTGGAAATGATGGCTACCTACTGGAGGACAGAATTCCTATCAGAAGGGTACAAGTCCAGACTCTGCCACTAGGTGGACCATGATTTCCACCTCTCAGGGCCCCACCCAGTTTCTTTGGCCACAAAAGTAAGTGGTTGTTTTGGGCGAGCCCTAAGATTCATCTCAACCCTTTTAACCCTGGTAGAATATATCACAGCAGAGATATACTCAATTTTTAATTAACCTAAACTCACTCACTTGGGAACAGTACTGTTCAAGCTAACTGGGGCTGGTCTTAGTGTCTATAAAAAAGGTATCTCCAGGGCTTCCCTGGTGGCGCAGTGGTTGAGAGTCCGCCTGCTGATGCAGGGGACGCGGGTTCGTGCCGCGGTCCAGGAAGATCCCACATACCGCGGAGCAGCTGGCCCCGTGAGCCATGGCCACTGAGCCTGCGCGTCTGGAGCCTGTGCTCTGCAACGAGAGAGGCCACAACAGTGAGAGGCCCACATACCGCAAAAAAAAAAAAAAAAAAAAAAGGTATCTCCAAACAACTTATTTCCCTCATTTACTGTGTTACAAATCTCTGAAAATTGTCAGTGCTGATTACCATAATCAGTAGCAAGGAAAGGCAGTAGCCATTAAATGATGTGATATTTTTCTGCAAAATGACTATTTTTTTAAAAATTATTTTTATTTATTTGGCTGCGTTGGGTCTTCATTGCCGTGCGTGGGCTTTCTCTAGTTGCGGCGAGCAGGGGCTACTCTTTGTTGAGGTGTGCGGGCTTCTCACCATGGTGGCTTCTTGTTGCGGACACAGGCTCTAGGCACGCGGGTAGTTGTGGGTCACAGGCTCTAGAGCGCAGGCTCAGTAGTTGTGGCGCACGGGTTTAGCTGCTCCGCGACATGTGGGATCTTCCTGGACCAGGGCTCAGAACCTGTGTCCCCTGCATTGGCAGGCGGATTCTTAACCACTGCGCCACCAAGGAAGCCCTGCAAAATGACTATTAAAGAGCCCTTTTAAAAATAGGGGGGGATGGGGTTAATCCTAGGAGTTCTCTTCACAAGGAGAAAATTTTCCTTTTTTATTTTATCTATGAGAAGATGCATGTTAGCTGAACCTATTATGGTAATCATTTCACAATATATGTAAACCAAGCCATCATACTGAATACCTTAAATTTATACAGTGATGAATGTCATTTCTCAATAAAAGTAGAAAAAAAAGAATCAGAGTCAGGAGACCAGGGAGAAAAAAAGGAGGAGTGGGAGTAAAGGTGAACAAAGAGGAAACTCCACAAATAGACTAATGGAGAAAAAAATGAAAATGAAAAAAAATACCTGCTGGTCTACCCTCAAGGCCACAGGCACCAGGGGAATTCCTTCTAATTCGCTATTTTATTCTCATTTATTCTCACTTTTATTCTAGTTATTCCTCACCTTTCCTACTCTTACCACCTACTCTTCTTGAGCGATTTTTCTAGCTAACCTAAAAATACTCTAAGCAAAAAGAAAGTAACTATAGTATTGGTCATGAGAAAATGGGCATCTTTCCCATACAAATGTCCCCAGTTAGCTTTCAATGCCAGAGTCTGTAAGGACAGAAGCCAGATACAACGGCAAATCTGCTCTAAATGCTGTTCTCATGGCTGCATAAAAAGTAAGCAGTATTCATGAGTATCAACTTGAGTTCATGAACGTCACTAAAGAGAAAATTTCTTTAAAAAAAAAAAAAGACACGTCTAAGTTTTGCTAACCAACCACTTCAAGAGGCTGAAAGGATATGCTCCACAGGTCAGCGTGAATTTCATCTACTGGAGCTTCCAAGGCACAAGAAACAATTATCAATAACGAGATCTACAAAACCATATCCTAGCTCAAGTGAATGCTCGGCTCTTTCTAGACTCCAGGAAACTAGACAAAAGTAGACGAAAGCGATACTTACGGCTCAAGCTCTTAAAGATTAGAGCAGGAAGGAACGCTGGTGCCGCCCTACTCCACCTGGCCTTCCAGGGCTGAGATAAACAAGCCCTACACGGCGATATGCAAGGAGGCCACGTTGTTACTGCAGAACTGTCTTGCTTAAAGGGAGCACCAATCACTTCCTTCCCATGGGTTTTGTGGAGGAGTAAATATTGTGATGGTGTCACCTCCAGTTTCAACCAAATGCCAGCAAGCTAAGTGGGGATTCTAGCCTGAACTGGGAGAGAACGGATTCGCCGCTGCTCTCAAAGAATGCTGTCGCCCGCCGGTTAGAAGAGCCACCCACCCTAGCTCTTGTGCCACAAATAGGACCAAGACGTCCCGGCCACGCGGGGCTGCAGGGGAAGGGGCAGGCGTGAGGAGGCGCGGCCTCGGAGTCACTCCTCTCCACGGAGGGCCTGACGCGTAAAGGGACCAGGTGTCACCCGGACGACGCACCAGAAGACGACTGCCTTGCACCCCCGCTGCCACCACTTCGGAGAACCTGTCCCAGCCCGACGCCCGGGCCAGCCTCCCCTTCAAGGAGGACACCCCCTGCGCGGCTCGCGCTCGTCTCGTCCTGGGGACCTAACACCCCAGGGCTGGAGGGCTGACGGGCCCCGAGCCCACAACCCGCCCGGCCTCCCGGGGCCAAAAGGTGATTCAGCAGCTCCGCGCCAGTGCGCCCTCGGCCCCTCGGCCCCCGCACTCCGGCCCCTCGGGCCCGCAGTCCCCTGGGCCCGGCAGCCCTCGGCCAGTCAGGCCCCCGCCTCGGCCCTTCGGCCGCCCGGGCCCGGCCCTCCCGCAGCCCCCGCCTCAGCCTGGCTCAGCCCCTCAGCCCTCGGCACCTCGGCCCGTCCGCCCTCTCCGGAGCCCCTCTGCCAGGGCCGGCCCCACCGCCTCGGCCCCTCAGGCCCCCGACCCTCCGTCAGCGGCCGGCCCCGCGGCACCCACCGAAGGTTCGGCGCTGTTTGAAGGTTTTCTCCGACGGCATGGCGCGGCAGGCTGGGCGGGGGCGGCGAGGTGGAGAGTCCCGGCGGCTCCAGGCGGTGGCTGAGACGGTTCCGACTGTGGCGACAGCGACGGCTCTTGTGTCTTCTCAGCCCGCAGCCGCGTCAGGTGACCTGCGCGGCGTCCCGGGAGGCGGGGCCAGGAGCGGGCCGCCGCCGTCGCCATGGCGGGCGTGGCGGAAGCAGGACGAGCGCCGCGCCGGGGGAGGGGTCGGGGCTGGCGGGAGTGGGGGCGGTCGGCGGCCCGCGTGGGGAGCGTGAGCGCTGGATCAGCCTGTGACCCGCGGAAAGGCGCCGCGCAGACACGCACGGTGCTGCCCCTGCGGCCGAGCTTCCGCGACTCGGCCTCGCTCCTGTTCCCGGTGCCGGTTCTGATGCCTGGTGATGTTTGCACCTGAAAATAAAGGGGTGTTGTGCCCCTGCCTCCTTTGGGGCTGCTGGTGCTTTTTCGCCCGCGGCTTTTTGTGTCTTTGTTTTCGTTGGCTTCCACGTCAAGTACGTCTCAGTTTTCTCTTCTTTTTTAAGGAAACTGTCCACTGGTAACTTCCGGCACGCATTGTCCCAACTAGGAAAAGAACCGCAACTGTGTTATTTCAGGTTATGGTCGGTAAAGTCCGGCCCTGGAGAAAGTCCGTGCCCTGAGCTCGGCATCCGACCTCAGGTAACTCAGGTGGTCGAATGAGCCCTGGGCATCACCTTCGCTGACAGGGCGCGGGCCTGCCCACACCTGGGCAGGGTTCACTGCCTTTCATTCATCTCTGCTGGTCTCAGATACGGAGTCTTACCCGTGTTCACACCGCTCAGTCTTTCAAACACTAACTAGCTGAGCTACCTTGAATACGTAACCATTTTTCTCAGTCTCCGACTCGTGTGTAAGAGGGCAATACTATTTTAGAACTCCAAGTGCTTTCTGAGGAGCAAATGAAAGGGGCCTGGTAGAATATAGATACTACGCAACATTTAGTTATCAAATCAGTTATTGCCCAACTCAAACATCTGATAAACAGGTATCTGAATGAACAGCACGTGATTCTTTGGCTGTTTTTGCTGTTTAATATTTCACACTTTGAAAGTATTTTCCCCTTTTTGAGTTTGTAAAAGCCTTTCTTAAAATGTCTGTTTCATAAAGTAATTGGATTGTGCTAATATACAGTTATTATACAAACATACAAAACCTACTAAAATATATTTCTCAAAGGGGTTCCAATGCACCTGGAATTTCTTTCTTTACAGAGTAGCCAAGTATCTTCTATAATTAGCTGCCAGAACAGTGATGTTAGTTGTAGCTCTGTACTGTGCCACTATTTACGAAAGAAAAGTGCATTTGTGCATATGTCACTTTCCCAGGTTTTTTTTTCTCCTCTTTCTGTCACAGCTCTTTACCTTGAAAAATCTCTAATAGTGTACAGCTAATAAAGATGACTTAAACATTCTGTCTGTTTTCCAGTGTTCCAAAGGAAGGTTTTAAGCTCCAAGTGTACTATCTTGGTTGTTTTTGATTTATTCTGTGACGATGAGGGGGGCGCGGGGAAATCCAGTAAGTGTACCTACCTTCTGCCAGACACAGAATGATCAGTTTCGAAGTCTTAAATGATTGCGTGGACTGTGTATTGCTTTCTTTTCTGGGTTTTTATGATATTGAGTATTGACGGGTGAGTGCTTTTTTGGCTTAATTGGTAGTTTGTAAGAAATGGACTTTTTGTTCCCTTGCTGGACAACTGTTCCAAATGCAAGAGGAGTGAAAAAAAAAAATCGATATCAGGCATCTGGAGCTGGGGGGAGGGGAAGGAGAGTTTCATATTTTCCCAGTCCCTTAGGCATCCATAAAGCTTTACCAAATAACCTCAGGCCTTGGGTTCACTGCCCCAGGGATTACCTCAAGGGCTGTGATAGAGATGGGACAGGATTACTCTTTGTGATTTTCAAGTACTGAAGTGCACATTTACAGTGATTGCTATGCTATTAGCTCCACTTTCTACTTGAATCTAAAACCACACTTCCCTATAGGTGTCTCAGAAAAATCATCCAGAGCAGTTGGTGTGTAAAGGTGTCTCACGAGCATGTAAGAACAACACATTGAAATAAAATATAAATTATATTTAGTTTACTAATTTAGTCATATGCAAATAAATATCAATCAAGAAGTACCATAACTTCATGTAAAATTTGAAAACAAGTGTGCTTGAGTGTATGTGAAAAATTTCATGTGCCCCCAGATTGCAGTTTTGTTTTTGTTTAGTTTTGGCTGTGCCATGTGGCATGAGGGATCTTAGTTCCCCGACCAGGGATGGAACCCGTGCCCCCTGCAGTGGAACTGCAGAGTCTTAACCACTGGACCACCAGGGAAATCTCCCCCCAGATTGCAGTTTAATATATGTTCGACGTAGTAAATGATATTCAGAGTGGTAAATTAATATCATGATCTATTTTAAGCTAGTTAATATAAGAATAGTACGGTTTATTTTTAAACGATTAACAAATATTACTCTTCTTTGAAATAATCCACATACAGTAGAAAAGACCGCATCTGTCATGTGAATTTATTCAGTGTTTTCTCCAGAAATCTCATGGTACTCTTAAGCTATTAAATAATCATTCTAGAAAACCAAGCAGTGTCAGTTTTAAGTAACTCTTGCCCTATTTCTTTCTATAAGGTAACAGCTAGAAATTGAATATGATGTCCCAGCATTAGTGAAGTAACATGCTGTAAATCATGCTGTCTCGCTATTTCTAAGAATCTGTTAAACGAGGCATGAAAAAAAAACAAAAACACGAAGCGTGAAACATTAACTGGCGGGGCAGAACACGTTAGGGTTATTTTGCCACACTCAGTATGGAGGGCAAGTCACACTGAGACTTAGTTCAGCTCTTCAGGCCTGCCCGGCCTGTCCTGCCTCTCTTCTTTCTGATTGGGAAAGATATTCCACCCTCCTTGCTGTCTGGGCCACTATTGGCCAGTGGTCCAATCAGTCTTGTGTCATCTCTGCTCTTTAGCTAAAGTAAACAAACAAGTATTGCTCAAGAGCAGTGTTCCCGCTGTTCTCAGAAAGGACTCAGCCAGGAGGGTTTTGCAGTTGATGCTCCATAGCTTGCAGTCCTTAGGAGTGTCTTCACCAGGTCCAGGAGGGATTGTCCGAAGCGAGAAAGGCACCATGTGGAAGTGCTTCCTCTCCCAGGACGCTCTGGCTCTGGTGTACAACTTCAGAAACCAGCACACTGGTGCATGCAGGAAAGTGATCTCAAATCACTCCTAAAACCTAACATTGTCTCTTAAGTGAGTGTGTAACAACTAATGGAGCTGGCAGGCATTCCACAGGGTTTTCTCTGTTGTAGTTTTTTGCTTGTTTAATTCCAAACAAATTCTGAAGGATTGCTATTTTTCCAGCTTTTTGCCCATGTTGGGACTAAAGGATGTAATCATTGAGACTCTTATTTCACACCTCAAACCTCTTGTTTAGCCTTTGAATATTTTCCCTTCTTTCCATTCACCTTGACTGTTTCTTCTGAGCAGTGGGCAAGATGCCATTTTTTCACATCTGGATTCTGAGAACCAGCATGGGGAAAGTTAACAGGGTTTTCTTAAGTTCGAGAACTACTACTTTCAGGGGCAACCTGAAAGAACGACTACTTTTGAGGCAACCAATTGAGAAATGCCTCGTCCTGTACTCTACTAATTTCCTTAGTTGTTATCAGTTCTCACTAACAAAGACTTCATTCTTATATTCCCGACATACTGTTAAAACAAATGATCTCTTGGTGCAGCCGCTGTGGAGGACAGTATGGAGGTTTCTCAAAAAATTAAAAATAGACCTACCATATGACTCAGCAGTTCCACTCCTGAATATATGTCTGAAAAAAACCCCACTAATTCGAAAAGATATATGCACCCCAATGTTCATAGCAGCATTATTTACAATTGCCAAGATATGGAAGCAACCTAAATGCCCATCAAGAGATGAATGGATAAAGATGTGATATATATATGTGTGTATATATATATATATATATATGTATACACACACACACACACACACACACACAATGGAATACTACTCAGCCATAAAAAAGAGCAAAATTTTTCCATTTGCAGCAACATGGATGGATTGGAGGGCATTATGCTAAGTGAAATAAGCCAGACAAAGACAAATACTGTATGATATCACTTATACGTGGTATGAGTAAAAAATACAACAAACTAGGCAGCTACTCACCTGAGTCTGCCCACTCTCCCACTGAGATGGTACTTTCGCTTAGTAAATCCTCACTTTGCTTTCTTGAAAAAAAATAATGAAATTAAAAATACAACAAACTAGTGAACATAACAAAAGAGAAGCAGACTCACAGATACAGAGAACAAACTAGTGGTTACCGCTGGGGGGGGGCAATATAGGAGTGGGAGAGAGGGAGGCACAAATTTTTGGGTGTCAGACAGGCTCAAGGATGTATTGTACAACATGGGGAATAGAGCCAAAATTTTGTAATAACTGGAAATAAAAAGTAAGCCTTAAAATTGTATAGAATTTTTTAAATTTTCCATAAAAAGGGCCTCTTCTATCTAGGTTTTTCTCATTTATGAATGTATCCTCCTTAGCGTTCTTTGTAAGGGATACAGTTCTATATAAGGGATTGTAAAAGTTCAAAGGACGCAAAGCTTTCAGGGTTCAATGTGTAATAGTTCTCTGCTACAGCCTAACTCTTCGCCTCTGGTTCCTCTCCACCGATATGGATTACCCAAGCTCTCACGGCCATCCTTTTCTTTCTGTTCTGATGGTCAGCACAAATTCCATCCTTTCACACCTTTGTGGGTTATTGTACACAGCGCTCTGTCGTTCCTGCTGTCAAGAATATATAGATTTAGAGGTATCTTTTCACTGAATTATGCATTATTCAAATTATGAACATACGTTAACCATTCTTCTAAAGATGGAAATTTTTGTACATTTTAATGTACTCTAAACTGTATTTTATTAATACTGTATTTTATTAATAGGACCTGAGAATACTCTATTTTATTAATAGGAGAATACTGTATTTTATTAATTGGTGAATACTGTATTTTATTAATAGGACCTAGTAGGGAGTAGATAGATTTAAGAAAACAAACTGATTGAAATATACAACAGCAAAGTTCATGCTTTACAATCTATGGGTCCACAGAGAACATAGCATGTAGGTTAGTCAGGCATTCTATAAATATTTATTACATTAGTTAATGCATTTCTGTTTGCTGGGAGACTTGCTAGCTTGGATGGTTCAGGTGATAAATCCACTAGTCTTCTCTAAATCTGGTTCACGTTCCTCACTTTTTAGCCTTCTAGCCAGTTTATCATTTGTTCCTTTTTCATTGAACATTTAGTCAGTACACATTTGCTGATTACATGATGTGTGTTAGCAGGTCTATCATGTGACAGGAGATACATCTAGTAAGGCTGCTACTAAAGGAAGCAAATGTTTGTAACAAAACAAATGATGGTGCTGTAATAAAGGGACATTCTGAGAAGGGGTGGCTGTTTACTGGCATAGACTGGGGAGAGGGTTCTCCTGGCAGAGGAGACAGCTTGAACAAGGGGCAGACACGGTGAGTTTCAGTAGAGACACAGGAGATGACGCCAGACTGGGAAGTTAGGACAGGATTGTGAGGTACTTTGTGTGATGTCATAAGAAGTCAAATATTTCTAAATAGGTGAGTGTAGTGATGAGTATGCTTTTGTTTATGTGTTGCTATTTGCAGGAAGAGAGTTCTGATAACAGGGTGGAGGACAGTTTGAAAAACCGTTGAGATACAGGGAGGGCAGGTACATGTTTTTCTTTTTTTTTTGAGTGCGGAGTCTTTTTTTTTTGAAAAATTTATTTATTTTTATTTTTGGCTGTGTTGGGTCTTCATTGCTGCGCGCGGACTTTTCTCTAGTTGCGGCGAGCTGGGGCTACTCTTCGTTGCAGTGCGCAGGCTTCTCATTGGATGGCTTCTCTTGTTGTGGAGCACGGGCTCTAGGCGTGCGGGCTTCAGTAGTTGTGGCACGTGGGCTCAGTGGTTGTGGCTCGCGGGCTCTAGAGCGCAGGTTCAGTAGTTGTGGGGCACGGGCTTAGCTGCTCCGTGGCACGTGGGGTCTTCCCGGACCAGGGATTGAACCCGTGTCCCCTGCATTGGCAGGCGGATTCTTAACCACTGCGCCACCAGGGAAGTCCCTACATGTTGTTTTTCAATTGCCTGGAGTTGAGATGGTCGAGGTTTGAAGTACAGAATGGTTACTTCTGTCAGAAGATGAACTTTCTTGTTTATGGGATTCTGTGAACTGGGGTAGGCAGCCCTCTCTTCTGCTTGGAGACCTCCTTAGGGAGGTAGTGAATAGCCAGGACTTTGTGGAGGCTGGGCCCAGGGAACTGGCGCGGTCACTATTTTCTATTTGAGTAGAAATAGAAACACTGACCAGAAACACTGGGGTGGGCTGTGGATTCTTAACTTCCTTTCGGGCTCTGCTTAGTCTTCCTTTTGGGCTCCTGAAGGGCTCTCCAGCACTTCAGGGCGTTGAAGTCAGTCTTGACCAGAAAGGATTTGGGCCCACCCAGGCAGAGGCTCCTATAATCCTGTAATCTTGTAATCACATCCATACCCTTGGCCCTCCTCTCTGGACAGTTTCTTGTTATCAGCGCTCCTTAAGGTGAAGCCACTGTCAGGAGAAGGTCTGCACATTCTCCACCCCCGCCCTAGGCCCCAGTCAGCCTCCAGAACCCAATAAATAAGGTAACTAGGGCACAGCAAGATCAGACTGACTACACACCTAGCGCGAGGTTCTTGGGGTCCCCTGGGGAGTTCTGGTGGGCTCCTCCAGGCCTTCCTGGGAGGTCCTCGGAGCAGTGTCCTCTGGGCTTTCCTGGAGGATTCTTCATGGAAGGGTGCTCGGGGGGGGTTCTTGGGGGGCAACTTTGGGCCTTCCTGGGGGGTTTTGCAGGGGCCCTTCGGGCCTTCCTGGGGCATTCTGGGTTGGGGGGAGGTGCCCCGTAGGGTGTTCGGGGCTGATCTCGGGAAGAGCGCGTCAGCCACATACTCGGGAGGTGGTAAGTTCAGCCCTCACACCCGACAGCGCGCCATTTGCTGCCCAGGCGCCGGTCCCCCCGGGGGTCGTGGGGTCGTGGGGCCGCGGGGAGACGGTCTCAATGACACGGGAGGGCGGGGGTAGGCGGGAGGCATTCGGGTTCGGCCCAGGTCTTTGCAGGTTCTCCCTGGTGGGCGGGGCCAAGCCCTAGACCGCGAGGTCGCCTATGCATTCGGGGCGTGGCTTGACAGTCGGGAGAGGTGTGGCTCGAATCCCAGGGGCGTGTCTTGTTTTCCTGGGGCAGGGGCTCGGATCCTCCGGGGGGCGGGGCTCGACTCACCAGGGGGCGGGGCTAGACTCTCACCGGGGCGGGGATAGGCTCTCTTGCGGGGTGGGGCGGGGCTCGGCTCTCTGGCGGCGCGTGCGCACCGGCGGCGGCGGCGGCGCGGCGGCCGTCAGTCGCCGGCATGGCGGTGTGCGCTCGCCTCTGCGGCGTGGGCCCGTCGCGGGGATGCCGGCGCCGCCAGCAGCGCCGGGGCCCGGCCGAGGCGGCAGCGGCCGACAGCGAGCCGGACACGGACCCCGAGGAAGAGCGCATCGAGGCGGGCGCGGCGGCGCTGGCCGGGGCGGGGGACGGCCGGAGCGCGGGCCCCTCGTCGCCCCCGCGCTGCTCGCTGCTGGAGCTGCCGCCCGAGCTGCTTGTGGAGATCTTCGCTTCGCTGCCCGGCACCGACCTGCCCAGCCTGGCCCAGGTCTGCACCAAGTTCCGGCGCATCCTGCACACCGACACCATCTGGAGGCGGCGCTGCCGCGAGGGTGAGTGCGTCGGGGCGGGGCCTGGTTGAGGGGGCTTGGCCGGGGGAAGCTCTGGGCGGGGTCACCACGGGCTCTGGGAGGGCACCTACCTCGGGACGGTGCTCCAGGAGGGTCCCGGCCGCCGGGGCGTGCTGTGACCCCGGGGGGCCCTGCCACAGACCCGGGACCGCGGGTTCCGGGCGCGGTGGAGTTCCGGGTGGGCGGCGGACCGGGTTCTGCCTGCATGGGGTGATCAGAGAGGGGTGAGGGGTCCCCCAGCTGCGGGGGCCAGGACGCCGAGGGCAGTGACGCGAGCTGGGGCTGAGTTTAGGCCGGGGAGCAAGCTGACGTCTGTCCTTGGTCCCCAGTCCTTGGGGGCGGAGCTGACGGGAACGATGAGGGTGAACTTGAATAGTTAGGGGAGCCCGAGGGTTTGGAGTGTCTCCTGAGGGCGAGGACCTGGTCTGTGGAGCGGTGGGTGGAGCCGGGCAGTGCTGCAGGGGGCTGATGCCTCCCCTCAGGGATGGTGGTGGCCGAAGTGAGGATAGTGAGTAGTTTTGTAACAAATCTCAGGAAGAAAGCTTTACCTAATCCATAGTTCAAGTCTCTCTGTTCATTTGAACGTTGATAGATCTCTGATGTTCAGTAAGCTCTCATGTTTTGGTAAAAACAATAGGTAAGAAAAAAAAATCAAACAGCGAAGGACAACAAAGGGAAGAAAGTAAAATATCTTCCGGGACCCCTGCAATCAAAGATAAGCCATTCTTAAACTTTTGGAAAAATTTAGTATAAAAAAAGCTTCACAGTGTTCCACTGTCTATGTATGCCACAGACTAGTCCCTTACTGATAGACGTTTAAGTTTGCAGTTTTTTCTTCTTGTAAACAGTGCTGTCAAGAGTGCCTTTGTGCCTTTTATAGGAGTTCATGGGACTTACATGGGACTTACATGTACCTTTTAGAACTTCTGAGATTATCTTCTTGGAGTGTACTTCCCAAAGTGGGGTTGTGGGCAGTGGGGTGTGCACGCTGATAACACCTTAGATACTTATTGCCCAGCTGTTGGCATTTGCACCCCCAGGAAGACTGCATGAGAAGGCCGCTTTCCAGATATCCTTCCCAGCAGGGGATCAGTCAGTCATCTTCTTTCTGCCATAAGGCTCAGTGGTCAAGACTGATTTGTAATCTGTTTATCTGCTCTGAGATCCTGGAGACGCTGCTTCACCTTCCCAAGTGTTATTGGCAAGTGCTGCTCCCATAGGGTGACTTTGAGGGTTAAATGGGATGATGCAGATGAAGCCCTCACCCCCTAAATGGTTATGATGCTTCTTGGCCATTTTAATTTCACTTCTTGTGAATTCCATGTTTGTGTTTTGTTTTGGGTTTTTTGGTCTCATTTTTTCTTAGGGAGTTTATTTTGTCTTACAAATTAGTAAGAGCTTGTTGAATATTAGCAGTGTTTTTTTTTTTTTTTTTCTGTTGAGGTAAGTTCCCTCTATCCCCACTTACTGGAGAGTTTTTATCATAAATGGGTGTTGAATTTTGTCAAAAGATTTTGCTGCATCTATTGAGATGATCATACGGGTTTTTTGTTTGTTTGTTTTTTAATTTATTTATTTTGTTTATTTATTTTGGGCTGCTTTGGGTCTTTGGTGTTGTGTGCGGGCTTTCTCTAGTTGCGGTGAGCGGGGGCTACCCTTCATTGCGGTGCGTGGGCTTCTCATTGCGGTGGCTTCTCTTGTTGCGGAGCACGGACTCTACGGCGCGCGGGCTCAGTAGTTGTGGCTTGCGGGCTCTAGAGCACAGGCTCAGTAGTTGTGGTGCACGGGCTTAGTTGCTCCGCGGCATGTGGGATCTTCCTGGACCAGGGCTCGAGCCTATGTCCTTTGCATTGGCAGGCGGAGTCTTAACTACTGCGCCACCCGGGAAGCCGGATCATATGGTTTTTATTTTTCAATTTGTTAATGTGGTGTATCACATTGATTGATTTGCATATATTGAAGAATTCTTGCATCTCTGGGATAAATCCCACTTGATCATGGTGTATGATCCTTTTAATGTGTTGTTGGATTCTGTTTGCTAGTATTTTGTTGAGGATTTTTTGCATCTGTACTCATCAGTATATTGGTCTGTAATTTTGTTTTTTGTAGTATCTTTGTCTGGTTTTGGCATCAGGTGGCTTCGTAGAATGAGTGTGGGAGCGTTCCTTCCTCTGCAATTTTTTGGAAGAGTTTGAGAAGGATGGGTGTTAGCTCGTCTCTAAATATTTGATAGAATTCACCTGTGAAGCCATCTGGTCCTGGACTTTTGTTTGTTGGAAGATTTTTAATCACAGTTTCAATTTCATTACTTGTGATTTGTCTCTTCATATTTTCTATTTCTTCCTGGTTCAGTCTTGGAAGGTCATACCTTTCTAAGAATTTGTCCATTTCTCCCAGGTTGTCCATTTTATTGGCATAGAGTTGCCTGTAGTAGTCTCTTATGATGCTTTGTATTTCTGTGGTGTCCGTTGTAACTTCTCCTTTTTCATTTCTAATTTTATTGATTTGAGTTCTCTCCCTCTTTTTCTTAATGACTCTGACTGAAGGTTTGTCAATTTTGTTTATCTTCTTAAAGAACCAGCTTTTAGTTTTATTGACCTTTGCTATTGCTTTCTTTGTTTCTATTTCATTTATTTCTGCTCTGATCTTTATGATTTCTTTCCTTCTACTAACTTTGGGTTTTGTTTGTTCTTCTTTCTCTAGTTCCTTTAGGTGTGAGGTTAGATTGTTTATTTGAGATTTTTCTTGTTTCTTGAGGTAAGATTGTATTGCTATAAACTTCCCTATTAGAACTGCTTTTGCTGTATCCCATAGGTTTTGGATCATCGTGCTTTCATTGTCATTTGTCTCGAGGTATTTTTTGATTTCCTCTTTGATTTCTTCAGTGATCTCTTGGTTATCTAGTAATGTATTGTTTAGCCTCCATGTGTTTGTGTTTTTTACATTTTTTTCCCGTCATTTATTTCTAATCTCATAGCATTGTGGTCAGAAAAGATGCTCGATATGATTTAAATTTCTTAAATTCGCTGAGGCTTGATTTGTGACCCAAGATGTGATCTATCCTGGAGAATGTTCCATGTGCACTTGAGAAGAAAGTGTAATCTGCTGTTTTCGGATAGAATGTGCTATAAATATCAATTAAATCTGTCTGGCCACACATATTTGTGTCATTTAAAGCTTGTGCTTCCTAATTAATTTTCTGTCTGTTTTTGTTTTTGTTTTTGTTTTTGCGGTACGCGGGCCTCTCACAGTTGTGGCCTCTCCCGTTGCGGAGCACAGGCTCCGGACGCGCAGGCTCAGCGGCCATGGCTCAGGGGCCCAGCCGCTCCGCGGCATGTGGGATCCTCCCGGACCGGGGCACGAACCCGTGTCCCCTGCATCGGCAGGCGGACTCTCAACCACTGCGCCACCAGGGAAGCCCTAATTTTCTGTCTGGATGATCTGTCCATTGGTGTAAGTGAGGTGTTAAAGTCCCCCACTATTATTGTATTCCTGTCGATTTCCTCTTTTTCAGCTGTTAGCATTTGCCTTATGTATTGAGGTGCTCCTTTGTTGGGTGCATATATATTTATAATTGTTATATCTTCTTCTTGGATTGATCCCTTGATCATTATGTAGTGTCCTTCCTTGTCTCTTGTAACTTTCTTTATTTTAAAGTCTATTTTATTTTATATGAGTATTGCTACTCTAGTTTTCTTTTGATTTCCATTTGCTTGGAATATCTTTTTCCATCCCCTCACTTTCAGTCTGTATGTGTCCCTAGGTCTGAAGTGAGTCTCTTGTAGGTAGCATATATATGGGTCTTGTTTTTGTATCCATTCAGTGAGCCTGTGTCTTTTGGTTGGAGCATTTAATCCATTCGCATTTAAGGTAATTATCGATATGTATGTTACTATTACCATTTTCTTAATTTTTTTTTTTTTTTGCGGTACGCGGGCCTCTCACTGTTGTGACCTCTCCTGTTGCAGCACAGGCTCAGACCGGGGCACGAACCCGTGTCCCCTGCCTTGGCAGGCGGACTCTCTACCACTGCGCCACCAGGGAAACCCTTGGGTTTGTTTTTGTAGGTCCTTTTCTTCTCTCTCTCTTTTTTTTACATTAAAAAAATTTTATTTATTTATTTATTTATTTATTTTTGGCTGCATTGGGTCTTTGTTGCTGGGTGCGGGCTTTCTCTATTTGTGGTGTGTGGGCTTCTCAATGTGGTGGCTTCTGTTGTTGCAGAGCATGGGCTCTAGGCACACGAGCTTCAGTAATTGTAGCATGTGGGCTTAGTAGTTGTGGCTCACGGGCTCTAGAGCGCAGGCTCAGTAGTTGTGGTGCATGGGCTTAGCTGCTCCACGGCATGTGGGATCTTCCCAGACCAGGGCTCGAACCCGTGTGCCCTGCATTGGCAGGTGGATTCTTAACCACTGCGCCACCAGGGAAGTCACTTTTCTTCTCTTGTTTCCCACTTAGAGAAGTTCCTTTAGCATTTGTTGTAGAGCTGGTTTGGTGGTGCTGAATTCTTTTAGCTTTTGCTTGTCTGTAAAGCTTGCTGGGTAGAGTAATCTTGGTTGTAGTTTCTTCTGTATCATCACTTTTAATATATCGTGCCACTCCCTTCTGGCTTGTAGAGCTTCTGCTGAGAAAGCAGCTGTTCACCTTATGGGAGTTCCCTTGTATGTTATTTGTTGTTTTTCCCTTGTTGCTTTTAATAATTTTTCTTTGTCTTTAATTTTTGTCAATTTGATTACTATGTGTCTTGGTGTGTTTCTCCTTGGATTTATCCTGCCTGGAACTGTCTGTGCTTCCTGCACTTGGGTGGCTGTTTCCTTTCCCATGTTAGGGAAGTTTTTGACTGTAATCTCTTCAAATATTTTCTCAGGTCTTTTCTCTGTCTGTACTCCTTTTGGGACTGAATAATGCGAATGTTGGTGCGTTTAATGTTGTCCCAGAGGTCTCTTAGACTGTCTTCATTTCTTTTCATTCTCTTTTCTTTGAATATTAGCAGTATTAACCTTTTGTCATCTATTTGGCAAGTGAGTTTCTTTTGACATTTTAAAATAGAGGCAAAGAGAGTTCCACCTTTTCATTTGCTTTGTTTTGTATTTTGTACACCTGTGAGACCCAGGTTCATCACAGATGTTCCTTTGTGCTCTGTGGAGTTTCTCCATCAGTCAGCCAAACCTGTGTGGTGGTCTCCGGGTGTTGTCTCTGGGGAAACTGTAAGGTATGTAGCAAGAGAGAGTAACGGAAGACTTCTGTATAATCAGAAAACTCAAAGGTATGCCACATAGTAAAATTAACTGGAGGTACAGCTCAGGGCAAATTCTTAGAATTGCTAGTGGAAGCATAAAAAGTCCTCACGAAGATGTGGAAAGACTTTGGGGGGCAGACAGGGAAGGACTCTTCAGTCCTTCTTTGCCTCCTTCTGTGCTTCTCAGTTCAGCTTTTCTGGGACAGCAGACACTGTGATGGTAGGATCAAGGTCTCTTCTTCACCCAGGTGGCTTAGCAGCTAGGAGAATTTTCACTTTGAGAAATTAAGAAAATGAAAAACAGACATGGTAAAACAGGCATATTCCTAGTCATCCCCAGTAAATAACAGTTAAGTCTTCTGTCATATTTGCTTTTGAATTCGCTACCTTTTTTTGAAAGAAAACCTCTCAGGCAGCATTTAAGTCCCTCCTGATCACCCCTGTCCTTCCCACTCCCAAGAAGCAACCACTATTGTGGGTTGAGTTTACTTGTATATACATACTCCTGTAACATCCCCAATGTGTAACATTGTTTTACGGTACTTTCATTTTAAGAAATATATCATACCATAAGTATTGTGCATCTGCCTTTTCCCCCTGTCAACTTGTGTTTTTAAATTCTGTCCATGTTAATATATTTAAGTCTGGTTCAGTCTTCTTGAACACTATGTGGTGGTTCATAATTTGAAGAGGCCACATGTGTTCTTTGCTCATTTTAATTTTTTTCATACAGTGTACACAGTGTTACAGCAAAGAAGCTCTTACGTGTCTTCAGACGCAGATAAATTTGTAAATTTCTCTAAGGAATATATCCAGAAGTGGTGTTGCCGGGGTAGTGGGCTGTGAGATTTGCAGTTTTACTAGATACTGACCAGTTATTTTTTTGGAGTGATTCTTCACTCCAAATATAACATAGTTGTATTTTCCTCTTTGCACACCTGTCACGAGGGTGTGCACAGGCAAGTCACCGAAAGTGACAGGAATGCTCTGTGTTTGTTTACACAGTAGCTGTCTTTGTGGTCTGGGTTCTTTAAGTTATCTCATTTAATCCAGTGTCCTCTGAATTCTTTCTAGTTTGAATGATTCATTTCTAAAAATCTGTGTCAATCTGGGTGAGAAACAGCATCTCATTTTAATTTGCAGACGGCTGATAACTCATGAAGATGCACATTTAAGAAATAAAATTGTAGGCAATTTGGATTTCTCTTATTCGCGTATCCTTAATCTTTGCCCTTTTTCTCTATCGTTATTTTTTCTTATTGATTTGCGGGTTTTATTTATTTAACCTGGGTCGATTTCTGTTTAATATACGCAAAACATTTTCTCATAGTCAATAACCCTTTGCTTTTTAACTTCATTTACAGTGACTTTTGCAAAAGTTACTGCATTAGTCAAAGTGACTTCTGCAAAAGCTACAGCGTTAATCAAAGCTACGCACTTTTAACTTTGGGTTTAAGTAATCATTGTTGTCCCGAGGTTATGAAGGTCTTCAGTTTCACTAGTTCATTCTGGTAGCTTTCATTTCCAGCTCATCTGGGTCCAACATTGGATGGTTGGCAGTTCCGTGCGTAATTCATAGGCATCTCGTAGGGTTAGTCTAATTATGACTGGAATATGTATAAGAATAGTCGCATGTGAGACAAGTCTGATCTTATTTCCCTGAGCCCCAGACTTCTTCCATCCTGAACTAGACATTTGGTTATGGTGGGTGTTAAGGCCAAAGTCATGTCCACAGAGGCAAAAACCAGTGCCCTCAGCCTTGGTGAGCAGGAGCTGGGTGGTCCTAGCCCAGCAGGCTTCCTGGCCCAGAAGCTCCAGGTCCGACCCTGACACGGCACGATGGTGCTTCCATTTGTTAGTGTCTTGGGAAGGTGAGTGAGACGTTAGTGAGTCTGCACGTTTACTACTCAGTGTTTACACGTTTGCTTTCTGTATTTTGATAATTGGGTTTCCCAGAGGAGAAGACAAGCCACAGAAAGGGGCACAGGGAGGAGGGTGCCACGCACCTGTGTTTTATTGTTTCAGAGCGTTTGGGGCTGTGATGGACTTCCAGGGCATGGGCAGGGCGAGCATGTCAGTGGCTCTTCATAAAATGAGAGGATGACTCAGGGGCAGGGGGGCGTAGGGACGCTACAAACTTAAAATGAGAAGGCTTTATAGCGCTTGATGAGAATCTCACAATTTTCAGTGTCCTAGCAATAATAAGTCAACAATAATAATCAGTTGTTTTTATAGAATTTGGTCTTTTGAGCCTCCTGCCTGTTGGAGCTATTTGATTAACTATTTTCAGGTGGTATTTCTGGGGGCGGGTGAAAGAAAGTTGCTACTGAGAAGCCCAATCTGTGTTCCTGTTTTGGGGGCAGATACACCAAATAGGCGCTATTCCCCCTCTTACAGGAAACCAAACCAGAGCAACCCCAGCCGGCAGCGTGGGCGCGGCGTCAGGAGCCCAGCAATGTTTTGATGCATCCCTCCTTTGGCTTCAGGCCTCCTGCAGTTACTGGCATGTGGGGCTATAAGTAAGCCATCACTTCTCAGAGCAGAGCGTAGCAGCCGAGTTCGTTCTTTGTCTTTGACCGAGAGGAGGCTTTTTTTGGTTAACATTTCACTGTTTAGTTGGTGAATTTTTAAATGCTGGCTGGTCTACCTGAGGCTAAGGTGTTTAGAAAATTCAGACCATGGTTCTAAATCAGAACATTCAAATAATAACAAAAGAAGCATTTAAAAGCAAAGGAAGTGCTCCCACGTGTATTTTCCCTTCTACACCAAACTCTTAAATATTGAGACATAGAGTGAGGTTTTGAATTTATAATATATATTTGTCCATTTCTCCCCTTGATGGTAAGTGTTTTAATGACACCTGGAATCATATTTGTATAATATTTTGATCACTTGTGAGTCTAAAGTGGGCTTCAATTCCATCATAATTAGAAATACCCTTTTCCCAAAATGTATGAGCTTTATGACAGAAATGGGAAGTTAAAAACCAATATTTAATTTTGTATTTGCATGCAGAAGAAAACGCTTTCTATTCTGTTTGATGTGCTGATGTGAAACGTGAGAAATGCGGCTTTTGGTAAACATGGCTGAAATTGGAAGGGTCGTCTTGGGAAGAGGTGAAATGGGCAAGTCGTAGGCTTTGAAGTCGGCTTTGGGCATATTTTATGATTCTTGTTGAGCCTTCCTGTTTTGGGGCTGGGGTGGGCGGTGTTGAGGTAGGAGAAGCGTACCTGCCTCAGCCGTGAGAAGAGGAAAGCAGGCCCCCTCCTGGACGTACAGCAGGATCTCAGAATCGTAGGGGGACATTTATCCTTTTCTTCTCCTGGACGTACAGCAGGATCTCAGAATCGTAGGGCGACATTTATCCTTTTCTTCTCCTGGACGTACAGCAGGATCTCAGAATCGTAGGGGGACATTTATCCTTTTCTTCCGCTTTGCTCTTGTCAGGACTACAGTCTCTGTATTTTTGGAAGTCCAGTCTCATGTGCTGCTTCACAGAGAAACCTCATCCGTCCAGTTAGCGAAGTAGGAGAGGGTAAAGGAAAACGGTGCCTCTTGAGGGACATTGCTAACCTTACAAAAGCGAGCTGGAAAATGGACCTGGCCCCCAGAAAGCACCGAGTGAAGATTTCCCCTTGGCCTTGCTTAATTGGGCAGATATGGTTGCCTTGCCAGGAAGAACTGATGGGCCATTTTCACTGTTTCGCTGTGTTTACAAAGTGATTACATAATGCATTTGGTTTGTCTTTCTGGCTGGAAAGAGTGTGCAAATACAAGGGCATCTTTGGGACTTTGGAGGAACAGGTGTCCTGTGAGAAAGCCAGGACCGGTCAGAGGGCGGCCTGGGTTCTAACTCATGAGTCAGCATCCTTTGCCAGTGACACCCTCACTGTCTGCCCAGTGGTGATGGACAGGGGAGGAAACCCAGAGTAGCCAAGCCTGTATGAGGAGTATTAGTGGGGAGTCGGGAAGTGTCTGAAATCTGAGAAGGGGTCCGGGGCGAGGTGATGGCAGAGTCAGACTCTGCTTACCTCCTGGCCTCACGAGTGGCTGGCGAGACCGAGCAGGTGTGTGTGCACTAGGAAGAAGTGTCCGGGCATGACAGGTGGGCTTCCACTGGAGTGGGACTCCCTTGGCCAGGGATACCTGTCGTGGAGCTGGACAGGGTCAACGTCCTCTGGCTGGCAGGGCGAGGCTTCTCGAGGCTGCTGTTGGCACCAAGACTGTTCATCTTTGTAGGGGTGGAGCTGGTTGGGAAGAAGTCGCGTGGAGTATGTAGGTGCTGTCAGCTGTTCTTGGGAACTATTGGTTAGCATCCCGAATATTGTAGGTGTTGAATAGGAGATGCCTATGGGCTGTATCCAGGTTTTGGTTTTTACATTCTTCCCATCCTAAGATGAGCTGTCTGCACAGTGTTTTTCCAGATCTGCTACATTATCAAAAAAAAAAAAAAAAAGGCATTTCATGCAGTTATAGTAATAGCTAAGGAAAGCAGCGAGCTAGGGGACACACAGGGCTTTGGAAGCGGCACTGTGCTGTCGCAGGGGTGTCCTCGGAACAGTTGTGTCAGGAAGCCTGGGGGCCAGTTGCCTGACACCCCTAAGCCTGGCGGAGCCCCCTCCCCACCAGCTCCCTCCCTTGCCTCTGCCTCCTTTATCAGCCTCAGAAGTAAAGGTTTTATTTATTTATTTATTTTTTTGGCTGCGTTGGGTCTTAGTTGCAACACGCAGGATCTTTCACTTTGGCGCTGGCTCTTCCTTGCGGCGTGAGGGCTTCTCTCTAGTTGTGGCGTGCAAGTTTTCTCTCTCTAGTTGTGGTGCGCAGGCTCCAGGGCGCGTGGGCTCTCTAGTTTGCGGCCTGTGGGCTCTCTCATCGAGGTGCGCGAGCTCAGTTGTTGTGGTGCGTGGGCTTAGTTGTCCCGTGACATGTGGGATCTTAGTTCCCCCACCAGGGATCAAACCCGAGTCCCCTGCATTGGAAGGCGTATTCTTTACCGCTGGACCACCAGGGAAGTCTCTCGGAAGTAAAGTTTTAACCATATTTTATTAAGGGATATAATTATTCCCTAACTTAGTGCAAACAAAAATGCGCTAAATTTGCAATCAATACTGCCTTTTGGTTTTATTTGGAAAACGGTGTGAGTTTACAGCAGGTGGGAAACAAGCCCGCAGCGCTCCTCCACTCTTCCTTCTCCCACTCTCTCCTGCCTGCCGGAGGCCACAGCTGGGTTCCAGCTGGGTTCCCCCATCCTTTCCTGCCACCTCTGACTTACCTGGTGGTGCAGTGGCCTCCTCACGGGACCCCCCACCTGCGTCTCCAGGTGTGTCTCCGCTGGCTCCACCCACAGGTTACCCAGTCCAGGCTGCTTTTCTACCTGAGACTCTTCAGTGCTTCTGCGTTTCCTGTGGACTCCCGGCTCTGGCAGGACCAGAAGACCACCCCCTTTCCAGCCTTATCTTGTGTGCCCACCAGCTTGCTTCAGACACTGTCTTAGTGCTGTGCCCTTCCAACGTGGCAGGGACCCTTATAAGTGGCATTTATGGGGAGCATGGGGCTAAGTTCCCTCTAATTGCAGGTACCAAGGCAGGTGCAGTGCATAGAATTATGATGTTAACTTTGTCATGTTCCATTCCGATGCAGAAAGCGTGCACATCTCAGCCACGGCTGGCACAGGTACTGCCTCTGTTAATCTCCGTTAATCTCTTCGAGGGAAGGAACCTCAGGAAGCAGCATGTATTCCTTAGGTACTCCTAAGGAACAAGAGAGTGGAAAAGAGGGAGAGAGAAAACTCTTCTCACCCATTCCCACCCGCAGAGACTGAATAGACTTCCTGCACATTCAGACACATGCTCTGGGGGCAGGGGTTTTCGGTAACGACCGTCACACAGTACTGACCTCACTGGACAGGAAGTGCGCCCCTGGCAGTCAGGTCACCAGAGGATGGAGCTTCAGTGTCGACTTGGCCCAGATTCCTGGGCTCTTTTTTCGTCTTGGCAAAACATTTGTTCAATAGCTTTCTGGAAATTTTCTGATTGGAGTATTTGAAGTGGCAACTTAATTTTTTTATTGTGGTAACATATACACAAAATAAAATTTACCACTTTAACCATTTTTAAGCTACAGTTTAGTGATATTAAGTATGTTCACATTGTTGTGCAGCCGTCACCCCCATCATCTCCAGAACCTTTCCGTCTTATCCAGCTGACACTGAGTCCCCATTAAACACTGACTCCCCGTTTTCCCTTTCTCAGCCCCTGCACTCACCATTCTACTTTCTGTCTCTGTGAAATGTGGCTATTCTATAGGGACGTCATATAAGTGGAGTCATACAATGTTGTCCTTTTGTGACTGCTTATCTCACTCAGCAAAACGTCCTCAAGGTCCGGCCAGGCTATAGCAGGTGTCAGACTCTCCTTACTTTTTTTTGTTTGTTTGTTTTTTGGTGGGTTTTTTTTGCGGTACACGGGCCTCTCACTGTTGTGGCCTCTCCCGTTGCGGAGCACAGGCTCCGGACATGCAGGCTCAGCAGCCATGGCTCATGGGCCCAGCCGCTCTGCAGCATGTGGGATCTTCCCAGACCGGGGCACAAACCCGTGTCCCCTGCATCGGCAGGCGGACTCTCAACCACTGCGCCAGGGAAGCCCTCTCCTTCCTGTTTAAGGCTGGATAATATTCCATCGTGTGGATGGACCCTGTTCTGCTTGCCCATCAACCATCGGTGGGCGCTTGGGTTGCTTCCCCTTCTTGGCTATCGTGAGTAGTGCTGCTGTAAACATGGGTGTACAAACATCTCTGAGTCTCTGCTTTCATCTCTTTTGGGTACGTACCCAGAAATAGGATATAGCTGTATCATATGGTAATTCCATGGTTAATTTAAATTTCCTCAAGTCCAGCTGACCCACTTTTCTCCCCCTTCCCAACTTTCTTTTTACTTGCTGCCATTTTTGGAGTAGACACTTTGAAAACAGACTTTCACAAGCTACTTTATGTCATAGATTAGCAAGGAAAGTATTTGAATCGGCAGCCTGCAACCCAAATTTGGCACTTAGAAAGCAGCTGTGGGCAGCACGGTTTGCTGTGCTAACTTTAACCATCTTGGGTAGGACGGCGTTAATGCTGGTCTTGGGTAGGATGGCGTTAACACTGGTGAGTTTTTCTAGGGGGAAGGACCCGTGGTTCTGCATGTACACTGGCCTTAATGCTATTTTAAGGGCACTTTCCCTGATGACTTATGGGAAGGTTTATGGAACAGTCAGAGTATGTGGAATTGTTCCGAGCCACTGTTTAAAAAAAAAAGATTTTTCCATCATGTGAAAAATACTGAACATTTCTTGAAGGAGCAGTTGGGTCAGAATGACATTGTTCCGCTTCGGTGAATTTATTATCTTCTGGGAACATTAAGAAAAACCCACTAAGCATTGCTGTATTTATGAGCACTGCCTCATGCTTTTGCTTTTCTTCTGATTGCTAGTGGCGTTCCTGTGGATGGTTTGTCTGCTCGTGCAGGGTCATCTCTTGTGTGATATTATCAGCACCTTTTCTTGACACGATGTGCAGAGGTTCTTGACAATTTGGTCATCCTGGCTAAAACCCTTAGAATCGCTTGGAAGTCTGAGCGGGTGCTGGGACGTGGTGCGTTGTCTCTAGCAGGTCGGAGGATCGCTGGGCTCAGATGCGAAAGTCACCCACTGGGTCGGCAGATGCTGTGGGGCAACACTGCTGCTTCAGTGTGCTGCAGGCCACCGGGGCACACTCGGATGCACCTTGGGTCTGTGCCCTGCATCTCACCGGCAGAGTGTCCACGTGTATTACAAAATCGCGCAGTTCAGAGAAGACTACCCCGCGCCCCACCCGTACCCCGGCTCCCAAACTGTCTCGTCAACAAGGCAGCAAGAGGTGCATCTCATCTATCCCGTGCGCTGGTCACTGCTGGAACCGGGAGAGGACCTGTCCTTTAGCATCACATAGGAAACAAACCGAGGCACCAGTCTTGTGCGGTGACGGTTTTGGAGTGCCTGGTTGGTGCGAGGGAAGGACACTGTTTATGGAGAGCACACGAGGTGGTGACAGCCACTGTGGTCGTCAGGAGGGCCACCTGGCTGTGGTGGACATCCCAGAGCAGACGGGGAATCATGAAGACAGCTCGTTGTGGAGCAGAGCTCTTCTCAAGAGCACAGGTAGACCAACTGCAGCTTGGTCGCCAACAAGGGTGGGAGTGGCCCTTCCAGCTGGTCCCTGGCATGGTCGGCAAGGATTTTGACAAACCAGGGCCTCTCAGTTGCTGGTGACTCATGTGACATGCAGGTGTCACCCCGTCCAAGGTCACAAACAAGCACATTTTGTTATCTAGTTCCTGACACGTTCTTGTAACTTGCATAACTCTCCAGAGTGGAGTCCACATTCTTCCTGGCAGGAGGATAAAACGTGTGTTTTTGTCTGGTGACGAGCAAGGCCATGGTCTGCTCATCGGCAGTGGAAGCAGGGGAAGCAGCACCGTCGGGCAGACCCATCTCAGGGAGGTTTGCCAGGTGCTAACCGCCTTGCCCCAACTGGTTTCTCCACCGTCTGCATCTTGAGCTTGGCTTGGATACGGTCAAAATCCTCGCAGAAGCGCTGGGTTAGTGTCGTCATCCATTCCACTGAAAAGAGCAGGCCTTGGGGCCGGGGTGGGGTCTGTGATGTGATGAGGTGGACAGCCTTTTGCTGGCCAGACTGCAGTCCGCCTTCTGGAAGGACTGCTGAGTCACCAACCTCTCCACGCCTGGGTTTCTCTCCCGGAGGTGGGGCAGAGCGCTGGCCGTGGAGGTGGGTGTCAGGGATTGGCTTCAAGGCCGTCCTGGGCAGCCCCAGCTGTGTCTTCGTTTCACAGAATCAGGAGGGGCTTAGGGGGGCCTTCGTGGAACCCTGACACCAGTGATGGTCTCATTTCCATGGGAACTCGCATCGTCTCCAGACTCTGAGTTTCTGCCACACCGTGGTCATAAACCAGGGTGTCTGGTTGTGAGTTTGAGCGATTAGGTTTCTAGAGCTTATCAGAATAGACATGGCAGGTTGCTATTTCATGCGGAGTGGAGTTGCCTAAAAATAGAGTAGTGGCTTCATTGGTGAGTGAGGGTGTTGACTGTGGAGAAGGGCCATGAAACCTCCACAGTGAAAGAAGGGTCAGGCTGAGAAGACAAGGCCAAGGCTGAGGCGTGCCTGCTCCACCCCCACCCGCACGTCTGTCTATTAATATTTCTGCTGCTTTATGACTTCTTGACTGTAATTTCCAGCAAACGTTTCTTGTTGCAGAGTACGGCGTTTGTGAAAACTTGCGGAAGCTGGAGATCACGGGCGTGTCTTGTCGAGATGTCTACGCGAAGTGTAAGTTAATCTGTCACCATCTTCTGTTAAATTGTTCCAGAAGCAGGTGCTCAGAGACATCAGCCACGGAAAATAAAAGTCCATGGCCCTCAGCCCACAGGTGTGTTCTCAGATACGCTTTAAGTTCAGTTTTGATGTTGTAGAGACAGCGCTGGTAGTAACAGCACTGACAAGGCCGGGGCTCTCTTCTCCCCTTCTGAGTGAATCATGACCCTGATTTTGCAGCACAGGTGGATGAAGGTGTCTTTCCTCTGGGGAACGTGGCTGCCCTGGAAACAACTCTGGTGTGCTTGGAGGTGCCCGTCTCTCTAGATCCCAGGCCCGCAGCCTGGTTGGAGACGTGGACACCAGGAGCAACTGTGACATGCAGCCGTGACAGCTGCCAGGGCCCCTCCCCGCCACCCTGACCGCACCAGCCCCGGCCCTTCCTTGGCTTGTTTCCTGCAGGCACGTTGAGTCTCCCAGCGCCCCCATTTCTTGTCCCCGCCCCTTTGCTTTCCAGAGTCGCCAGCAATGCTCCATGATGCCTAGAGCCCCCGACCCCAAGCACCTCTCTGCTGGCCCTTCCTCAGGGCCCGTTGCATGAGGCTGTGAGGGTGTCCGTTGGCACTGACATCACCCAGGGGCAGTGGGCACACCGTCCCGCGGGGAGCAGCCCGCCTGTCCCTGCCCGGCGGGGTGTGGCGTGTGTTGTTAACACTCGGGGCTGGGTAGTAAAGGACGGGGAAAGAAGGATCACGATGGCCCGCTCCTCTTTGGCCTGAGGTTGACCTGTTGACCTCTCTGAAAAGGACCTTAAGTGTTCATCTTAAAACCAGCTTGGTAGATTTTGGCTTACACATTCTTTATTTTTTTTGTGGTATGCGGGCCTCTCACTGTTGCGGCCTCTCCCGTTGCGGAGCACAGGCTCCGGACGCGCAGACTCAGTGGCCATGGCTCACGGGCCCAGCCGCTCCGCGGCATGTGGGATCTTCCCGGACCGGGGCAAGAACCCGTGTCCCCTGCATCGGCAGGCGGACTCCCAACCACTGCGCCACCAGGGAAGCCCTGGCTTACACATTCTTTTGAACTCTGCACCAGTTCTGCCCTGAACACCTAGACCAGATGATGCTTCTTACTTAAACACCGAGAGGCTGGGGACTGGGCTCCTGCTCGGAAAAACCTGTGATTCAGGATGGAGGGACTTCCCGGGGGCCAGGCTGCTGGGTGGGAGCCAGCGTGCTGGAGGCTTCCTTCCAGTGTCAGGGGCTTGCTCGTTGGTGTCGCTTGCTGTGTTCCCTCTTTTCAGTGGATTTGCTGCTCTCAGAGTCCCCCTGGGAGACGCCTCTCCTCCTGTGTCCCGCATCCCCCGCACAGGTAGAGTGTGGACTTCTGCGGAGCGTCAGCTCTGTGGGGAGACAGCCCAGGGGGGGCGCAGTTGGTCCCTGAATCTGGGCTGATTTCTTCATCCCGTCAGACTTCTCTCCACCTCGATCCCGTGGCCATTTGGGATGTTGGGTTGGCCAGTGTTCCTGGGTTAGAGTTTGCTCACGAGCGGGGAGATCTCCTGTTGGAGGCTCTAAGTTCTTCGTGGACCTTCCCCGGCCGCCCTGGGCACGTGTGGTTCTCGATGTTGGTGCTTGGCTGTGCCTTCGAGGCTGTTGCCCCTCCCACCTTCTCTGGGAGCCCTGTGTGTCCCAGCCTCACCTCTGCCACCTCCCCGTATCCCCTTGTCCCCACTTGCCGAGGGGCTCGGGCTGCATCTTCAGCCACCCTCAGACGCCATCCCAACCTAGCGCCCCACCCCACCCCCGTGCCGCTGTCCTTGGTCCTGAAGCCCAGGGCAGGGCTGGTCTGCGCAAGGCCTCCCGCGCCTCCTTCCCTGTGCAGCTTCGCACTTTGGTTTCTTCTCTGGCCTCTGCTTCATGTCCCACCCACCCAAGAGAATGCGTGTCTCCAGGGGAAGTGGGTCTTGGGGCCCGAGTGGTCACGTCTCGTGAAAATGTAACTCCTTCCTGTCTTGTGGTCTCAGTGGTGAGAACAGTGCCACTTTGAACCCTGCAGAGCCCGGAGTTCCAGGGCTGGAAAGGTGGTTGTGTCCCCTTCCCTCCCGTCCCGCCCTCCATCCTGGGGGTGCCCCCAGGGCCCCGCTCCACTCTCTGCTTCAGTGTTGCTCCCCAGCGTCCATGTCTTAAGTCTCCCAGAGCAGAGAATCCAGGAGGCCGCCCTCGCTATGGACGTCGTGTCCAAGTCAGAGGCACACTCCCCACAGGAGTCCCTGTGAGCGCAGAGAAACGAGAGGTTCCTGGCTTTGGGGACGGTCAGCTGTTTCCATGAGGATCTAATATGAGAAGTCCTTATCATCTCACTGCTTTTTGAGTTTGTTAGGCCATTTGATGATATCATCTCAAAGCCACTTGAGTTCTGTCTAAGAGTTGTAAGCCCTCAAAATACTCCTGGAGGGAGGCAGGTGCTCGTACCTGCTAGGTGTTGGGGGCTGAAGCACCCAGAGGGGAACACGTGTGAGAATGAAGGCCCCCACAGAGCTCATCTCAGCTGTGGGCAGAGGGGTTGCCCGGGCCTTGGGGGCATCTGTCCTGTGGAGGGGACGTCTGGGCACAGGTGGATGGGCAGGTGAGTAGGAGAGAGGGGGAGGTCCAGGTGGGCCAGGGAGAGGGGACAAGGGCCACGGTGAGGTCACCGTGAGGCAAAGGAGGACGTCTGTAGACTTCTTTGACTGCTGGTTCTTAACCCCTTGAACATGGTTGCCAAATCCAGAGACTGATTCATATTATCTGTTATCAGCACCCCTGAGCGTTTGATCTGCCCTGGCCAAAGCGAGCTTCAGTTTTCATCTTCACAGTGCAGGAACTGTGTTTTTGTGAATTTGCTTTGAAGGCCTTATCCAGGAGAAAATCACTTAGCTTCTGGAATAGGTGGTAGAAGACAGTCGTCCCTAGTTCCTGCTTAGATGGTAGAGTCAGCTACCTCAGTCCAGGGGTGAAGGGGTCTGATTGAGTTAGGAGGCTGGCAAACACGGTCCAAAACACACACGTGCAGCAGGTGAAGGACCATGCCAGGTGTGCAGCGGGGCACAGGGTTCCCTACACAGCCACCCCAAATATCTGTGAGCTGTGACCTCTGCCCTCCCACCTCGGTGAGCCCCGCTGATTGTGGTGGGTGATGGGGAGAGAGCCCGGAGGGGGTCCCGAGCGGGCCGGCCATCATGAGTTCCTGGTGTGGATCACTGACTGACAGGAGCACCTGTCACCACAATTCCTTCTTGGCCAGACCTGCCTCCTTGGCAACCGCTTGGTTCTGGGGGTCGAGGATGTAGGGAAGCGTGTGATGTCGGTGAGGGACAGGCGTTGAGTCCTGTGAAAATGGTTTCTACAGTCGAGAAGGCAGAACCATCTTCAGCCCTTTCCCTGCTGTGTCTGTTCAGGTATAAACCCTCGTGTGAAGTCGGGCCGTTTCATGAAAATTCTTCCCGATTACGAGCACATGGAATACAGAGATGTTTACACCTGCCGTACGTATCTCCTGCTGGCTTCCGCTTTTGTGGGTGAGCAAGACCGGGAAGCTGCATGGATAGGGCCTCTCACTTACAGCACGAGGCAGCTTCGGCCCCGAGATCGAGCTGACCTCCTTGGCGTTTGCTGGTTTGCACTTTGCTGCAGCGTCCTCCGTGGCTTGGCACAACCAGGGTCACTCTTGAGCGGCGACTCCAGGGCAGCTGCACAGACGGGCTGGGTGTCCGCAGCAGCTTTGGGTTTTTGGGTTGTACCAAGCAAGACCACCATGTTGCTGTGCATTTTAAAATTTATCGCTTCTTGAGGCAGAGTGGAAGCCTCAAAACCTCCCTATTGCAAAATGGAACGTAAGCGTTCACATCTGGGCTTTGTTAGTCAGTCACGTTTGCACAGCATCTGTCAATTCAAAGTGTACACACACACACACGACAAAAGTGTGTAGAAACAGTTGATTACTTAGGTCCTGATTCCTCCTTCGATTGGCATTACTTGAGCTCTGGAGATTTTCTAAGCCACATTCCATAGGTGATGAATGCTGTCCCTGCCTTTTTTTTTTTTTTTTTTGCGGTACGCGGGCCTCTCACTGCTGTGGCCTCTCCCGTTGCGGAGCACAGGCTCCGGACGCGCAGGCTCAGCGGCCATGGCTCACGGGCCCAGCTGCTCCGTGGCACGTGGGATCTTCCCAGACTGGGGCACGAACCTGTGTCCCCTGCATCGGCAGGCGGACTCTCAACCACTGCGCCACCAGGGAAGCCCGCTGTCCCTGCCTTTTATTGGGTTGAGCCGAGATGCACTGAAAGCTGTTTTTTTTTTCTTTAAGTTATTAATTTTATTTACTTATTTTTGGCTGCGTTGGGTCTTCGTTGCTGCACGCGGGCTTTCTCTAGTTGCAGCAAGCGGGGGCTACTCTTCATTGCAGTGCGCAGGCTTCTCATTGCGGTGGCTTCTCTTGTTGTGGAGCGTGGGCTCTAGGTGCGCGGCTTCAGTAGTTGCAGCACGTGGGCTCAGTAGTTGCAGCCTGCAGGCTCTAGGGTGCACAGGCTTCAGTTGTTGTGGCTCGTGGGCTTAGTTGCTCTACGGCATGTGGGATCTTCCCGGACCAGGGATCAAACCTGTGTCCCCTGCGTTGGCAGGTAGATTCTTAACCACTGAGCCACCAGGGAAGTCCCGAAAGCTGTTTTTATGTTTCAAGAAGCACAGGGACACCCTTCTGCTCTTTACTCCACCCCTCCGAGTGCTCCTCATGTCGGTGTTGCCATCGTGGGGCAGACCCACTCCTAGGTCTTAGAGGTGCATGGTTTCGGGACTTCCCTGGTAGTCCAGCGGTTAAGACTTCGCCTTCCAATGCAGGGGGCTTGGGTTCAATCCCTGGTCAGAGAGCTAAGATCCCACATGCCTAGTGGCCAAGAAACCCGAAACATAAAGCGGAAGCAATATTGTAACAAAGTTAATAAAGACTTTAAAACTGGTCCACATCAAAAATGATCTTTAAAAAAAAAAAAAAGAAGTGCCCAGTTTCTAACAAAACCTACTCAGAGTAGAGGGAATAGAGTCATTTGTGGATCTCCTCCTAACCCCCATCAGACTCCAGCCACCTAGCTGCCATGTGCTTGGCTGGCCCCATTTTACTCGGGGTTATCCTGGGGTCCGGACAGCGCTGCCTGGGTGTGGGCAGCATGCTTTGGGGGCGTGTCTGGGCTAACAAACCCACCTTGTGTGTCACCCAGGCCCTGGGGGGATGGGTGTGGGAGCGATCACCACAAGTGTGGGGCTGGGCCGGCTGGCTATGAGGACACAAGTTCCGTTCTTTTCCCTGCCATCTCAGCAGTAGGCTCTCTAGAACATTTTGTCATGGACTGGGCTGCTCTCCCTGCTTAGCAGTCACTGAGCCCTGGTGCCTTCTCCAGCCCCACAGGAGAGACGGTGACGTAGCGGGTATTGATGAGAACAGCGGATCAATGACACTGGCTGTGCTGACGGGAACTGGGTGCCGCGGGATTTTCGATACAAGCAGACAAGCACTTAGAGGTCCATTATGTCACACCGCTGTCACAGACTTCTTCTGGAACAACAGCCCATCTGGAACTTAATACCATGGGGCTAGTGTGGAATTCTGACCCACCTCTGGGGGTGGCCAGGACCTAGGAAGCACCTAGAGTTGTTTTGGGGGGTGTTCTTTTTGTCCCCAAGCGGTGGACAGAAGCTTCCTGCAGCTGATGAGGACGAGTTCTGCGTCCAGACTTCCTACCATGCTTCTCGGAGACCACGTCCGACGAGAGCCACATGCCGTGATGCCCCCCAGCTGCTTGTAGCTGTATTGCAGACTTGTTTTAATTGGGGACTACTGTCCCATTGAGGTGTGAGTGTAGTTATAAAAATACAGTAGAAAACTTGAAAGATCTAGAAAACATAATGAAAATAACCAGTTGTCAGCATTGGTTGCCTTTCTCTGTGGACTGGTCTGTTACCTGGATGGTCTCCTAAAACATCAGTGAAAAACTTACGTGCGTGAACAAAAAACCAGTTCCAACTGAATTTGAAACCTCTGTACGCCCAGGTGTCTGTGTTCCAGCGTCCTAGCGTGTCCTAACCGAGGGCAGCTCGGGATTCATCCTCTGACGCTCACCAAAGCTCCAGAGACGTGTGCTGTGATGACTGGCTTGTAAGGAACAAGGCCCTGGGGCTGTTCCTCATCCACTTGTGCTCTTCCTAGAGCCGTGGGGCCTCGTGTCCCCTCGTCCTCTGAAGTCCTCTGGGCCACGTTCCCTTGGACCCAAGAGATGATATCTCCCCACAGCCTTGTGGCCCAGATCAGCTGCTCTTGGTGTGTGTATGTAGCTTCCTGATGGTCTTGATAATCCATGTCTGTAAGGCGTCGGGAGTGTCCCAGGGGGTATATTGCCTTTACGATGGGTCTAACACGTGTCTGTATGTGCTAATCGACGGTGACTGTCCGAGTGCACTTTGAACTTAAAAATAACGTCGTGTACCTGTAGGGCTCTGGGTTTTGAGGTTCACACCCAGCATCTTAGCAGTGCTTCAGATTGCTCGAGTAGATGTGAGGGATTTGGTAGAAACCGCCCCCCTCCACTGGTGAGGAGACAGACAGACCACTTTTAACCCTCAGGTGCAGATAACACAGGGTAGAGTCTTTGGAGGGGAAGGACCAGTCTGCCAACTGGAGCTAAGAGCACATTGCAGGATGGTTACTGAGGAAGGAAGGAGACCATTGGTAAGAATAAAACAGAAGGGGGCTCCTGGAAAGGGCAGTGGGGCACCAACGGTATGTACGTCTGAGAGAGGAGAGACCCTCTGCTACTTACGTGTCTATGGAATGTTTCTCCTGATTTTGTTCTGTGTATTGATTTTGTATCCTGCAATGTTACTGAATTCATTTATTAGCTCTAATAGCTTTTTGGTGGTGTCCTTAGGATTTTCTCTATATAGTATCATGTCATCTGCAAATAGTGACTGTCTTACTTCTTCTTTTTCAATTTGAGTACCTTTTATTTCTTTTTCTTGCCTAATTGCTCTGGCTAGGACTTCCAATCCTACATTGAATGAAAGTGGGGAGAGTGGGCATCCTTGTCTTTCAAAAGATTTCAGCTTTTCATTTTGAGTGTGATACTGGCTGTGGGTTTGTCATACATGGCCTTTACCGTGTTGAGGTACATTCTCTCCATACCCGTTTATCATAAATGGATGTTGAATTTTGTCAGAAGCCTTTTCTGCATGGATTGAGATGGTCCGTGACTTTGTAGCCTTCACTTTGTAAATGTGGTGTAGTGCACTGATTGATTAGTGGGCGTTGCACATCCTTGCATCCCTGGGATAAATCCCACTTGGTCATGGTTTATGATCCATTTTGGTTTGCCGATATTTTGTTGAGGGTTTTTGCATCTATGTTCATCAGGAATATTGGCCTGTAATTTTGTTTTATCGTGCTGTCTGTGTCTGGTTTTAGTATCAGGGTAATGCCGGCTTCATAGAATGAGTTTGGAAGTGTTCCCTCCTCTGATTTTATTCTAATTACCAAAAGCTTCTAGCAAGTGGTGGGAGATACCATTAGTTGCATGTATGATTTGGCTTTGGGCAAGAAACCTCAGTTCTGCAGCGACAGATGTGGTGATTCAAGAATGATGTTATGGCCTTGCTGGGTGGTGGGCCGCTGTCCCGAGTGTGGTGGGCAATGACAGCTGCTGGTAGGACAGCGGGGAAGCGACTGCTCAGTATCAGAGCATGCTGTGCAAGGAGAGCTGGATCTTTCGGGTTGGGTGTTGTCCAGTGTATCGGAGTTTCCCACTTGGCCTGTTAAGTGACCCTTCCTGTTGGCAGATGAGAACCCTGCCTAGGACTCTTTTCCTGTTAGCTCCTGAGCTGAGCCGCCCCTTAGCCATCTTGGACTGTTGTTCCTATTTTGGGGAATAGGAGGGTTGTGTTAGAGCCAGGGATGGTTTTCTGAACACAACTATGCTGACCTCGGGGATCAATGGTTGGAAGAGTCTCTGAGCTGGTGTTCGTTCTGGAAGGCCCAAGTCCTGCTTCGTGGGGCTCAGAGCAGGAGTGTTGTCGTTATTCTGACTGAGTTTAAGTGTGGTTCTCTGGTGTTTGGGTCCCCTTGCCCACGAATGCCTGTCTTCTGTGGTCTCCTAAGAGCTGGGCCCTTTCAGCACACCTGTTTCTGACAGGAAAGCACCCGAAGGGTCTGACCCAGTCCACTTGCTGTCCTAGGTCCCAAGCCCGCCGTCTGCACCTGAGCCGGTGTCATTGGGACTTAATCCCGTTTACTCTCCTGCATGGTCAGTGGTTGTTTGGAAACAGCGTCGGGAGGACTTGTTGAGCTGGATTCTTCTTCCAGGCGAGGAGCCCTGGGGTGTGGTCAGCGCCTGGGCCAGGAGGTGCTGTGGATTCTGTCTTAAGCCCGCAGGCCCCTTGTGTGCCCTAGGCAGGGTCCGGGTGCGGGTCAGAGGAGAGCACAGGGGCTGGTGCCTGAGCTCATCGTGCTCCGTACCTCCTGTGGTGGTGACGCCTTAGAGCTGCCCTGCCCGGCAGGCCCCGGGCACACAAGGTCGCTGTGGGGACAGGCTGCCCTCCCACTCCTGACACCTAGAGTTTCATGTGACTCAAGTGGACTCCTTCTGTCTGAGTGCTGCCTGGACTTGCTGAGTCTTTCAGGTCACTTCTGCCAGACTAACTGAGACTTCTTAAAGAACACGTTATAGAACACAGGTGTCACGTGGCCTGAGGAAACCCCGTGCCTCACGGTCCACATGACGACGTTGGTCTCTGACCTCCCCTCGGATTGTCCTGGGTGGGCCCAGGCTGGGCGAGCCAGCGTTGTGTCAGCGGGGGCGAGGGGCACACCTGAGTCTTCTAATGGGCACAGAGCTTAAAATCCAGAGACAGTTGCTGCTCTAAGCGCACATGGGAGGCTGAACTTTTATTTCAAAGAGATGTTGCTTTTAAAGCAAAACAAGGAACTCCCCTTTGGGAATTGCTGAGTCTGGGGCACATTCTTTGAACAGTCTTTCCAGGGGCTTCGAGATCAAATTGATTGATCTTGGAAAGAACCAGACGTTGTCAGCAGTCAAGTTGGGAGATGAGGGGAGGGGAGACAAGAGAAGACCATGCTGTATGGGCCCATTTAATTTTTTATCCACTATTTTATCGTGAAATTTTAAAAACACACAGAAAAGTAGAAAGAATTGTGCAGTGAACACCCATTTACCCGATTCCATAGCACCCTGCTCCACTTCACTCCCACACACCCGCCCCTCGGTCCATCCTGTTTGCGATGCATTTCAAGGTAACTGGCAGCCATCAGTCAATTTCACCCCTAAACACCTGAGTGTGTGTTGCACTGTCTGAGTTCAGTATTTGTTTATGGCTCCTGACCCTGCTTATTATTGCTTGTTTAACAAACGCAAAACCCATCAGGGTATGGCCATAAAACAACCACTGACTCTAATGTGTGTCTTGTAAACGGACGCAGAGGACTGCACGCGGCTTGAGTGGCAGGTGCCGTGCAGACCACCGAGGCTCATTTAGAGAAGTGTGTCTTTAGGCTGAAACCTAGGGAACGGTTGGTATTTTCCCACCAGCCGTCGGCATGCCCTGCAGGCTTGGGATGGTTCTGGCCTCATGTTCCTCTTCTCTGTTCCCCAGACCAAGTGGTGGCTGGAGAACTGCTGTCTGGGCTCAGGTCCCTCTGGGCTCTGCTGCTTGGTCTTCCTTCCTGAAGTCGGTTGTGATGATGCAGCTCCAGCACTTGGAGACCGTCCATGGCTCCCACTGAGTATTAGCCAGGGTTTTCAGACACACAACCAATTTCTTCATGTATAAAGAGATTATTATAAGGAATTAGATCGCACAGCTATGGAGGCTGACAAGTCCCAGGATCTCCAGTCAGCAGGCTGGAGACCCACAGGAGCTGATGGTGTGGTTCCAGTCCGAAATCCGGCAGCCTCCAGACCCAGGAAGAGCCCATGTTTCAGTTCGAATCCAGAGGCTGGAAAAGACCAATGTCCCAGCTCACCGCAGTCGGGCAGGAGAAAATTCCCCTGTGTTTGTGGGAGGGTTAGCCTTTTTGTCCTCTTCAGGAAGAGCCCATGATTTAGTTAGAGTTCGAAGTTAGAAAAGGCTGATATCCCAGCCTGCAGCCAGGCAGCAGGAGTGTCTCCTTACTGGTGGGAGCACCAGCCTTCTTCTGCTCGGGCCTTCAACTGATTGGACAAGGCCCACCACACTAGGGGGGGCAATCTGCTTTCTCTGTCCACAGATTTAAATGTTAATCTCATCCGGGAACACAGACATACCAGAATAATGTTTGACTACGAATGTCTGGCCCCCCCATGGCCAAGTCCAGTTGACATATAAACTTTACTACCACACACTGGCTGCAGAGAGACCCCAGACCCTGAAGCGGGCAGGCAGGGCCCTGCATGAGCTGGTTGTCTTCTTTGTGCAGTTTGCTCATTGTTTCACTTGTTCACTGTTCACTCAACAAATACACATGCAGAGGAAATGGAAGCGAAGGACTCTTCCCAGGGCATTTACTGTGCTGGCCATGGCCGTGCAGTGGGGTCTCAGGTCGGCATCAGGTGCCCTTTTCTCCCGTTGCCATCAGTGAATATACATGCGCTGCTTTTGAAATAAGGGGGAATGTGTGTGTGTGTGTTTAAAAGAAAGACAGCTGATCCAATTAAATCTTACTCTACAGCCCCATGATGTTTTGGACTCTGCCCCTGGTAAAGAGTCCCACTTCTCCTCCGTTGTGTAGACTGATGGGAGGGGAGATTCATTGCTTCACAAGGGCGCCCACTGCACGTCCTTCGAGGCAGCAGTTCCTTGTCATTGGAGCTGATACACAGAGGCTGGGTTTCAAAATGACCCAGTTGTCTGTTACATTTTTACTCTTAGAATGATTTAGACACTTGTAATATTTGCTTGAATCCACATTTGTTTGGAAGGCTCTGTTACGAGCCTCCGTTAGGGATTTCTTCACACGTCCCTCCTCTTCCTCACGCTCTTTCCTCCGATTATTGACTGTAAAGTGAAGATCAGCTGGCTCTGATGAAGTCCTGTCCTCTCTCTCTCCCTGTAGTGCTTCACCGATACAGACACATTTTGGGACTGTGGCAGCCAGATATCGGGCCGTATGGAGGACTGCTGAACGTGGTGGTAAGTCCCAGAGCGTCGGGCCTGGGTTCTTGCGGACGGGACTGCGTCCTCCCTCCAAGGGGCAGGCCAGTTGTTCACAAAGACTCATTGGGCCAGGTTTTATTTTCCTAGCGAGCAGAGATTCATTTTAAGTAGCTCTTGGCTTCTGCCACACCTACGAACTTCGTGGTGACGGGATGCCTTCCCTGGTCCCTGCCTCTTGGACACTCGGGGCCATCGGCCTTCACACCCCCGGGGCACTCCAGTGTTGGCTTGTGCACTGGTTCGTTGCCCTAAATCGGGTCTGCAGGCTAAAAGAAAAGGAGGCCATGTGGGGCCCTCGGAGGCTGGCCCTAGACAGAAAGCCCACGCCAGGCCCGCCCCACCCAGGGACCAAGTGGCATAGGCTTGGTGTCATGGCAGGTGTCTGTCCCTTCTCTTCAGGCTTGCCCCCTGAGGTCTACAAGCAGCATTTTAACTTTACTTTATTCAGGCTTTATAGCTGATCTCAGCAGGAGGGGCTGTTTGATACAAGCTCCTTGGTCGTAGCCAGGAGAAGAGTCTTCTGGTTTTAATTTTTATATGCTTCTAGGTCACTTGCCTAGAAGCATATAATAGCTGCTCATTTTTGGGTCCATTTGAGAAACTCAGATCTGACTTTTCTTGGGCTTAACTGGTGTCGGTGTCTAGCAGGATGCAGCCCTCGCCGGTGCTCTTGCCAGGCACGAGTGGTGCCTCTGGGACAGAAGCCGGGACCTGAGTGGGGCCATTGTACTTGCTGAGCTCTGGGCAGGGGCCTGGCCTCGATGTTGCCGCAGCTGATGGTGCAGGGAAAACACAGCCAGGTGCCCTTTGGCCGGCGCTGCACACGCGCTTGGCAGGCCAGAAGCCAAGTCCAGGGGACTGGCCGCAGCTCGTGTCACGGCTCACGGGTCTGCCTCGCTGTGGCCTTTGGGGCCCCCAGGGAGCCTCCTCGTGGCCTCCTCCGAGCCTGGTTCACGTAGGCCACGGGGTGACTGGTTACTTCGTCACTCTGTATTTTGCTCACCAGGTGGGGTTTGGGCAGGGATAAATATTGCTTCATATTTTTTATAATTCGATGGAAACATCTGTTAAGAAACTTGCTTTATATTTGTTCTGTTTAATGTCACTGGGGAAGCCTTGCTTTTAGAACATTCTCACAGGGGCCAAGACAGGCAGCTCCCAGCGTGGGCAGGTTCTTTCCTTTCTTTTAGTCGGGGAGGGTGATAATTGTTTGTCTTACTGGCAGTGAGTAATAGAGTTAAAAAAAAAAAAAAGGCTTCTGAAAGCAGGGGATAATTAGGGGAAAATGGAGCCTATGACAGAACGCCGCCAATTGGCTCTTGTCTCAGATGGTTAGCGATTAAGTTCTCTCCTCTGTCGCTAGAGCCGGAAGCTGTGGACCCAGGCTCCACCAGGAAGGCAGGAGCGACTGCTGGGCCATCCCCAGTGGGCTACAGAGGCCACCCCCTTCCCTCCACTGAGAACGTGCCTGGAGACTGCCCCCTCCTTTGACCTGATCACCACTTTTATCATTTGCCATTTTGAACACATACAAGGGTAGTGGGAATGGCTGGGTGAACGCCCACAGACGCCCACCTCCTGGACTCAGAGGTTGGCTGTAGTGCGCCAGGTTCACGGTGTCTGTCTCTGCCCCTTTGCCTTTTCTTTTCCGTACTTTAAAGCAGATCCCAGGCCCGTGTCAGTTCATGTCTGTACTTCAGTGTGGATCTCTAACCATGTGGGTGTTTCGCACGTTCCCACACATGTGAGGTCCTGACCACGCCTCACAGCAGTGGCAGTAGTTCCTGGATTACCTGAGGCCCAGTCCACGCTCGAGGCTCCCTGACGGTCTCAGAACCGCCTTCGACAGCTGGCTTGTTCACGAGGATCTAAGCAGGCCCTCGTGCTGCCTGCTTTGTTTTGCCTCCTGAGTCTCTTCTGTGGAAAGCAGCACTCCCGTTTTCCTCTGGTCAGTTGCCCTACTGGGTGTCGCACTTTCTGGATCATTCCTGCTTCTTTCTTATGTCTTTTAGCTTGTGCTCCCGGCACCTACCCACCCCCACTTCATAGCGGAAGTTCTCTCTAAAAGGTTTGCTCGGATTTGGGGCTAACCACTATATTTTCTATTAAAACATTTAGTTACTTTTTCAGCTTTATTTAGGTATAATTGACAAAACTGTAAGATATATAAAACGTACATTGTGGTGATCTGATTTGATGTACAAGTACACTGTGGAAGGATTCTCCCGTCTAGTTAATTAACGTACCCATCACCTCACATTTTTATTTTTTTTTGAGGGGTGGGGAGAGCACTGAGTTCTATTTCTTAGTAGATTTCAGTGATATAGCAGCGTTATCAACTTTAGTCACCATGTTTCATGTTGCATAAACCACTTTTCGATGAACACACACTGGTGGGCGGGGCCGTGCTCGTCCTGCTGCGCTAGGTGGGGCCCCAGGGTCCCTGCGGGACCGGAGTGTGAAGACAAGAATGGTCCTCGTGGTGATCTGGGGGGTGCGGATACTGAGCCTCCGCCTCCCCCTCAGCCGTGTGTGGACCTCTGCACAGGTGGATGGCTTGTTCATCATTGGCTGGATGTACCTGCCTCCCCACGACCCACATGTGGACGACCCGATGCGGTTCAAGCCCTTGTTCCGAATCCACCTGATGGAGAGGAAGTCGGCCACGGTGGAGTGCATGTACGGCCACAGGGGGCCCCACAATGGCCACGTCCAGGTGAGCACGCGGGGCAGCGTGTGCAGGTAAGGGGCTGGGTCTCCTCACTTCGTCCCGGGCCTGCTGCCAGCTGTTTGCCAGGGTCTTCCCAGCTGTGCACCACGCCCATGCCGGCCAGCAGGACCGGGAAGCGGGCCCTGGCCCGGCCCTTCTGTGCGCTATGCCGCTGTCGCTCCTCAGAGATTCACTTGCTGGAGCCTCCCCTGATTCTGCCTCTGGTTAGAGCCAATTGTCCTTCCAAGAGAGATTCCTCACTGTTCCTTTTTCTCCTCTTCGCAAGGGCATCAACTTGGAACCAGACGTTCTGCTCTCGGATGTGGGCCTGGCAGGTGGCCAGCCCGAGAGCAAGCCTGTTCTCTATCTCAGTAGGAGAGCGCCAGCCCCTCTGTGCTGCTCTCGGACCCCCCGGGGGACAGCGACGCCTGGCCCCCTGGGAGGGAAGCGTGTGCTCAGGGGGGTTCCAGCCTTCCTTCTTAGAGCAGCCGCAATCTGGTGGCCTCTTGGGGTCCTGTAGATGAGTGGGATGCGTGGGTGCGGGAGGGACTGGTGCACGCCTGCTCTGGTGGGGGTTAGGGGCTGACTCGTTACCCTTTCTCCTTGTTGTGGACACTCAAGATCGTGAAGAAGGACGAGTTCTCCACCAAGTGCAACCAGACGGACCACCACAGGATGTCTGGTGGGAGGCAGGAGGTGAGGCCGGACCCTCCTGTCCTGCGGGGCAGCTGAGAGGGTGGGTGGTTTGAAGGGAGGGCCGCTTCCCGGGCTCATGCTGGCGCTGTGGGCGTGTGTGCTGGGCCCAGGTTCTGAGTCCCCACCACCCCCAGGATGAACGGGCCGAGTAGAAATAGTTCTCTACCTGGTTCTCCGTCGCCCCTTTGACAACAGGCCCGTGGGCGGTGGGGTCTCTTCCTGGATGTGAATTGCAGGGAGACCAGAGGCCTTTATTGGCGTGAACCCCGTGGTGGAGGTTCCCAGGTCACAGCCATGTGGTGGGTGAGCCTGCGTGAGTGTCTTCGGGTTTCCTTTCTGCACGAGTAATCTCACGTCGCCTTTGAGTTTTAGTTACACCACCATCTCAAAACATTCTTAGGAGAACCTCAGACTTTTAAATGCAGGATGCTCGTTGCATTTATTTGTCGGGTGCATCTCTTAGCGTTTCTGAGTCTGCTGGGTCCCGGGTAGCCAGGGGTCTGCAGGGAGACAGCGCAGATGGAGAGTACGCACGTGCTGCTTGGAATCTGTTGAGGGTAAACGAGGCCCTTGTTTTCCCGAACGCATGGTATGTGAAGGTGACGGTAATGACGTGCTTCCTTCCCTAATAACACTGTCATTCAGTCTCACATACAACCACATACACATCAGTGGCTGTTCCAAGTCCACTTTTAAGTGAAACACGTCAACAGCATATTTTCCAAGAATAGAACCTCCTCAGCTGTTGAGACCTTAAAAGGGCCATGTAATGGACTTCTGGAAATACTCTGGGATCAGAGAAAGTTCCTGCGAGCCAACTGCCGTGTGCGGCCTCACCAATTTGGAGACGGAATGGTATTTTTTCTCATTATGAAGGTAATAACATGCTCCTTGTGGAAACTAGAAAAACACCTAGAAGTTACGGTGAGAATAAAATGCTTTGTTGGAATCCTGACTTTGGTGGTTAATTTGCATTTCTCTTATGTCTGAGGCTAGGATTAGTGTCCTGTGGTTCCTTTTCTGTGAAATCTGTGTTCATACCCTTTGCCTGGTTCTGTTTGGTGGTGTTATGTTTCTAATTGATTTGTAGGAGTTTTCATCCTGTGAGGAAGTGAACCCTTCAAGATACGAGATGCAAATATTTTTTCCTCCTTCATTCTTTTGTGTTTTGGTTTGAAATGAGGTATGTTTTCACTTGGAGAATTTAGTTTTTAATTTTTATATTTGCAGTTGTATATGTCTTTTCCTTTTTTTTTGGCCACACTGTGTGGCTTGCGGGATCTTAGCTCCCCGACCAGGGATCAAACCTGGGCTCTGGGCAGTGAAAGCGCAGACTCCTAACCACTGGACCGCCAGGGAGTTCCCCTTCCTGAATAGCTTCTTAGTTTTTTTCTTTTTTTTTTGCGCTATGCGGGCCTCTCACTGTTGTGGCCTCTCCCGTTGCGGAGCACAGGCTCTGGACGCGCAGGCTCAGCGGCCATGGCTCACGGGTCCAGCCGCTCCGCGGCATGTGGGATCTTCCCGGACCGGGGCACGAACCCGCGTCCCCTGCATCGGCAGGCGGACTCTCAACCACTGCGCCACCAGGGAAGCCCGTGAATAGCTTCTTAGTTTGATGTCATCTTAAAATCCTTTCCCCACTTTGAAATTATACTTACAGACGCGCTCGTGTTTTCATTTTCACGTGTTTGTTTCCCACATTTATCGCTGGTTCTGTGGGTTTATTCTGTAGAGTGAGCTTCAGCCCGCCTTGGCTGTAGTGCAGGTACCCCTCAGTCACCCCAGCACTGGTGCTGAGTGATGCAGGTTTTCTCTACGATTCAAAATGCCATCTTCGTCCTGCGCTGCCATTTGAATTTGATTTTCTTCAGATAGATCGTGCAAGTTTGTTGTAAAGCGTCTGGTCTTTCGTTGCTGCTGTAAATGGACTCTTGGCTCTCGTATCTTTCAGCTGGTGACTTTATATATAAAAGCTGTTGCACGCCACCCATCTTACTGCCTCTTCTCTTTCATTTATGAGCACCTTTGAGTTGATTACCTTGAGTTTTCCAGGATAATACTGATTATCTGCAAATAATGACATTTCCTTCTTCCTTGACCCCTTGTGGTGAGGACAACACCCTTGTCTAGTGGTGGGTGTGGTTCACATGGTCCTGTCACGAGGCAGCAAGGTGGCCTTGGGGTCAAGATATACGTTATTATGCTAGGGATGGAGCTGTTTATTCGTGTTTTATTAAGAGGGCTTTGTTTTAATTGAGAAATGATGTTGAATTTACCAGTTTGTTTTAGCATCTGTGGAAACCATCAGGTGATTTTTTTCCCCCTTAATCTAGTAATGTGATGACTTATGTTAATAGATTTCTAACCACTCTGAAGTCGTGAAAAGAGAGCTTGTTTGATCGTGGGGCACAGTTCTCTCTGCTCCTGGATGCTCTTTGATCCTGTTTTATTTAGGACTTCTGCATTGATGAACGGGCTTGGTCTAACATTTTTTGTGCTGTCTTTGGCTTTAGGAGCAGTCTTTTGCTGGCTTCTAGAACTGGGGAGCCTTTCTTTTCTCTCTAGGCCTGGGAATCATTTAACAGTGGACTTGGAACTCCTGCCGGTCTGGGGTGGGGAGATGCCGCACGTCTGCAGGCAGAGCAGGGGCTGGGCTGCCTGAGGTGCCGAGGGATGCATCCTAGAGTCATGGGGGCAGGGGGGCTTGCTGTGTGAGGCACAGTCACTCTGTCCATCTCAGTTGCCCGGGGCCACTTTGCTGGCTCCTTGTGCCGTCTCCTGTCTCCCTCCCTCTTGCCCTCCAAGGGGGGAGCTGGGGGACTGGGGGACGGGTTCTCCCATGGATTCCTGTGTCAGCCTGAAACATCTTCACTCTGTAGCTGAGTCTTTCAGACCCAGAGCGTGGCTTCAGGCTCCAGGGAGAGAGAAGGAGCCGTGAGGTGGGCACTGCCGTGTGTCCTGACAGCTCTGAAGAAGAGGTGAAAGTCTCGGCCCCGGATTCCGGGCTGCTCTGCGCTCTGATGGTTGATGGTCACTTAAAATTCTGGGCCACAAGGGTGCTTCCCAAGGGAATGGAGGACTCCTGGTGGCCTAGGAGGGTAGGAAGGTGAACGGGCCTTGCTTATCACTGTCTCCAGGCAGAAGGCTGTCCTTGGCACCGTGGAGAGATGTGGAGATGCCCGCCCCAGCCCCTGCAGGCCGTGCTGGCTGTGATCCCTTCGTCACCACCCAAGGCCAGCTCTGCATAAGCTGCATCCTGAGGCTGCCAACCGCCCCATTCCCCATCCCAGTCCCCAGTCCTGGGCCTTCTGCCAGCTTTGTGCACCTTCCAAGGCCACGTCCTGCGGCGGGATCTGGCCCCTCAGGACTGGGGTGTCCTGCTTGCTCCTTACGTGCCCCTCCTGGGGGCCCTCCCTGTGCTGCTCAAACTGCAGCTTCATCTCCTGGGCCTTTGAGAGCAGCTCAGGCCTTCGCCCGCCCAGACCCCAGCAGTGCGTCTGCTCTCTGGCTCCCGCTGCAGACGCTGCCTGCTCTTCTTCCTGGCTCTTCCCTCCCTGCCCGCGCCCGTCCAGGCCCTGCAGCCTGAGGCTTCTGGAAATCGGGGTGGGGGGGCGCTGTGAGGGGGAGCAGAGGTTGGGAAGGGCGTGTGGCCTGGCCCTACCTGCGGTTGCTCGGCCCTGCAGAAGGCTCTGGCGCTGGACTCCCCTCAGTTGCACACAAGTGGCTTTTATTTTGCTTTCCTTTGTCTTATGTACTTTCTCGCCACATTCCTAAAATGATACCTCGTCATCATCAGATCCGAAATCCTCAGAATCGGGAGGGAAAAGAGTGCTGACACAGCCCCACAAGGAGCGGCCTCCGTGCCCATCCTCCATCATCCCTTCAAGTTTCCTTCAGCCTTCGTGATGTCATTGCAGTCTAACTATCTAATTTGGATAGTTTTTCTATTTTTTTTTAGCTTAACCGTTATTCCAGAAACATTTCCCAGTCTCATTAGAATTCTTTACGACCTTTTTTTTTTTTTTTTGGCCATGCTGCGCAGCCTGCAGGATCTTAGTTCCCTGACCAGGGATTGAACCCATGCCCCCTGCGTTGGAAGTGTGGAATCTTAACCACTGGACCACCAGGAAAGTCCCTACAAACTTTATTTTTAATGCAGCGTTCCATCTGTCATCTGCTGCGCTGTAATGACTGTAGGTGTGTGACCATCCTGCAGTTGGACTTGGGGTTTGTGGTCAGATATTCCCCTGTTACCCTCCTGACCATGTGACTCAGTGACTTAGCCTCTGGGAGCCTCAGCCCTTGTCTGTAAAATGGGGCCATGAGATTACCTGCGGTGCCGAGTGATTCTGGAGGGTTGAGTAAGACGCTGAATGACTTAGTGCCAGAGCTGGTCGGAGCCGCCCAGGAGAGATGCCGGGCATTATTACTGTGACCCACTGCCTGAACTCTGCAAAAACGTTGTGGTTTTGGATTGTACAGAAATGGAATTGGGTAAAAGGCCCTGAAGGTATTCCAGATTCTCTTTACGTGCTGTCAGTTTGCTGGTCCCCGTTTACAGCCCACCAGGGCACGTGAGCCCCCTGCCTCACCACGTTCCTGCCAGCCTTGGCATTGGCCCTGGCAGAGATGAGATCGGTTAGCACGTGCCCTTTGGTTAGGTTTAATTCTGCCACCTGCTAGCTGGGTGGCTCTGGAAAGGTCTGTTGACTTTTCCAAGCCCCAAACCTCTGTAGAACAGGGAAGATGTTAGCACCCAGCTCCTAGGCCGCTGTGCAGAGTGAAGCAGTGATGGGGCGGTGTTGGCCGTGGTGGACGAGCCCTGGGTCCATAGTGGACTGAGTCTTGTCTGATATGTTCTAGGCCCCTGTGTTTTTCCTTGTGGATACATATCTGGTAAGATAATTTCATAGTAAGCATATTTGTTCTGAGTAATTGGGTCTGCTTGGTATTCTTAATGACTGACCTTCTCATGCAAAGTAAATAAGATTATGATTGTTCACAGGCCAGCTTCATGGTATTTAGCTCAAGTCTGATTATGCACCATGGCAACACTGAAATCACTACCTTCTTTTACTTCCATTTGTATCTGTTATTTCTCTATTTGATTTTTTTTTTAAGGGCCTACCCTTCATGAGTTAAGCCACTTAAGTGGAAGATTTTGATTTGGGTGAAGTCTAATTTGTTAAGTTTTTTCCTTAGTGGTTATTGTTTTCTGTCTTAAAAAACTTTGCTTACCCTCCAGTTGCAAAGAGAGTGTCTCTCTCTCTCTCTCTCTCTTCTTTTTAGAAGTTTGGTAGCTTCACTTTACTTTTCGGTCTGTGACCCATCTTGAATGGTTCCTGTGTGTGGTGTGAGGTGGGGATCGGGGCTCCTTTGCTCCCTGTGGTTGTGCAGTTGTTCAAGCACCATTTGTGTAAAAGACTTTCTTTCCCTGGGAGGTGGCTTGGATGCTGTGATCGAAAGTCCACTCCTGAGACACACGTGGGTGTTTCCAGGCTCTCTCTCTCTCTCTCTCTTTTTTTTTTTGGCTGCACAGCTTGCGGCATCTCAGTTCCCCAACCAGGCCATGGCAGCAAAAGCCCGGAATCGTAACCACTAGGCCACCAGGGAGCTCCCTCCAGGCTCTGTCTTTAGTTCTGCCCTCTTGCTCAGGTACCATCTCGGTTACTGTCGTCTTGTAGTGGGTCACAGTGCACGCTAGTGTACATCCTCCAATCTTGTTCTTTTGCAAGATTGCTCTGGATGTTCCAAACGAATTCCAGAATCAGCTTGTCAGTTTCTACAGAAAGCATGGTGGGATTACGATTGGCCTGATGTTGAGTCTGTAGATCAGTCTGGAGACAGTTGCTGACCCAATACCAAGTCTCCCGGTTCGCAGGTGCCTCTGCTCTGTAGGCCTCTTCCCCCGCCTTTCAGCAGCATCTAGTGGTTTTCGGAGTAGAGGTATCACACGTTTTGTAATGTTTATTCCTAAGTCCTATGTCTTTTGAGGCTGTTGTAAGTAGGATTTTTAAGTTTTTTTTTTTACTTTCCAGTTTTGTGCTGCTAGTATACAAAAATTCAGTTAATTTTATACATTGACCTTGTAGTTCTAATAGTTGTTTATTTCAGTCACTAGTAATTTCTCTTCTTTGCCAGGGTTTGGGCAGTAACATATTAAAGCAATTGACAGATTGTAGCTTTTTTTTTCTTTTTGTAAATTGCTTTTGCTTCTGTTTGTAGAGCTAATTCTAGATATTCATTAGAAACACTCTGTTGAGTTAGGATCCCAGAGCTGTGGATTAGTTATGTTAGGTGTACAGAATGAAACTGTTAAGCACTAAATATCCTTCATTGTTCGATTCCATAATGAATTATTGGGCTTTGCGGATGAGGTATGCATAAAAGTTTTCTTTTTACAAATATACTTACTGAACATAACTGTGAAGGCACATTTTATTTTACTTTATTAAAAAATTTTTTATTGAAGTGTAGATGATTTACAATGTGGTGTTATTTCCTGCTGTACAAAGTGAATCAGTTATACATATGCATATATCCACACTTTTTAAAATTCTTTTCCCATATAGATTATTACAGAGTATTGAGTAGAGTTCCCTGTGCTGTACAAGTAGGTCCTTATTACTTATCTATTTTATATATAGTAGTGTGTATATGTCAATCCCAGTGAAGGCACATTTTTTTTTTTTTTTTTGTGGTACGTGGGCCTCTCACTGTTGTGGCCTCTCCCGTTGCAGAGCACAGGCTCTGGACACGCAGGCTCAGCGGCCATGGCTCACGGGCCCAGCCGCATGTGGGATCCTCCCGGACCGGGGCACGAACCCGTGTCCCCTGCATCGGCAGGCGGACTCTCAACCACTGCGCCACTAGGGAAGCCCTGAAGGCACATTTTTAAAAGGAGAATCCACCCACACTCTCTGCCCCGCCTGTCCCTGTCCTGTTCCTCATTGGTGGCTGCAGAAGGCAATGCTGCTGACTTGGCCGGCACGGGGGTCTGCTGTGCCCACTCCCCCAGAAACCTGAGAACCAGGCTCAGTGTAGACGCCACCTGTGTGGGTGGCACAGAAGCGAGGCTTGCCCAGCTGCCTCCTAGGCGCTCTCGACATGGGCTGCGGCCCCATCCTCCCCGAAGGACCCCCACGGTCCCTGCGCTTCCTTCCTGTTGAAGTTGGGCGGGGGAAGTGGGGACCAGAGCCCCTGGTGCCACGCCTCAACAGGAAGGAAGGCCAGGAGCTGGGAGACCAAACACACAGCAGCCCCCCTCCCTCCTGCCCGGCCTCTGTCTTCATCCCATGCACTCAGCGTCACAGCCTCTCCGAGCCCTAGTGTTGTGGCGGTTTTCGTGACCTGTGTTCTCTCGAAGGAATTCCGCACGTGGCTGAGGGAAGAATGGGGGCGGACGCTGGAGGATATTTTCCACGAGCACATGCAGGAGCTCATCCTGATGAAGTTCATCTACACCAGTCAGTACGAGTAAGTGCAGCCCCTCGCTGGGTGTGAGCGGCCTGTCTCAGGTACTGTGAACACGGTCTCCCGGTGGGTACTGTGAGCACAGTCCCTCTCTGGGTACTGTGAACACCGTCTCCCGGTGGGTGCTGTGCGCACAGTCCCTCTCTGGGTACTGTGAACACCGTCTCCCGGTGGGTGCTGTGCGCACAGTCCCTCTCTGGGTACTGTGAACACCGTCTCCCGGTGGGTGCTGTGCGCACAGTCCCTCTCTGGGTACTGTGAACACCGTCTCCCGGTGGGTGCTGTGCGCACAGTCCCTCTCTGCGTACTGTGAACACGGTCTCCCGGTGGGTGCTGTGCGCACAGTCCCTCTCTGCGTACTGTGAACACGGTCTCCCGGTGGGTGCTGTGTGCACAGTCCCTCTCTGCGTACTGTGAACACTGTCTCCCGGTGGGTGCTGTGCACACAGTCCCTCTCTGGGTACTGTGAACACCGTCTCCCGGTGGGTGCTGTGCGCACAGTCCCTCTCTGGGTACTGTGAACACAGTCTCCCGGTGGGTGCTGTGCGCACAGTCCCTCTCTGCGTACTGTGAACACGGTCTCCTGGTGGGTGCTGTGCGCACAGTCCCTCTCTGGGTACTGTGAACACGGTCTCCCGGTGGGTGCTGTGTGCACAGTCCCTCTCTGGGTACTGTGAACACGGTCTCCCGGTGGGTGCTGTGCGCACAGTCCCTCTCTGCGTACTGTGAACACGGTCTCCCGGTGGGTGCTGTGCGCACAGTCCCTCTCTGCGTACTGTGAACACGGTCTCCCGGTGGGTGCTGTGCGCACAGTCCCTCTCTGCGTACTGTGAACACTGTCTCCCGGTGGGTGCTGTGCGCACAGTCCCTCTCTGGGTACTGTGAACACCGTCTCCCGGTGGGTGCTGTGAGCACAGTCCCTCTCTGGGTACTGTGAACACGGTCTCCCGGTGGGTGCTGTGAGCACAGTCCCTCTCTGGGTACTGTGAACACTGTCTCCCGGTGGGTGCTGTGTGCACAGTCCCTCTCTGCGTACTGTGAACACTGTCTCCCGGTGGGTGCTGTGCGCACAGTCCCTCTCTGGGTACTGTGAACACTGTCTCCTGGTGGGTACTGTGAGCACAGTCCCTCTCTGTGTACTGTGAACATGGTCTTTTTCTCAGGGTACTGTGAGCACACTCCCTGGCCCACCTCGGTGTCTGTTTTCTGTCTGTTGGACTATCATCATCCACCAGCTGTGTGCTGTCACGGGCCTGGCCTGTGTGTTAGAGCCTCATAGTTGCTTTCCCATGTCTACCCGGGGGGCCTCTTAGCCTCCCTGCTGCCGTGCCCTCTGCCCCCGGACCCTGTCGCATGGCCCCTGTTTAGCCCCTTTGCAGTCTCAGGGGTCCCTGCCCTGGGGTGATGGAGAAGGTGTGAGGTGTGCTGTGCACATGTGGGGGAGCATAGCTCAGGAACGAGGGGTGCCCCTAGTGGGGAGCTAACCCTGGCTGCCCTGGGCCACCCTGCCCAGCCTGGCCTGTGCAGCATGGCCGGAGGTGCATGAGCTCTGTACTCCTGCCCCTGCTCCCGTGTGGCTCTGTGGCCGAGCTCTCATGCTGCCCGCTCCCCCTGCAGCAACTGCCTGACCTACCGCCGCATCTACCTCCCGCCCAGCCACCCGGACGACCTGATCAGGCCTGGCCTCTTCAAGGGCACCTACGGCAGCCACGGCCTGGAGATCGTCATGCTCAGCTTCCATGGGAAGCACGCCAGGGGCACGAAGATCACGGTGAGTCCAGGGGCTGCCCTGGCAGGCCCAGCACCGTGTGGACTCCATCACATCGGCGTGGCGTAGTGTGACTCGGGCCGCACCCTGGCTGCTCAGTGTGGGCCCCGGACCGTGGCACTGCTTCCCCGGGGAGCTTGCTGGGAACGCAGGCCCCACCCAGACCTGCTGATCCAGGGCCTGCCTTCCATAGGATCCCCCGGCGATTCTGAATGTTTCCAAGGCAGCCTTACCACACGGCTCTCAGCCCTGGCCACACCCTGGATCCCTGGGGAGGTGGAGGAGACACTGATGCTGGGGCCCCATCCCAGAGATTCTGATTTAATGGGGGTGGGCCGGGTGAGGGGCTCCAGGAGCTCCCTGGGTGACCCTGAGGTGTGGCCATGGTGGACACCCTCTGCATTAGCACTCCGGCCCCCGTGGCCCGTCCTGGCCTCAGCAGCTCGGGAACGCAGTGGGAGGATTTCTGAGCTGAGTGGGGGTCCCGGATGACAGGCCCTCTGTCACCCGCTCTAGGGGCTGCTATCCACGTGCTCGCCTGTCGCTGTACAGGTGTTGGGGGGGGAGTCTCTGCGGAGGCGCAGAGCAGGCCTCTTCCTGGTCCTCACAGGGCACTGCTCGCAGCTCCGTTGGCCGGGCTCATTGTGGACGAGGGGCTGGGACCAGGCCGTGGGGCCTGGGCGTTCTCCCAGGTTCATGCTGGGGAGCTTTCGTGTTCCAGGCAGGCAGTCTGGGCTGGTGTTTCCGGCCTGTCCCCCGTCTGACCGGGGAGGGTCCGTGGACCTCTCTAGGCCGCGCATCTCTTCAGCTGTCACGCAGGCTGGCTCCCACCTGAGGTCTTTGGGCGCAGATGTGCCTGCGGGCCCTCCCAGGGTCACTCGTGGGTGCTGTTGTTCCGTGTCCTCAGAGGTCCTTCACAGAAGGCTGCCTGCGCTGGGTGCTGCTTTGTAAGGGCTTCTAGGTTCTTCTGACTTGTAAGGGGTTGCCGCCAAATCAGTAGGAAGGCTGAGCGAGCGCCCTCGGCCGGAGGTGTGACCGGGGCTGGAGGCCGCAGTCTCTGAGCCTGCTGACCGCCGCCCGCTGGCTCCGCAGGGTGACCCCAACATCCCTGCCGGGCAGCAGACAGTAGAGATCGACCTCAGGCACCGCATCCACCTGCCCGACATTGAGAGCCTCCGCGACTTTAACGAGCTCTCGCGCATCGTCCTGGAGGTGCGCGAGCAGGTGCGCCAGGAGCAGCAGCAGGAAGGTGGGCCCGAGGACGCCGCGGGCCTCGGCCGGCAGAGCCCCCAGCCCTGCGCGGAGTCACCCGCCGAGCAGGCCAAGGGGCCCGGGGATGGAGGGGCCGAGGCCGCGGCTGAGCCGCCCGCCCAGTCGGGGCAGGGGCAGCCGTTTGTGCTGCCAGTGGGCGTGAGCTCGAGGAACGAGGATTATCCCCGGACCTGCAGGATGTGGTAAGGATGCCGCGGGGCGGGCAAGACGGGGCTTCCCGGAGGGGACTCTGCCCGGCCGGCAGGGAGGTGGCCTGGGGTGGGGCCGACCCCGCGCTGGGGGCCCTGCACTGGTGGGGAAGCTCTGCCTACTTGGGCCGGGTCCCAGCTCGGGCCGAGCAGACTGTGAGGCTCCTGTCCGCTCACCCCTCTGGGGGCCTCAGCTGGCAGGCAGGGGGCCTCCTCCCCAACGTCTCTCACTGCACAGCCGCTGAGATCAAAGGTAGACAGGCAGACAGGTGAGACGTCGGGCAGCACTGAAAGCAGGCCGTGGCGTCCCTCCCCGCGCCTCCCCTGGAAAGCCTGCTCGCGGCGTCCTGGACGGCCTTGCAGGGAAGGCCTGTCCTGGGGTCTCACCGCCTCCTCATTTCTTCGTGTGGTTTCTCCCCGGCTCTAACAGCCTCCCCACAGAGGCCGTGGGCCCCGGTCTGGGACAGGGCCTGCCCGCTGCTGCTAGCTCCTCACTTGGCGTGCTGTTTGCACGGTCCTGTCTTAGAGATGCACGCCCTGCCCCGGTCCCCTGCACTCCAGGGCTGTTTAGTTTAACTACAGAGAATAAAATGAAAATTCAGGCCCTCGGGCACACTGGCCGCATTTCAAGTGTTCAGTAGCCACTCGTGTGTTGGACAGTGCACGTCTAGAACATTCCATCGCCATAGAGAGTTCTCATGGACAGTCACCTCGGGGTTCACTGAGGGAGGAACCTGTCAGTCTCCTGGCAGATTATCACAGCCGACTTTTCTCTGCCTTTGCACGTTACGTGTGAAGGTTTCTTTCTTTACCTCTGGGCCATCTGCTGCCTCTCGTGTGCCCACAGTGGTCTCCTAGGCTTTTCACATGTAGGCGGGCGCACGCCGAGCTCCCCAAAGGGAATTTAGGCCTCTGCGTGGACTTGATGGAAAAAATTCATTACGTTTTCTTCATGTTAATACAGTTGTGATAAAAGAGGCTGAATTTGGGTTTTCTGGAGGGACATGTACACATAGTGAATGTGTGAAGTTTTGAAAGGTCATAAAGGAAAAGGCTTTGTTATCCCTGGGAAACTTGACAACTTGCAGCATCTCAGGGCCAGCTCAGAGCCCTCTGGCAGCGCCGGCCTGGAAGCTCTGGCCCAGCCCCCGGCTGTGTCATGGGATGGTCCTCCACCCGGTGCTAAACATCAGGGGCTCGGCCAGGAGGGGCGCATGCGTTCTCTGGCACTGCCACAGTGCCTGCGCAACACACGTCTCTGTGTATCTAAGCTTGGTGCACCCCCCCGAAACTCTCTGAGCCATGGGCCCTCAGGCGCAGGGCTGCTGTCCCCCTCCCGCCAGGCAGAGCCTCAGCATGGTGGGCAGAGGTGGGCGTCCCAGGCACCATTCCACGCATTGGGAGGTTCAGGCCAGCCCCTAACTCCTCGTCACCTGTTCTTTGCAAGAAAGAAATAAACATATTACAGCCTGAGTCTCAAAACTTGGCTGTAATGGGTATTTGAAAGTCCTGCTTCTGGTTAATGTCAGTTGCATGCCAATACATCATTATCGATTCCATTTGAGTTGTTCAGACGTGGACCTAACTGTCCCGGGGATTGCGATTTCTGTTACCTGGGTCTGCATCGTAAAGACATGTACTTTGGGATAGTGAATACGAGGTGGGGCTGCCTGGGACCCTCGTCCTTTCGTTGGGTGAGCTGGTAGAGAGAGAGCAGTGGTCGGCGGGGTGAGCCCGACTGTGTGGGGTGAACGCCGGCATCCCCGAAGGCGCAGGGCCCCACCTCTGTGCAGAGCTGCTGGCAGATGGTGGAAGTGGCCTGGAGGTGGAATGGAGAATGTTCCAGAACGTCCAGGACCACGGGTGATGGGCTTGGGCCAGCACGCGCCTTCGAGGCCCCGCTCATCCCCTCTCCCCGCGCTTTCCCTCTTGTCCTTGTTCAGTTTCTACGGCACGGGCCTCATCGCCGGCCACGGCTTCACCAGCCCCGAGCGCACCCCCGGGGTCTTCGTCCTGTTCGACGAGGATCGCTTTGGGTTCATCTGGCTGGAGTTGAAGTCCTTCAGCCTATACAGCAGGGTCCAGGCCGCCTTCCGGAATGCGGACGCCCCGTCCCCACAGGCGTTTGAGGAAATGCTCAAGAACATCCAGTCCCTCGCCTCCTGATGGCCCACCGCCCCGCGGCGGGCGGCCCGGGCTGGGAGGGCAGCAGTGTGCGCTCAGGAGACGCGGCCTCTGACCGGAACACCCACCTCCTCGTAGGAGCCTCTGCGCGGCCTCCCCAGACGCTTTCCGTGGACGCCCACATATCTGCCAGTAGCAATGGGCAAGCTGAGCATGTCCGAAACAAACAACAGAACCAGAACAAACCGCCTTAGAGGACGGGCTGCAGGGCACGTAGGTGACTGAACTGGAGAAATTGGCCACTTTCTAGGGAAAACAAAATCCTCCTCCAGGGAGGTTCACAACGCAACAGAGTCTGTTGCCTCCAGCCAATGGAAGGGGTCATGGGTGAGGTGTGCGGGCTCCACCATCCCCTCTGCAGGAAGTGAGCCAGAGGGCCTTGGTGCCTTCGACACAGCCTGGGCAGGTGGGGCACTGTGTGTGGAATAAGGGCTCCAGGGAGTCGGGCTTGGGACCCACTTCTCTACCGACTTGCTTGGATTTTGGACAAAGGCATTTCACCCCGATCTCAGTTTCCAAATCAGTGGAATGGGGCCAGTGATACGGTTCACTAGGGAACGCCACTGCAGGCCTTCCAGCAGCTCGGAGGCCCTGCAAGCACCGCCCGAGCCCGGTCCCTGCGGTGCGGTGTGCCTGCCCGGCCTCTCAGGCTCTAGAACCTAGACCTTCACTGCGGCAGTTCAGACAGGCATTCACTTAGTTCACGCCTTGCCCCTGCCTCGCACTCACCGGTGTCAGACCCTGAGCTGCAGCCGCTGGTCTCAGAACCAGGACAGGGCACCCTCTGAGATGACCTGCGTCTGTTCCTCCTGCTTGCTTTACACAGGTGCCGCTCTTGAGAGGGGCGAAGCAGCAGAAGGGGTTGTGCCAGGTGAGCGTGACGTCCCTTTGCGGGGGGTGGGGGGGCTTTCTGGACGCTGCACGTAGGGAGCGCACTTTGGAGACCAGGACCCTCAGGGAGCCTCCAGCATGCAGACCCTCCCGCTGGCATCGTCCCTGTGTCACGTTGACCCCTTCATTTGGGGACCCCTGTGAGCTCGCTCTGATCTTGCTGTCTCCTGAAGAGCGGAGCCCCGCGTGCCTGTGCACAGACCTGCTGGAGTTCTGTTCAGCCCTCCCTCCAGGCTGCACCTGCCTACCAGGGCGTGTGGCTTCCCGGGGTGGACGGACTCTGTTCCTTCCCAGTTGCTCGTCCTTGTCGGCTGGACTGCGCTGAGCCCTCACACTGGGGGCGGGGGCCCCAGGGAAGGGGCAGCTTTGTGGTGCCTTTATGTAGAGACCAACCTGAGGTGTCCCATGAAGCGTGGCCTGTGTCTCGTGATAGCGCTCTCCCTGACCAGCCCTTTTCTAAAACAACAACCCCCACCGCCCCCGCTGCAGCACATTTGGCGACCCTGGCCTTCCTTTGCTCCCAGAATCACAGAAGCAGCCAGCTCTGTGCATGGCCTTGAAGCGCAGGCTGGGCCTCCCCGGAGGCTCCGTGGGGCTGCCCTGGGCACGCCGGGCACTGTCGGCCGTCTCGTCCGAGGCACGTAGGCCCCCCTCCCAGACCCTTCCAGCAGGACCCGGGGTCGGGTGGGAACGTGGTCCCAGCTCCCGCGTCTCTCGAAGGACTGAGCCTCAGAGCCTGAGGCCGCTCCCTCCCTCTCACAACGTGGCTGTTCTTCTCTCGTGCCAAGCATGGCCGTCCCCAACGGTGACGACTGGCCGCAAAGCCTTGAGGACCGTGAAAACGGAGGACAGCTGGGCTAGGCTGTTCCTCTCTAGATTTCATCATTGTTTAAATAAAATCAAGAAAATGCGTATTTTACCCAGAGCCAAGGGACCGTCTCCCTCTGAGGCCCCCAGTGTTGCAAAGCGCACACAGATCGAAGACGAGCACTTCTGATTAAAAACTAGTCTCAAACCAAATGCTGTTCTGCCTCTAGTGTCTGGCCTACGCATGGTTTCCACTAACAGTGACTAAAATAACCCTGGTCTCTTGGCCGCGTTCACGTTGGCCTCTGTGTCTGGTGTCAGGCGGGGCCCCTGGGCCTGTGGGTGGGGTCTGTCTAGCTGGCAGTGGCCGGGGTGACGCCAGGCAGGTCAGCAGCAATGAAGGGTGAGGGCTTGTCATCCGCACAGCCGGTCATGCAGAGGTCCCCCAGTCTGACCCGTGCTCAGCCAGCTCTTGATGTCAGTAGGTGAGGTGTAGGGACAGTGGCGGTTCTGTGCACAAAGCCGGCACTGGCCGCTCCCCTTCCTGGAAGACGGTCAACCAGCGCAGGAGGGGAACTTCCAACCAGTTAACTTGTAGGCGAGGATTCAAAAAGGCTGACGTCGTTGTCCGAGGCCTAAAGGCAACCGGGCTTTTGAAAAAGCAGGTTCCAGTGGTGCACTCGACCCAGGTTAGGGGCTGGCAGCGTCCACGTGGGGCTTGATCTGGGGGTGGTGGGTGGACCTCGGAGGGTCTTTAGATGTTTCCCATGGTTGGCACCGCCTTCACTGCCGCTTTGCTGCCGTGAGGTTGGGGAAGGAAGCTCAGGTGCACCTCTGTGTACCTGGGTGGGCTCCACGCTCTGCTAGTCGATTGGAAATGATGTGATTGGAGATGTCAGACACGGGTCACTGGCGATTTTCCCTGTTGGGGCTGAGCGTTTTTTGGTGTGAGGCTGTAGGAAATGACCTTATTTTTGGGCCGTGGGCCGTGGGCCTGGCCCCTCCTCCAATACAGTCCAGCTCACTGGCTGGTGCTCACAGCCACAGCCGCCCTGCTCCGCCCCTTGCCCCCTCCTGCCCCGACACCAGGCTGCTCAGTGCCAGGTGCCTGCGTCCCTGGCCAACGCGGAGGGCGGGAGAGTGCACAGCGGTCTAACTAGCTACATTCCCGCTTCCTGCAGAACAAGCGCAGGGGTGCAGTTGTCCTGCCAGACTTTCTAACTGAGTTGTTTCCAGATGACCAGACCCCTCCCTTAGCCAGCTGCCCTCTCGGCCTGACACCTTCAGGGCTGGTTGCAGTGTGCGGGTTGCCCAGGTTGCACAGCTGCTGCTGTGAGGACACTTCAGTGCTTGTGAGCTGAGCTGAAGAGGATCAGAAACCTGCTCAGCCCTTTGTCATTCGGGGAATTTCCTAAGCTCCTTGTGACCACGGTGTCTCGAGTGTAGACTGGGAGCACCTGACTGTGACTCAGTAGCCATGTTCTTTTGGATACTTTCAAGAATGCCTACGGGAATGTTCTCATATAACCCTCACCTGCCTTGAGGATAAGATGACCCGATTCATGGTCCATCCCAGTGTTAACGTAGGCCAACTTCTCTGTCTTTACTTTTGGGAGAAGATCTGAAGTGTAATTTGTATGTTCTCAGAACAATTTAGAGACAGAAGAAAGCCACAATGCCGTCAGTTTGCCTGATGCCGTGCATGGGAACCATACGGAGCGGTGTCGTTTACAGCTGGGTGGCCTGCAGGCCAGCCTTCCATGGGGCCAAGGTGACCAGCAGTGGCACCGGAGGCTCGGACAGAAAGGCAGCCCCTCTTCTGGGTCCTTTCTGTGCTCGCCGGGAGACCAGCCAGAGCACGTGAAGGGATCAGAACATTTTGCTTTTTTAGCTTAATTCAGTACTTTTGGTGGTTGTTTGAGATCATACAGGCCGCTTGGAGAAGAAAAACTTTCATCCTGTGTGATCTTGAAACCCCACCCCGTGAGTGAGAAAGACAAGAGTGGAGATGGAAAGAGTTGTGGTCGCTCTCAGGCATCCGCTCGGGCTTGCCAGGTGCGGCCGGGGCAGGGCCAGGACCCGAGGAAGCAGCTGCTGCGAGCCTGGGCCCCGGCTTGTGACCCGGACACGACAACCATGTGGGGTTGTTTCTCCATAAAGCAGCTTCTGAAATCTTATTGTGTGCTTTGTAATTTATTCCTTTCGGGATGTGGTTCAGATGGAGGCTGGAGCCCTAAGCAACATGGCCTATGGATGTGGACAGGGGACGATCGTGGGAGGGGGCTGCGGGTCGAGGGAGGGGACTGGGGCATGGGTGGGGGGGCCTCCCCAGGGGCCTGCGCTTTTCACACTTGATTTTGACAAAATTTTGATTTTCCCAGTTATGGAACGGAGTGGTGAGTGACCCCCGGGGAACCCAGACAACCGTGGGTCCCTGGATTCCTCCCTTTCACCCAGCGGACATGTGTCCTCCTCCCCAGCAAGGCAGCCCTGAGGGCAGGGCCCAAGTGGGTTTTCTTAGTCTGAAGTCTAAGTAAGTTGCTGTTTCTGAGAACAGAAGGGCAGGATAGATAGGGCAGGGCATGTGCTCAGCGGCTGGGCATACAGCTGAGGAGCTCATTTATGTATTATTTTAACCTGTTTACAAAAGTAATATTCTTGTGAAAAATTCAAATGTTTTATGTAGGAAGTAAAAGTACCTCATGTTCCCATCCAGCTGGGCCTGGAGCCCTGAGAAGGGTTGGGGCTAGGTCCCCTCCCCCATCCGGGGCGTCGCATCACCCCCATCCCTGCAGGCACCGTGCTCGCCCTTCCCCGCGGCAGGAGGCTGCATTGGTGGCCCTGGGGAGTGTGCTCCCCTCCGGCCCGGCGTCCCTGTGACCGGGTCCCTTTGTAGCCCGCCCTCTAGTGGGCACGTAGAGTCGCTGCACGCTGTGTGACCCCAGCCAGCAAGGTGAAAACAACAAAGAAAGAAGATACGCCACTTGCGTAAAGTTTTCAGACCTTTCCCCCAACTTTGACTTGAAAATCCATGAGTGATGGAAGGCCGCCTTTCAGGAAACTTGGGGAGGGGAGGGCTGGCAGCTCTGCCCCGCCCTGGGATGAACAGGTGCTTCTCCGGGAGCGGACTCGGAAGGAGGCAGCCGGTCACCCAGGACACCCACGAGGGGCCCTAGAGGCGGACCTGAGAAGCAGACCTGAGGTCCACCCGACGGCCCTGCTCTCGTGGCACGCACACGCACCCTCAGCCTGGGCCGAGCCCCAGACACAAGATCTTTTAGGGGAAACCAGCCCCGCTGCTGCCTAGGCCCCTAGAGCTTCTCAGTCCCCAAGCCCGGCTGCTTGCTTGGGGCGGGGCTTCTCCACCAGTCATAAGGTCTCCACGTTTAGGGGCCAGGTGATTCTGTGCTGGGCCACCCCGCTTGCTGTAGCGGCTGAGCTGCATCCCTGGCCTCCCCCATCATGACAACCAAAAACGTCTCCAGATGCAGCCATAGTCCCCTGGGGACTGTCACCTGGTGGAGAACCACTGGGTATGTACCTGCACCTCCATGCCCCAAACAGGGTGCCAAGTGTTGGGGACACAGCAGTGAACGGGTGGCAGGGTCTCAGTCCTGCACAGGTCACAGAACAGAACATCCCCCAAATGGGCTCAGGTAGCCTCCCCTTGACTCTTGGGTGCTGTATCAGGTGATGATCTGTCTCCAGTGCAATGAGGGGTCAAGGCTGAGATGGAAGCTGGTGCAGGTGGTCATGTGGTACCTGGCCTGCAGGGCCCAGATGGTGGGCGAGGTGCTGTGTCCTCACCTATCTCCCTCTCTACCCAGGAGGACGTCACTCCCAGAACCTCAGCAGGGGCCCAGGAACGGGGTGTCTGCAAAGCTCCAGAGCCGGGGGCTCCTCCCTGGTACCGGCCCCGTCCTCGGCACATTTCCCCGGCTCCTGGTGGGCAGGAGTGGGCAACGGCTGTTGTGGCAACAGCAACACTGCCTGCCACTCGAGCTGGTGGCTTGGCTTCCCGAAGGGTGGGTAGGCGTGAAGCTCAGCGCCACCAGGTCCTCAGCAGGAGGGAGATGCCTGCCCAGCCCTGGCATGCTGAACTGTGATCTCTGGGGAGAGGCGTTGAGCAGTCGAGTTTTGCAAACCCCCCAAAGGATTCTGTTGTTGCACAAATATCTCCTTTTCCAAAATCTTTTGGGAAGAGGATTCCAGAGAAAATACCTCAAGGAACATGATTTTAAACACATAGCTGTTCTTGGCACTGTAGTGGGAATCACTGGACTGTCCTTTTTAATTTCATGGTTAGGTTTTTTGAGTTATAAATTATGTCAATTTTTAGCGTAAGTAAATTTCTTTAAGTTGACCAACACATAGAGCTGTGAACAGGCACCACAGTCGAGATCCAGAATGTTCCATCTTCCTCAGAATCCCTGGTGCTGCCCTTTCATAGCCAGTGCCCTGCTCCAAAACCACTCATCCCTTCTCCATCCCTAGTTTTGCCTTTTTAGAATGTCAAACTGAATTGCATAGTATGTAGCTTTTTTAGTCTGGTTTCTTTCATCAGCAGTTTCTCAGCCTTTTATTCATTATCATCTCCCTCCAAGGAGCCTTTTTAGACATTTTTTTCCCCTAATACTCCCCATGACAATTTAACGCCACAGATACAGTTTATATGTACTGTATGCATTTGTGTGGGTCTGTGTGCGTGTGTGAGCCCAGGTGGATGGCCCCACTGCCATAGAATGTCTCTCCTGTTCCCAGCGTTCCACAGTTCTATTGGAAGGCAAGCTCCCATGGGGCGCCGTGGGTGCAGGGAACATGGTGCCGAGGCCTCTCCTAGAGGACTTCAGTGATCTCGGGGAAGGCGCTAGGACGGGGCCCTTGGTACCTCGGAGGTGGGGGTGAGACAGTGACAGAGGCACTTGAAAACGAACAGACTCTCCTAGCCTGGTGGCCTGGCTCGGCTGTGCCGTTTCATAGCGCTCTGACAACAGTGAGGAGGAGGATGACAGTGGTCCTGTGTCCTCCAGCAGATTGCAGGAGCTCGCAGTGAAGAAGGGAAGGGAAGCCGAGACACTGATGTCACAGCCACCGAAGAGAGAAGTCTAGGTGTCTCGGTCAGTGAGGGTGACGATGAAGCCTATGGTCCTACGAGGAAAGGGTAAGGTTTGGGGCAGCAGAGTTGACATCATGCTGTCCACCGGTGGGAACCTGTCACATCATGCAGGGCCCCCATCCGGGTAAAAAGTGAGTCCTGGGCCATGACGACAGTGGCACCTGGTGTGATCTTGACCAAAACCGCTGTGCGGCTTGGGCTGGGAAGACACTTGAGCGCTCAACGTCAGAGAGACCCAAAAAGTTATGAGACATGAGAACTTAAGAATTACAGTTCCTATTTAGATTTTACTTGAAAATCATGATTTCAGTTAATCCGTAGGATTTAGGTTTGTGGAACTCCTATGCCTGTCACAGGTCAGTTAGGCAAGGCTATCTTGAAATAAGCCAACCTCAAAACAAAAGCACAACTTTTTGGTTCTTTTCTGGGTTACCAGTAATACGTACTTTTTTTTTTTTTGCGGTTTGCGGGCCTCTCACTGCTGTGGCCTCTCCCGTTGCGGAGCACAGGCTCCGGATGCGCAGGCTCAGCAGCCATGGCTCACGGGCCCAGCCGCTCCGTGGCATGTGGGATCCTCCCGGGACCGGGGCACGAACCCGTGTCCCCTGCATTGGCAGGCGGACTCTCAACCACTGCGCCACCCGGGAAGCCCCAATACATACTTTTTAAGGAACGTTCTCGAAGACACAGATATAGACACGTGTGAGAGTGGGAAGTGGCTGTCCTCCAGCTGCTGGACGAGCCAGCACTGTGTGTGTGTGTTTTTGTCTGTGTCCTCTAGTGGACATAAGCTCTCACTCTCTTGGGTGTATACCCCGGGGGGGGGGGAGGGGCGGGGAACTGCTTGGCCATAGGGTATTCACACGTTTAGGCTTTGTAAATACTGCCCAACAGTTTGCCTATATGGTTGTATCCATTTTGTGAGTAATGTATGAGGGTTCCAGCTGCCACATCCTCTACAGACTTGGTACCGTAAGTCCTTTTAACTATTTTTGGTGGGGATGGGGACGGTGATGAGTCACTCTTGACATGAGATGGCAAGTCCAAGGGGTGAGGGCCAGACTTTCTAGGGGGGCACAAACCTGTCTTCTATGCTGCCACGATGTTCCAGTGGGCTCAGGAGGAGAATGCAAGGAAGCCAAGGGCCCTCCAAGGCTGGCAGAGACAAGACAGCCATAAATAAAATGCTAGGCTAATGGTGAGATTCCTGGATAATTTTGCCATTAGCTATTAAGAGACCAGTGGTGACATTACTTATAGACACACATGCGGTGGGGGGGTGGTGGTGTCTGAAATAATTAGCAGCTAATATGGTGGGGTGCTGCCCAGTCAGCATCGGTGTTGGCCCGGAGAGCCTGCGTGGGGGTACTGGCTGGAAGCTCAGCCCTGTTTACACTTCATGAACTTACCAGTTAATAAAGGAGCCAAGAATCCTGAGCAGTGCCCGGGAACTCCTGTTTGTCCATGGCTAGAACGCAGCACGTGGAGATGTGCCCCCCCCCCCCCAAAAAAAGAAAAAAAGCAAAACAAACACTGAGAAGTCTGTTTCCAAGAAATACTTTTTTTTTTTTTTTTTGCCCCACGGTGTGGCTCGCTGGATCTCAGTTCCCCGATAGCCGGGCCAAGGCACTGAAAGCTCGGAATCCTAACCACTAGGTCAGCAGGGAACTCCCATGCTTCCAAGAAATACAAATCTGATCTTGTGATAAAGATCACAGAGAGGCAGAAAACATTCAATTTTACTAAAATGTGAAGACAAGCATCGTGTCTTCATTTCGGAAACTGCCCAGAGCGCACACGTGCGAGGGGGAGGAAGGAGAGATCAACGGGTAGAGAAACGGGCCGAGAGTTCAGAACCGCACGGCATCTCTGGATGTCAGTTGTTTTGAATTCCACGGCCTTCGAACCCCCAGGTTGCTTAAGAAACACACATTCTCTAAAGTCACAATTTGAGCCCGATTCAGCCAGTGACTTGCGGGGCGCCCGGTTAAATCTGAGTGTCAGAAAAACAACGACTTCAACTACAAGTACGTCCCGGGTCCTGCGTGGACACACTCCTACCGAGATGCTCCCCGGTATCCGGAATAGGCCCTGGGCCGGCACCGCGCCCCTGCGGCCTCGGGGGGCGGGTCCCACCTCTTTCTCTCCTTCCAGGGGACAGAGACCCCGGCTAGTGTGCCCCGCGGCCCCGCAGGCCCGTCCTTCGGAAATGGTGAGTGGGCATTCCCGGGAGTGAGGGGGTGGTTCTTCCGGGGCCGACGCCCATCCAGGCCAGGCCGGGGCCACAACCGACACGCGGTCAACCGCGCCGGCCCGACCTCCGCTCAGTCCCCGAGAGGAACCCCGCCCCGCCCCGCCCCGCCCCGCCCCGCCCCGCCCCGCCCCGCCCCGCCCCGCCGACCTCGCCCTGCCGACCCCGAGGCCCGTGGCGCCAGGGCCCAATCAGCTGCCAAGTAAGTGCCTAGAAGGTAGCGTCTGATTGGCTGAATGAGGGCCAGTCAGCGGCGTGCGCAGAGGGCCGTCGCCGGAAGAGCCTGGCCTCTGAGGGGCGGGGGTGGCGGAAGAGGAGGGACGTTGGGGGTCGGAGGAGGCCCCGGGGAGGGACAGGGCGCAGAGAGGCGGACGGTCTGAGGGAGGAGTGACACGCCTGGGCCAGTCCCCGCTTTCGTCACCGCCGTCATCATGAGCTTCGTCACCCCCCTCTCCACGACTTAGAGTCGCGGCGGGCACTTCCGGGAGCCCTCGGGTGTCCGTTCGGTCTGTCAGCGCGCACTCACCCCGAGCGCGTCATGACAGGCAAGTGACCCCTCAGTCCTAAACTCTGGGCCACCACTCCACACCTGGCGTCCCGGCATCCGAGTCACCTGAGGGAACCCGGACCCCGAGTCACCTGAGGAAGCCTAACCCCGAGTCACCTGGGAAAGCCGGACCCCGAGTCACCTGGGGAACCCGGACCCCGAGTCACCTGAGGGAAACCGGCACCCGAGTCACCCGGGGAAGCCGGACCCCGAGTCACCTGAGGGAAGCCGGATCCCGAGTCACCTGAGGGAAGCCGGACCCCGAGTCACCTGGGGAACCCGGACCCCGAGTCACCTGAGGGAAACCGGCACCCGAGTCACCCGGGGAAGCCGGACCCCGAGTCACCTGGGGAAGCCGGACCCCGAGTCACCTGGGGAAGCCGGACCCCGAGTCACCTGAGGGAAGCCGGACCCCGAGTCACCTGAGGGAAGCCGGACCCCGAGTCACCCGGGGAAGCCGGACCCCGAGTCACCCGGGGAACCCGGACCCCGAGTCACCTGAGGGAAGCCGGACCCCGAGTCACCTGAGGGAACCCGGCACCCGAGTCACGTGAGGGAACCCGGACCCCGAGTCACCCGGGGAACCCGGACCCCGAGTCACCTGAGGGAAGCCGGACCCCGAGTCACCCGGGGAAGCCGGACCCCGAGTCACCCGGGGAAGCCCCAGCACCCCGAAATCACCCTGTCCCATAGAAGCTTGTACCAGGTAGGCAGGACAGACGCCATACCTACATCATGTAAGCCCGGAAGGGCAATTCAGCGTTTCACCTGAGGTTGTCAGGAGTAAGTCGTCAGGAATGGATGTGTCCACATGCTCAGGGACGGTGGTCAAGGACTGTTTGTCTCCATCTTCGGCTTTGCTTTCTTCCCCTCCTGGAGGCAAAATGCCCACCAAGACGTCCGGAGGCTTACGGCCTCAACAGAAAAGGACATTCCCTTTCCCAGGAATTTTAACGAAGTCCCAGAATGGGTTTCATTGGGTTGACTTGGGTTATAATACAATTCTGAGGCAGCCTCTGAAACTAGCTGGCTTCACCTTCTTGGCTGGGGTTGTGGCCCGCCGCAAGGAAACAGCAATGCTGTCATGAGCGTTTGGGGGCTTGGGTGCTGTGCAGGGCAGCATCCCACATCCTGTGTTGTCAGGGATCAGCTGGGGCGGTTGAGCTCAGTGACCTGAAGCTATTGCTGTAGTGAGATAGCAATAATGGTGATTACGATGATGGTCTCACTTTTACCATTTCCATGTTATACATCGCTCTCAGGGAAGCTGGTCTTTGCTTTGTGTTCGCTTTATGCCCACTGGACACTCTCCATACAGTGGCCAACATTCTAGCAACTTGTTTTGGGGAGAATGGGAAGAGTAACAGAGTCTATGCAGCCCCAAATGCTTTGTCGTCCCAGAGACAAAGCACCCAGGTTTTTATGCTGCAAGGAATTTCCTTAGATGTAGAGCTTTGACGATATTGTCCTTCAGTATTCCAGGTATGCTCAGGGTGTCTGTTAAAGCATCATATGTGTTGTGGTGGGCAGCTCCACGTCCTGGAAAATTCTCACCAGGTTGGAATGTTCCTGTCTTTCCCAAAGGGCCTAGCACGGGTTTAGCTCTAGTGTGCCTGGAGCACATAGGTTTGGGGATGTAGGATTCCACAATAGCTTGACATCTGGGAACCCCCAGACCTTAGCATGTGAGTGTGCACATACCTGATTCTATTGTCACCCCCTGCACCCTCTTAGGCTCAGAATGATAACCCCTTCCACTCCTGGGGTTTAATGGTATGGGCCAAGCTGGCCCAGGCCCTCACCCTAGTACTCCTGCTCCCAATTTACACAAAGCCCAGAACTTTCTAAGCCTTCCTGTTCTTTTCTAGGGAAAGAAGCACATTTCAAACTTTTGGGGAAGAAGTGTGTTCCATAGATCATTCGGTAAGGAAAGCAAATCTCAACTACTTTGCCCCAACTCTGACACGCCCCTGTGGGGTGGGGAGAGCAGAGAATGTGGGTCCAGAAGCAGCATCTCACGAGAGGGTGTGTCAGGGGAGTCCGTGGTTTCAGGGACCATTCAAGCCCCCAAATCTCTATGTAGGGTCACCCACTGCCTCCCCCACCGCTCAATTCTTCATGACAGGGATTCAGGAGGCCTGGGAGAACCAATGTTGCCCCTTAAAGTATCTGCTCTGGGCATCAGCTTCATCTGCCCCTGGAGAGGATGACTTTTCCTCTGCCCCTGCCTGTGGGTGTGGTGGGGTCACATGGGATGGTTGTGGAAGCCTTTGCAAACATAAAGCACTGTGTGCAGATTGACATGGATTACCACAAAAAGAGCAATCATTCCCCCCTAACCCCTGCTAGGGTTGGTTGTACTTCCCCATTTTTAGGGGGGAAATCCAAGACTTGCTCATGGTAATGTGGCTGTAAGTGGTTGCACATCCCAGCATACCTGGTCTGCAGGCTCTGGTGGTCCCCCTCTAAGTGACTCTGGAGGGCCTCAGGGCAGGCTGAGATAGCCTGCCTCTTTGTGAGCTTCGGGAGCTGAGGCTCCTGTCCCTGCGCCTGCCCCTGGATGCCCTGTCTTGACCTTGCTCCCTCTGAGCATGGATTTACTGTTTCAGAGAGTACCTTGACTCACATCACTAATGCAGCATCACATTCAATTCTCTTTTTTCTGCCTCTTGTTCAGATGTGCCCTGTCCCCAGCTCTGTTCACCGAGAGCCCATCTGCTGTGAGTGCCAGGCCAAATTTGGGGGCCGCCTGCCAGTGCGCAGGGCTGAGGCAGTGCTGCCTTACTGGGTCCCTCTGTCCTTGAGACCCCGAAAGCAGGTAGGTGACTTGAATCAAGGGTTCAGATTTATGGAGATACGATTGGCATATGATAAATGGCACATACGTAAAATGTAGTGTTTGATAAATCGTGACATATGCACACATCTGTGAAACCACCACTACAATTGTGACGATGTACAGTCATCTCTAGGCATTCAAAGGGGATTGGTTCCAGGACCCCTGTGGATATCAAAATCCAGGGTGCTCAAGTCCCTTGTATAAAATGGAGTAGTGAGGTACATGTGCACAACCCTAAAAGGTTTCCTTGTGCCCTTCTGAAATTCCACTCAACCCTCTCTTCCTCAGGCTACCGTGGGTCTGTTTCTGTCACTAGAGATTCATTTGCATTTCCTTGAATGTTATATAAATGGAAGGCAGCTATGCTCACCACTGTCCAACTCACACTATATAAATGGAATCATCTAGTATGTACTCTTTTTGTCAGGCTTCTTTTACTCAGCATAATTATTTTTCAGATTCATCCACGTGGTTGTGTGCATTGATAGTTCATTACTTTTTACTGCTGAGTAGTATCGTTATACGGATAGACCACAGTTTATCCATTCATCCAGTGAAGGGTGTGTGGATCATTTCCAGCTTTTTCTGTTTTGTCCAGCAAATAAAACTGCTGTGAACATTTGTGTACAAGTCTTTGTGTGAACATGCCTTCATTTTTCTTGTACAAGTACCTAGTTTTTACTTGGGCAAGTACCTAGGAAAGGCATTGCTGCATCATATGGTAGGTATCTGTTTAACTTTTTAAGAAACTGTCAACTGTATTCCAAAGTGGTTGTACCATTTCACAGTCTCTCCAACAATGTATAAAGTTCCGGTTCCTTCACATCTTCACTAACACTTGGTTTGGTCAGTCTTAAATTTTGGCCATCTTAATAGGTGTGTATCTCATTGTGCGTGTGTGTTTTTTTTTGGCCGCACAGCTTGCGGGGTCTCAGTTCCCCGATCAGGGATTGAACCCATACCCTTGGCAGTGAAAACGCGGAGTCCCCACCACTGGACCACCAGGGAATTCCCTCTCATTGAGGTTTTAACTTGTATTTCCACAGTGACTCATGATGTTGAGCATCTCGTCATATATTTTTGCCATCTGCATATCTTACTTGATATGTCTTTTTTGCCCCTTTAAAAAACTTGGGTTGCTTTTTTTAGATTAGTGAGTTTTGAGAGTTTTTTATATATCTGAATACAAGTTCTTTACCAGATATTTAATTTGCAAGTGTTTTTTTCCACGTCTTTGGCTTGTCTTTTAATCCTCTTATCACTATCTTTCAAAGGGCAGAAGTTTTAAATTTTGATGAAGTCCAATTTATCAATTTAATCTTTCCTGGATCTTGTTTAGGTGTGCCTGTCCCCAGCACAACAATGGATCATGCTTTCTATGCATTTCTAAGAAAGCTTTGCCAACCCAAGGTCAGAAAGGTTTCTTCTATGCCTTCTTCTCGAATTTTTATAGTTTACTGTTTATATTTAGGTCTGTGGTCCATTTTAAGTCAGTTTTTGTATATGGCATGAGGTATGGACTGAAGTTCATTTTTTGTACATGGATGTCCAGTTGTTCTAATACCACGTATCATAAAGCTCATCCTTTCTCCACTGACTTGCCTTTACGCCTTTGTCAAAAACCAATTGTCCATATACACGTGGGTCTGTTTCTGTTGCGGTATTCTGTTCGCTGATCTGATTGTCTATCCTCATACCAGTACTACACTAACTTGATTACTGTGGCTTTATAATTATAAAAAGTCTGGAAATCAGGTAGTGTTAGCTCTCCAACATTGTTTTTCTTTTTCACAGTTGGTTATTGTAGGCTCTTGGCATTTCCACTTGAATTTTAGAATCAGTTTGTCAATTTTTTACAAAAATGTCCTACTGGGATTTTGATTGGGATTGTCTGTAGATCAGTTTGAAGAAATTGTCTTCTTAGCCACATTGAGTCTTCTGATCCATGAACATGGTAATTTCTATATTTATTTAGGTTTCTTTAATATTTCTCAGCAGTATTCTGCAGTTCTTAGTGTACAGGTCTTGCACATCTTTTGTCAGTTTTATTTATAAGTATTTCATATTTTTGATGACATTGTTCTTAAAAGTCAGTTTATGTTTGCCCATTGCTAATATTTAGAAATACCATTTATTTTTGTATTTTGATCTTGTATCCCACAATATTGTTAAACTCATTCTGGTAGCTGTTTTTGTAGATTCCATCAGACTTTCTGCATGGAAGATTATGTTATTTCCAGATTTAGATGGTTTTATTTCTTCCTTTCCAATCTGTATGCCTTTTATTTATTTTTCTTGTCTGATACACGATAGAACTTCTAGTAAACTATTGAAGTGGAGTGGGGAAGACAGACATCCTTTTTTTCCCCTGATCTTAGAGGATACGTTTGAGTTTTCACCATTAAGTATGATGTTAGCTGTGGGTTTGGATGCCCTTTATCAGGCTGAGGAAGGTCCCTTCTATTGCTAGTTTGCTGAGAGCTTTTACAGAAATGAGTGTTGGATTTTGCCTGTGTCTATTGAAGTCGTTTTATAGTTTTCCTTTAAGGGTTTGTTAATGTGATGAATTACATTGATTGGTTTTCAAAAGTTAAACCAACCTTTCAAACCCATTTAATTATGATGTATTAATCCTGGCATCGTAGAATCAGTTGGGAAGTATTCTTGCATTTTCAGGAAGACTTTGTGTAGGATTGGTATTATTTCTTCATTGTGTGTTTGGTAGAATTTGCTGGTGAAGCCACGTGGGCCTATAGCTTCCCTTGTGGGGAGGTTTTCAAGTACAAATGTAATTTCTGTCGTAGATACAGAGCTATTTAGTTTATCTGTTTCTTCATGAGTGAGCTTTAGTAGTTTATACCTTTCAAGGACTTTGTCCATTATATCAGTGTTGTTGAATTTATTGGCATAATGTTGTTCATAATATTTCCTTATTGCCCTTTTAATATCAGTAGACTCTGTAGTGATTGTAGAATGTGGAATCTCTCGTTTCTTGTTTTTTAATAGACTCTCAAAGGGGTCAGTGTATCAAGATGACTAAGTCATATTGTTCTAGGCAGAGGTGATAGCCTCAGTCCCTCCTGTTGGTCATTGTATCATTTGAAAGTTGGGCAGAGTAAGTATTATCATCTCCCTTTAGCAGATGGGCAAACTGAGGTCCAGAGAGGGACGGGGGCTTGTCCAAGATCACCCACTCAGTCCATAGCAGATCAGGGATTAGAATCTAGGTCTCTGGCTCGGATTCCAGCACTCTCCCCACTGAGTTTTGTTGCTGGGTGTCAGGGGTAAGGGTGGAAGGAATATAGAAGTCAAGGTGCCCAGCACATCTCACCAGGGTGACTGCCCAGCCTCCCAGCTGGTCTCCTTGCCTACATCCTTTCTAACTCTGACTGTCCATTTTCTGATCTGTAGCTGGTGAGCTTTTAAAACCATATATCTGGTCCTGTCACTACCCCGTGGAGACCCATTTCCCTCAGAATATGGACCAAACTCCCTGACACAACTCTTGGGGTCCTTCTTGACCTTGCCCCTGCCTGGATATCCAGTCCCCTTTCCGCTTGCTCCTCAGGCTCCTGTTCCATCAGCAGGGAAGTGTTAGGTGCAAGAAACAGAAAACTGACCCACAGTGGGTTCAACCAGGGTCTTTGGTAGAGAGAGGGTTCTTCTAGGATTGGTTTTTTGGCTTTATGATGTCTTCAGGGACCCAGATTCTCTTCATCCTTCCACTCAGAGTGTTTGTGCTGTCATTTCTAGTGTTTTTAGATGGTGGCCACGGGTCTGTTTTACACTGTGTTACACATGGCAGAAAGTGAGTCTTTCGGAGTCTTCCAAAGGCTTACTCTCCCACTCTCTCTTTCTTCTCAGGTATAAAACATTCTCAGAAGCCCCGGTTGACTCTCCCCCCCAACCCCACAACCAAGACTCTTTGCTGGCAAAGTGGGACTGGCTGATCCCTGGGGCCTGGCCGCTTTGCCCCATGAGCAAAATTGGTTTCTTTTTAATTTATTTATATTTTATTCATTTATTTTTGGCTGCATTGGGTCTTTGTTGCTGCACACGTGCTTTCTCTAGTTGCGGCGAGCAGGGGCTACCCTTTCTTGCGGTGCACGGGCTTCTCATTGCGGTGGCTTCTCTTGTTGCGGAGCACGGGCTCTAGGCGCGCCGGTTTCAGTAGTTGTGGCACGTGGGCTCAGTAGTTGTGGCTCGTGGGCTCTAGAGCGCAGGCTCAGTAGTTGTAGTGCACGGGCTTAGTTGCTTTGCGGCACGTGGGATCTTCCCAGACCGGGGCTCAAACCCGTATCCCCTGCATTGGCAGGCAGATTCTCAACCACTGCGCCACCAGGGAAGCCCCCCCCCCCCCCGCCACCTTTTAAAAAAATGTAAATGGTAGCATACGGTGCTGCATTTCCCACTTAATATCGTGTCTCTATGCTCATTCTGTGTCAGGGCAGACAGGTCTGCCTCATTCTTTCCAAAGGCCACCCATTCCCTCTGTTCCCACGTCCATTATTTATTGTCCCTTATTATAGGCATTCAGGCTATTTGGTCACTACAGCCAATGCTGTACTGAGTGTTCTTGAGCAAATGCTCATGTGTCCTCCTGGGATACAGTCCCAGGAGTGCAATTGCTGGACCAAAGACTATCCATTTTAGACTCTGACCAATGTTGTCAGGATTCTGGCAGAGCCCTCTCTCTAGCCGAGAATGCTGAGGCTCAGAGAGGCTAAACGTTGTGCCTAAGGGTTGTTCCTGGAGGCTGCCAGGCTCAGGACAGAGCCAGGCCTCCCAACTCCCACCCATGTGTCCCGCCACAGTACCACACAGATGCCCCACTGCAGAGATGCAGGTGGTGGGTCGTGAGGGTGCCAGCCACTCCTGGGAATATCATGGAATGGGGACCTGTTCCCTCAGCTGGGCTGTTGGGGTGTGCTGTGGGCGGGGCACAGGAGAGGCGCTCTCCAGGGCCCTGTCCCCGAGGCTGAGGTTGTCTGGGGCGTGGCTCTACCCTGCTTTGGACCTTCTCTTCCCTTCCTCTGTTAGATCCAAAAGATGGTCTGGTTTTACGTCCCCCAAACCACCAAGGCATGCCCCTGCCCATGCCACCACTCTGGGGGCCGCCTCCCGCTGCCTAGGGATCAGGCTGTGATGCCCTACTGGGGCCCCAGGTCCTGAGGTCTCACAAGAAGGTAAGAGGGAGGCTCGCATGGCAGCGAGGCCTGAAAGTGAGAGGCGGGCTAAGGAGGGACCCAGAGATGAGGGAAAGGGTACTGGGTTCTTTCCCCACAGTGGTCTCCATTGATGTCTGGGGGCCCTCTGGAAGCTGTGGCCTAGGGCAGCAGAGTGCAGGAGGCAAGTGGTACTCAGGGCAGGCCCAGGCCAGGTGTCCTGGTGGTGTTGGGAAGGGTGGGGTGCACTGCTTTCTGATGAGGGTGCCATCAGAAAGGTGACAAAGGTGACAGCAGTCACCTTTCCGGCCATGTCTTCTGTCCCCTTCTCCTCTCCTGCCTTCTCCTCCCTCTTCCCTCTTCTCCACCTCCCTCACCTCCCTCCCTCTTCCTTCCCACCCCTCCTCCCTCTCCTTGCCTCCTCTCCCCCTCAGCTCTCTCCGCCTGTCTGAGCATTCTGCACTTGTAGCCCCAGCCTGGCAGGCCTGGAGGGAGGGTGCTGGGGAAGGACCACTGCTCGAGTGTCTGTCCTTGCTCTTTGGCTCTGTCTGGTACCTCCACAGCTCTGGGTTCCAGGCCAGCAACTGTGGTGGGAGATGGTCAGCCAGGTCCAGCCCAACTCAGCTCCAGGGCCACTTCTCTCCCTTGCTTTCTGAGCAAGCTTTTCTGGAGTGAGAGGCTTCCTTCTGCCTTCACCCACATTCCAGCTGCTGGTTTTCTGTCATCAAGTAGCATACTGCCCCCAGAATTAAGACCCAGAGGCTTTTTAAAAGGAGAACACAACTTGCATTCTGAGCTGGCCGTGGACCCCTTCCAGGGGGTTTCCAGGCCAAATCACTGGGACCCCTTCTTGGTGGATCACTGGGGCTGACAACGCTTGCCCACATCCTTATCTTTTATCTTAGGTGGTGAAAAGGCAGCAGAGTTTTAAAGGCATCCCAGGTAACTCATTGCTCACATGTCTCATCCCTTCCCTGTCCCCAAGGAAGGCGGGGGTCTCATGAACATCATGATGGGGTGGGGGAGACTTCTGTCATCCCCAGATGGGTGTAACACAAAGAAGACCACAGACTGGCGCACACACCACTTCTCCCACCCCTACCCTCACCAGGCATCACTAATCATCCCCCATGTTTTCCCAGTGAACCCAGAGAAGACTCAGACTCTACCAGTTATCAACATTGGCTCTCAGGAAGAAACCAATTTGCAACCTGGGGTTAGGTGGTATCTGAAGTGTTTTTTAAGCTCTACTCTTCTATAATTCATGATATGGTATGTGTATGTATGTGTTGTGTATAAATATGTATTTATGGTATAGTATATATGTTTGTATGTTGATGTATTCCTACTTTCATATATTCATGACACGTTATATGTTCATGGCACCACATTTATGCATATATTCATCATACAGTATATTCATACGTTCACATGTTCATGACAGGCATAGCACATACTCGCATGTTCATATGTTCACAGTGCAGTGTAGTCATGACAAGGTGTGTTCGCATATCCATATATCTGCGGCATGATGTATGCAGGTACTCACGTGCTCAGTCATGGTGCACCAGGAGGTGGTGTCTCCACCCGCACCTTTACTTTCTTTGTCTCTAAAATGAGCGGAGGTGCTCTCCCTTGCAGATAGCCGACACGTGTGCTTTCTCTGCATTGCATGTGAGCAAAGGAGTGGACGATTTGTTGGCTCAGATCACACCCTCCCCTTTTCGTGCTGGGGCCAGAGGGCATAGTGAGTCCCCTTGATGGACTCTGTGAAGGAGGGACTGGACGGGTACCGAGAGGTTGGATGTCTGACATGGGGTTCCTGTGATGTGCAGGTGATTTGAGAGGCCCGCCCAGGGGCACTCAGCTAAGGGGGAGAGTGCTTGGGAAACGAGCAGCCACTATCCCACACGCCTACCTCTTCATGCAGAAGATACCTAGTTTTTTCTTGATTATAAAAGCACAGTTAGGAGGAGCACGAATTGTCACGGCCTTTGGCGGGAGGTTTGGAGGTATCGATCAAATTTTATAACGTGCACAATCTTTAATCCAGCAAGCCCACATCTGGGTAATACGTGTAGACACTCCACGCACGTCTGTCTGCGGCAGTGATTTCCTTGGCAAAAAACTGGAAGCAACCTAAGTGTCTCTCAGTTGGAGGATGGACATGAATGGGGGTGCATTTGAAATGTGGCACCAGCTGCCTAGAGTTCGCAACTGTTAGGGATGATGAAATGGACTCCCACGCACATTGCAGTGTAGGAAAAGAAGTCATTGTAGCCCAGGCAATAGGACTCCATTAATGTCAGTTTTAAAAATGAAAGCTCTGATGGTGCTTAGGTGAAGGCTGTTATCATTTGTCTCAGCTGACAGTCACAGGTAACCCCTGTGGGTGGGGAAGGGGGCAGGTCAGGCCCAGCAAAGAGAGGCTCTTGGTGGGGTGCATGATGAGCAAAACAGGTAGCAATACGTTGCCTCAAGCTTCAGGTGGAAGAGCCAGAAATCACTTTATCAAAAACAAAAAACAAACAAAAACGAAAAAACAAAAAACAGGCAGGAGAACGAGAACCACCTGAGAAAGTACTCTTCTCACCCTATAATCACCGATTTATGGGCTTATTTTTATTGGTTGTTTTTGGCTTTGAACACTCTGCATCTTTAAGAAAGTCTAAAAGTTCAGTCAGTTTATTGTTGAATAATGCATCCACTGATACGTTGTTAAAAACCAGTATTAATTTTTACTCCAGCCATTGTTTTATAGTTCAGGTGATTTATGTTAATGTTTCAAGCCTCAAACCCATTCAAGCCAGAAGGTGTTCATGGGACAGGAGTGAGAGAGCGAGTCTCACTGCTGCCAGGAAGATAGGGATCCTTCTTTCCTTGAGCTGAGCTTTGTACAGAGTGATGAAAAATATGGGATGGTTCCCTTGGCCTCAAATCCAGCTGATTTCCATTTTAAAGAGAAAATCTGTGTTTCTGATCTTGTATTTTCCTTGTAAATAGAGGGCTCATGTGCTTTTCCTCTTTATGCTTTTGTGGTAGAATTTTTTATAAGGAAAATATACTTTATATTGAGCGCATTTTATATTAGTATAATTAGAGTGTACATTTTATAGTAGTAACATATTAATTGTGTAATAAAGTAAATAAGAGATATAACATCAAGAGGGTCACATGTGACAAAAGCAGGTCTTGAAAAAGCTAAAGAGCGTCAAGGAGATGGAGATGTTTGAATTCAGTTTGTGGATGTGGTTGTTGTTAACTTCTTATTATGGGAAATTTCAAATACTCCACTAAAGCCCAAGTTCCCGTCTCTCTTCTATAGCCATGATCAGCTCCTGGTAGATGTGGTTTCATATGTGCTTCACCCCACTCCATCCCCACCTCCAAAAAAAAAAAAAAAAAATGAAAAAAATGAAAAAGAAAAAGATTAATGTGGAGCATATCCCAGCTAACTACCATATCATTTCATTCATAAATATTTCAGTAGGCAGCTCTAAAAGATAAAGACTCCGAAAACACAGCCACGAGGCCCCGCAATCACCCTAGAAACAAACAAACAGCAGTGCTCTCTTCATCTCAGTGGGCACACCCCTGGGCTGTGACCTGCCTTGTTGGGACACCTGGGTTCCAGAGGGCTCTCTCATGGGTGCAGACTTGAGAGCATCCTGTCCCCACACCCCGCTGAGGCCTGACTCTTTTTCTCTGCCTAGAAGTCCCCCTGGACGTGTGCTCTGGGTACAACCACTGGAGAATCTGTGATGGTGAAGGGCGCCGTCTCCTCAAGTGGCAGCAGCTCCAGGCCCTTCACCAGGCTGCGCCGCTGTCCCCAGGGCAGCCAGCAAGCCTCCCGGCCTCCCTCCTGCCCCTCAGCCTCAGCCTCCTGATCGTCCTCCAGGCCCTACTGAGTGTCATCGTGGCCCTCTGGTGAGCAGGTGCGGGTGGGGCAGTGGTGGCCTTGGGCTCATCTCACTCCCAGGGTTTAGTTGAGTTGAGGGTGTGGGAGAACTTGGTTGTTGCTCAGCAGAGGGTGAGAGATGAGCACGGCCATGATTCCTGTTATGTTGTTACCATTGTCTGGACTCTTGCTCACACCTGACACAGGTATCTTCTTCCAGAAAATGCAAGGGAAGAGCAATCCAGATACGCCAGGGCCAGGGCTGATGGTGGGGAGGTGGGGTGTCTTGCGACCACCCACTTTTCTTTCCTCCCCTCTTCCCTGTTCCCAAGTTCCCAAATTCCCCTGCCCCCAAAAGACCATTGGTTCCAGTTTCTGCAGATTTCTGTTGTGTTGGGGTTGGAAGTGGATTTTAAGCCAGCTCGACTAGCCAGCCTTCTGAGGTCTGAGCACATCGCACCCTCGGGGGACCTGCTGCCTCTCCCCTCTCCCCCAGCCCAGCCCCAACCATCAAGGCTCCATATTGAAAAGCCCTTTCTCTGGCCTCGGACCCACTGTCCTTGCCCAGGCCTGTGTTTCTCACCTGGAACCCCACTCAGTCCCCCACCACCACCCAGGAAGCCTCCAGGGCGACTTCAGTTTCAAGACAGGGTGTCCCCTTACCTGGTTGTTTGCTTTAGTTTTCTTGGAAAAAGCTCTCCTCCTCCATCTCTAAACTCCGCTGCCCCAGTTTACCCATCTCCCCAACCATTACCCCCATCCACCCCCTTCTTTCTGTTTCTTTTATCACACGTGTATGTAAATACGTGCAAACACACACACACAGGTATGTAAATATGCAAATACATATCGACATGTAAATGTGCACAATTAGAATTTACATGTATTGACTGGTTTGCTTTTTGTCTATCTCCTCCACACAGTTGTAAGGGGAATGTTCTAGAAAGTGTCCAGTATCTGAAAACAGTTTCAGATGTCTTCTGCCCAGTTTTCTAGTTGTTCAGACGGGAAGGTAGCCCTGTCTTTGTCCCACCATCTTGTCTGGAAGTGGAAGTTCCTCTCTCAGCATCCTGCTTGTCCACTCTCCTAGTATTGGGCACTCCCTGCGGTCACATACGATGTTGTGATGCACATCTGCGTACAAGTGCTTATATGGACCTGGGTTGCAACTTCTCTAGGGCGAGTGCCCCCAGGAAGGGGCCGGGCGGGGGTCCGTCAGCTTTGCGTGATCTGTGAACCTTAGTGGGGCAGCATTGTGAGATTTCCTTCTTTTTTTTTTTTTTTTTTTCCCCATGTCCCCTGCATCGGCAGGCAGACTCCCAACCACTGCGCCACCAGGGAAGCCCCTCTCCCTCTTTTTCTTGATGAGTCTAGCTAATGGTTTATCAATTTTGTTTATCTTCTCAAAGAACCAGCTTTTAGTTTTATTGATCTTTGCTATTGTTTTCTTTGTTTCTATTTCATTTATTTCTGCTCTGATCTTTATGATTTCTTTCCTTCTGCTAACTTTGGGTTTTGTTTCTTCTTCTTTCTCTAGTTCCTTTAGGTGTAAGGTTAGATTGTTTATTTGAGATTTTTCTTGTTTCTTGAGGTGGGCTTGTACAGCTATAAACTTCCCTCTTAGAACTGCTTTTCTGCATCCCATGGTTCAAGAGGGTGGAGTAGCCCGGCCTCCATAGGTTTTGGATCATCATGTTTTCATTGTCATTTGTCTCTAGGTATTTTTTGATTTCCTCTTTAATTTCTTCAGTGATCTCTTGGTTATTTAGTAATGTATTGTTTAGCCTCCATGTGTTTGTGTTTTTTTACCTTTTTTTCCCTGTAATTGATTTCTAATCTCATAGCATTGTGGTCAGAAAGTATGCTTGATATGATTTCAATTTTCTTAAATTTTCTGAGGCTTGATTTGTGACCCAAGATGTGATCTATCCTGGAGAATGTTCTGTGCGCACTTGAGAAGAAAGTGTAATCTGCTGTTTTTGGATGGCATGTCCTATAAATATCAATTAAATCTATCTGGTCTGTTGTGTCATTTAATGCTTGTGTTTCCTTATTACTTTTCTGTTTGGATGATCTGTCCATTGGTGTTAGTGAGGTGTTAAAGTCCCCCACTACTATTGTGTTACTGTCCATTTCCTCTTTTACAGCTGTTAGCAGTTGCCTTATGTATTGAGGTGTTCCTATGTTGGGCGCATATGTATTTATAATTGTTATATGTTCTTCTTGGATTGATCCCTTGATCATTAAATAGTGTCCTTTCTTGCCTCTTGTAACATTCTTTATTTTAAAGTCTATTTTATCTGATATGAGTATTGCTACTCCAGCTTTCTTCTGATTTCCATTTGCACGGAATATCTTTTTCCATCCCCTCACTTTCAGTCTGTATGTGTCCTTAGGTCTGAAGTGGGTCTCTTGTAGACAGCATATATATGGGTCTTGTTTTTGTATCCATTCAGCAAGCCTGTGTCTTTTGGTTGGAGCATTTAATCCATTCACGTTTAAGGTAATTATCAATATGCATGTTCCTATTACCATTTTCTTAATTGTTTGTTTTTGTAGGTCCTTTTCTTCTCTTGTGTTTCCCACTCAGAGAAGTTCCTTTAGCATTTGTTGTAGAGCTAGTTCGGTGATGCTGAATTCTCTTAGCTTTTGCTTGTCTGTAAAGCTTTTGTTTTCTCCATCGAATCTGAATGAGATCCTTGCTGGGTAGAGTAATCTTGGTTGTAGGTTCTTCCCTTTCATCACTTTAAGTATATCGTGCCACTCCCTTCTGGCTTTTAGAGTTTCTGCTGAGAAATCGGCTGTTAACCTTATGGGAGTTCCCTTGTATGTTATTTGTCATTTTTCCCTTGCTGCTTTCAATAATTTTTCTTTGTCTTTAATTTTTGCCAGTTTGATTACTATGTGTCTCAGCGTGTTTCTCCTTGGGTTTATCCTGTATGGGACTCTGTGTGCTTCCTGGACTTGGGTGGCTATTTCCTTTCCTGTGTTAGGGAAGTTTTCGACTATAATCTCTTCAAATATTTTCTTAGGCCCTTTCTCTCTCTCTTCTCCTTCTGGGACCCCTATAATACAAATGTTGTTGCGTTTAATGTTGTCCCAGAGGTCTCTTAGGCTGTCTTCATTTCTTTTCATTCTTTTTTCTTTATTCTGTTCCACAGCAGTGAATTCCACCATTCTGTCCTCCAGGTCACTTATCCGTTCTTCTGCCTCAGTTATTCTGCTATTGATTCCTTCTAGTGTAGTTTTCATTTCAGTTATTGTATTGTTCATGTCTGTTTGTTTGTTATTTAATTCTTCTAGGTCTTTGTTAAACATTTCTTGCATCTTCTTGATCTTTGCCTCCATTCTTTTCCCGAGGTCCTGGATCATCTTCACTATCATTATTCTGAATTCTTTTTCTGGAAGTTTGCCTATCTCCACTTCATTTAGTTGTTTTTCTGGGGTTTTATCTTGTTCCTTCATCTGGTACATAGCTCCCTGCCTTTTCATCTTGTCTATCTTTCTGTCAATGTGGTTTTTGTTCCACAGGCTGCAGGATTGTAGTTCTTCTTGCTTCTGCTGTCTGCCCTCTGGTGGATGAGGCTATCTAAGAGGCTTGTCTTTTTTTTTTTTTTAAGTTTCATCTTTCTGTCTGTGTTTGCCATCTCGATGTCAAATTTAGTTGGACTCCTTGGTTCCCACTCTGGGAAGAGCAAAGAAAGAAACTTGTCTGTAGATGGTCTGTGTTAAGTAGTTGGTCCAGGTGGGCCAAAGGAAAATTGCTAATGCTTTGATAAGACGTGTTTGCTTCAGAGCCAGGATCTTAGGGCAGAGGTCAGGCACCAATCACCTGTTTAGGAGAAATATCTTACCTGCCTGAGGTGTATGTGGGGTGCCCTGTGAGATCCCCCAAAGCACACACCCAGCCTATCTCAGGAGAGGCTGCTGGCCCATCTGCTGGCCTGGCAGAGACTTGCTAGAACTTCAGAGACCTCAGGAGATCAGGTGAGCTCTGAACTGCCCGACAGGGAGCCCTGAAGAGTAGTGATGAGTCAAGCACTTGCCTTTGTGGCTGGACTTGCCGTAGCCTTCGTTTTATTTGATTCCTTCCACAGTTCTGCAAAGCTGGGATTCTCCTCGGAGTTCCAGAAGGGAGAGTGGGCTCTGGGGGTTGAGTGCGTCGCCTCAGGTCCCACAGCTGGAAAGTGAGCCAGCCAAGGCTGCACCCTGTTTTCTGCCTGGGCTCCTCAGGGACCAAGCGTACATCCCGCTCTGTGGTGGGGTTTCCTTCACCCTCCATCCCTTGGAGGTTCCCCAAACAGGCCCTGCAAGGGCAATGTGGTTTCAGTTTGGGGGGCAGTTCCTAGTAATTGCCTTTCTCTTTGCTTTCTAGCCAGTTGGTTTAGGTTTGAAGTTGGAATCAACAGCTACTGTCAAGAACATCAACACAAATGTTAGTCATACTCAAGGTCTTTCACAAAAGCCATGACATCAGGAAGAGTCTGTAATAGCCACCGTTTTCTCAGATCATATAATTCACATCCAAGAGTCAATCCAAATTATTTATCATCAGGTGATTCTTAGTTGTAGTGGAGTTGTGTGAATGCGGGTGGGATTCCATTATGAATACAGTCAATAAATGTTATTTGTGAAACTCTTAAAGTGGCTACTTTAAAAATGATAACCTGTGGTTTTCCTTTGTGAAGGTGGGACTTGTTCTTCGCCTTTGTGCCCCTGTGGGGGGGCCCATCACTGAGCCTCTCTTCCCTTTGCAAGGACAGCAGAGCCTCTGGACGAGGGTCCTGAAATGCTTTTAGCACCTGTTTCATGTGGGTCTCACTTTAAGTGACATAAAATTGCATGTAATTTGAATTTCTAAAAACTGAAATATCATTCACATACCATAAAATGCACCTTTTTACTGTGTATGATTTAGTGGGTTTTGCTGTATTTACAAGGTTGTGCAATCATCACTACTATCTAATTCCAGACCTTTTTTGCCCCCAAAAGAAACCCTATACCTATTAAGCACTCACTCCCCCTTCCCTTCTCTCCCCACCCCTGGAAACCAGTAACCTACTTTCTCACTTTTCCGACTCTGGACATTTCATATAAATGGAATCATATAATATGTGTCCTTTGTGTCTGGCTTTCTTTTGTTTGGCATAATGTTTTCAAGGCTCACCCACATTGTAGCATGTGTCAGTGCTTCATTATTCCTTTTTGTTTTTGGCTGCGTTGCGGCATGTGGGATCTTAGTTTCCCGACCAGGGATTGAACCAACGCCCCCTGCAGTGGAAGCGCAGAGTTTTAACCACTGGACCACCCAGGAAGTCTGCTTCATTCCTTTTTATGGCTGAATAATATTGTATTTTAGGGACATGCCACATCTTGTTTATCCATTCATCAGTTGGTGGACATTGTTTTGTTTCTACTTTTTTGGCTATTATGAATAATGCTGCTGTGAACATTTGTTTACAGATTTTTGTGTCAACATGTTTTCATTCCTCTCGGGTATGTACCTAGGAGTGTTGAGCCATAGGTAACTCTCTTTAATGTTTTGAAGAGCTGCCTCAATTTTCCACGGTGGAAAACTGTACACCATTTTGTATTTCATATTCCCACCAGCAAGGTATAAACTTTCTGGTTTCTCTGTGTCCTTGCCAACACTTGTTATTATACGTTGTTTTGATTTTAGCCATCCTTGTGGGTGTGAAATGGTATCTCATTGTGATTTTTTTTTTTTTTTTTTTTTTGCGGTACGTGGGCCTCTCACTGCCGTGACCTCTCCCGTTGCGGAGCACAGGCTCCGGACGCGCAGGCTCAGCAGCCATGGCTCACGGGCCCAGCTGCTCCGCGGCATGTGGAATCTTCCCAGACCGGGGCACGAACCCGCGTCCCCTGCATCGGCAGGCGGACTCCCAACCACTGCGCCACCAGGGAAGCCCTTTCATTGTGATTTTGATTTGCATTTCCCTAATGGCTAATGACACTGAACGTATTTTCATGTGCTTATTGGCCATTTGTATAGCTTCTTTGGAGAAATGTCTGTTCAAACCAATTGCGTATATTTTGATTGGTTATCTCTTTCTTTGTGTCACTGTTGAGTTTGTGTTCTGTATATACTCTAGATATTAGATCTTTATCAGATAGATCTTCTGCAAATATTTTCTCCTCTTCTGCTGGTTGCCTTTTCACTTGCTTGATGATATCCTTTGAAGTCCAAAAGGTTTTAATTTTGGTGAAATCCAATTTTCAATTATTTCTTAGGTTGCTTGTGCTTTAGGATATATGGTCATATCTAAGAAATCATTGCCTAATCCAAGGTCACAAAGATTTACTCATGTTTTCTCCCTAAAGATTTATAGTTTAGCTCTGACATTTAGGTCTTTGACGTATTTTGAGTTAATTTTTGTATATGGTGTGAAGGTAGGGGTCGGGGTTCATTCTTTTGCATGTGGATATCCAGTTGTCCCGTATAACATTCCTGAAGTGATAAAATTATAGAAATAGAGAACAAAGTAGTGGTTACCAGGGATTCAGGAGAGGGTGAGGTGGGAGGGATGTGGGTGTGACTATACAAGAGCAACATGAAGCATCCTCGAGGTGAAAGAAATGTCCTCTCTCTTGACTTTATCAATGTTCTGCTTTGAGATTGTATTATAGTTTTGCAAGACTATAGTTGGGGCAAACTGGAAAGGGTGACATGGGATCTCTCTTTGATGTAAATCTACAAATATCTCAAAAGTTTAATTTAAAAAACAGTACAGTTAGCTTTGGAAAATTTTGAGAATAGAGAAACATGTGATATACAGATTTTAAAAGTACTAAATTATGTACTTTTACTCCTGGGACCTCATTTAATTCTTACAATTCTCACATTTAATTCTTGGAAGCTGAGATAATTATTGTTATCCTGTTTTTGAAAAAGGGGAAACTGTTGTCCCAGAGAGGGTCTTTTGTGGCTGCACAGGACCACCCATGGCCACATGGGGTCACATGGGACTACAAGGGACCACACAAGACCACACAGAACCAGGATCTATCCCATAACCCTGTTTCTTTTAAATGCTGATACCTTCCTAGCCTATATCTCAGCTTCACTATTGCTGGAAGTTTTGCAGATAGCAATTCTTTCCAAAATGCATTCCACGGAACATTCACTATGTTTGGTGCTCTTAGAGGGTTCCATTGTCAAATATGTTTGGGAGTGTGTACTGTAGACGTGTGTCTGAAGAGACCTGTGCACGCAGGGCAGTGCCATGAGTGCTGGTTGTGCGGTGACTCCTGTCTGCTATTTCTGTGACACAGGTGTATTGATGTTTCTCAGAGTGCCTCTATGATGCGACCCTACCACACAGCAGTGAAAGGGCCTCCCTTCCCCATACCTGCACCAGGCATTCCTCCTCTTTTGAATCTCTGCCAGCCTGAGAGGTAAAGCATGCTGTTGCTGTGTCATTTTAATTGGCATTGTTTAATTGAGCCGTGAGCAGCTCCTTACAAGTTTGCGGGTGTTTGCACTGCCTCTGCTGGAAGTGGTCTGTCCATAGCCTTTGTCATCCCATGTGGTTCCAGCTGAGGACAGCTGACAATGCCAGTCAACATACTAAAAACAAAACAAAACAAGACAAAAGAGCGAGGCATCTTTAACTGGAATGTCCTTGGACTTGCACCAGTAATGGGGGCTGAGGTCATGGCCAAGGGCATGTGTGAAGCATGGAAAGTTAGCCAGGCATAAAACTCAGCACATGCTGACTTGTGTGGGTCCCTGAGTCACTAACATTTATGAGCTGGGACGGCAGTGCCCCAACCCTCATGGGCCTCCAGTTGTCATCAGTGGACAAAATTGGGGACCGAGATGTGCCATTTTGTAGACATTGCTTTCTTCTCAAGCAGGTCTGACTCGACAGAAAATGAAAGACAATAAAATATATGTAAGCAAAGAGATGGTCAGGTGGTGACAGTGCTAGGAAGAAAGGCGAAGCAGAAAAAGGACGGGTGGTGATTGGGTTGGGGGCCTCTCTGAAGAGGAGACCCTGGGCAGAGGATTGAATGGGGCGAGTGTGGGGACAGAGTGCCAGAGGAGTGGCAGGTGCGAAGGCTCTGAGGGTGGACATGCAGGGAGTGTGAAGAAGTTCAGGAGCCCAGTGTGGCTAGAGTGGAGAATGAAGTGGACTGTGGTCAGGAATGGAGGTCTGGAGGTCAGCTCAGGTCCAGTCCCGAGGCCTTGGCATCATGGGAGGGACTTAGGGTTTATTCTGACTTGGGAAAACCCTTTGGAAGCTCCTTGACTGAGTGGCCCCAGGTTGGATACTAACTCGCTCCCTCTGGTGGCCATACTGAGAACTGGCTGAGGAGAGGTGGCCTTGCGACCTGGGATGGTGGGAATGAGCCTGAGATACTGGTGGATTGGCTGGGGTGGGAGAGCAGGGGGGAAGGAGTGGGAGTGGTGGGCACTGCAGAGGAGCCACGTGGAGGTGTTGGTGTGGCTGTTAGAACCGAGTCTGCGTGGAAGGGTGAGGTCTGGGCTAGAGGTGTAAATCCGAGTTCCCAGCTGGCTTGTTTTGGAGCCCTGCGGCTGGATGCAATCACCTGGGGAGTGGGTGTGGGTGTGGGTGGGGAGGATGGAGACTGAAGCAGAAGGGGGGCTGGCTGCAGTGGGTCCTGCCACCTGCATGTTCCGGGTCATCCAGGGCACCAGCAAACGGGACGTTCTCTACCACTGGGATTTTTGGATGGCAGAAAGTTGAGAATACACACCATGCAGAAAGACTGTGATCTGGTCACTAAAATGATACTTAGGTATTCCTACATGATTGAACATGTGCTATAGCAATAAAAATGGGTTCTGGTGTCATTACCACCACCACCCCCCAGCCACCACTTCCTCCCTCTTCTCCTCTCCCATTTCCTCATTTCCTCTCCTTCCTTCTCCTGCCTCCCTCTTACCCACCTTTCTCCTCCCCCCTCCCCCAAGTCTTGTCTCCGGGTCATCTTTCTGCCATCAGTGATCATGTACTAGAGGCTCTCTACAGCCTAGGAGGGCCAGCTTCGGGATCCCACAGTCTGTGTTCTTCTGGTGCAGAACCTTGGAGGACCTCCTCCTCGCCACTCCCACCACTGAGGAGTTGTCAGGGTGCTCTGTGGCTCCATAGTCTAAACATACTAAATTCAAACCCAGCCTTTATCTCTCGCTAATAGTGTGGCCCTGGGCAAGTTTCCTAAGTGTCTGTACCTCAGTTTCCCAGGGGTAAGATGGGTTTACAGATATCTACATCATACAGTTTGGGGAAGGATTAGGTAATGTGGTAAGTTTAAAGTGTCTGTGATATGATAAATATTCAACCTGCTGACCTCTCTTCTGGTTCCTGGTCATTTCAAACATGGACTCTGAGCTGGGTGGTCTGGTTTGAATCCTAGTTCTACAGCTTACTGTGTGTTTGGTCTGTGCCTTGGTTTCCTCATCTATAAAATGGAGATAACAATAGTTCTACCTCATAAGGTGCTGTGGCCGTTAAATGAATTAATAATTATAAAGCAGTTTAAACAGTTCCTGACAGATAAGTGCCAAGGAATTATTTGTTAAATAAAAACAACTGTCATGATAAAAATGCTCAACAAATGAGGAATAGAAGGAAACTATCTCAACATAGTAAAATCCATATATAAAAACCTCACAGCTAACACCATACTCAGTGGTGAAAGATTGAAAGCTTTTTCTCTAAGATCAGGAGCAAGGCAAGGATGCCCGCTTTCACCACTTTATTCAACATGTACTGGAAGTGGTAGCCAGAGCAACTAGGCAAGAAAGAGAAACAAAAGCCATTCAAATTGGAAAGGAAGAATTAAAATGATCTCTCTTCACAGATCATATGATCTTATATGTAGGAAATCCTAAAGATTTCACAGAATTGTTAGAATTAATAAATGATCTCAGCAAAGTAGCAGGATGCAAAGTCAATACACAAAAATCACTTGCATTTCTGTACACTAACTATGAACAATCCCCAAAGGAAAGTAATAAAACAATTCCATTTACAGTACCATCAAAAAATAAAATATTTAGGAATAAAGCTAACCAAGGAGGTGAAAGACATGTATACTGAAAACTAAAGCCATTGGTGAAAGAAGTTAAAGAAGACACAAGTAATTGAAAAGATATCCCATGTTCATGGATTGGAAGGCTTCATATTCTTTAGATGTCAATACTACCCAAAGTGATCTACAGATTCAACATAACCCCTATCAAAATGCCAATGATGTCTTTTGCAGAAATGGAAAAACACATCCTAAATTTCATATGGAATCTCAAGGGTCCTCACATAGTTTCAGCTGGTGAAGTTGAAAGTGTTCTTGATATAGATGGTGGTGATAATATCACATTACGCATGTATTTAATACCACTGAAGTATATACTTAAAGGTGGCAAAGGTGGTAAATTTTGTGCATTTTACCACAATAAAAAAATAATTGAAAACAAAACCTGAATCATTGGTATTTATCATTGGTGTAGATCATTTGCTTTTTGTGCTCACAGCTGTTCTTAACTCTGAGTGCTGTGGTTTGTGTCTCATGCAGCCTTGGGGACCTGTGGGCTGGGATCCGAGACAGAGCATGTTGGTGGAATCAGCTAATCTCCAGGGCAGGGGGATCCTGTTGACTTGCTCTCTGTGTTTTACGAGGTGCCTACTATGTGCTGGGGGATGTGCCAGCCACTCGTGTGGTTCCAGTGCCTAGTGTGAGGCCTCGTAATTGGCTTCAAATGGAGCTTGCGGTGTTCCTGAGCCGCTTAACGACCTTGGGTAATGAGGTGTGTCAGGCTCAATATTTGTTTAATGCTTTATTCACGGGCACAAAACAGTGGTAACATTAACTTCAGGGGAACTTTAATGTTGTGTGTGTTTGGGTGAAGTCCCCAGCTCCTGACCCTTAAGGTCCTAGATCTGTTGGGGCCATGTAAACTGTTTTACCTCACTTACGAGAAAGAGAAAAGAGGTGCTGCTTTTCCTTGGGAAAAGATGAAGTATTTCACAGCCAAAGCTTGTTCTCCTGTGGAACATTTGCACAGACTGCAGAAAGCAAACACATGGACATTTCCAATACTTCTTCTAAGGGAAGGAGTTGGACTTGTCACAACCAGTACAGTGGGCCTATTCCTCCATTTGCTAATCTGTTCGTTCATCAATCCACCCATCCACCCATCACAGGCTGAGGCCTGCTCTATTCCACCAGTCCTGGGGTCAGTGTGTGTGTCCAGCCAGCCAGTGGGTGAGGCCAGTGATTTCACCTTTCTGAGTTCCCTTTTCTTCACTTGCCAAGTGAGGCTGTGTTGGTGACAGGTTTAGCCCAATGCCTGGCCTAGAGCAAACAAACCTTCAATACATGTAGCCAAGTTACAGCCATGATCAATAATAATAAAAATGTACTCTGAAATAGACAATTTTCACCCCACTTTACACAGGAGGAAACTGAGGTAGAGTGCTCTGGTTCTGTTCCCTCTCAGAGCACAGATGTGAGATGTGCAGGAGCCTCACCAGGCTGGACCCCTGGAACTGCTCCTTGCTACTTGAGTTGTTGTGACTTCTAGATCCCTGGGCGTCCCTGAGGGCCTGGCTTCCAAGGGCTCGCCTGAGAGGAAGCCACAGGTTGTAATTTCCTACCTCTGGACACAGTGAAAAGATTAAAAACAAAAAGATTATCACTTCATTTATTTTCCTATTAAAATAGCTGCTTTCCTTCCCACTCTCCTCAAAGCACTCCAAAGTTTGCTTGGGGTTTTCAAGCTTCTCTCTGGTTTCTGTACTCCCAGGTGAGAGAGAAGCTGATTATGACCCGGTGGGTTGGGCACAGGTGGCCCCTGTTTATGCAATCCCAAATTCTTCCTTCTTAAATAAAATTTAAGACCATCTGAAAACGACCTGCAGGGGTGACCTCTTGGCTTTGATTCTTGGTTGAGTTTCTGAAATGCATATGAGGCCGAGCCTGCTAATGTGCTGAAATAATTACCCTCGCTCAAGGGAGGTGTTAATGCCTGAGGTATATGCCTGCCAGTTGTGTTGCAGCTAGTGAGAAGCAGTGTCAACCTTTCCCATTTACTGTCAAGTCGCAGCCTTCTCATTCTTTTCAGGATTGCTTTCGGTCCTAATTGATGGCAGCCACTTGACCATGCCCCGGAGGATGACACAGGCACCCCCATCTGTGCTCCCAGATTTGTCCTTGGGAACAAACCTCAGGTCGTGACAGCCAGCCTCCATGATGCCCAGTGGTTCCACCTCCTGGAATTCACATCCTTGTGAATCCCCCCCACCACCACTGCCCTTCTTCCTCCATCTCTCTGTCTCTTTGTCTCTCTGTCTTTCTGTCTGTCTCTCTGTCTCTCTCCCTGCCCTCTCCCCTTCTCTCTTGGATCCTTTCCTTTGTGGAAGCTGGCGGCCATGTCCTGAGCACCCCTATGGAGAGGCCACATGGTAAGGAACCTCAGCCTCAAAAGCCACTTGAGTGAACCTGGCTGAAGATCCTTCTGCTCCTGTAGAGCCTTTATGACTGCAGCCTTGGCCATCTACTTGGTTGATTCTTCCTGCAGGAAAGTATCTTGGATCTAGTAAGAGTTGGAGATGTTCATTCAGTTAATACCCACCTATCAGGTGGGAAGATGATCATGAATGTGCTCAGGAATGTAGGATGTGAGAAGATGCTTCTATGAAATGAGCTAGACAGCCTTCTTTGCTGCAATTACTAATGATTACATCAGAACGTTTTGCTTTTCTGTGGTGGGAAAGAGGAAGGGAAGTGAACTGATATTTTCTGAGTGCCAACAATGGTGATAGCTACTATTCACTGTTTCCCACCTCTACCTGTTCCACAGGCTTTTTACGTGCATGGTCTTAATCCAGCCTTCCTTTAACAGGTGAGGTAATGGAGGCGCTCAGAGAGGTATAGTGATTTGCCCAAGGTCACACAGCTGGTCACTGAGTGAGTGTGGGTTCAACCCAGGGATGTCTCCTTCCAAAGGGGTGAGTAGTGAATGGAACAGATGTGAAGGGACAGAGCCTCAGAGCTTGAAGGCACTGAGGTTCTATAGACTGTGATCATGTTATCAAACAAAGAAAAATTGAGACCTACAGACTGACAAAATTTTTTTCTCAGATGTATGAATTTATGAGAAAAAAATCTTAAAAGATAGTCAAATAAATTGTTTGTTTTGAAGAGTATTCCATGAAGGGAAACCAAAAATTATACAGGAAGGTTTATACCTATCAGTGTTAGTCGGTATCATATCTGAATGTTGGAAATTGGGAAGATCCTAGAAAATCGGGCACTTACGGTTGTCATGGTTACATGACATGGTTATTCCAGGTTAGCTCTGGGGATTGAAGCTTTGGTCACCTTGTCTTCCAGGTGAAGCAGCTAGCTGGGTTCCAGGTCCTGGCTATTCCTGTGTCAGTCAGACTAATTTTTAAGTAAAGTTTTAATTTTGTAATAACTTTAGATTTGCCAAAACTAAGGAACATTGCTCTTAAGTAAACTGTAGATGGTATTCAAATTTCACCAACTTTCCCATTAATGTCCTGGGACTCAATTCCGGATATCTTACTGCATTTCTCATACTTTTTGAGTGAACCTAGATTTGCTTTTAAAACCTTGGACCCTGAGCTAAAGTTCTGCTGGCTAATCAGGAATCCATTCAGCCTGTCCCTTAACAGATGGCAGCCCAATTACTTCTTACAATTTAAGCCCATTGCCTCTAGTGGCATGGACGTCTCAGTGGGTAGATATATTTCATCTCCTGGGCCAATTCTGATCTGTTGGTGGGTCTGAGTGGTGTGTCAAGAATGAGGAGGAGACTGCATCTGAGTTCTGTGATCAACTAGCAATGTCTGTTGCAGGAATGGGAGTAGAGAGGGGTGATGATGCATGCTGAGTATCTGCCTTCAGTCCCAGAATGTTTCGCATTTGAGCATTCTACCCCCATGTCCAGGAGGGGAATCTGTGTTTGAATGTTGGATTATGGAGTGGGGTGTTGCTACCATCTAGGCACACTTAGCTGTAGGGTGGTCATAGTGGTGATGGTGATGATGATGATGTAAACATAGCTAGGTACCATTTATTGAATGCTTCATGTGTCGCAGACACTATATTAACTGTGCCACATGAATATTGCACTTATTCCTTAGAACAGCTCTGAGGTAGGTCACAGTTGTCATTCCCATTTTACAGGTGACAAAACTAAGATAAGGGACTTTTTCTCGCTCCCGCAGCTGTAAGTTTCCTTTTTTTAAAAAAAATTAATTAATTAATTAGTTTTTGGCCGTGTTGGGTCTTTGTTGCTGCACACGGGCTTTCTCTAGTTGGGGCAAGCAGCGGCTACTCTTTGTTGCAGTGCGCTGGCTTCTCATTGTGGTGGCTTCTCTTGTTGTGGAGCACAGGCTCTAGGCACATGGGCTTCAGTAGTTGTGGCATGCGGGCTCAGTAGTTGTGGCTCATGGGCTCTAGAGCGCAGGCTCAGTAGTTGTGTTGCACGGGCTTAGTTGCTCCGCAGCATGTGGGATCTTCCCGGACCAGGGCTTGAACCCGTGTCCCCTGCATTGGCAGGCAGATTCTTAACCACTGCACCACCAGGGAAGTCTCTGTAAGTTTCCTTTTAGAGGAGTCACTGTTTTTCAGCAAGGCAGGGGTTTGCCAAGTGCTGTCCACTCAGAGGTTCACTGTCTCATGCCACACGTCACACCCTTCTCCTAATTTGTTAGTGTTCACCAGATCAAGTAATCCGTATTGGGTTCTGGCAACCACAGCATTCTGTGAGATTTATTCAGAGGCATTTGGGGCTAGAGCAGGATTGAGTGCAATTTCACAGAGGTGACAAATAGGGAGAACCAAGATCTACATACCCAGGAGAATTTCTGCAGGATTCAGGAGTTCAGAAACTGTTTCCTTAAATGGGTAATGTATATCTGTGCCAGTGATGCAAATTAAAATTTGGAGTTTCAAAGGAAAAATTTCCATCCCCCTAAAGGAAGTCTTTCATTGATTGCAAGAATAGATTTTTTTTCTATTGGTAGGTAAAGTCCTCAGTCATCTGAGACCTACGACCTGTGAAACCCCATCTGCCACAGGCTTTTCCGGCCCCCACCCCAGCCAGACTGGTCCCCTAGCTTTTATTTCCAGCTTCCTTTACTTTGCTCCTCTCACTCTGTCTGCCAGGAGAGCCCTCCCTACCTGCGCTTCTCCCTTTCAGAGTCCCTTTCTTGTGGATGCTGCTCCTCTTCCCTGTGCCCCTCTCCCTGCTGTGTCCCGCCTGGAAGCCTCTGGAGGGCAGTATTGTGTGCGATGTTCTCAGTGCTTGGCCCAGGGCTTGGGGAAGAGGTGGTGCAGGAAGGTTCGTACACGAATCAGTGTCTCTTAAAAAGTGACCACATCTGTAGCCAAGAGGAATCTTGTATCTTTCAGCTACGTCTTCAGAATTGCAGGAGCTCCTTAGGCAATATTTGTGGCCAGAGCAATGATTAAAGCATCCCTTGTTTATCATACTTTTGCTGCACTGTGGGCTGAACACATGCCGTCTTATCTCACCCCCTCTGAAGTCCTCTGGCCGGGGTGGGGGGGTGGGGGTGGGGTGGAGGGTTGGGGGGTTTCCCCCTTTTATCGAGGAGCTTATGGAAACTGAAGTTATTTGCCCAAGGCTGCACAGCTGTCAGGAATTGTTGCTGATACTTAAACCCGGCAGCCGCCCAGAGCGCAGGCTCCCAACCTGGAAGGATCGTTAGGGTTGAGGAAGATGGTGGGGCCAGGATGTAGGGTTTGGGGCAGCCTCCTCCCCACCACCTCACTCTGTCTCCTACTGCCCGCCTGGGATCATCAGCCCAGGCTGTTCTGTGTGCTCGTCTCCTGGTTACCTTCTCCCTCTTGCTGGAGGGTTGCAGCTGCATGTTCCTTAAAATGCTATCATGAAGACAAAATAAAAATTAGTTACCTAAAGCTTTGCAGAATCTTCAAAATGTATTAACACTGTTCCACCCAACACAAATCACTTTAAATGTTATAAATAAATAAACAAAATTTTGGTAAATTGTTAAATTTGGTAAATTCTGAAAGTTAAGTTGGTCATTGAGCAAACCGATTCTTTGGGGGAAGAGGCGTGAGGCGGTTTTGAGCCCAGTCAGGGCTGCTGCTAACCCATGCAGTGGGCGATTGGGCTTGATTCTGTCGGGGATTTCCGAGGAAGTATGTAGAATGAGCCTAGCGATTGTTCACTGAGCCCGAAGGGGTGAGTGTTTACCCACTGGCTCTGATCTCTCGTTGGTGGAGGGCAGTCCCACAGGGTGATATGTCCTTGGCTCTTCCATGACAGGACGGGCTTCTGGAGGCAGTAGGCAGAGAAGCTGGGCAGAAAGCAAGGCACGCACAGTGCAGTGAAGTACACTACTGCTGGACTGCATCTGTGCACAGCTGGCTGCTGCAGAAGAATGGTGCAGAATGGTGGGCTGGGAAGATAGCCTACGGGGCATGGAACATCCAATATGTCAGCCTCAAAGATATGCTGGCTCCACCCAGACATGCCCTGGGCTTTCACATCACCTCCTTTCCTCAAGCAGTTCCCCCTTCTAAGTTGAGTCACGTTTCTCCCATGCAAAATGGAAAATGGGTCATTCCTTTGACCAACATCCCATTTAGAGATCATTCTGTAGGCTTTACTTGCTGCTCTTAGCCTAGGATTTGGACCCAAAACCTAATGCAAATTGTTATTCCATTAGGGATTTATTAGATTCACAGCAGTATTATCTAATATTAGATTCATAGTAATATTTACATGTCAAGGGCAGATTGGAGAATGTTTTGGCTGGTTTGCTGTAGAGTTTGTGTGTGGTTTATACATTCATCTTCAAACCAGCCAGACTTCTTAGGGTCTTCCCAAGGTCAGACACAGAAGTGCCGATGCCCATCACAAGGTAAATGTGCGTTACAGATGTTGGGGGGATTACAGAATTCCTTTTCTCAGCATAAGCTGTTTGTGGTTCTCTCTGTTCCTTTCTCTAGGTAAGTTTATTTTTCCTGACTGCCATTACTGACTAAACTCTGTCTGCCTCACTTACAAGCTCCTGGGAGGTGGGGAGTTTCTGGAGGTGGAATTGATTATAGATTATATTACAGACCAGGACTTGAAGACACAGAGCTGGTTGGCAGTTAACCCACTTCCTTGTGAGCCCCAAGTAGGAAGTCTACATTCAGCTTTTTGGGGGTCTCTGCTTTGGCAGAAATCCTAACTCTGTCGTGTAATGAATGGGATATATGCTACTGAACATTCACGCATTCATTCAACACTTACTACATGTCAGGGCTGGGCTCCATACTGCACACATGTGATCTCATTTAGGTCTCTTCATAACCCTGTGAGGTGGGCAGTGTCCTCATTTTACAGATGTGGTTGGTTTGGTCAAAGAGATGTGAGTAAAAATTTCCTGCAACCCCAACCGTGGTGTTATTTTTCTCATACATTTTATTCTACAGATGCTATGAACTCTACAATACATTGTTATTATATCGTTAAACAGTTAATGATATTTTATTGGCTGTCCTAGGGTTTAGAGTATACATCTTTAATTTTTCACAGTCTACTTTCAAATAATATATCACTTCATGTCTGGTGTGAGAACTTTGTAACAGTTTACTCCCAATTTCTCCCATCTTTTGTGCTATTCTTATCACCTGTTACTTTTACATAGGCTATAAGTCCACAATCCTTTGCTTCTATTTTTGCTTTAAACAATCTTAAAAAGTTACTTAAAAGGTCTTTTATATTTACCTTCATTTATACAGTTTCCAGAGCTCTTCATTTCTCTCTGTAGATCTATGATTCTGTCTTGTTTCATATTCCTTCCACCTGAAAAACTGAACTTTAGTGTCTTGTAGCACAAATCTGCTGATAATTCATTATCTCAGATTTTGTTTTTCTGAAAAAATTTTAAATTTTGCTTTCAATTATGAAAGGTACTTTTTCCTGGGGGTAGAATTCTGTGTTGACAGTTATTTTTTTTCTCAGCACTTTTATGATGCCACTTCACTGTTCTCTGTGTTGTATAGTTTCTGATGAGAAGTTTGCTGTCGTTCTTACATTTCCTTAATTCCTTAATTTCTCTGGCCTGCCTTTAAGATTTTCTCTTTGTCTTTCAGTATTTTGAATATGATGTGTCTGTTTTTATTTATTTATTTTTAATAATCCTGCTAGGAGTCCTGTGATCTTTTTGGATTTGTGACAATATATTTTATTACTTTTGTAAAATTCTCAGCCATTACTTCTTCAGATATATCTTCTACACCATCACGTCTCTCTTTTTCCCTCTGGGATTTCAGTTACATGTATATTAGATTATTTATCTTGTCCCAAGTGTATTTAAAGCCCCTCATTGTCATCACCCTCTTCCTCCCTCTCTTTTTCTTTCTCCCTTTCTCCCCCTTCTCTTCCTGCTCCTTTCTCTCTTCCTTCCTCTTTGTTTTACAGTTTGGATAATTTCTATTGACCTAGCTTCAGGGATCCTTTCCTCAGCTGTATTGCATCTACTGATGGTCTCAGTGAGGGCATTCTCTGTCTCTGTTACCATGTGTGTTCTCTCATGAGACTCACCTCTGTTTTCATTCTCCCAGGCATGACTCTCTTGAACTGAGATTGCTTGCATATTTCTTCTCTTTTGTGTATAAGGTAGGAGGATAAATCTGGTGCTTATTACTCTATCATTGCCAGACCATCCTTTTACTTCAGATATGTCCATGTCTTTATATTTAAAGTTTATTTCTTGTAGACAGCATGTCACTAGTTTCCTACTTAACTTGGATCGGCAGATAGAGTGTGTTTTTTCTGAATCTAGGCCAACATTGAGAATAATATCAGGTATAGTCTGTGTCCATGTAGTCACAGAGATGAGGACTTGATGTCCTCATCTCTAAGGGGTGATATATGGGTAGTACCCTGACTGTAGACTTTGGGATCATACACACCTGGCTTTACATCCCAGTTGGCCAGATTCCTTAGCCTCTCTGAGCCCTGGTTTCCTCATGTATAAAGAGGAATAACAGATGATTGTATTAGGGACTAAGTGCGATGACCCTGTCTCTCTCTCTGTCCCCTTTACCACAAGGCCTGGTACGCAGTAGATGCTTATTAAATGCTTTTGAATGAATGGGTGCTTTCTTGAGTTCTGCTGGCTCATTAAAATAAATAAATAAATAGCTGCAAACCATTCATTCCATTCCTTAAGATCCTATATCTGGAAAATGATTCTTGCCCTGACCACCAATTTCACTGCCTCCCCTCATTCAATACAATGTTTGCTTTCTCCCAAGAAGATTTTCCAAATTAATTGGAATACATTGATTTGTGCAGTTGCCATCCCACAAAATGCCATTTGTACTTTGATTTTTCTCTCAATATAAACATTCAATTTAAGAGACCTATTAGAAAGGAGCTTGATTTAGGAGTCAGGAACACAGACATTTCTTGCCAGCTTGGTTGCCGTATGACCTTGGACAAACCGTTTAACCTTTTCTGAGCCTTAGTTTCCTTGTCTGTAAAAGAGGGATAAGTGGCTGAAGATAAGTGTGAGAACCAGACATAGAATTGGTCTCAGATATTAAGTATCCTCCATTTTCTCTCCTACCTTTTACTCCCCCATCACCTGTTCCTTCCTGTGAGTTCACTAGATGTAGGCAGGGGCTCCAGCCAACTTTAAAGGGTACCCAGTGAGGACAGGTAGGGGGATGTGAAGGATTCTTTTTCTGGTCCTCACTTGGCACTAGCTGTTGCTTTTGGTCTCCTGCTCCATGCCCAGCTAAACCTTTAAGTCAGTTGTTCTGTTTGCCCTGAATCCTGAAAAGAGTACCATATCAGCTTTGGAATACACAAGAATTGCAAAATTTTGCCTCTCCATAAGATAGTCTCTTTTTAGAGTCGAGCTCTTGGGGTGGGGAAAGGACTTTGCCAGTGGTTCATGGGCCCCTCCTCTGCCCAGTCTCCAAGTTCTAGGTCAAGTGGACAAACCTCATCTACCTGGCACTGCCTTCAGAGGGAGGCAGCCCTTCCCAAGGCCCTGGGCAGTGCAGGGAAGGGAGTGGCAGAGGAGAGGAGGACTTCTTGTCCATTTCTTGATACAGTGAACAGATCATCTGTTACCTTGTGACTCAAAGTATGGTCCATGGACCAGAGCAGTGGCATCCCTGGTGCTTCTTAGAAACACAGAAACAACCTCACCCCGGACCCATGGAAGCAGAATCTGCAACTTAACAGACCCAGGTGATTCGTATGCACGTTAAAGTTTGAGAGGCACTGTCTGCATGATCAATGAGGAAAAGTCGGGGCAGCAGAAGCATCAGGTGTGTGCAGTAAGCAGCATTTGGTGCAGACGATGGAGCTGTCAGATGGAAAGGGCAGGAGGTTCATGGGGGCCTGTGCAGAGGCAACTTGAGCTGGGGATGTCTCCATACCCTACAGGGCTTCAGTCCAGAAGAGGGCCACCTCCTATTGCTCCCCTAGGTATGGGGTTGTCTCTTCACTTCTTGATAGTGTATTTTGAAACTTTAAAATTTTAATCAAGTCCAATTTATCTAATTTTTTTCTTTTATTGCTTGTGCTTTTGATGTCACATCTAAGGACCCACTGGAAATTCCAATGTCATGAAGGTTTAGCCCTATGTTTTCTTTTAAGAGCTTAAAGTTTAGCTCTTACATTGAGCTTCTTGATCCATTTGAGTTAATTTTTGTGTGTGGTGTGAGGTAGGGGTCCAGCTTCATTCTTTTGCATGTGAACAGGCTTTGATTTCCTTGTTCAAAGGATCTCTCTAACTACTGTGTGGAGAAAAGCTGGGGGCAAGAAGGAATCAGGGAGACTAATTTCCCACTGTTACGTGGTAATCTGTCTCTGAGAAAAGGTATACTGCAGTGCCAACCAATAAAGTTAGAGGAAATGGTTAGAAACTCACCACTGGACAGCCATCATAGCCATAATTGATTCAGGCAAGAATCATTACTGGATGCTAATGTAAAGTTTTCTTGAGTAACAGAGTATCTATGTGGTCTCAAAGAACCTCCCCATGAGAAACTAATCACAAAGGGTAAAGAATGAACTTCATAATGAAGAAGCCTGGCAGACACCCTCTTAATTAATCCGTGGCCAGGGGGTTGGGAACCCCTGCCTTATGCAGTCTTTCTTTCTGAACTACTCATACAAACAGCCACTTCTCTTGGGTATGTCCTGGGTGCCAGGTATTCTTAAATCTTCACATTGGCACTACTCTTATTTCCATTTTACAGATGGGGAAACTGAGGTTCAGAAAGAGGAAATCAGAGCCAAGTTTGAAAGTGGGTCTGTCCAGCTCTGCTCTTGAGCAGTTTGTCCCCCACAGCCCCCTGCATCTCATTCTCTTGTTCGTTTGTTTATCATCTGTCTTCCCAGGCTCAGCTCCTTGAGGGAAGGGCACTTGTTCTGTTCTGCTCACTGATGTATCCTGAGGAACTGGCTCAATGCCTGCCCCATAACAGGAACTCAGTAAATATCTCCTGAATGAAGGACCATCATGGGGCTTAGCACGCTTAATACTTGGACATTGGGCTTGAACTTGAGCTCAAATCTGCTACTGAGAAGCTGTGTGATCTTGGATAAATTAATTAACTTCTCTGGAACACAGTTTCTGAATCTATGAAATACACATTGTGCTCCTGCCTCATAGGGGTTGTGGTGAAGATCTAATGCACCAAAGTGCTTATTGCAGTACCTGGCATTGTGTTAGATGCTCAGTCCATATTTACCGAACGAACGACTGAATGAAAGTTTCAAGTGGCCTCTGTCTCTGGCGGACCCGTCTCCTCCTATAACAGTGTTTATTGGGAGCAGTATGGAGGGCCTTACCGGGAGACTTTAACTTACTGTAACAAACCATGTGGGACTGTTATCTATGTATTTATTTGTGTGTTTCCAGGGTTTTCTTCTACCGTGTGTGTGTTGGACTGGCGGGGACCCTGTCTGCCTTGTTCAGGCTGTACCCCTTGTTCAGGCTGTACCCCCAGCATGCCCACAGCTGTGGCTCAGGGCAGGCAGGCCTGCTTGCTGATTGACTCAGTTCATTTTGCTTCCTGACATATTTACTGGGGCTCCCCCTGTTCCAGGTCCTGTACTGGACGCTAAGCACTTGCCTTCCTGCCCTCGATTTGTTCCCTGGGGCCCCCAACCTGGCCCATGGTCGGGGCTCGCTTGGCCCGGTTGCCTTCCCCCAAAGCCTGCCTTTGGCTGCTCTCCCAGTCCCGGGAAGCCCTGTGTCCTGTGGCTTATGTGCCCGTTTGGTGCTTGACCTTTGAAATAGGCTGCTGGGCAGTCCTGGAAGCTCCTGTGTTATCGCAGGTCCTGCATCAGATAAGCGAGCGCACGGAGGCCAGTCCAACCTCCTTCCCACACCTCCTGTCCATGTTTATTTCCTCTCCTGATTGGGACTGAAGAGGCTAAACTGCTCAGGAGATCACAGGGACGGCCAGCTCACTGGACACCTCTCGGCTGGATGCCTGCTGTCCTGTACCCGCTGGCCAGCAGGTGGCGCTGCCCCACATTTTATAGGTTGGGAGGTGAAGGAGAGCAGAGAGATGACCGTTTTTGTTTTTGTCCCCCAAATGAGACTCTAAGATCAAGGGAAAATCATGGGCATTTGGACTAGTTTTCTGGAAGAAAAAAAATTCCGAAAATAAAATGATGAGTTAAGGCTTCCATTCAGGTTCTGTGTCTGAGTTTTGAGTTCTGCTCACAGGAGGACCCATCTTAAATCAGAAGAGATTTTTTTTAGCTCTGCCTAGAAATCCTGCAGGAAGGGCTGGTGGGGCTGAGAACCCAATTTTGTTTTTCTAAGTGCTGGAGAAGGTGGGCTCTGGGCTGTGCCCCTTTCTCTGTGTCCCTGGGCGAGTTGCAAGAGAGAAGTGGAGATGAAAGTCCCGATGTCCATGGGTGGTTGTGGTTGTGAGTTGGTGACTATAAAGCACTTGCCCTGTGCCCACTGTGTAGAAAGCAGCACTGTGGCTGGGCTGGTGGGTCTTGGTGCTGAAGTTAAGATGGTGGGCGCCTCTGACACACTGCTTTGACCGAGGGGTTTTGTTGGGGAATGCAGCCCTCCTTATTGTTGTAGGGAGGTGGGGCTGGCACTTCCGAGCACCATCTGTGCACAGGGAGCCGGGAGGACACAGATGAGAACCCCCAACCCCGCCTCTCGGGCCTCAGAGGGGAAAGTGTGTGATAGTCTTTCTGGAGATTCTGACCAAGGTGCTCGGGGGACAGGGGCGGCGAGGGACCTGGTCTGCCCAGGCGAGTTGGCGTAGGGTGTCACAGAGGAGATGACAGTGGGATTTCTTCAGGAGAGGACATATGGGAAGGGTGTTTTGAGCAGAGGGCACAGTCCAGGCAAAGCCATGGCGATGGAAAGGCTTCAGGTGTGGCGGAGGGCGGGCCAGGGGTACAAGGTAGACCCACGTGGGTGTGGACTTCACTCCCACAGGCCCATGGGTTCTGGGTGGGGCCTTCGGAGGTGACTTTTCAATCACCGTCTGCTCTCCTGAAACGTGGTGAGATGTGCACCGTGGAGCTGCCCAATGGCTTTCCTCAGAGCCCAAATTTCAGCCTTAAGCTGTATAAAAGGGAGAGTGATGGATTCATGGTTCTCCTGTCTCCTGCTCCTTACCTGACGGCTCTCTTCCTTCTCAAGGCCGGATGCCTCAACACGCTCGCTGTCCAGCTGCTCACTTGGGCAGAGGCCTTGCCGTGCCTGCCTTCACCTTTTATCTCCAGGACGCAGAGCTCACAGAACTGCGTCCTGATGCCTCACTTCCAGCCTCCCGGGCTCCCACCCGGCAAGGTTATGTTTGAGTGTCCAACCAAGGGTTTTATCTGGAGGACCATTCAACTGAAGTTTCAAAGACTGTTGGCTGAACTCAATAAACAAATGCAGGGACTCTAGTTCCTCTGCCATTTCTCCCCAGAGTGTGGACGCCTGCAGTGCCTGCCATCTTCAGGGGCTCTTTCACTGGAACCAGCACACGGTCCAGCCTGGAGTCCCTCCTGGTTGATCCTTTGTGCTGCATTTGGCTTTCTGTGGAGGGGGCCGCTTGGGCTGAGGCCACGTTGGATCTGCTGTGGCAGGGACAGTGCCAGGGGAGTTGGGCTGAAGACCGGGGACGTTACAGCTGCCTGTCTGTGTCCAGATGGGGATGGGGGGATCCCACTGGTGGAAGCACCCTTGTATTTCAGTGTTTTGAGGTGAAGAACAGGCCAGATGCGTCTGCCCCAGCCACGGAACCGTGTCACTGGAGCTGGGGGCAGGGTGGGGGCCCAGCGTTGGGCCGCAGAACAACATTTTCGTTTTCACCCTTGGCACTGAACAGCCGTTAAATGGAAAGGGGGCCTGTGTCCCTCCCTCAGCAGCCACGCCGGCCGCCATCCTGGCACCTCACAGAGCAGCTTTTGTTCGGGGTCCGGAGTGTAAAATTGGAGTGGCAGGTTGTCGGTGCACACATCTTGAATTTCCTGGCTTTTATCAGCTGCGCCACTCAAAACGACAATATTTAATCCCAAATGTTTCCTTCCCTTCCCCTCCCCCTCCTGTTTCATAAACAAGGGGGCTTCCCCCCTTTTCTGCCCAGTAGACTTTGCTGCCATTTCTTCAATCACAGTGAAAAGTATATTTGTGATTCTTCTCTCATGTTTTTGCAATTACACATACCAGGGGGCTTTAGGAGAACCTGACTTCCTGGGACCTGGTTTAATGTAACCTTCTTGCTGAGTCCTCCAACCCCACCAGCCATCTCATGAGGGAGAGTCGAACATGTTTTACTTCCAGGGGTCAGATGGCGTAGCAACAGCTTCATGCCATTTTATCCTCCTGGGTGTGGTTGGGGTCACATCGCCCATTGGTTTTTCCGTTGTAGGAATTTTTCGTAGTAGTCATTTTATTAAATAATTCTCCTAGGTGGGAGAATTAGCCCCCTGAAATTTAAAACTTGAAGTTTCTTTTTGTTGCTTAGTAACTTTGAGAAGCAATTGCTGAGCAAGACAGCTCTTGTGAGACAACCAAAAGATTCTGGCAACATCCTGTCTGGATTTTCTACATGGGTAGACACCCACGTGTGTGTAAAGTCACTGTTTGCATCTTGCATGGTGCACTAGAGTATCCCAAATCATGTTTCATGTAGAGAAGCAGCATGCTGTCCTAAGATGAAGCGTTTGGGAGTGAGAAGGAGCAGGTGTGACACCTGCTTGTGTCTCAACTATGGCTTCTTGGCCTGTGCAGCCATGGGCGGGTCTGAGGTCTCGATGGGGTCTGACACCTGAGCAGGATCTGCCGCCTGGCTGAGACCCCCATGGGCCATGGGTTGGTCAGTTTTGTGTGTAGACGTGGTCAGGCTGTAGGACCCAATTATTTGATCAAGTGCTAATCTAGGGGTTGCCGAGAAGGCTTTTGGTAGCTGTGGCCAATCAGTAGGCTGTGTGAGTAACCTGGAGAATCTGGGTGGGCCTCATCCAATCCCATGAAAGGCTTACGAGCAAAAGCTGAGTTTTCTCTGCGATGAAGAATTCTGCCTCAGGACGGCAGCATCAGATCCTGCCTGACTTTTCAGTCTGCAGCTGCCCTTGTGGATTCTGGGCTTGCCCTGCCCCACAGCCACGAGAGCCACTTCCTTAAGACGAGTCTCATCATATACACACATCTCCTGTTGGTTCTCTTTCTCGGGGGGCCCTGACTGATAACTGGCTGAGCTACGTAAGAGAACAGCAGTCCCAGGCTGCTGGCCGAGGGTCTATGAAATCAGAAACGAGCTTCTCTGTGCCTGTCTAGGACCTTCTAGGAATCTCGAGTTGTTTTCCAACGAGCGTGTGTGTCGTGGTGGGGCTGTGCAGTGATGCGAACGCGCAGGACACGGCATCGCTGTATGTGTGCTCTGCCAGCAGGTGTGTCCACTTCACTGGGAACCAGCCACCACAGCTGAATTCATGGCCACGGGCAGAGGGTTCTGGGAGAGGGTGCTGCAGGTGGTGAGCTTCTGGGGTGGACCACGGAACTTATGGGCAAGGGGTGAATAAATATTGATGAGGTATACCAAGAGGTATAGTAGAGGCATGTGACATCATGTCATGCAAAGAAACGCAGAAGTCATTCAGGTGGATTGTGCCATCCTGTTGCCCACCCCAGCTCATCCACCGGCTGGCAGTGGAGCAAGCAGATTAGCCCTTCTGGGCTACAGGTGTAAAAGGGGTCTCCTTAGTACCTGCCTTTAGGGTAGTGAGGCACAGATGTGTTGATGCAGGTGAGGCTTTCAGAAAAGCTTCCCCACTTTGGGACACTAAGTAAGGACAGATGCTTTCATTATTAAGATAGGCTCCTGCTCTGTGACCATTTGGCATTGAGCCCAAGCCCCAGTGATGCCGCACACAAGCTCTGTGGCTTTACGTAAGTTCCTTAACCTCTCTGAGCCTGGTGTGTAGAGGAAGGGAGGAGCTGAGCTGTCTCAGGCTTGCTGTTGTGATTAACTTAAAGGTATAAAGCTCTCTGTGGTATGCTGCCCAGCCTCAAACACCAGGAAGCCCTGGAACATCAGCCTGCCCACTGTGCTGGCTGCACGATTTATGTCCTGTCAGGACTGGACCAGGTGAGGGGAGTGAGGCCCAGCGTGCAAAGTTTAAGGTGGTGCCCACCCAGCCCTGCATGTACACCTCCCTGAGAGTGACCACCGCCTTGAATTATGCACCCTGGGCGCCTTGCCCCCCTTGCCCGAATCCTGGCTCTCATTTTGTCATACAAATGCCACGCCAGCTTTGCCAGGTAAGGGGATGGGCCCATGTCGCAGAGCAGGACAGAGGCCTTGCCCCAGCCCCCCTGGGCTATGTGAGCTCTTGGAAGGCAGTGGCTGCCCCTTGGTCGTCTCATGTGCTGGCATACAGCACCTGGCACACAGTTGGTGCCACATAAATGCTTACAATGGAATGAAGGAAGGAGAAGACGGAGGATTCAAACTCTGACAGGGTTTCTCATGATCAAGGCCGTCCACTCCAGCTGCGGTGAGCAAGCACTCATTGTGAGGAGAGGACTGAAAGCCATTTTTATCGTCCTCCCATGGAGCGCTTTGTCAGAAGGAAGGAAGCCATCTCCCACTGAGGGTGAGTGCTGCTTCAGGACTGCCCTAAAGCTAGATTCGGACAAAAGGTCCCATGTTGTATGAGTCCACTTGTATGGAATGTCCAGAGTAGATAAGCCTATGGAGACAGAAAGCCAGGGGCTGCCAGGGCCTGGGAGGAAAGGGGATGGGGAGTGACTGCTGATGGGTACAGTGTTTCTTTTTGGGGTGATGAAAGCACCTTGGAACTAGACAGAGGTGGTAGTTGTAGAGTACTGTGAATGTACTAAATGCCACTCAGTTGTACACTTCAAAAATTGTCATAGTGGTAAATTTTATGTTACGTGTATTTTAACACACACACACACACACACACACACACACACACAAGCTGATTTTGGCAGGACTCTTTGGGTGTATATGACAGAGACAAGATTCAGGTGAAAGGCCAGTTACTGCTCATAGGATGGAGTGGAGGTTGGTTGGCAGGTGGCTGGATGCCAGGTCTGCACTGTCTCTTGGAGTAAATGTTGCTCAGTCACGCCACAGCTCTCCATGGGCTCTCCGTCTGTGTCTTCTTCAGGGTCATGTAGAGTAACTCCCCTTTCCTCCCCGCCAAGGCCTCCTGGGTGCATATGGAAGCCTGGACCAGAGCCCCGACATGGGTGTTTGGGGAGGGAGGAGGCACACAGGGAGCGGCACACCTGTGAAAGCTGTCATGATGGCAAATTTGGGAAGGGGTCGTGGGGGTGCTTCTGAGATTAAGGCCGAACAAGGCGATGGACTAGGTCCCACGGGACAGCCTCCACCACCCAGTGGGTTCCCCGGAGAACTGGGCAATTAACGGGTATCTCAGTGCCACGCAGACTTGCAGTTCTGACCACTTGAGTCAATGTGACACCACAAATGCGGGCGTGAGTGTCGGGGTGCATGTTCTGTGGGTTTGCAAGTTCATAAGCCACGACCAAATAATGGGTCTTGGTGGCTGGTTCTGTAGTTGATGGAACATGTGTTCAGCTTTTGACTAAAAGCCAGTGGGAGATCTCTTTGTCTGATCCCCAAAGATAGTTTCACCTACTGTTCAGGAAAGAGACTGTGATAGCTCTAAAACAAATAAACAAAACCCAGCTTCAAACATGATTGGTGTTCCGGGGGAGTTTCCTTTCCTAACCTTAATTTTGGGATTAATTTGTTTTAGAAGTTCCTTGGCTGCTTAGTGTGTACACGTGTGTGCGTGCGTGTATGTAAGAAAAGAAACACTAAGAAGAAAACGTGTCATGTTCCTCTGAAACCTCCGGCTGGGTTCCCTCTCTGTACCTTGAGGATAGTATGGCCTGGGGCCTCTCTCATGTCCACAGTCTTCATTGAATCTGGCTTTGAAAGAATGAAAGGAAATCGGGCCACCCCGAGCCTTGCTCCCATAGTGGCTCCATGCCAGAACTGTCCTCACCTGTGTATTTTGAGTGTCTTATTATAAACCCAAAGTGATCTTGGTTAATAAAAATACAGAGGCAAGAGCTGGGTGCTCTCTGGTTTCCAGCTTTGGTCCTTTATCATGCTCATTAAGGTAAAATAGTTCGCTACTTTGATCCCCACCCCCACCCCCGTTCCTGCTCCTGGAGGTTGGGGTCAATGCTGTGCAGCTCTCTCCCCTGAGCTTACGGATTTGAATTTCAAATTATGGGGCTCCAAAGACTCGTTCTGTAATGGTTCCTGAATTCTTGTCATCCAGTAGGAGGTATTAGTTATAAATGAGTTTCGTTTTTGTTTTTCTTTATTACTTTATAGAGTATCCAAGCTATGCAAGAGTATATTTTCAGGGTTAAATATTCAAATGATTCTGAAGTTCAGGGCAAAAGGTGCTGCCCCTTCCCTCCCCAGGGAATCACCCTCCATGTAACAGAGTATCTAGGTTTCAGAGCCTCCTTCCAGGTTCCTTCCCAGGCACTTATATATGTGTATAGATAGAAACACTTTTGTCATTTAATACCACATTCAATGTAGCCAATATTCAATGTATAGAATAATTCTGTACATATTTATTGGTTCACCTAATATTTCTGAGCACCTGCTATGTGCCAGGTATGATGCTGGGAGCTGCAGATTCAATAGTGAGCCACCACACAGCTCACAGGCTGCAGGCATGTTGTGCTGGGACTTGGTTTCCCTTCCATTTCACAGAGTATCTAGGCGCGTTCTCTCCATGGTCATCCTTATATGTCTGTCCTGTACGCTTCAATGTTGAGAGAGAACACTGAATTTTGATGGACAGCAGATTGAGTTCCAGATGACTTTCCATTATAAAAAAGGAAGCAGTGAAGGTCTCGTTGAGCACCTGGGTGTTTTATAAGATTTAAAGATTTTGGGACGTCCCTGGCAATCCACTGGTTGAGACTTCGCTTTCCGACGCAGGGAGTGTGAGTTTGATCCCTGGTCAGGGAGCTAAGATCCCAAATGCCCCCCGGCCAAAAAACCAAAATGTAAAACAGAAGCAATATTGTAACAAATTCAATAAAGACTTTACAAATGGTTCACATCAAAAAATAATAATAATAAAAAAAGATTCTTAGGGCAGCAAGACACAACACACCAAGCCTCTTCCAGAGGAGACTCCCTCCCGTTTGCATACCATAGTATTGCAAATTACAGTTTTCAAAACAGAGTCTTCAAGTACAAGTTCTCACTGAGTCTTCACTACCAGCCTGGGAAGCAGATACTGATAGTTCTACAGTTATACAGATGAGGAAACTGAGGCTCAGAGAAGTCACGAAACTGGCCCAGGGTCCCAGAAGCGGCAGAGCCTTGAGTTCAGACTTTGTGATGCTTACCCAAGAACTTTCCATTTCAACTCCATCTGGAGTCTGGCTGCTTTGCTCAAGGTTTGATCTCTGCCCATGTGAGTGTTTCTGGGAGTTGTCACAAATCTGAAGAGGAAGCACATAGCCATCTCCAACCTCTGACAGAAAGCCAGGCCTTTTCTCTTCCATATGATGGTCCATTTCATACCTGGAACAAGGAGATTTTCCTTTTCCAGGGGTGCTAAGCCATGACTCCCCTGGAACATTATAATATCAGAGCATGAACAGTTCCCAAACGTCGCTTGTCAACATCTCCCACAGCCCTGACACCTGGAGAATGGAAGACCATTCCAGAGGAAGAGAGAAGCCCTTTGAATCATTTTTTCAGGTACATGTCATTCTGCTTGAATTATTTTTCTTGAAGGAGAACACTTTTCAATAGTCCAAAGCAGGGACCCGTCATTTGTGAGAGCTCTTTGACGTGTTGCTGTTTTAAAAATTAAGTATGTGGAGTTTGCAGAATGGACACGGCCTTTCAGTTTTTTAATTTAAGGTTTAAAAAGTGCTTTCACGCTATAATCCTTGGGGGACAGGAAAGGCTGTTTGTTCTGTCCCGGGCCTCCAGGAAATCTGGCCCAGACCACCTACGGGAAATTAGCCTGAGACCTCAGCCTAGCTGGGAGGCGACAGCAGCGCTTCTCGGCACTGTGGCTATAGTTCTCACTACATAATCTAATCTTTCAAGGATATTTTCATCTGGAGAGGCAGTGAGCTGAATAACTAAACAGACACAATGCTGCTAATCCCTATTCCTGAGGCTGAAGGGTTTAACTCCTTGCCTTCTGTTTTAAGGCAGTGAGCTCAAAGTGGGCTGTTGGGATCAACATCAGAATTTCATAAAAAGCATTTGGTTTTGTATGCTGTGCTGACGCTCTGCAGTGTCCCTGGTTCTACTATGTGTCTGGCACTGCTCTAAGGACTTCAAATAGAGTAACTTGGTTACTCCTACCGGAGGAAGTGCGTACTGTTATTATGCACAGAAATGTTAAGTAATTTGCTCAAGGTCACATAGTAAGGAGGGGGTTGTGGGTTGGGATTCAAACCCAGACCAGTTGCTTCGGAGTCCATGCTCTTGATGCCTGTGCTCCTTGTTAAAGAGGGAGGCTCTGAAATGTCTGCCTAGTCAGTTTTCATTCATTCAGTTATTTGTTCATTCATTCATACACTTCTTCATTTGCATTCACCACCTGTGCCGTGTGAATGCCAAGGTGATTTAGATAGAAGCACTCATAGGCCTCCCATGAGTTGGCAGCCAGACATGGAAATGAATAAACCTAGAAATAATTATGATGCAGAGAGTAGAGGGCAGCAGTAGTCGTGCAGGGACCAGAGTGGCCAACGGAGTGAGGGGAACCTTGAACTCAGAAGCAGGAGAAAGTCAGGAAGGCTTCTCCAGGCGGTCAGGAGAAGGAGGGTGGGGCATTTGGCATGAAGAGGTGATGATGCAATGCCTTTTGGGAAACTCCTGGGGCATGTGGTCAGCGTGGAGGGCTGTGAGAGGGAGCAGAGCAGAGGTGGAGAGGAGCCTGGACTTGGTTAGCTTGGCCTAGGCAGGGTTTTAATGAGAATCTTATGAAAAAGCAGGCAGGTGAATAATTCCATTAGACCTGGCCATTCAGCAGCTTAGGAACCAGCATTTCCAGGTGGCATATGGGGTGCGAGGGCACGGTCCTTGCTGAAACCAACAGGATGTAGGACTTTATTTCTGCAAAACCAGAGTCTCTCACCTGGTCATCAGAATATCCACAGAATACCACTGACAGTGGCCTCTCAGCGGCTCAGGAGCTGTTGCCATGTGGCTCAGCCAGCTTCAGCCCCCTCCCCCCAGAAGACCCAGGAGCTCTAAGCGAAGTCCAGCCCCCCAGGACACAGGTCAGGGGCAGGTTCTTGACCCTCATCCATCACAGCGTGACTACCGTCTGGTGCAGGATGTGAGTGGGTTCCAGCTGGTTCCATCCCAGTGGCGGCAGACAAACCATCCTTGCATTTTTGCTCTGCAGCCCCAGCCCTAGGGCAGCACACAGACCCCAGCAGAATGCCCCTCTCTCCAAGCCCAGCTTGGCAGAGCCGATGATGAAAGTGCTGCTCAGTCAGCCGGGTTCAGAGTGGCTTTGCAGTGGGGAATGTTGCAAAGATATTTGGAGCTGGAAATTGCCCTTTGCTCTTTTGAAAGGTGCAAAATGATTCAGTAATTACTTCAAACGTGGGGGCCTCCTTCCTCGCCTCACCTGAACTCCCTGTCAGCTTCTGCCTGTCAGACTTGTGTTGGTTTGAGCTGGGTGTTCCTTTCCCCATCTTCCCCCCACCTCCCCGTTTCCACTGCCCTTTGCAGCCCTCCCCTGCCTGCCTCCCCGCCCCCGCCCTGCCCCCAATCTGGAGCTTGGAGTGAGTTCTAAGGGTGCCTCATTAACGACTTAGATTTCTGGTGACTGCTTCTTTCTTCATTTGTTTGTTTTCAAGCTTTCTCTTAAATAACCTCATAGAGAGGGGTCCCGTTTATTTTTCTTGCTTAGTGTCTCCCTGCCAATCAGTTCTTCACCAAACAAAGGTCGCCAGGACTAAAGAGAAGTGGGGAGCTTTTCACTGAGGGAGAGGATTCCAGCAGACACACCTGCTCCTGGGAAAGTGGCCCACTTGGAAGGGCTGTTGCACATTAAAACAGCTCACCTTTATGTGCCAGAATGACAGCCATTTTATAGATTAGGGACCTGGCACAGTTAGATGCTCAAGGCCACACAGTACATTATGCAGATGGAATTCACATTCGTGGTCTGTCTAAACCAGCGCCATCCAGTGGAAATATAAATGAACTCATGTATAATTCTAAATTTTCTGATAGGCTCATGATAAAGAGTGAAAGTGAAATTAATTTTAATAATATACCTTATTTAACTCAATATATCAAAAATATTATCAGTATTATAAATATCAGTCAGTGTTTGGGCAGAATGTTTGTGTCCCCCCAAGTCCAGTGCAGTGATACTTGGAGGTGGTGGCTCTGGGAGGGTTAGGGTTAGATGAGGTCGTGAAGGTGGGCCCCCCAAGATGGAGTCAGTGTCCTTAGAAGAAGAGGAAGAGGCCAGAGCTCTCTCCTCAATGTGAGGGTACAGCGGGCAGTCGACAAACGCCCCGGTACAGGGCTCCCTGATGGAGAAGCGATGTTGGATATTTACCTGCACATCGCTGTGTCTCTGCAGAGAAGGATGAGCTGAGCCTCTTGGTTTTGAGGAAAGGAAGCTGAAGTAGCGTGATGGGTTCAAGCCTGTCTATGACCATTTCCATATGTTTTTGTAATCCAGGTGGTGAAGTTAATTTCAGATCCTTCCCTCATCAAAGACAAAGGGAAAAGTGGATCTGTAAGCCCTTAGTCTTCTGCTTTTACTTGGTTAGAGTGACACTTCTTTTCTTCTCTAGAACGGTATTATGTATTTTAATAGCAAAAAAAATTACATTGGAACAATGGGGAAATAAAGCATATTGTAAAAATACTAAGTGGTCCTCAGAGGCAGATTTGCACACATGTGGATTAGTAGTTTGAATAAAACGTATAATGTAGCTATATTGTTTTCCATGCTAATGAAATACATCAGTCACTGAAAAACTTTTTTCAAAAATAGCTTAGTCCTTTATGTGAGCTCATTTTACCTCAGTTTATAAATTTGGAAAGCAAGGAAGTGGGGAAATGTAGAAGAGGAAAAAAGTAAACACACACTGCTTACTCTGATGATGGAATGCTGTTGAGTGTAACATCACCTTTGGAACGGGAGAATTCTACTTGCACATTTAGTTTTCTTTCTGTTCGTTTATTAATTTGTTCAACAAATATTTGATCTGACGATCCTGAGCTGGGAGCTGGGGAAACCGCAGAGAATAAGACCAGTGAGGTCCCTGCTCACATGGGGCTCCGAGTTCAGTGGGGGAGACAAGTAAATACTGCAGAACCACAGTGTGGTTGGGATTGCAAGGGGGGTGAAGGTGTATTGGGGTTTGTACAGAGGACCCTAAGCTGGAAGGGGGTGGCATCTGGCCAATGGAGGTGGTCCCTGGGAATTGATGCTTGCTCTGAGACCTGAAGGGGGAGGACTTGGCCAGGTGAAAAGCAGACAGGGGCCAGGGTGCTGCACGCAGAGGGAACAGCATGTGCAAAGGCCCTGAGACTAGAAGGAGCCTGGGGATTTTGACTCCAGTCTGTGCCACAGGTGTAAACTGGCAGAGGAGACCTTCTGTGGGAGACCCCGGCTGTGAAAGGAGCTCTCTCCCTACCCAACTGCCCAGCAGCAGGCACAGTGCCCACCATTGCCCACGTTGTTAGGAGGCAAGTGAGAGTTTCCGACCCAGAAAGCAGACCTGACTGGGGTCTGCTGGGGAATCCCAAGGGTGGCATGGAGCAAGGAACACCGTACACTTGGGACAGAGCTCGTCTTCCGTTCGGCAGTGCCCCCAGCTCTTCCTTTGTGTTGCACTTTGTAGCCCCTGCTACATAGATTTAGCTTAGTGATGACAGCACATTGTTTCTTTCCTACCCAGTATCCACCCTGCCTTTTCCTTTTACCAGAACTCTGACCTAGTCCAGGGCACCGAGCCCCAGCCCCATCTATGTCAGGGGTCAGCAAACTACAACCCAAGGGCACCGCCTGTTTGTGTAAATAAAGTTTTATTGGCACACAGACACATCACTCATTGATGGCTCCTCCGTGAGTACTCTTGCGTTGCAATGACAGTCGAGTAGTTGTGACAGAGACTGTGTGGCTCACAAAGCCCAAGATACCTACTCCCTGGTCCTTTACAGAAACAATTTGCCAACCCAGGTCTAAGTCAATGGCTCACCTCCCAGCTTCCATTACAGCTGGTTCGGGGACTAGGCTGTGGAGTGTCAGGCAAAGCATGCGGCTTCTCTGAATCTCAGTTCCTGATCTGTACACACTTACGTACATTATTTCACTTCATCTTCACAGCAGCCCATGAGGTGGGTTCTATTGTTATCTTGAAACTGAGGAAAAGGAGGAACAGAGAGGTCCAGTAGCCCACCCAAGATCATACAGCTTGAAAATGGTGGAGTCAAGACTGGAATCCTTAACCTTAGAATCCTGGAGTTGAGGGCTGGTGGGAGTGGGCAGGAGGAGGGAGCTGTTTGGATTCCTGTGGATCGCTGATCCTAGTTAACATTCGCATGTGGGGAGTGAGGTCACCCACACCTGTGTTCCTGTTCCCCCTCACGTGTAGCATGGAGAGGGGTGAAGCATGTGGGCTTGGAGTCCAATTGCCTGGGTTGAAATCCTAGTTCTGCTTACTGAGCCTCAGCTCCTCCCATGTGTCTAATGGGGAAATGAGGTTAGTAACTCCTAGGGCTCTTGGTGGAGTTATGTGGTTAGTACTAATATGGTCGTAACCTGGTACACAGTAAGTGCTCAGTAAAACTAGCCATTATCATTGGCTCAAAACCAGCCTTTGCCAAAGGGAAAAAATACAAGGTTCAACTCAATCATTTGGTGAATCAGTTGTTAAAGAAGAATTGGGAGGAGGAAGTGAAAACCATCGCATGGGATCCCTTGACACATGAGTCCCGGTTTTACTTTGTTCACTATTGATGCAAGAGGTGCTTTTGTTATTCTTTCAGATGAGGAAAATGAGGCTCGGAGAGGAACATTCTCTAGCTCACAGCCCCTAGCGGGCAAGTGGCAGGTGGGTACTGTCTGTGGAGCCCAGAGGGGTTTGCAGCCCACACTGTGGCTAGACCCAGACTCACTAGCAACAACCAACGTTGCAGAATCCACAGTGATTTTTAACTTTCTCTGCTAAGAAGTGGCAAGCCAGGCCCAAGTACCTTGCCCAGACCACAGGGGGAGTTTAAACTGGGCCTGAATTAGAGCTCAGAGCAGCCAGGTTTACGGTCTGAGGCTGGGGTTACTAGCTCAGACCTCAGTTTTTTGGCCTATGAATTTCTACTGAGTCAGTTAAAAACCAAATGAATCTATTTAAGTGAAAATGCTTAGAGGCAGGGAATTTAATTATTCAATGACTTGTTTCTTTCCTTTTTTTACTATTGAAATTAATTAAAAAATAATTTTGAAAATGTATGGCTGACACTCTGCCAGGAACGTGTCATGTGTAAAATTATTCCTCTCTGCCTCGTGTATTCCTAAATCCTGGCTGGTCATCTATTTTCATAAGACCATTTGGAGCCCACCTTTAGGGGTTTTTTTCCCAAACAAATTAAGATTTGTAACTCTTCCTTGGGAAATAAAATCCTGATGGATATATATACACACACACAAACACACATACACACACACGCATATATGTGTGTAGGTATAAATATATACATGTGGATGTATTGCGTATTATCTTAGCACAGGTTTTAGGCTAGCTAGTAGTGAGTGATCAGAAATAGCTAAATGTCAGATGCAGTAATACTGGTTTAAATATTGATTTTTAAATCATAGCCTCTGACTGACACCAGAACTGATTTGAACTTTCGGGTCATTTCTTTGTTTAAAACTTCTTCCCACCTTCTGTATAAGGTGTATGTACTCATTAAGAGATGCACCTCCATCTCTTCAGCTGCTAAATACAACGCCTGTTAAATGTGATATGTTTCTTTCCAGTGTGTATTTTTTTTTATTTACTCCTAGTTAGTACACGTGTACAATTTTGTATTCTAGTACAACCCTTGTTAAATGTGATGTGTTTCTTTCCAGTGTGTGTGTATGTATATATATATTTTTTAAATTTTATAAATTTATTTATTTATTTTTGGCTACACTGGGTCTTCGTTGCTGTGCATGGGCCTTCGCTAGTTGCAGCGAGCGGGGGCTACTCTTCGTTGCGGTGCACAGGCTTCTCATTGCGGTGGCTTCTCTTGTTGTGCAGCATGGGCTCTAGGGGCGCGGGCTTCAGTAGTTGTGGCATGCGGGCTCACTAGTTGTGGCTCGCGGGGTCTAGCGCGCAGGCTCAATAGTTGTGGCACACGGGCTTAGTTGCTCCACGGCATGTGGGATCTTCCCGGACCAGGGCTTGAACCTATGTCCCCTGCATTGGCAGGCGGATTCTTAACCACTGTGCCACCAGGGAAGTCCTCCAGGGTATATATACTTTTAAGTGCTCCTAGTTGGTACACGTGAGTACAGTTTTGTATTCTGCTTTTTTTTCACTTCAAATTATATTGTAGGCATTTCCCCAGGCATTACGCAGTCTTTAAATTATCTTTGGTGGCTACATAGTATTTCATTCATTGGGTACTGAGGCTAATTAACTACACTCCTGTATTTAAACCTTGAGGCTGTTTCTAACTTTTCAATATCACCAATAAAACCCAGCCACGAACAGCACTGTGTAAAAGTTTTGCTCCTGAGCACCCAGTCGGAGCAGGCTCCCCCTTCAGTGTCTGTCATACTGTCCTGGTTATCCCCTTTGTCATACACTCATTAGCAGTAGCTCCTCTCGCCTACTTATCTGCACTCCCTCTAGAATCAAAGTGTCGGGGAGTGGGTCCTCTTGGCTGGGCCCATTGGGGTGCCCCCACTCCCATGGTGGCCTCGGTCACAGCTGGTCGCCTGCCTCACATGGGACATCAGCTGGCGGCCACGGCCTGGGCAGGAGCCCGCCTCCCGGGCGTGTGGCAACTCTGCTCAATTTTCCGTAAATCCCAGACTGCTCTAAAAACTAAAGTCTGTTAATTAAAAAAAAATCTTTCCTGGTCTGTTCAGGAAAATTGCCCCTTAAACAAATGGGGCATTAACAAAAGACAAACTTATCTAGGATATTTGGGACAGATGGGCCCGGGAGAAACTGAGTGAATGTGTAGAACCCTCACCCCCTGAGATATCTTGGGATGCACGCTGTTTGCAGCTCCAGGGCGAGGAAGGGGAGCAAGAGGGCTGCGGGGTGGCTGTGTCTGCCTCTAACTAGACTCTTCAAGGCTCCGCCCCCCCCCCCCCCCCCCCGCCCCCACCCCGCGAACCGCAGTTTGAAGAGTCCTGCCTCTACACAACTCGCCGGCCTTGTCTCTGGCTTGTTTTCCCGTGTAGATGAAATGCCTTGCACCAAAGGAAAATTATACAGTGTAAACGTTTATTCAGAAAAATGGTTTGCAGCGTTACCTTCCCGGAGTGCTTGGCTGAGAATGAAAGCCTGGTATGAACGCCTGCTGGCATGGGCAGGAAATGGAACCCTCTGCTCAATATATTTCCAGCTTTTATGAGGCAGCTTTAGTGGAGACGTGTCAGCCTCTTGCCCAAAGCGCAGGCTGGACAGAGCCCTGCCCCCACACCCGACGGATGCCCGGGTGTGGAGAGGAGTCGAGAGTGTTGGCATCAGAGGCTTGGCGACCAAATGATGCTGTTGGTGACTTTCAACTTTCGCTTCGAGGGGGCGAGTGAGAAGAAAAGGGGGTACAGTGACCTCAGAATCCTGAGGGTCTGAAGGGGATGGTCTCACTCGTGTCCTGGACACCAAGACCACGAACTCTGAAGATGTCCCCATTTGGAGACACAGGCACACGTTGCCCCGGACTTTGGCACTTCTTTTTTTCTGCTTGATTTTCTCCAAGCACAGCTGCAGATTGAATTGTTTCCTTTGAAAAAAATATGTTCAAGTTCTAACCCCTGGTTCCTTTGACAGTGACCTTATTTGGAAATAGGGTCTTTGCACGTGATCCAGTTAAGATGAGGTCATTAGGGTGGGCCCTGATCCAGTGACTGATGTCCTTATAAGAAGAGGGAGACACAGAGATACAAGGAGAGGCCATGTGACTATGGGGTAGGCAGAGATTCGAGGGATGTATCTACAAGGCAATGAATGCCAAGGACCTCTGGCAACACCAGAAGCTGAGAGAAGGGCATAGGACAGATTTTTCCCACAGGTGTCAGAGGGTGTGGCCCTGCCAACACCTTGGTTTTGGACTCTGGCCTTCAGAACTGTGAGAGAATAGATTTCTGCATTTTAAGTGCCCCAGTTTGTGCAGTTTTGTTACAGCAGCCACGTGACACTCACACATACTGGATAATTCATTGCTGATGTTTAGGGCCTGCCTTCTCTCCCCATCTCTGGGCCCTCCCCATCTCAAGGGGGAGCGCCTCATTTTTCACCCACAAAGGCAGTGATGCTCACCTGACGCTCAGGTACCAGCCAGGCTGGGAGCTCCCTGTGGGCAGGGGGGACCCTTCCCCACCCACAGAGTGTCTCCTGCTGGACAGAGCCTCAACCTTGAAAACAGATGTCCAGGGTTTCGGCCAGGGTGAGCTTTCCTCCTCCCATGTGCTCTGGAAAACGGGGGACACACCAGAACCAGGGGGGAAAGCGGGACAAGCCTGGGCCCTGGAGGCTGGACCCTCATGCCTGGACTGGATATGGTCAGCTACATGGAGCAAAGTCCCGGTCCTCTTCTGCCAGGGGCTGTGACCTCCAGTCCTCGCCTGCCAGGCTTGGGGCCTCTCCCAGAAACTCCTGCCACGTGCAGGGTTTAGGGGAAGCCAGGGAGCAGCCCCTGCTTCTCTTCTCTCTCCCACGGCCTGAGGTGGATGGGAAGAAGGCAGAGTATGGCTGGGCTTGAGGGGCCGAGTGCAGGGTCAGATCCCTTTGGTGCTCAGGGAAGTGATAGAGTCTCGTTGAGTTGGCACTGGGACCCAGGAGACCTAATATGTTTTGCATAATCCACTTGTCTGACTTTTATTTATTGAGCACCTACTGTGGCCAGGCATCACCATTAGTACTGAGTGAATGAACCCAGATCCCCACCCTCCTGGGGCTGATGTTCTGGTGATTAATAACGACTCTACTGAGACGGTGCTTAGGTGTACACCCACTCATTTGTCCTCACGCAAAGTTTGGTGAACGCCAGAAAAGGGGGTGGGAGAAGCACTGGCAGTGTTTGGGGTGGGGGTGGGGCCTCCTGGTGAACAGCTGAGGAGGGGCGTGGGCAGTCAGACCAGCAGAGCCGCGGGGAAGGAGACCCGCCCTGCCCCACCCCACAGGGGAGCTGGCTGTAAGTGGATCACGCATCTTTTTTTTCCGGACTCTTTTTGCCTTATGTGTTTACGGCTTCTGAAGGTATGATTTCATGATCGGGGGTCATGGCTGAGGCCTGGGAATGGGTCCTCATTCTCTGCTGGACGGGACTTATGTCCTCTTTACTGTCTTGCCTATTTCTCCAGATGTCTGTGTTCAGATCCCCCTTTCACCATGTTGTGGGCAGGAGGGCAATTGACTTAACTTTTCTGCTCATCAGCTTACCCTGAAATGGGGGGGTGTTGCTGCCTGGTGCCTGGCCTCCAGAGGGTGCTCAGCAGAAGCTCACTGTCTTTCATCCAGGAGGCCTCGGATGTCCAGCCCAGAAGGATGGAAGGCTCCCTGGGGGTGTTGTTCCCCTGAATCAAAGGGTACCATTCTCATTCTGTGTTCCTCGTGGGAATTCCAGGGGCCTTGAAATTCCTCTTAGCACAGTGTAGTGTGAGGACTGAAAGAAGAACTAAGGGAAGTTGAATGGAGAAGACGAGAGCGTCTCAAGGTGAAGGTGGCCCCTGGCTGCGTGATGCACAGGTGCATGAGTGAGGATTAGGTGTCCCGACCTAAGACTCCGTGGATGAGCCATTGTCCTCCTGTCTGTGCAGCTGATTGTATCAATAGGCAGAGGGCAATTAGCTGTGCCCGTTCCCTGTAGCAAGCCAACGGGGCTGTTTTAATCTCCCACAGCTCTAACTAAAGAGGAGGCTTCGTTGCCTTATTTCTGAAAAACGAATAAGAAAGCAGTGGTTGGAGTTGCTTTTCCTCTTGCGATTTTCAAATAAAATCAGAGACTAATCCTTCGTCTAATACCAGTTTATTAAGGGCTGAGTTAGAACGTAGTCAACTCCATTTATGAACACCGGTTAATATTTCTTTATAGAAAGCTATACTATTTTCAGAAGCATTTCAGACAGACATCCTAAGAAGACTTAGCAGGCTCAAGATGTTTACCTTGGACCCAAATCTTGTTTTTAATTAACCGAGTCTTCAACAGTCCATCAGAGAATGCAGTTACCTGCCAAACTTCACACCTAAGGGGAAAAAATATTCCCAATAAAATTTTCCTTAAAAAAATCCACTCGCTTTTACCACTAAGACGCCCTCAACATATTTAAATCAATCCCTCTCCATGAACACACAGAAAACTAATGTTCTAGATCCCAAGCCTGTCTCTGTGTGTCCCAGATTTCGGGAAAGCCATTTAATTCGACATTAAGTTTTCAGCAGACACTAAAGCAGGGATTCTGCGAAGATGGAGGGGCTGAATGTGTGGGCGCAGTGAGTCTAAGTTTTCCAGGCTGCAAACACACATTCCTGCGATACCACACATTCTGTGGGGAAAGTTTAAATGATCGTATTGTCTCAATTCACCTTACAGGAGCAGCTGCTTATGGAAAGTAAAGCTCTCCTTCTCTCTGTTCAAAAAGAGACTGGTTTCATAGAGAGGCTGTGGGTTTCTCTCATGCTTCAACATCCAGCAATTTGGAGTTTATTTCGAGGTACTGGGTTGGACAGAGTGTATTTTCTCAGACATAGGTTCCTTGGGAATAAGGATGTGGAGGTCCATAGAGTTTGAACCTTTCTGTTCTGTTTACTGCTGCCCTCCCCTCCATGGCGCTGGGTACCTAAGAGGCTCTTGTTAAATATTTATGGAATAGGGCTTCCCTGGTGGTGCAGTGGTTAAGAATCCGCCTGCCAATGCAGGGAACACGGGTTCGAGCCCTGGTCCAGGAAGATCCCACATGCTGCAGAGCAACTAAGCCCGTGTGCCACAACTACTGAGCCTGCGCTCTAGAGCCTGCAAGTCACAACTACTGAGCTCACGAGCCTAAAGCCCATTCTCCGCAACAAGAGAAGCCACCACAATGAGAAGCCCGCGCACCGCAACGAAGAGTAGCCCCCGCTCACTGCAACTAGAGAAAACCTGCGTGCAGCAACGAAGACCCAACGCAGGCAAAAATAAATAATATTTATTGAATAAAAAAGTGCTCCTTGAATAGGTGTGACAACTTGTTTTACAAATAGTTTCCTAAATTTTACCTACAAAGATTCTTGGAATTTTAGATCATCTGTCCTACCCCAACAAAGGTACTTGGACACACACACACACACACACACACACACACACACACACACACACACCTTGTTGATTGTCATAGATTGGTGAGTAGAAACTTAGCCTTTTTTCTTCTGATTTAGCTTTTAGCTTGTCCTGAAAACAGCAACAACAACAACAGCAACAAAATCTTATGTCAGTGAATGAAATTCTTAGGTCTGTCTCATGTGGTTTAGTGGAACCAGGCTGGTTTGTGAAGGAGGATGTGATATTGTAGAAAGCCCCCAGATCTTGACTTCACCACTTCCAAGCTGTGCGGCCTTGGAGAAGTTACGTACCTCCTCTGGGCCTCATTCTCCTTATCTGTTAATTGTGTAATTGAATTGATACTCTCAGCAGTCCTGCCAGTTCTGAGAACCTGGGCAACAGGAGGAAGAATGAATCCTCAGGTTTAAGATTCAGAATTACAGATGTGATTCACTGCTTCTGCATGGCAGTTAATAGAGTAGGACAAGAGACCTACAGTGAAAACTCTGTGTTTCTGAAAGGTTGACCAGTAACATATTGGTTTTCTTTTGCTGGCTTTTTGGGGAAAATTCTTTTTATATTTACTTTTGTGTTTCTCTTGCACACTTCTTTCTGTCACAGAGTAATTTTATTACTTATTTTGGTTTGAGATCTGAGAGAGCAATTATTTATTTATTTTAATATTTATTCTTAACCGATTTCAGAAGAAATTGAGAATGACTTAAACTAAAATACAAAGCATAAAAATCATTAATCCAGAATAAAAGGCGAGATTGAGGAGAATAAAAGTGCAGAGATAGACAGAAATTGTATTACAAAATCTAGACTGAGGGAATTAAGCATACAACTTAGCTCTGAGCTTCCTAGCAGCCAAGGAAAAAAGCAAAACTAAGAGAGTGTTGTTAATGTTAAAGGTTAGGGAGGCAGAAATTCAGAAGGGGCTGACGGTCCTCAGTTGTCTCCTTAAAGTTCCTGGAACGTTCTTGATCCTGGTCTAAAAGGAAGATTTTGTGAGAGTGTGGAATCTCTTGCTCAAGTTCAAATCCAAGAAGCTGAAAGTTACTGACCTTTAGTTTCAGGTGCTCAAAAAATGTTAAAGTTTGCTGGCAAAAGTATAGATGATATTTTTCCCCAGGAATTAAGAACTGATAAAAATAAGCAAATCTTACCGAAAGAGGATGTGTGATATGGAAAAAAAACAAAACAAACCCGCAAACCACTGGGTGGAGGTAAAGAGACCTGGATTTGAATTGCAGTTCTGCCAATAATCTCTGTGTTTTAGGGAAGGGCACACAACCTCTCTGGGCCTCAGTTTCCTCATCAGTAAAATAAGAGGGTTAAACCAGACTCCTTTGAGATCTCACGTGTGAGAGTTCTGCTCCTGTGACTATAATGGTATGGGGGGATTATTGTTTTGTTGTCCACAATCAGACCTGCTTAAGGCGCAAAGCTTGCATCTCAGAAATCGCTTTGAGACTGCCATGTTGGACTCCCTAGAAAGTAAAATGGCCCCCTTCTAATATAACCTCTTGAAAGAAAAGATCTCATGTCATCATGTGGAATTTTCCCAACCGAAGCACATTTCTGTGATCCAAGGCGTACACATTTGGCTGCAGGTGAAATACGTCGGCACAGACAAGGGTGTCAGGCTTTCTCGGGCTCAAGCAGGGCTATCACGAGGCTGAAAAACTGCAAAGAGGTTTTTCTAAGAAGTCGTCCCTGGGCAAAAACATCGCCACTTTCATTGGGGAAAAAAATGGTTTCAAATATTGCCTTTTGTTTTTATGGAAAATGGTGAAAAGTTTCAGGGAAAACCACAAAATCCTTTGCTTTTATTGAAACCACAAAAATTGATTAATTTTTTTTTAAAGAACAGTTTTTGCTGAGGGCTGAACTTTCTTCTTTGAAAGGCTCTACTTTTCTTTTTTTGAAATATCTCCTGAGAGCCCCATGAAAGGTCTTTCTGTTAGCTTGGCTGAGCTGAGCCCAGGCGTCCTGAAGCTCTACACAGAAGCATATTTTTTGTGCCCAAACACTGCCTTCTGCGGATGTCTTCATGCTCTGATCTCCAGATACTGGCTTACCTCTTCCCAAATCTCCAGGGAGGCATGGTGCCCATGAAGCTGGTTAGTGCAGCCCCGGCCTCAATAAAATCATTGAACCTGACTTTACTTCCAGGCTCATCTCTCTTCATCACTGCCGCTTCCTGCACAAATGGAAAACTGTGTGCATAGGATGCTGCCTTTGCCACTGGGGGTCTCGAAAGTTGATTTCATGAGCTAATCGGTCCCTCACCTGGTGGCTGGCGTGGGCTGTCCCTGGGCAGGAGAAGCTGTCTGTCCCAGCTGAAATCTGTCTTGCAGTCTTCCCACAGCGGACACCCTGCCAGCTGGGCCAGGGTGCCGCTCCTTCACGTGTGTTTCTTGACAAAGACAGCTGGGGGATTCTCCTGTGCCACGAAGAGGCAGTTGGCTTCTGGCGGCCCGAACAGGTTCGGTCTTAATGCAAGTTGGAAGGTACAGGGAACAAGGGCCTTCGGGGCATCTTTGAGGGACCCCCCCTAACTCAGCTCAGAGGCATATTCAGGCCTGGTGTGCCAAAGGCCTGCTGTTGGCCAAGAGGCTCGGTCTGTGCTGGCCTCCACCTTCCCTGTCTCTCCTGGCTAGGGTGCCATCTCCGCAGACGGACCCTTGCATTCCTGGCACTGGACTGCTGGGTACATATTCCACTTGCCACCTCCTTGCAGGTTTCTTAGCCCTTCTGGGCCTTGGCTTCTCCCTTTGTCAAATGGGAACGGTGGTAACACCAACCACGTAGATTAGTTGTGAGGCTTAAATAGAATAGTGCTGGGCACACAGTAAGTGCTACTAATTATTATTTACGTATTCTAGAAATAAATCCTGGTGAATCCAAGACTTACTTCATTTTACAAATGAAAAGACTGCAATGTGACAAAACTCAAGACAAATTTAAAGAAACGATTATTAGCCATCTCCCACTATTCTAACACAACGACTGTATCCAGCTTGTGTGTTTTACTTTACTATTCCTGCAACTACTCACCATCAACATCATGAAGTTCAGCCACCACTGAGTAAGGGTCCAGTGTAAGCCAAGCACCATGCGAAGTGCTCTCCAGTCATGGGCCCCCAGTGGACCCAGCTCTGGGGGACGTTAACCCCGTTTACAGACAAGGGACCTGAGGGTCTGAAAGGTGAGCCCACCCAAGGTCAACAAGCAGAAGCTGAAAGAATTTGAGCCCTAGCTTCAAAATCTCTGGGGTCGACCAAAATGCTATACTCCTCTGATCCCCATGTGAGTCGTAGACCAAGAGAGTCACATTATTTAAAAGAAAAAAACAGGAGGTTTCAGTCTGAAACATTGTTCTGGTCTGTGGTGATAGTAGGTGAAACCAGTGGAAGGTTCAGTTCCTTGTCCATCTAGGAAAATCTCTTCCAACCTCACAGAGGTACTGAGGGAATGGAGCAGAAAGCCCACTCTAGTTGGGTGGATGTCCTTTCCGTGCCCTGCAAAGCAAGTGACACAGTGTGTGACAGTCCGGGGAATCAGTGTCCCAGAGCCCAAACCCCAAGTGCTGCTGAAGTCCAGGAAAAGGACTCCGGGTGCTTCCCTTCTGTTCCTCGTTGAGGTCACCTTCACCCCCAGAAGACCTAGCCCTTAGAGGCTGGATCTTCTCCCCAAAGCTCACTTCTTCTTGGTGCTATCCGGGTTATTATTATTCAAAATACAGCCTGCCTGCGCATTTGTCCCTGGGTAGGAAGAGTGAGTTAACAGGCAAACACTGCTTTCCTGATCACTGACCTGTAATTGCATTAGCTTTTAAATTCAATGTAAATATTTTCTGATCGTGGGCTTGGGTGCAGCTTGGAACAAGTCTCTTTTTTGCTCTCTTATCTGATTATCTAAGAAAACATCTCATTGTTCAGATTCAAGAATAACAAGTTTCTCCACATCCAGTCCCCTCAGCTCTTCATTTTTCTTCATTCTTTCTGTCCTGTTTAGCATCACATAATTACAGAAATATGTCTGTAAGCTGTTTGCACATCTGATAATCAGATTTTCTCTTGTTCCCAACTCTTTCTCCATCTGCTCCCCAACCCCCACCCCATTCTGCCACATCTGGAACAGTCCCCTGCCACTCCATGCCCAACTGACTGCTGAACTATTTCCAAATCACATCTCTTTTCCAGTCCTGGCCGCCTGATATACTCAGTCATAATATACTCAGGCCCCAAATTCTGGTCGTCTCTCATTCCTCTCTACTCGGATGATAACTGTGGGGCAGAGCCACTGTCTCATTTCTTCCATTCTGACCTGGTCATGTTAAAATATAGTTTTCAAAAGGTAAAATCATGTCTCTCATGCAAATGTAAAATGAAGACAGATTAGAGACTTTATTTAGGTCACTAATAAGTTGGTATGATGTTACAGCCGGTTCAAAGGAGAGTGTGAAGAACAAACATGTCTGTAGGCAATCAGGCAAATGGAAGTGAATTTCCTAGTAGGCGCACGCCTAGTTTTTATCTCTGGGGTGGAATATGTGTGTTTGGAATCATCTTTTCTACGGGGTGAATGAATTGTATCTCTACAGGACAGAATTTATTTGCACTTCTGGGGCAGGAGTCATTTTGCATTACTCTGTGTTCTATGATACACACTTGTCTTGTAGTGTGTACAATACACACTTGAAGACCAGGGCAAATCCAGAGGCTTTGTAAGACAATTCCCAGCATTCAAATGAAGTATCCGTTACTATTTTAATTCAGTCAGTCGATTTCATTGATTCCAGTGATATCCTTTGTTTCAAAGTGTTTCACGATTTTTCTTAACAACCACTTTAAATTAATTAATTAATTAATTTTTTATAGGTAACTTCTTTTTCCAAACTGAGATCATATTTATTTTTGGCTGCGTTGGGTCTTTGTTGCTGCACGCGGGCTTTCTCTAGTTGCTGCGAGCAGGGGCTACTCTTTGTTGCGGTGCGCGGGCTTCTCATTGCGGTGGCTTCTCTTGTTGCGGAGCATGTGCTCTAGGGCACGCAGGCTTCAGTAGTTGGGGCATGCAGGCTCAGTGGTTGTGGCACGCGAGCTCTAGAGCGCAGGCTCAGTAGTTGTGGTGCACGGGCTTAGTTGCTCTGCGGCATGTGGGATCTTCCCAGACCAGGGCTCGAACCCATGTCCCCTGCGTTGGCAGGCGGATTCTTAACCACTGAGCCACCAGGGAGGCCGACTTTTTATTTAAATCTATTGTGAATATTCACATGGAAGGACTGTAATTTCCAAGCCTCATTTTAGGAGAAGCTCAGGAGAACACAGTCAGGCAAGGAGCAAAGGCACCACTAGTTCAGGGCAAATCTTCTAAAAATGACACTTTAGTCCAGGGAATTCTTGGCTCAAAGACCTTCCGTGGCTCCTTATCACTAGTGTGATAGTTTCCAGATACTCCCATGTGGCATTTAAGCTTTTCCACAACCTGGCCGTGATATATGTTTAAATCTTCAAAAACATTTGTTAAAATAATAGATGGCAATGGCAAAAAATTCAGAGATTACAAAACCATATCAAATAAAGACTAAGAGCTTCCTCTACCTCCTAAATCTTTAGCATGGACACAAGAAAAAAAGAATAACTGGTTGACAATCATTGGTTGCTGACTGAGGGTGAACTTGAAGTTTATTTGAAAATTGCTTTAGCATTTATCAGAAATGCCAGTTTCTTCCCAAAAGGAGGTTGTAATGACATCATGGAAGAAGGTTCTGTCCGAGACCAGGTTTGGGGTAATTTTTCATTATCATCTCTCTAGAAATTTTCTTGATATAGAAAATCATATTTACTTTTACATCTATAGCCGTATAGTTTTAAACATAAATGGTATCATTCTACCCATACCACTTTTTCAATACTATTTTTTTTTTACAATTACCCGTGTGTCCCAGATACTTTTGGGAATAGGTTATGTTTAATATATCTTAGATCTCTTTCTGTATCAGCGCAGACATATCTACTCACTCTGGCCCATGATACAGACTGTCCCATCGTCTAGATGCACAGTGATTTATTTAACCACTACAGATTCATCCAGTTTACTTTCCTCCTACATGATTTCTCTCATTGGAGCCAGAATAATTCAGTCTCTTTCCTTAAAAATATCTTACCCATTCCTGCTAACATGTCTTTCCGTCTGATGTAACATTCAAAATAGACGCACCATCCAAGTAGAAAAGAAGGACCAGTGTGGGTGGGGCTGGCCCCCTGGGGCCTGGTGAGGACTGTCCTGCCTCTGCCTGATGTGCCAGTGCCACCCACGTAACCAGGCCATCCTGCAGGTCTAGTTCATCTTTGATTTTCCTCCGGAAGCCATCCTTGATGACAGTTATTAAAGTCTACTTTTCAAAAAATTGAAACTATATCAAATATCTATTGACCAACTCATCAGAGAGAGGCAGTAGGAAGGCACGTGCTGTGTAGGTGCTTGTGTACGCTCTGTGCTCCTGGGACACTGGGTTCTCACCTCCCCCTTTCTCTCCCTCCTTCTCTCCCTCCCTCTCCCGCACTTCTATCCATAAATAATCCTATGCTCTAAGCCGTGCAATGGATGCTGAGAATTCAGCAGTGGGCAGAACAGAAACAGTCTCTGCGTGTTGCAAGTTCCAAGTCTCGTCACAGAACTAAGCACATGTGTAAGTGTAACCTTCCAGATGGAGATCCACGCTCTAAGGGAAGAGCACAGGGTGCTGTGAGGGAGAGGAGCAGGCTGTTCTTTGTCCATGAGCTTCAGGAGGAGGTTTAGAGGGTGGGTGTGGATGCCTGGCCACGGGGCAGAAAGGAGCCAGTGAGGGCAGGATGGGCGGGGCTTGGTCCTGCAGGCCCTGCCTCAGTCTCAAGTAGTATGAATTTGACTGGATGTTCGATGGGAACATAATTCACAAAACACAACCTAGCTTATCTGGTCTGTATTCATGGAGCCCCTTGTAGGAGGCAGTAGTCTGTAGTGTGAAAAGTGGGGACCCTGGAGCCCCATCATGGCTTCAAAACTGGCTTCACCACCTGCTGGTGACCATGGACGAGAAGCTCCACTTCTCTGTGCCTTTGCTTTCTCATCAACAGAATGGGCGAGATAACAGTACCTGCTGCATCGGGATGTGCGGCCAACCCAGTTAACCTTGCCCAGTGCTGTGGTGCACACTGTCTGAGCTGTTCTCACACCACCCGCTATCACACAGCTTTCCTTGGACAGGCTCAAAGATTCAGGCTTGAAGTTGCGTCTTAACAGGCAAAGAGAAAGCGGGGAGTCATGGGTGTCTTGTGATGGTTTGCCTAGCACCCCTCCTTTGCCCCGATTCTGTGGTTGAGGCCTTCCAGCTGCGGCAGCCTGCTGTCTCATAGTCTGTGTGCTGAGTCTATGTTTCCCTGTGGCATGGGGACGGGATGTTAGTCATCCGGTGGAGATGTGGCTAAATATAAGGTAAATATTTTTCTCCATGCTGTTGAGTTTCCCAGGGCTGAGGGTGGGAAAGCCAGAGGTGGCGCAGAGAGTCAGGAAGACCGTTGGGCGCTCTAGAGTAGAGTTCTGGGTAGATGATGGAAGCTAAGAGCCGAGACTGAGAATGGAGACCTGGGGAGTTAAACTCACAGGAACTGGACTCAGGTGGGCTCCTCATAGCCTCACCTGGAACCGAGCTGCGCTCCAAGTTCCCATCCACACCTGACTTGCTTCTCGGTCCAAAGCCTTCCAGTGGCTGCTGTTGCTGCTACGGGGAATCGGATTCTGCCCGTGCCTTGGCAGCACCGCAGGCGCCCCTCCCGCCTCCCTAGCTGCACCCATGCCCTGCCTGCTCCCCAGGTCCCCCTCCTCACTCAGCCAGTCAGCCTCTCCCTTCCCACCTGCGGGCCTTGCCTGCACTTTCCTCTGCATGGGGGCTCTTTCTCCATCATTTGCCTGGTTACCGTCTAAAGAATTTAGATTTTAACTCATGTGTCACTTTAGATCCTAGACCAAGTCCCCACCCTCCCCCGCCATGACAAGTTATTTTCACCGTGACCCTCTCCTCTCCATTGGTGTGCTTATTAAATTCCTATCTGCATGCCCCGCCGCTCCCCATCAAGATAGCGACATCCTGAGGGCAGAGACAAGGTCTCTTTTGCTCATCATGGCACCCCCCCTTGCCCCCCAGCACCAGGCCTGCACACAGTAGGTGCTCAATGTGTTATTTGTTGACTGGACATGAGAATGGCTTCCAGGAGAAAAAAGAGCACGGTGGTGGCTTTTTATGTGAGCCTCCTGGCCACGATGACTTGGGCAGGGGGGTGGACATTTGAATGCAGGTTGGCCAGTTCAGTTCTTCCATGTAGAAGTTTGGGATTTGGAAACTGCTCTCAGAGGTGGTTTGAAGTGTGGGTGTACTGCTGGGAGCTGTGGGGCCTTCATATTCCACCACGCACACAGAGAACCAGAGAAAGTGGGTGTGAAGTCAGGAAGAGTCAGAAAATGCCCACGCAAGAGCATGGGACACATAAATGAGTAACCTAATGATGGGGGCCCCAATTTCTGGAGGCCTTTTGTTCCCATTCCAGCCCTCTGAGACCTGAGTCTCATGAACCACCCATATCACCTTACAGCAAATCCATCTCTTGAGTTGGCTTGGGCCAACTCAAGTCAGTTTCAGTCCCCTGCGACTCCCAGGTGCTTTACCAAGATAATCAGGGAGCAGGCAAAAAGGGAGGCCAGGGGCACAGATAGCCTTGCATGTGGGATGTGGGACGAGCCTCCTTTGGTCTTAGGGTGAATTGCCCCTCCTCACACACTGCACGGGGTCCAGAAATGAAAGGGGCTGCTTTCTCTCTGACACATGCCCTGGGCTCCGGAAAGGGATTTGCAGAATCCACAAAGAGACAGAGCCGCCCCAGTGGGCAGGGTCTTGACACACCTTCCACCCAGGAATGGTAGGGCCTCCTTCCTGGTCCCTCCGGGGCCAGGACGCCGGACCGGCCCCAGGAGCTTTCATTGGCACAGACTTCCCTTTGCATTGTGGGGCTGCGCCAAGCTTCGCTCGGATGGCACTGGCTCCCCTACATTTACACCTTATAAACCACCACCGTGACCGACTGGGCTGCTTCTGTGAGGCGATGCACGGCCCCTGGTAAGAGAGTAAATAACTCAGCAACGTTTCCTTGCGCTTTTCCAGCTTTCGTTCAGTCTCAGAAGAAATAAAACAAGGAACTTAATGGTGCTCTTTAATCTTCTACACCAGTGGCTTGCTTTATAAGGTGTTATACAGAGTCCGTGTAAGTCCAAACTCCGCAGTGGGATCAGTGTTTCTCAACAGGTGCTGGGTGGGTTTGGGTTAAGATGTGCCCACCCCCCACCCCAGCCTCCTGAACAAATACAGAAGGAGGAACTTTCTTTGCAACACAGCTCTCATTCACAAGCCAGATAGCTGCTCGTGGCCAGCTGCTAGGACCCTTTCTTCCCCCACATTGTGTTCCCACCCCAGCTCAATGGAAATTAGGTACAAATGGGGATTTTTTGAAAGGATGAAATCCAGGCCATGGGGAGGGCAGGTGTGGACCTGGGTCTCTGTGTCAGCCCAGCCAGGGGAGCAAGAGAAATGTCTGTCTCTCCCATATCCATTTCTGTCAGCATGTCACTCTCCACTCACTCTCCAAAACAGATTCCTCCACATGAGGGCAGAAGGACAGCATCTGAGCTGTTGTCTCCTGGCTCATAAGGCCCCAGGGGAGAGGGGATGCTCCTGCTACTTCTCCCAGTTGCTGAGAAAAATCTCAGGAAGCACTCTGACTGGCTCATAGGTTCTCCCCTGGGCCAATCAGCTGTGGCCACAGAGACGAAGCCATGGCAGAGTATGGCCACCCCCACTAGAAGAAGGGGTTGGGGAGAGACAGTGTGTGTATCAGGAGGAGGGGTCATATGGAAGGTAGGAGGGATGACCTAGTGACAAGAGTAGACTCTACTGCATGCCTCTGACGTGGCCCTGCTATTACCTGCATCCCAGGGCCTCGAGGGAGGCTGGAGCCCACAGCACCTCTGGTGGCTCTCACAGGGGCTCAGGGATCCTAGTGCCCCCTGGCAATGAGGGCATGGACAAAGAGACCAAGGGTAAAGACCTTGTCCCCACCCTCATCTCAGCCTTCCTGGACCCCATTTCTGCCTGACCCTCCCCACAGTCCAGAGGATTATCCAAGCTTGGGCTCTTGGGATTCTTATTTGTGAAAGGGCCCGGGGGTCTTCAAGGCCCCTTATTGGCCTGATGTTCCTGTCACAAGGTCCTGACATATGAATCACTCTTGCTGCCCACTGCACCCCATGTGTGGTCTCTCTGATGTTTATACTGTCGGCCCACTTGCCTCTCTCCGCAGTGCCAAAATCTCAGAATATCGGAACACTGAAACGTTTTTCTGAAGTTTGCCCCAAACTGATTGGGTGGTAAAACTTGACCTGAACTGATGTGAGTCTATTTGGGTCTTTGTTTATCCCAATTAGTGGAGGAATGTTCATATGTTTTGCTGCCAGGGTGTCAACATGCTTGATCCCAGAGGCTGCCCCAGACCCTGCTGGAGTGTGAAGACCATATGGGATGAATGCCTCATTGCCTTTTTAGATCCCCAAAACTCTGAACTCTGAACCACACCTGGCCCCAGAGGTTTTAGATAAGGGATTGTGGACCGGCTAAAGTCCTGCATGCTTGGCAGAGTTCTAGAAACCTTACACGGGGTGAAAATTGACCAGTTCTCCCAGGGCACTGGTGACACTAAATGCGGTAAGACAGACAAAGCCTGGAACTAGGTGCTTGGAGCAGAGTCATCCTCCCATGAGCATTGGCTCTTAGCATTACATGCTTTAGGTTATCAAATCTTTACAGCACCCTATGAGTCTAGGGTTTCATCAGCACCCCATTTTACAGATACTAAAACTGAGGCTGGGAGAGGTGAAGTAACTTGCCTAAGGTCGAAAAGGTAGGAAGTAGCACCACCATGACTGGCTGATTTCGTAACAAAACAGTTGTTACCACTGTGCTACCTGCCCTGCGATGCCCCAGGATCTGCTAATCCATCGTGGGCTCACTGGGCTCCGTCCCTACCTGCTTCAGGTCGCGGAATATGAGCTAGCGTCTGATGTACCAGCATGGTTTCAGCAGCTTTTACAGATTCCCTAATCTAGTTCTCTCTACCACCCAAGAAAGTGGGTGACCTTGTTATCCCCATATAACAGCAGGGAAACTGAGGCACAGAGAGGGTAGAAACTTGCCCTGGGTCACACAACCAGAAAGTGAGGAAGCCTTGAGTAGGGTACATTGAGTTAATTGTACTGTTCTTTCTATTTTTGCATATGTTTTATTATTCCATAACAGAAAGTAAAGAAAGAATATATTTACTTACCTAAAGCAATACCACGTTTGGAAACCATTCAATCAATATAAAAACTGAGTAAAACACAAAAGTTCCTCATTCTTCCAACTTGTTCCCCATCCAGGTAACAACTGGTTGAGAGTTTGATGTATATCCTTCTAGACTTTCCAACGTCTGTATAAACAATCACATATATCTATACTATTTTACACAAATGGGATTATGCTATGCATACAGGTCTGCAACCTGCTTTTTTCACTCAACAATGTATCATGGCCAATTTTTCATGTTATACTCCATTTCTTTCTTTTAATCACACAGTATTCCTTTGTATGGATGTACCATAATTTATTTAACCATTCCCTTTGGGTAAACTTTTAGGTTAATTTGAGTCTTCTGCCATTACAAGTCGTGCTCTACTGAATGTCCTTGTGCGTGTATCTTGGAGCATTTGTGTCAGGATTTATGTCGAGTGAATTCCTAGAAGGAGAATTGCTGGACTGGGACGTGTGCTGCCAGAATGCCCTCCACAAAGATGCTTCTCTGCCAGCAGGGATGACGTGACCTGTGTCCCTGCTTTGCCTTAAAAACATTACTGATTTTTTCCCTGATCCTGTAGGCAACACATGCATTTTGAAGGAATTTGGAAAATGCAGAAAAATGAAAGAAGAAAGTAAACATCACCATGTTTCCACACTCCAGTCCTATTGCTGTTTATTTAGATTGTTTCTGAGTTTTTGCTGTTGGAAGTCATGTGCAGTGACTGTCACTGTGTGTAAATCTTGACCCACATTTTGCTCATATCCTTAAGAGAGATTTGGACAGCAGGAGTCATAGAGTAAAACCTTTTGGCTGATTTTAGGTTTCTTGCACTACACTGCCAAAACAAATCCGAGAACGTGTGTATGGATTTTGACTCTCACAAGCAATGTGATGGAGGTCCTGTCTCAGTACGTCTTGTCCAGTGTGGGGTATCCTCACTGGAGAGCTGTCCTTTTCTCTGCTGCTCATTTGCAGGAAAAAGCTAGATTGTGGTCTTCCGCTTTTTCTTCTTTTGTCCTGTAATGCTCAGTTAGGGTTGTGGGTTAATTACTAACGTGGTTAACAACAGAGATCCTGACCTCAGGCTACCTGAGCTCATGTCCCAGCTACGCCTTATGGAGCACATTTTTGGAGCCCCGGTTTCTCCTTTGCCGAATGGGGATATCAGTGTCTTTATTATGAAATGAGGTAATCCTGGGAAGTGCTGGGGATAGGGTCTGAATGTGCGGTGTGTGATGACAATGATGCCGTCTGCAAGAACTTGAGGTTGGAATTTGGAGCGTAGGATTTGGCTGAGAAGATGAGCCTTAAAAAGCGAAATTAGGTGACAGACAGGAACTCAGGGTTATATGAGAGGCGCCCAATGAGGATGTGGTAGGTGAAGATGAGGGAGTGTTCCCTGAGGACTTCCTGGCAGAGGTGGCAGTTGAACTGAGCCTTGAAGGATGAGCACAGGGAAGCAGGAGAATGGGGCCATGCAGGAACATGAAGGTTGGGGGGGCATGGTGTGCTTCTCTTCCCCTCTTCAGCCTGTTGTGGTGCACACCGGGCATCCATCACCCTAATGAGGGCCTCGGGGAGAGGAGGGTGGGGGCGGGAACCACTACACAACAGGAATAAAAACACTTGACTCTCTGGGGGTATGAATTCAGTCTCGCTGGGCAGTTTTGTTTTGAATAATTAACTAACATAGCTGGGGAGATTTCATAACAAAGAGAAAAATACGGAAAAGTACTTTCCAGCAGGGAAAAGAAATGAGAAAATTTTTTCCAGTTCCATTAGCACCAGCAGGAATAAAGCTCATAAATGTTATACAACATCTTCGTTCCTCGGAGGAACTTGAGGAGTGAGCGTGTAAAACATGAAGAGCGGGCAGTGAGAAAACCGCATGACGGCTCTTCCACTCAGGCTGGCTTGGGGTCCAGGATCAACAATGCCATCCTGAGAAGTCTCCCAGCAGCTAAATATACCCACAGAGCTCGTCATGTGGCCGGGCGGCTTTCCCAGGACGGTGCTTGGGCAGGGGGCAGGGTGGGGGCTCTGAAAGGGAGGGAGGCTACACCCAGTACAGCGGTGGGCTTGCTGGTTCTGATAGCACCGGGGATGCTCACCCAGGGCCAAGACCCCTAGTGGGCAGAATGGGAAGGTTGACAAGGTCATGAGCAGAAATCACGGGGCACACAGCTGTTTTCTGGAGACATTAAATGATTCGGTGAAGGGTGGGGGTCTGAGAGTGAGGGCCTGAGAGGAGCTTTCGGGTTCTTCTGTAAGTTACGACGGTTTAGGGTGTCAGGGGACCAGCGGAGCTGGTCTCCAGGATTTAGTGTGGTTTTGGACAAATGCGTTAATCTGTTGAGTCTGTAAAATGGGTATAATAACGCCCACCTCACTGCAATAATAAATACAGAAGGGGACTTATATTAGGTGCTGTTCTGGTTGTCTAGTGCTGCGTAACGAACCGTCCTCACGCATAGGGGCTCAAGACAACAGCCTTCGGGTGAGCCTCATGATTCCACAGCCTCTCTCCACATGGTGTCTCATTCTCCAGGTCTCTTCGCACAGCTGTTCTCTCCAACAGGGTGGCCTGGATTTCCTAAGAGGAGACGCAGGCCTCCAAGGGCCAGGTCTTCCTGATACCTGGGCTCGAATGACCCAGACATCACTTCCGCTGGCCAAGCAGTCACAGGCCCTCCCGAGTCCTGGGAAGGAGGGCCTGTGCATACGAGGTGGGCAGAATTGTTGGGGGCCGTTTGGAGATCCCCTTGCACAGGTGCTTCTCAGCGGGGCTAGCACTCAGGGACAAGGCGTTGGGAGCACAGCTGTGGTTAAAGGCTGCAGTTTTGCCATACTCATTCATAAATAACTGCTGCCCCCTCCAAACCTCCTCATGACCCAGCGACTGAAGAGTAGCATTTGGCATAGTGGGGGGCTTCTGAGGCCCGTTCCAGTGCTTTCCATAGCCGGTGCCTATGGCTTAGTGGTGGGCAAACATTTTGCATATCACTCTACTCTCTCTAGTAATGCTCAGTAAATGGGCACTTCTTTCATTAGTACGAATGTTGTTTTGTTCTTATTTTAAGAAGGGGACCCAGAGATTGTGCCTTTGAAAATAAGAAGTGCTAGCATTCTCCAGAAAGTCAGCAGGATTCATCTTCCCTTTTGGAAAAAGCCCTACTGGTCAAATAAGAAAATCAGCGCTTCCTACTGGGTTTTCTACTTGGTCAAGGAAATCAGGGCCTCATGCTGCAAACTGAGAGAAGGCAGGACGGCATCAGCACAGAAGGGACGTCTGTACTGGCGGCGTCCCTCGGTTTCCCCCTCCCCGATGGCGTGCTCTTGGGCGAGCTGCGTGGTCCACACCTGGGCCTCGTCCCAGCCTTCCAGCCCGTTTCCTGAGCTTGCTGACAGAGCCGTCTGCACAGCGCTCAGGCTCACATTCCAGGCAATCTTGACTGCGAGGCCGTATCTCCCGGCCCAATTTCAACAAACACAGACAGACCACCACAGTCCGGCTCTCGATGTGGGGCTGGCACTGCAGCCCTTGGCGATGGGGAGCGCGAATCGCTCGTGGCCAGGGCCGCAGATGTGGGCCTTCTGAGCAGCGCCAGCTCCACCAGCAGGATGCAGCGGCCTGGGGAGCAGCCGGCAGCCAGGGGCTGCAGGCCTTGGGGCCGAGAGCAGAGCTGAGCCGTCTGGGGGCAGTGTGGCCTCTGCAAGTGCAGAGCGGGGTCCCTCCTCCCTGGCAGGGGTGAAGTCGCTCTGTCGGGGGAGCTCATCGGAATGTCGAATGTCGCAGTGCTCTCTGTGATTCCCATGGCCGTGGCCCAAAAGCAACCTCCAGGCAGATGGGAAAATCTGCCTTTGTGTATGAACATGAAAAATTCTTTGAAGACTGCTCATCTCTGTGTCCTGTTTGGAAAAGTAGGAGGCCTGAGAAAATGGAAACCACCCGTTCCATTAGGGTATCAAGTCTGGAGTAGAGGAAGATGGAATTTGCGCCTTTCTTGGAAAGTTCACAAGAATTAAACCTGTTTAGAGAGCGTTTCCTGTGGAGAATGGCTAATGCCTGGAATATATTACCAAAGGTCTCACTTTTTGAATATTTTTATAAAGAAAATAACCTCATAGTTTGGGGAGGGTGATCGTGTGTTGTTTTCTATGGGGAGTGTACATCGTTTGTTTAACCCGAGTCCCCCCCGCCCCACCTCAAACGTGACAGACATTGCTGACTGATCCCAGAGAGTTCCGTCCCACCGACTTTACATTTGGCCTCAGAATCCTTCTTAGCACAGTTCTCCATTTCCAATCATTAGACTTGAGTGGAGACCCTTTTGCCATCTCTGGACTCCATGATCCCACATTCGTTGTCATTTGTGAAGGAACACGTTAAACAGCACAGTGTCCTCTAGTGACAAGCTGGAGCACACACCTGAAGAGTGCTACACCATTTACACAGCCTCATACCATACCACACCCTGTGTCCCCATTTTACCACAAGAAAACTGATGAATAAGTCGGCCAGGGCCTGTCAGACAGTGAGTGGGTCTGGGATGGGGACCTGGGGTCCTCACCTTGCTGGTCCATGATCTTGTCATTTGAGGACACTCTCTCTAGATCGTATTCCAGTCGTCTTGTAATTGTGCCAAAGGCAATGAATTTTGGTTTCAATTGTATTTTATTGGCTGTAATTTATTGTAAAATAAATTAATTGGCTTTAAGGCATTGAATTAATTTATTGTAAAATAACGGTATTTTCCTGGTTTTAATTCATTGGCTTTAATGATGGTTAAACCGTTGGTTGGCACCTCAGGTCCACGATGGAAGGGTGTTTGTTGAGAGCTCCTGCTCCCTTGTTTTCAACTCCTCAGCACTGGCTGGCATCGTACTTCAGAGTAAAACATCAGAACTGGTGTTTTCAGGCAGGCCGTGCTCTCCCGGGCTCCACTGTTAGGGCCAGTCTACTCAGAAACTTGGCACGAGGATGGTTAGGATGCAGCCGAGAACCACAGAGGCTTCTGTTGTACACTAACTTTCTTTTGTGGGATTTAAAAAATTACAGAAATATTGGCGAGCTGTTTCAGTAGCTCCAGGAATCAGAGGGAATTTAGAAAAAAAGTTTATTTGTGTAATGCTTGTTCTTAGGGGTTCCCTAGATGTGGGCACGTCTCCAACCCAAGGATACGCATGGGTGAAGTGATAAATTGCATGCGTTTGAGTTTATGTAAACCAAATAAAAGTGCAGTTTTGTAGCTGTCTCTAAAATGTCCCACAGTGAAATGGTGAGAGGGCAGCTGCCGTCACTGTACCCTCCAGCCTCATCCTTCTCTTCCGGCAGAGAGAACGTGGAGGAGTAGGAAGATCTTTGGAGATGGACTCAGGCAGATCCAGGTTCAAATCCTACTCCTGCCAGGGAGCAACTGGGTGGCCTTGGGAACACTGACCTCTCTGAGCCTCAGTTTTCAAATCTGTGCAGTGGAGCAATGATTTGGATTAAATGAGATGACAGCTATAAAAGCACCCAGCATAGTGTGGATTAGATGTCAATAACGCTGTTATTTTAAAAAGGGTGATGGGGTCCTACTGGAAAGGGAAATATTACGTGGAAAACATGTTTCCCTTCACACATGATAACCCTCCATGTGGTGCTTTGAGTTGAGAAGGTATTAAAAATCTCAGAGCACCTTGAGTTCTAGCCTCTGTTTCCACGAGAAACCAAATGCCATGAACAGCGATCACCTGTTCTGTTTCCCCTTATTTCTTTCAAGGAAAGTAGAAGTGATTCTTGTCCAAGGAGGGCCGCTATCTTCATTTGCTGTGTGTGCTTCGGGGCTGTGATTGACTGCTGTCAGCTTTATCTATTACATTTACAAAATGGGTTTATTTTGGCTGAATTACCACTTTGTTAAGAACAATAGCTATGAAGTCCAAATACATCAGGTTGGAATTGTCAGGTCTGGTCCTCAGCTCCCCAGGCAGAGCCTCAGTTTTCTCATCTGTAAAACGGGCATAAAATACCTCCCTCAGAGTGTTGCCTTGAGGGTTAGTGCACGCTCATGGTACTTAGTGGGGTGAAGAGTCAAAGCCGATGTTAGGTCACGTTGCTCACGAGCAACGCAGCATTTCCACGAAGGGGAAAAAGGGAAGTAACATTGTGGTGAAGTTTTAACAGAACATGTAAGGAAACGTGGCTGAGTACCTCCTTGAAGAGCGAGTTCTTTTAAGACTTGATTGTCTGAGGATTCTCCCTGGAGGAGAAATTTCCAGTCTCTCTAATGCTGTCCGTGGGCTGCAACTGAGGATGAGAAAGTGGAAGGTGTTTTGAATGGACTAATGAGAGCAATAACTGACACCTGCCGAGCAGTTTCTAGAAACACTTTAATTGTATTACCTTTGCTGAATCCTAACAATGACTACATGAGGTGTGACGCTAGGGACCACTCTCCTAGTGTCTCTGCTTTACTGCACTCTGGTTTTGCAGAGACACTGTCCAAACTGCATTTGTTTTGACTCGGCTGAGGATGGAGGGTAAGACTGCTATGTATGGTTGCTCAGGTTGTGCACTGCACAACCCTAAGGGCCCCATTTGCATCACAGATATCATAGATATGGGGGCTTGTTATGACACTTTTCATAATAAAATCTGGTAATAAAGTGATTTGTTCCAACAAAAAGTATATTATGACTATTTTCTGACAGATTGAGGAAGGGGTACCTTTTTCTAATTCACACCAGAGTTCTGTGTGGGCTAGTAGTGGCACAGTTATTGGATGGCATCACTGCCTGCTTCTTCTGGAGGGAGGGAATCATATTCTAACAGGTAAAACCAGGATTCTTATATTATCTCTATTTCGGGCAGCAAAGTACCAATGATCAAGTATGACCTTGTTAGCAGGCATCCACAAGAGGCAGGGAGCGTGGTGGTTAAGAGCGGGGATCAGAGCCATTAGGCCTGCCACCTACTAGCTGTGTGTCTTTGGACAACTTGCTTAACCTCTATGTGCCTCAGTTTCCAGTTCTGTAAAGTAGTGACAATGACATTACCTGTCTCACAGGGCTGTGGTGAGTCTTAAATGAATTTATATATGTAAGCATGTAGAAAAACCCCTAGCCTGCAGTAGGTGTTAGCTGGTTTTATTAAAGTGGCAGAAGGCCTTCCTCATAGAAGCATGGTCTTGAGAATATGAGCTGACCCCCGTTTTCACTCAGCTGCATTTTCATGGAGGGGGTGGGTTTACAGTTGGGACAACCTTCAGGAAGAAGACCAAGATATTTTAGCTTGTGCCCCTCGTTCAAAGGAATGATTCAGTACAATTCAGGTCCTGCCATCACTGCCTAACAACATTGACCGCATATTTCTACCGCCTAGATCTTGCTGTAATTTTGTAGATGGAATTTCGTAAAGGGTTTTATATATTTTATCATGATCACTAAGTTTGCAGTATTTAAAAATAGACGTGCAAAAGATACACAGTGCAGGCTATAAAACACCCTCAAATGGCATTAAAATGGGAACGAATCCATTCGTTTGGGTTTCAGCTGAGTTTATCTTGTGTTTCATTTTTTTAACATCCAAAGAGCTGTAGAAATAGGTTATTGAGCAGGAACTTGGCCAGGCCAGGGCTCTGTGCCATGTGGGCACTTGTGAGCGCTGGCAAAGCCTTCGGAATTTGATCCTGATTGAAATGTAGTCATTTTCCCACCTGCAAAAACAGTTTTCTCCAGCAAACCTGGGGGTGCAGAGAGGGTTTATTCACTCCCACCCTCCCCAGCGTCGATCTTTCACTTTCCATTAGGCTCAGTGCCCTCATATCAATGCTTATATGATGGAACCCTTGGAGAATATTCAGTATGTTTGTTTGTGTTACTAAACTTAAAAAAATGTTTGCCCTCGTGTTTCCTATCAGTCTGATGAATGAGTCATGTGAAATTGAAATCAACCTCTCTGGGGTCTTGCAGAACCCCCAGGACCTAGTAGGTCTTAACAAACTCTGTGACATGTGTGGATGAATATATTTTGGCCCCTGCATGAAGAGGATGGGCTTCAAGGTGGCAGGTCATAGACATTTGGTGGAGAGCTCAGAATGACAGGCACGAGCCAGGACCTAAAGAGGCAGGATGGAAGACATGGACATGGGCCAGCCCTGGCATCAAACCCATGACTTCCCAGCTGTGGGACAAGGGGCGGGTCTCATAACCTCTCTGAACCTTAGGTTTCTCATCTACAAAATGGGAACAGTGTTTTTACGTATGCCTCTGATGGTTTTCATAAGCGTGAAACGAGCAGATGCAGATGGAATGTGTAGGATCAAATGTGTATGGTCAGTGCTCATTATGTGTTAGTTGTTGATGATAATGATGATGGTGATGACGATGATGTAGTGATGATGATGATAGTGGTGATGATAATGATTTTGATGATGGTGGTGGTGATAGTGATGGCGGTGATGGTGGTGATGATGATTTTGATGATGGTGATCATGATGATGATGTATCTTTGTATTTTTACCTTTCGTTTAAAAAATTATTCTCAAAATTCATAAAGCTATTCTATATTTTCTTCCAAATGTTTTAATAGTTTGCTTTTCATCTTTAGCATTTAGTGCATCTGGAGTTTATTTATGTCTATGAGGTGGGGTAGGGTATTCCAAATTCCAATATAGGGTAGAAATTCCTATATTGCCACATCTCGAAGAAGTTCTTCAGTTCTTTTTCATTGGTCAGAATGAGCTTAAGAGTTTTAGATCTCTTTCCATCCTCTGGGAGATGAACTTGGCAGCAAGGTGATTTAGGATTTTATTGTTTCTTTTTAAGCTAAGGGAATCTTTTCACAGGTATGTCATTATTTAAATCCACCACTGGATTATTCATCCATCCACCCATTTATCCATCCTTCCATCCATCCATCCCAAACTGCTTGTGAGTCAGTATGTTCCTTCAGTCTGAATATTCATGTCCTTGTTTGATTTTGGAAAAACTTTAGGTGTTATTTCATCTAAAAGTGCTTTTCTCTCATTCTCTATTTTGTTCTTAAGGAATATTATTAAATATTTGTTGGAGCTTTTCATTCTGTCCTCCATGTCTCTTAACTCCTCTTAACATTTTCCACCTCTTAATTTCTGTATGTTGCATTCTATGTGATCTTTTAGCTCTATCATCTCATTAACTGATTTTCTTTTTCACTGGGTCTAATCTATTGTACTAGGCCAATAGGACAGGGACGGTCACATGTAGGACAGTGATATGATGTATAAATGGAAAACTTCAGTGCAAACAAGAACTTGGAGCCAGACATGACTAGGAAAAAGAAGGAAGCCATGCCCACTTCCCAGAATCCTGGAGAGATAGGTTGAGCATTGGCCCCTGCCACACATGTCATGGGAGCTGAGCCAGTGTCATTTGAGCTGGCATCTTGTTACCCTGGTATTTTCCAGAATTGTATGATGTTTGACTTAATGTTAATATCCAGATGTTTATTTTCATTTATGGCTCTTTGGGATTTTCATGGGAAATTAAAAAAAATGGTGGTTTAGAACCTTTCTGTGTTTGAGTAGTGGGTTGTCCTTGGAGAGCATGTTGACAAAAGCACCTGCCTTGGATTTCACATTGGAACATCAACTTCAGAGATGTTTTGGGATGGAGGATTCCTGTTCAATACCCATTAAACTTGTGCCCCAGTACAAAGGCGTAGGACTTCCCTTGGGCTATGCTGTGTGACTTGTCTGAGTAACTCTCCTTCTCTGAGCCTCAGTTGCATCATCTGTAGAGTGGGGAGACTAACTGAGCTTTGCCTGCCTTCCAGGAGTATACTGGGTGTCACATGACCTCTAGATATAAATGTGCTTTGCAAACCGTAAAGTGTTTTGGATGCTTGTGAATCATGGCTAGGTGAGCTTTGGGGAGAACTTCTCTCCGTCAGATGCTTGTGTTTGGTGCTGGCTTTTAATCCCAAATGACCAAGGGAGGGGACCCTTGAATGACAATGCCATTTGAAACTCCTTTAAGAGGTCTATGCACTAAATTACAGGTTAGTTCTTATTATGCAATGGCTTTGATGAGCCCTATTTCTTTCTGGGCCCATCACTCACCACATAGACGGGCCTGTGTGATCGTGTGCAGATCTTGAAGTGAGTGACATTACGTTGGGGGTGTGTGAGAAAGAAAGATGCCTTACAAGTTACAGACTCTAATTCTTCATTTCCATGATGAATAATAGTAATGATAATAGCTTCCATTTGCTGAGTGCCACTGATGTACTCGTCACTTTACGTATATTAACTGCAAAGTAGGTGCTATTATTTCTGTTTTACAGATGAGGGTCTTGTGGCTTGGAAGTGTCAATGAGAAGGGACTTTCTCTAGGTTGTAAAGTTTGGAAGTGGCAGAACTGGCAGTGGGATCCATGCTCTCTGATGCCAAAGTTCATGTTCCCTTTAGGACATCATGCTGGTTTAGATCTGGCTTTTGTTTTTAGCCAGACAACCAATCGACTAATCAACCAATTGATGAACAACCACCACCCAACCAATAACAACCACTCTAATAAACAGTCCATCAACTAACCATCCATCCCTCCATATAACCAACCAACCAACCTGTTGTTAACAACCATTTACTCAACCAATAACAACCAACCAATAATTAGTCAATCAATTAACTATCCATCCAACCAACCAACCAACCAACCAGCCAACCAATGAACAACCACCCACTCAACCAATGACAACCAACCAGTAATGAGTCAACCAGCCACCAACCAACCAACAGCGTGTGTTGCTATCAGTCCTCTGGTCATCAGTGAACTTTGGGGTGGAGAGAACATATTGCCCCATCCTTAGGGAACTGCCAGTCTGTGGGAAAGTGAGAACCACTGTCCTGCTCATCACACTACCACCAGTTGTTGGTTCAGCATCTGCCTCCTCAGCTGGCTTAGAACTTCTGTAGGGTGGGAGTGATGCCTTGGTTGTACTTGCATCCCTAGAGCCCAGAACAGGAGCAGCACATCGCTGGCTGGGATGGAGCTGGTGGGGGCTCAGTAAATATCACACACACACACCGTGGGACAATTCAGAACACTGTGGGATGAATGAAGGAGCCCGGTTAGAAGTGGCTCAGGGGGTCAGATCCGTCCCAGAGGGTTGTGTAAAGGAAAGGTAAGACGATCCTCTGGTCTGGAGAGTTACCTCTCGGGTGTAAGCAGAACAAACACTTCCATGGATGCTGCCTTGAGCTGAGCGCTCACTGGGCTCCATTCTGGATGGGGAGCATGACGTGTCTGGAGGAGCCTTGGATTGGGGTCAGGGGTCTGAGTCCAGCTGAGCCACTAACACCTTGGGTGGCCTTGGACCGCTGGCCTCAGTCCCACCTCCACCCCCACTCCCTCATTTTATGCACGAGGCCACCGAGGCCCCAAGACCTGAGCTCGCCCCTCTCCAAGGCCCCTTCTAGCTGTGGCATTTCCAGTCTTTTCTGGCTCCTCATTAACAGAATATTTTCATTTTCCAATCTGCATTCCAGCTTCCTCCCACGAGCCTCGACCCCTCTAGCAGGGGAGCGGGCACCGTGTGAAATTCTCTGAATTGCACATGGGGGAACCTTGCCCCATCTCCAACTGAAGGGGCCAGAGGCTAATTGGCAGGCCTGGCCGCATCCTGTATCAGCCCCACGGACGTGCACGCGGGCCTGGGAGCCGGGCGCTGCCGGGAAACGCGTGCTCCTTCTCTCTATGTGTTACAGGCCCCGTGGTTCACCGTCTGCTCGGAAATTGGGTAAGTGTTTTCTTACCCAAACTTGAGTAACCGCTGTTGAAATGTATGGTTGGAAAGTCTTGGCTCTCAGAACAGACCACACAGTGACTCGCCCAGTGAAACTCAATGCCCTGGGCTTACTCGGTTTTACCTACGACACCGCTACAGGAAGAAATGGGTTTGGAGGGGTTGAATATCTTTCCATCCATTTCTGAAAGGTTTTATTAATTGGAGGAAGGCGGACGGGTGTTGGTGTAGCTCTGCTTTTAGCCTGGAAATGGCCTCTGGTGCAGGGGCAGGAAGAAAGCCCGAGAGACAGGGAAGGAGCCTCCCTGGGGCCTCTTGGCCTTGGAGGCTGGCGGCGGCTGCCTGATGCATGTGTCCAGTGGGAGCTGGAATCAACGAGGGTTCCAGCCGGGCCCACCGTGGCTTGTGCCACATTCTGGCAGGCTTCTCGTCAGCCAGTGCAGGCCCCATTTTTAATCAGCCTCTTTTTCCCTCACAAGCCAAGAAAAAGCTGTAAAGTCAAAAGAACGCTGGCATCTGTTCCCGGCCTCAGAACAGAGCAGATATTGTCCTGGCCTTCCAGTCCTCTGCGGCCCTCATTCTTGTCGACCACACAAATGGTTCCAATCAGTTTCCAGAGGCTCTCTGTGGTGTTTTAGGATGTTTGCTTGCTGCATTCTAGGGTCAGTGACCCTCCAACCTGGAAAGTCACCTTCCCACCCACTCTTCCTGCTGACACAAAACGGAAGATCAGGTGTGAGTTGGACCTGTGTGTGTGTGTGTGTGTGCACGCCCAACGAGACACCCAGGAGAGGCTGTGGAGCCTCTGCATTATTCGTGGAATGTCCATGTGTATGCTTCTCTCCTTGGAATGCAGGAAACACAGGGCCTGCAAGACCCATCTCAGCTCTCAGGTGACCCTTACTTGTTGATGGGGCCACGCCCACCTTTCCACCTTGTCCCCGGGGGCTTGACCTTTCCTGTCTGAACCCTTTTTGGGGCTGACGATGGCTGTGTCACTCACCCTCTGCAGGGGACACAGGGCCTCACAGCTGTCGGGGAAGTGGGACGTTTTCCTCCTTTATCAGAGAGCATCAAATCTAGAAGCTTTGTATGCCAGGCTTCCAGGCAGCAGATTAGCAAGGTAGAAGGGATGAGTGTCTCCTCGCTGCCAAACAAAGTTGGATTTGTTGACTGAGCGGCAACCTGGACTTGGAAATCAAGTCCTGCAACAGAGGACTGGCCTCCCTGCCCCCGCACGGCAGAAAGAGCCAGACGTCTGTGCAAGAGCACAGTCCTTCTCAGTGCCCCTTTCCAGATATGAGACTTAAAGTCTGATCTATTTCTTTCCAGCGACGGAAATGAATCTGGAGGACCCCTCGTGGTGGGACAGGCATAATTGTGACTTGCTGAAGGCCGACTGGCTGCCAGGCACTGTGTTAAAGACCCCGTGTTAACGTCTCTTTCTAGTGTTGAAGGCACTTCTTTCTCTGTTGGGGAAAGGAACTGTAAACCCTGATTTCCCACAGTGTATTCAGCCAAGAGCGGGTAACTGGAGGGTCACAGAGGCTCTGGTTCCCTTCCCCTTCCTCCCTCATCCCATCTCCATCGTCAGCCCGGCTGCTCTGTCTCAGAGAACTGAGGCTCTCTAATGTATTTGGAGGTGTCAAGCAAATACGCCCATGACCCCCCAGCACTGAGACTGTGTGAGGGGAGAAAGGTCAGAATTCTTCTTTTTTTTTATCTTTGACTGCGTTGGGTCTTCGTTGCTGCGAGGCCATTCTCTAGTTGTGGCGAACGGGGGCCACTCTTTGATGTGGTGTGTGGGCATCTCACTGCAGTGGCTTCTCTTGTTGCAGAGCATGGGCTCTAGGTGTGTGGGCTTCAGCGGTTGTGGCATGCGGGCTCAGTAGTTGTGGCTCACAGGCTCCAGAGCGCAGGCTCAGTAGTTGTGGTGCACGGGCTTAGTTGCCTGTGGAATCCTCCTGGACCAGGGCTCGAACCTGTGTCCCCTGCATTGGCAGGCGGTCTCTTAACCACTGCGCCACCGGGGAAGCCCCAGAATTCTTCACTGCCTCTGTCACAGGTGGGCCTTTGGAACTAGATACTGAGACAGGTTGGGTATAAGACTTTTTTGGGGGATTAATACTTTTGAAAGGAAGGCAGAGGAAACAGGACTGGGTAGAGGAAGAAGCTGAACTTCGATGTGGCCTGGTAGAGCCTGGCCCAGTCTGATGGGGCACTTGGAGTGAGGACTGTGGTCAGAGTGTCTGTCGGCTTAAATGCCCAGCCCTTATACCTACGCCTCTGGGAGGCTGGCTTGGCCGGGCAGCTCTCTGCAGCTGGGAGAGACCTGAATGGACTGACAGCTAGCTGACCACACTCCCTACCACTGGGGACCGGAACACAGTTTTATTCTAGACCAGCACTTCCTAATTGTGCCCTAGGACCCTGGGAGTTCTGTGAAGGTGAGAAAGAAGGGCCTGTGAGTGGTTTCAAAATTCAAAACATGTGTCTTTATAACTGAAATGAAACCACAGCCAAAAGTTGTCTTTGCCTTGGTCAGACTTGATGAGCAGATGCTGGCAGCGTTGGGCTGCACAACTGCAGACGTGTTGAGGGTGGGGCTTGGGGCCAGTCACTCACTCACCACTTACCCACTCTCCCTTGACCAGACTCTAGTCAGGCACCTCTGAGCACTTTTTAAACGAGGCCTCATCCTTGGGCATGTCCTCAAGAGCCCAGTTTTAGCCAGAAGCCTGCTCGGTGGGTTTAGCCAGAGTCGCCCACCTTTGACTTCTGACCACCCGACCTCCTCATCCCCACGCTCCCTGCTGATGTCTGACCCCCTGGGCTGCCTTCAGCAAGAATCCTGTTGGGTCTGGGTAGCCAGAGTCTCCCTCATCCATCCCTGATGCTTCCTACTATTAATGTTCCATCTGTTGACACTGGCTGTAAATTCTCACTTTTCATTGTTGAATTCAGAGTTGAGTCCAATCTCTGTTTCTTTCCTCCTGCAAAATCTCATTGCAGTGGACCCTACACCTATTGCAACAGTCTTGAATAAAGGCTGCCTCACCATTTTAACAAGGGTCATGAGTGGTTTTTTTCTTTAACATCATCATCACCACCTTTCTCACTATCACTGTCATCATCCTCATCATCATGGGAGGATGGACTAGACACCTTCTGGGTACCGAGGCAGAACTGTGTCCTGGAGGGCTGAAGTAACAGCTCAGTTTGACAAAGACCTGTGTGACAGCACTGTCAGCAGCTGGTTATTCCCTGTTCCCTGAAAGGCCTCGAGTAGCAGGGCAGATAACAGAAATGATCGGCGTTTGGGGATGTAAGGAAATATGGCGTGGTGAGCTACGATGAACTGCCTGAAGATAATAAAGTCCAGAGTTTTACCAAACAAAGTGATGGCCAACAAAACCCACGTGAGGGATGAATCCAGCCCAAAGGTCCCTAGTTTGTACCACTGGCCTGGAGGGTTGTTTTCTTCAGATTCAGTGAGTTTCCCAAGCCTGGACAAAGAGACACGGATAGCCATTTGTCGGGGATGGGAGGCCACGGGCTGTAGTGGGAAGGTGGTGGTTTCGGAGTCAGAAGGTTTGGGTGTGAGTCCCAGACCGCAGCGCTGGCCACGTCGGTCAGTCAGTGTCTCTGGGAAACGGCAGCCGAGTTAGCGCCTCGCCTCACTCAGCTGCCGACAGCAGAAGACGCTTGGCTCTGTGCCCAGCACTCAGGGGAGGTTCACTGTGACCCTAACTGGCTTAGGGAGTTAGTGGCTAAGACAGTGGAGGTCCCTGCACTCCTCCTCCTCCTTGTACACCACACGCGCTCACACACTCATTCGCTCTCCCCCACACACACCACTTTCAATCCTGCAGCTCCTGTCGCCCGCCTAATCCCAGAAACACCCCGTAGACCATTTTTACATGCATTCCTGGGAGATCATTTCCTTCTTCTCCAGAAGATGCATCATGATATCAGTTAAGAACAATGAACTCAACCCTGCGGCTCTCCTGGCTCTCTGGGGCTAAACTCTGACCCAGGATCTGCTGCCTCTGGGCTTTCTGAGTAAGCAGGCCTACCCCAGCATACCTTGCCTCAGGCCACCCAGTCTTTCCCTCCCCTGCAGGAAGCCTGTGGGTGGGCTCCCTCCCTCCCATTGGGCTGCCCAAATGGGGAGGCTCCTCCCCAAGATTTTAACCCTTTCTTGTAATGGAAGGACCAGGGAGGCAGTGTCTTCTCTCGTCCACAGCTGCAGTGGATCCCGGTAAGAGGCCAGCTTCTCCAGATCTGCAGGAAATGGTCCACTTGCTTGGTGCATGCAAGCCCTCAGTAGATGCCAGCTGAATGGATGCTTCCCCTAAGGAGCAAGCTGGCCACGCCTAGACCTCCCAATGCCCTGGGCATGCAGTGGCTATCTGCTGATTTTGCCCACTCTGCACCCATCTCCCCTTTGTTCCCCTTCAAGGAATCAATCACCTTCCCTCCACCCCCAGTCCACTTGACTGCAGGAGCATAGGACCTGGGCTCAGCAGTGAGAGTACCCTTTCCACCCTTTCTGACCACAGTGACTGGTTCGGAGATGTCGTATGACCCAAATGTATCTAGTGAGAGCCCTCCAGGAGTCTTCTGCTGGAACACTGCAAAGGAGACGCTCCGTTTGCCCTGGGATTGTCAAGCTGTGATGATTTGGACGTGAGGCTGCCTGAAGCTCCTTGCCATCCCTGTGGGAGAACCTACCCAAAATGAAACCCGGAGCAGAGGAAAACAGCAGAGGGAAGGAGGGAGACCAGGACCTGGGAGCACTGTGTGAGCCTTGTCCATATTAACTGCAGCACAGACTCTCTAGTTAGGAGAAGCAAGTAATCCCCTGAGTGGCATGAGCCAGCTTGAGATGGGCCTCAAGTCTTAATGAATACAGGTCGCAGGTTGAGGGGTGCTTAAAAATCTACTTAAAATGACTTACAAGTCATTTAAAACCAGAAGTTTATAATGATGACAACAGCAGTCACAATAGATGGCATTCACTGAGGGCTTTCTTGTACGCCAGAAATTATACAAAGGATTTTAAATATCTTTCCTGAGTAAATCACTAAACCTATCCTGTGCTGTGCACACTATTCCAATCTCTATCATCACCATCACCACCGACATTATCATCATCATCACCATCATCCTCGTAATCAGCATCGTCATCACCATCCCCACGCCCGTCATCACCATCATCATCTCCAAGATCAAGCTTTGCGTACTCCCAGAAGCATGCATTCTGTTTTAACCCTCTGCTCCTTTGCTCTGACAGCCTTTCTAGCCTGATGACCTCTTTTCATGTGGGAGGTGGTAGAGGGAGTGGGTCCAGACTGGGGTTCTAGGATTAGGCTGCCTGGGTTCGCCTGTTAGGTATTAGCCGTGTCTCCTGGGCAAGGTGGTTTAGCTTCCCCAGGTCTTGGTGAGCTCGTCCGTGCGATGGGAATGATAACAGGATTCTACTCCGAGTGTAGATTTTGACTTTCACATTTTCGAATCTGGTGTGCACAGCTGTGCCTTTCCCTATTTCCCTATAATCAAACTTCTCTCTTGAGATCCCGTTTCTACTGAGTGCTGGAAGATCCAATGTGCCGGTTCCAAGGAACTCGGTCACACCGAGTTTAAGACTCTCATGTTGGAGAGTCAGTTTCCTCTGCATCCCTTCTCTTCTCTTTCCCAAGGGGATCTAAGTTCATGACAGGGATTATGTGTCCTTTTAGCATAAGGGGTGGGCACCTGGTCCGTGTGTCGTTCTCTGTCCTTGTTGGCTTTTACTAAATGTAACTGCTGAGGGATTTTGAAAATTGAGGTGATGCTCACATTACACAAAATTAACCATCTTAAAGTGCTAAATTCAGTGGAATTTTGTACATTCACTGTTGTACAGTCATCACCTCTATCTAGTTCTGAAACGCTTTTGTCACCCCAAAAGGAGACCCAGTACCTTTTTTTTTTTTTTTTTTGCGGTACGCGGGCCTCTCACTGTTGAGGCCTCTCCGTTGCGGAGCACAGGCCCCGGACGTGCAGGCCCAGCGGCCATGGCTCTCGGGCCCAGCCGCATGCGGGATCCTCCTGGACTGGGGCACGAACCTGCGTCCCCCACATCGGCAGGCCAACTCCCAACCACTGCGCCACCAGGGAAGCCCGAGACCCAGTACCTTTAAAGAGTCACTCCCTGTTTGCTCCTCTCCCCAGGCTCTGGCGATCACTAGTCTGCTTTCTATGTCTGTGGATTTGATTTACCTCTTCTGGACAGTTCATATAATGGAATCATGCTGCTGTTTGTGATGGGCTTCTGTCAGCATAATGTTTTCGAGGCTAATCCACATTGTAGCATGTGTCATTCTTTTTTATGACTGATTACTATTCTATTGTGTGGATAAATCACATTTTATGTATCCATTCTGCTAATGGACATTTGGGCTGTTGCCACCTTCTAGCTACTGTCAATAATGCTGCCATGAACATTTGTGTACAACTTTTTGTTTCAATTCTTTTTGGGTATATACCTAGGAGTGAATTACTGGTTATGTGGTATTTCTATGTTTAACTTTCTGAGGGACTGCCAAACTGTTTTCCACAGTGACTGAGTCATTTTACATCCCCACCAGTAATGTATAAAGGTTCCTGTTTCTCCACATCTGCTGAGGTTCTTTTCCATGTTCTGTTTTGTAACCGTTTACAATCCGCATATCTGTGCTCAGCTGATTTCCTTAAGCCTTACTGGGTGCATGGGCTCCTCAGGCTGTTAAGTACAGTTGTATAGGTTGTATACTGCACAATCCAAGGCACCACTCACTTAATAGTCATTGTAGATTTGTATATTTATTGTGTCAGTTTTGCAGAAAGTGGCAGCAGAGTATCTTGGGGAAGGGATATCTTTTTCAGATTTGCACAGGGGTGCCATGTGGGGCTAGCTGTGGTGCTGTGCAGCTAGACCCTCTAGATCTCCAGCCCCACTGCCCTTTTCGTCCCTCCTACAGCAGCTGGCCTGGAGCCTGCACCTCTAGCCACCACTCCATCTTGCTGTCCTGGTACCCCCATGCCAATGACTATCATAGCACATATCCCCACTCCCTCCCCCTTTCCCCTAGCACTTGGTTCATAGCTCTGATTAAAAGGTCAGGAAAGGATTTTCATCCCCACAGGTTTTGCTTAGAGAAGAAATGCTTTTAAAACCTCGTTAGCCTCTCTCTAATGCCCCTCAGTCAGCAAGGGGAGACCACGCAACCCTGGGGAACTAGCACATTCTTGGAAGTGATCTAATTTGACTGTCTCAGCAGCCTTGCAAGCAGGAAAGGATTTCTGTACCCACTTTGCCGACTAGAAAATGAGGCTCAAAAAGTGAAATGGCTTGCTCAAAGCCTCCCAGCGAGGAATACAGATCACAAGGAATGTTTATTGAGTGCCTACCATGGGCTAATGCTGTTGTAAGGATTGGTGTTCATTTATCTATTTATGTAGTGAGTATTATCCCCATTTCACTGATGAGGAAATTTGAGGCACTGCGAGGGTGGGTGATGCCCCTGGGGTCTGACTGCTACAAAGTGCAGACCCTGCTCTCCTAACTTAAATGTCAGCTGATGGATCAGTCTTGGGAGGGTGGGGTGTTGAGACACCATGGAGAAGTTCAGTTTTATTTTAGGTGGTAAGCTTAGCGTCCAAATGTAATTTAAGTTCCAGTGTGGAGTCCTCGGCTGGGTTCCTGCTTTGAAAGAATGTTGTAAGTCGATTCCTGAATGTTTGGTGAACATAACTGACACAGAGGGAGAGATGCATCTGGTCTGGCTAGTAAACTGGGACTCTTACTGGTTCTGAATTTTGTGGCAATATTACGTATTTTTATTTCCTAGCAAAATTGTACTCTGGCAAGCTGGTGAAATGCAGCATTCCGAATCTTACGATTTGAGGCTTTTTACACCAAACTCCTGCTCTTGGTTTCCTAGGGAGCATGTGAGTGGGTGTCTCAGAGGTCTACTTAGTGAGACCCACCAACTCTGAGGTGCAGAGTACTTGCTTGCCCAGGCTCCCCTGACCCTGAAGCGACCCTGGAAATTGGGGAATCATCACTCATCCAACCAAAATGCAGTGTGCGTGTGCTGTGTATTGGGTCCTAGTGTATAGAGGGGAGGTGAGACGACCAGGATTCTGCTTTCCTGGTGCTTGCATTCTCGTCTGGAAGAGAACGATGGCCTAGAGAGGACAGAGACGATCCAAGTAGTGACAAATGCCTGGTAGAATTCAACAGGACACTGTGATACAACATGACTGGGGTGGGAGTTTACTTTGGATGAGAAAGTGCCTCTGAGGAGGTGGCATTTTGCAAGAAATCTTCTGGGACAGGAAGGAAACAGCTGTGAGAGCCTGGGAAGAGCATCCACAGAAAGAGGGAACAGAATGTGTGAAGCACTGTGACGTGGGAAAGAGCTTGTCCTGTTATCCCCATTTTACAGATGAGGACCCTGAGGCTTAGAGAGGTGAGGCAGTGAGGTCCAGGCTTGGACTTAGGTTTTCTGTTTCCAAATCCAGGGCATTCTATTTGACCTCAGGCTGCCTTGCTGATGGTCTGAACCACAAGTTCTGTGGTCCAGATGTAGCCCTGCTGAAGGCTTTAACCTTCCTGCGGTTCAGTCTGAGGGTCACAGACCACTCCTCAAAGGGTGCTGAGGAAGGGAGGGGTCATGTGGTCAGAACTGGCACCCTTTCTCACAGACAGGGGGCTAAAACTACTGAGGGTGTTTGTACATTAAGATTTTTCATCTCATTGCGTGAAATTGTGTTGTTCCCTGGGCCCTAGGGACACTCTTCCAATCAGGGTGAAGAGAGCAGTTTTTTCCAACTCAACATCCCTTTCTTTTTCCGGCCACTCAAGCAGAGGCACCGCCCAAGGGTTGTTTGGACAAACACGGGGATGGAACTTTTGGCTCTGACAGTGATGGGGAGGGGCCAGGAATACAAATGTCCTGCAGTGCGTGTGGTCAGTCTGTACATCGAGGCCCATCTCACCACTGTGGCGGGCTGAGGACAAGCGATGTGTGGGGATTTACTCCGAAGTCTGCCTTAGAAGCACGTTTGCTGCAGACTTGGAGTCTCGGAGCCGCCTTAGGGTTAACAGTGCCCTGGCTGAGAACTCACAATCGCGGGAGGGAGCGAAGCCCTGAGACCTCTGGTCAGGCTCAAATTTCCTGTTTCTGGTAGAACTTCCCCCTCACTGGCTTTGCTTGGGTTTCTCCTCCATGCTGTTAAGATTCCTTGGGCTGCATAATTACCTCATTCTAGGTTTAGGACTAAATGGGCTGAGTGGGAGAATCATGGTTATGCGATTTCCAACAAATGTGAATTTTCTCCATTTCGCACGGGGAGGATCTGTCCCCCTTCCCTGGACACCAACCGATGCAGAGCCAGGGTCCTACTGCTCTGATTGGAGTCGCATGGTTTGGGAGATGTTTTTCTTCATTAACACAGGGTCTAGGGTGGGGGACCACAGAGCTCTAACACCCATCACTCCTTCCTACCTTTTTATTTTTTTAAGTGAACATATGCTAAAATTGACTTTCTCTTTGTTGTATGGTCCTATGAGTATTAACGCATGTATAGGTTTGTGTCATCATCATCGCAATCAAGATACAGGGCAGCTGCAGCACTCCAAAAATCTCCTTCATGTACCCCTGTGCAGTCACGCCCTCCCCTCATCACCAGCCCCTGGAAACTCCTGGTCAGTCCCCATCACGATAGTTTTGTCCTCTCCAGAGTGTCATATCAGTGGAATCATAGAGAATGGAATCTTAGAGCCTGGCTTCTTTCACTCAGCACAATGCCTTTGAGATCCAGCCAAGCCGTTGCATGTATCAACGGCTCCTCTTTTTTCTTTCTGAGTGGTATTCCATGGTTTGGATGGACCGTGATTTGTTTATCGTTCGCCAGTTGAAGGACTTCTGGATTGTTTCCAGATTTTGGCGATTATGAACGAAGCTGCTGTTAACATTTGTGTACAGGTTTTTGTGTAAACATGTCTTTATTTCTCTTGGGTAAATACCAGGAGTGAGATTGCTGGGTCATATGGTAGGTGAATGTTTAAGTTTTTAAGTAACTGCCCAACTGTTTTCCAGAGTGGCTCCATCACTATACATTTCCACCAGAAAAGGGTGAGAGTTCCCACTTCTGTGCATCTTCACCAGCACTCGGCATTGTGAGTATTTTTAGTTTTAACTATTTTAGTGAGTGTGTAGTGGTATCTCATCGTGATCTTGATTTGCATTTCCCTGATGGCTAATGATGTTAGACTTCTTGTCATGTGTTTATTTGTTATCCCTGTACCCTCTTCGGCTAAGTATCAGTTACAGCCTTTTGTTCATTTTTAATTGGGTTGTTTGTTTTCTGCCTGTTGAGTTAAAAAAAAAATCTTTGAGTATAATTGACATACAAGGAACTGTATACATTTAAATAATAGAATCTGATGTTTTGACATACATATCCAACTATGAAACCTTTACCAAAATCAAAATAATGAAAATGTCATTGGTACTCCCTAGTGTCCTTTGTGATTCCTCTCACCCTCCCCTTACCTCATTCTCAGGCAACTCCTGATCCACGTTCTGTCAATGGCAATATGAATTTCCTAGATTTATATTAATGTGTTTGTTTTTTGACTGGCTTGCTTCACTCAGCATGATTATTTCAAGATTGGTGCATGTTGTAGCATGCATCAGTAATTCTTTCTTTTTATCATTGATTAATATTCCAGTGTATGAATTTATCATAGTTTTTCCTTTCATCTACTGATGAATATTTATGTTGTTTCCAGCTGGGAGCTATTACAAATAAAGCTGCTGTTAACATTTGTGTATATGTCTTTGTGTGGATATGTGTTTTCCTTTCTCTCAGGAAAATACCTAGGAGCGGTATTGTTGGATCATATCGTAGATGAATGTTTACATTTTTGAGAAACTGCTAGATTGTTTTCCAGAGTGGTTGCATCATTTTACATTCCCACCAGCAGTGTAGGAGAGTTCCAGTTTCTCCATGTTCTTGCCAATACTTGGTGTGGTTAGAGATTTTATTTTAGCCATCCTGTGAATAGGGAGAGTTTTCTTTCTTTCTTATTTGTATGCCATTAAAAAATTTTTTTAATTAATTAACTAATTAATTTGGTTGCACTGGGTCTTAGTTGTGGCAGGAGGGCTCCTTAGTTGTGGCATGTGAGCTCTTAGTTGTGGCATGCATGTGGGATCTAGTTCCCTGACCAGGGATTGAACCTGGGCCCCCTGCATTGGGAGCGTGGAGTCTTAGCCATGGTGCCACCAGGGAAGTCCCTGTGTGCCTTTTTTAAAATTGAAGTAAAGTTGATTTATGTTGTGTTAGTTTAAGGTGTACAGAAAAGTAATTCAGCTATATATATATATATATATATATATATATATATATATATATATATATATTATATATATATATATAATTTTTCAGATTATTTTCCCCTATAGGTTATTACAAAATATTGAGTATAGTTCCCTGTGCTATATGGTAGGTGCTTGTTGGTTATCTGTCTTATATATAGTAGTGTGTTAATCCCAAATTCATAATTTATTACCCCCCTTTTCCCCTTTGGTAACCATAAGTTTGTTTTCTATGTCTTTGGGTCCATTTCTGTTTTGTAAATAAGTTCACTTGTATCATTTTGTTAGATTCCACATATAAGTGGTACCATATGGTATTTGTCTTTCTCTGTCTGACTTACTTCACTAGTATGATAATCTCTAGGTCCCTCCATGTTGCTGCAAATGGCATTATTTCATTCTTTTTTATGGCTGAGTAATATTCCATTGTGTATATATAAAACATATTCTTTATCCGTTCATCTGTCTGTGGACATTTAGGTTGCTTCCATGTCTTGGCTATTGCAGATAGCGCTGCAATGAATACTGGGGTGCATGTATCTTTTTGAATTATAGTTTTCTTTGGATATATGCCCAGGAGTGGGATTACTGGATCATACAGTAACTCTATTTTTAGTTTTTTAAGGAACCTCCATACTGTTCTCCATAGTGCCTGTACCAATTTACATTCCCTCCAACAATGTAGGAGGGTTCCTTTTTCTCCACCTGATTTGTGTATCTTTTATTGCTTTGTCTTGTCTTATTGCACTGGCTGAGACTTCCAGGATGATGTTCAACATGAGTGTTGAGAATAGATATTCTTGCCTAATTCCCAATCTTAGGAGAAAAGTGTTTCATCATCATAAGTATGATACTGGCTGTAGGAATTTTTTTCTTTTTTGGTAGATTCCCTTTATTAGATTGAGGAAGTTCTCTTGTATTTCCAGTTTTTAGAGAGTTTTAAAAAAATCATTGGTGGATATTGAATTTTGTCAAATGATTTGTCTGTATCAATTCACATGATCATATGGATTTTCTTCAGACTGTTAATATGGTAGATTACACTGATTAAGTTTTGAATAGTGAACTAGCCTTGCATTCCTGGGGTAAACTATACTAGGTTGTGGTGTATTATTCCTTCTATATATTGATAGATTCAATTTTCTAGTATTTTGTTAAGGATTTTTGTGCTTATGTTCATGAAAGATATTGGTCTGTAGCTTTTAAAATATTTTCGCTTGTACTATCTTTGGTTTTGGTATCAGGGTTTTGGTTTTGGTATCGGGTACCAGCCTCATAAAATTAACTGGTAAGTATTTCCTCCTTTCCTCTTTCCTGGAAGAAATTGTATAGAATGGTGTTATTTGTTCTTTAAATGTTTGGTAGAATTCATCAGTTTAACTACCTGGACCTGGAAACTTCATTTTTAAAAGATCTTAAACTATGAATTCAATTTTTAAAAATGGTTATCAAACTATTCATATTATCTATTTCATCTTGGGTGAATTTTGTTAATTTCTAGTTTTTGTGGAATTTTCCCATTTAATCTAAATTGTCAAATGTATTGGCATAGAGTTGTTTATGGTATTCCTTTATTGCACCGTTGATGTTTGAGGGTCTGTAATGATATGCTTTCTTGTGTTCCTGGTATTAATAGCTTGTATCTTCTTTTTTTTATTTGTCATTCTTGCTAGAGTTTTATCAATTTTATTATTTTGAAAAACCAGTTTTTCATTTCACTGATTTTTCCCTATTACTTTTCTTTTTTCAATTTCATTTATTTCTATTCTTTATTATATATTTTTTCTGCTTACTTTGGTTTATTTTGCTCTTCTAGTTTCTAATGATGGAAACTTAGATCATTGGGTTAAGCCCTTTCTTCTTTCTTAAAATAAGCATTTAATGATAAAAATTTCTCTCTCAGCACTGCTTTAGCTGGATTCTGCAAGTTTTGTTACATCGTAGTTTCATTCTCATTCAATTAAAAATATTTTCTAATTTTCCTTGAGAACTCTTTGACTTATCAATTATTTAGATATGTTTTAGTTTTCAAGTTTTTGGATATCCTGTTATCATTCTGTAATTGATTTCTAGTTTAATTTCATTATTATTAGAAAACATACTTTGTATGGTTTCAGTTCTTGTAAATTTGTTAAGGTTTGTTTTATGACCCAGGAAGTGGTTGTTGATCTTTGTGTTCTGTGTGCACTTGAAAAAAACGTGCATTTTGCTATTGGTGGTGTTTTATAAATTAGATCCAATTGCTTGATGGTGTTGTCAGTTCATCCATATCCTTGCTGTTTCGTCTGTTTGTTTCCTTGAACAGAGAGATGAGTGTTGAACTCTCTAACTATAATTGTGGATTTGTTTCTCCTTTTAGTTCTTTTGGGTTTTGCTTCATTGTTTTCCTGTAAGTAATGTGTTGTTTTTCTCTGGCTGCATTCAAGATATTTTTCTTTGTCTTCTGCTTTGATTATTTTGATGATAATGTATCTAGGCATGGGTTTCTTTGAGTGTCTCCTTTTGGGGATTCACTGAGCTTCTTGAATCTGTAGGTTTCACTTTTTGATAAATTTGAGAAGTTTTCAGCTATTATTTTCTTAGATATTTTTCTGCACTGCATTTTTTCTTTCTCCTTTCCTTCTGGGATTCCTAGGACATGAATGTTAGACCCTCTGGTTCAGGTCCATGAGTTCCTGTTCATTTGTTTTTTTCTGTTCTTAGAATTCTTTTCCTTTCCTTTTTTTTTTTGTCTTTCAGATTGGATAATTTCTGATAATCTGTCCTCATACTCAATGATGCATTCCTCTGCTGTCTCGATATTGTTAATGAGCCCGTCTGGTGAGCTTTAACACTTTGGTTATTGTACTTTTGAGTTCTAAAATTTCAATTTGCTTCTTCTTTATATTCTCTTTCTTTGCTGAGACTTCCTATCCTTGCATTCAGTTTAAGAGTGTTTGCCCTTACTTCCTGGAGCATTTTTATAATAGCTAGTTCTAAGTCTTTCTGATTGTTCTAACATCTGCGTCATCAAGGTATGGGGGTCTGGTCCTTGTCTTTGATGGTAAAAGTTGAGATTTTTCTGTTTTTCCATATGCTAAGTCACTTTCATTTGTATTACAGACATTTTGAATACTATATTATGAGGCTCTAGGTCTTGTTTAAATGCCACAGAGGACTTTAGTTTTGTTTGATCGGGCATTTGACCCGTTCAGCAAGTTCCCACCAGCCTCCTGCCAGCTGTGGTCCTGACGGCAGGTCAGTTTCCAAAAGCTCTGCCATGCTGGTCAGAGCTGCCCTGCGTGTGCACCACCCAGTGGCCAGTCTTGGATCTGGATGATGGTTTGTTCTGTGTTCAGTTCTCAGTCTTAGGTATGCTGTTCAGGGTCAGGCACGTGCACGTGCATGCAGCTTAGGGGTGAGCCCAGGAGCTCATGCACAGCTTTAAAGGGTCCCTTTCCTTGCCTCCTCCCACTCTGTGGGCTCCTTAGTGATTTCTGGTTCCCTGGACTCGCTGTGGGTCCTCCCTTCAGAGAGCTGGGACTTGAGTTACTCTGCTCTGCTGCGCACAGTTGGTAGCTGTGCCTGCATCCAGATTGGGAGACAGAGACGGGACCACAGCTTTTCTGATCGGTGAGGAAGGTTCTGCTCCCTCTCAAGTAGGGGCCATGGGTCACTGCTGTGGCTGCTGTCATTACCTATGCCCCGGGAATGTCTGAGGACTGAGTGCAAGAGAACAGAAGAAAATAAAAATTGAAACAAGATTTCCCTGCTGTGTCTCTTCCCCCTTCTGGAGGGCTTGTGTTTTTCCCCCCAGACCTGTCTCTCGGTCTCTCTGTCTCTCCTTGAGCCTGGTACCTGTGTCCAGGTTTGAGGCCACTGTGAGCCCATACAGGGGATATTGGAGAAAAAAATGGGAGACTTTCTGCTGGTTTGGTGATATTTTGAAATTTTCTCTTAATCTGCCTGCTGTTTACTATCCATGGGCCTTGCATGGCTGCCCTGCACGTTCTGTCCAAATTTTGTAGCTGGACAAGATACTGAATAGCTTCATCACCACAAGGACCCCTCCTGTTGACCTTTTATAACCATGCCGACCTCCTTCGTGCCCCATCCTCCACCCCTTCTCTACCCGCTGGCAACCACTAACCTTTCTCTATTTCTAAAATTTTGTCATTTCAAAAATGTCATATATATGTACTCATTCAGGATATAACCTTGGGACTGGCTCTTTTTCACCCAGAAAAATTCCCTGGAGGTCCATCCAGGTGTTGTTCATTCCTTTCTCTTGCTGAGTGGTATTCCATGGTGAGGGCGTGTCACAGTTTGTCCATACACCCGTTTGAGGATGCCTGGGCTGGTTCTACCTTTTGGCTGTTGCAAATAAAGCTGCTGTGAACATGAGTGGAAAGACTTGTACTTGAACCTATTCGAATTTCTCTGGGATAAATGTCCAAAAGTGCACAGACCTAAGCGGCAAATATTATCATTCTTTCTACATTACAGGTGAGGGAGCCGAGGTTACGGGAGATGACCTGACCAAGAGCACTCAGTGAATAGGTGACAGGTCAGACTGGTGTCCGGGGCTCCGATTGGGCAGCTGAACCCTTAGTGGCCACTCATCATCTTCCCCATGGCTGTCTTAGCCCAGATCCGGCCTGAGGGAAGGCAGGTGATGCAGAGCCTCAGCCATGCATGGCTGTAGCTCCTATCAGGATCTTCCTCTCCATCTTGGGTCTGGTTATCACCCTGCGTGCTTCTCTCATTCAATTTGCAACTCAAAAGTCCCCTTCTCCGAGAAGCCCCCCGATTATTCCAGCTCAAGGACCACCAGGCATGCGGAAGGTGGTGGGGGGCCATTTCTATTATGTCCACAGTGCTGATCGACCCGTCCTACTTATTTGTGGACCTGCCTTTGTCTCCCTTCCCCCATGAAATGGTGGGTTCTTTGAGGGCTGGGTCTCCATTTGCTGTTGTGTCCCTGGGGCTTAGTGCAGTGCCTGGCACACAGTAGGTGCTTAATAATGAGGCAGACCTCATTTTGCTGTGCTTTGCTTTATTGTACTTTGCGGATAATGCATTTTTACAAATTGAAGATTTGTGGCAACTCTGCATCATGCAAGCCTGCGGGCACCATTTTTCCAACAGCATTTGTTCACTTCATGTCTCTGTGTCACATTTTGGTAAATCTTGCGATATTTCAAACTTTATCACTGTTATCATATTTTGTTACAGTGATCTGTGATCAATGACCTTTGATGTTACCATTGCAAAAAAATTTTGTCTTGCTGAAGGCTCAGAGGATGTTTAGCATTGTTTAGCAATAAAGTATTTTTAATTAAGGTTTCCACATTTTTTAAGACATAATGCTGTTGCACACTTAATAGACTACAGTATAGTGTATACATATCTTTTATATGCATGGGAAACCAAAGAATTTGTGTGACTCGCTTTATTGTTTTATGCTCTATACTGTGGTTGCCTGGACCTGAACCTGCAGCATCTCTGAGGTGAGCCGGTACTGACGGACAAAGTGGTTTAGAGAGATGAGTTCTAATGTTGTGAAGGCTGGATGGGCTGCTCTGGGGCTCTGAGAGGGTTATTGCTGAGAATGATCCTGAGAATGAACTTTTAGTAATATGGATCCACGGATGAGGCTCCGGGTTCCCAGGAACCACTCTGTGTGCTCAGAGGTGTGTGCGTTTTTTTCTGGCTGGACTATCCTTTGCTGAAATCGGATGCTCTATGGTGTTTGTGAGTCCCCCACGGTCAATACACCTGCATTTTAACCCTATCTCATCATTTTCAAGCCCCCCTTCTTATTGTCCCCTTTGGTCATTTTCACCTCAAGGTTTTGAGAAGTAATTTTCTGCAGAAATTGCACTAATTGAAGGCCCTTTGGCTTCCAAAGGGTCCATTCTCTGTAGTAATTGAGCCTGTGTAATTGGGCTTCATCCTAAGTCAGTGCATCATCCTCAGTCACATCTGTTGCTAATGGTCTTGGAGGGATAACAAACCAGGGGATCTCTCATTTGGGTCTGAAAGGGGTCTACAGCACAGGGATGCTGTCAAGCTCTGAGGGGGCTTTAACCCGAGAGGTGGGAAGGAAGCCTCCCTTTACAAGACCAATTTAATCAACAAAAACGAACAGAATGGGGCGTGTCAGTTTGTTGGGAAGTTACAGGAGTTAGTGCTGGCCTGAGAGTTTGGGCGGCCTCTTGTTTGCAAGTTGGACAAACGCTTTGCGGTCAGAATAGGCCACACTCTGCTGCAGTGAGAAACAGCCCTGAACAGCCAGTGACTGAGGATGACAAGTGTAGATTTCTTGCTGGTACAGAGTTGACTGTGGGTGGAGGTGGCTCCCAGGACAGCTGCCCTCTGTGAATTTGCTTAACGTCCAGGCTGCCTGGATCTAGAGGCACCTCCAGATCAGTACGTGTGTCCATGATGATGTCAAGACTGGGTGAGGGAGGGCAGAAGAGTTGCAAGGGTGGAACGCCTCTGCCCAGGAGGGGCAGTGCCACTTTCACTCCCCTTTTCTTGGCCGACACAGGTCCTGTGGCCACACTTGACCTTAAGGCAGTTCTGGTTATTGGTTGGCGGTAGTGATGCCCACCTGTGAAGCTCTGCTGAATGCCAGGGTAGCTCACAGGCCTGGGTTCAGATCCAGACTCTCCCACGCTGTTGATTTTGTGCCATGTGAGCTGTTGACCTGCATGTCTCCTTTCCTCACTGGAGGGCTCCGTTGGGACGGAATGAGTTAATCCAAGCATGGCACTCAGAACAGTGCCCCCCCCCCCCCCCCCCCCCCCACTGCACGTGCTCAGGATATGTGAGCTGTAAGAATTCGTTCTGAGACAGCAAAGGCAAAACAAGGGGAATTTGTTGGGTCCTGGGAGGGGCAGGTGGGAGATGCCAGCTGCTTCAGGACTGTCTCCCACTCCCATTTCTGCTTCTGGGGTTTATTCTCCCAGGACAATGTGTGACTGCAGCCTTGTTACCACAGAACAATCTTGTGCAGACCCCATGGAGAAACCCCAGGGGATACATGATTGCTTCATCATGTGCCCGTCCCTCATCCATCACGATGGCTGGTGGGCAGAGTCCTGTAATTGGCAACGCCATCACCTGTCCGGGAGGGGCCACTCCCTGAGGAAGGGTTGTGGGTTGGAAGAAAGGAGAGAAGAGGCACTTGGCCGCTAAGGGCACCCCGGACTTGGTGTATTTTGCTTAGCTCATGGGCCCGCCTCCTACTGGTGGCTCTCGTGGACCCTCCATCTTGTTGGAGGGGCCCAGAGGAAGGGTGGTGCTCTCCCTGGTCACCTCATCCCATCCCTGCCTTGTAGATGTAGACTCAGACCCCAGCTTGCCCTTGCAAGCTGTAAAGGGGATGGTTAGAGCCCGGCCCAGACATCCATGACCACGTGGAGCCCAGGCGTGGTGCCGTAGTCCCTCATCCCAGACCCGCCCAGCTGGGTTTCGGGTCAGGGCTGGGGCTGATGGAGCTTCTCTCGGAATTCGTGCTGTCAGGCCCACACCCGGTACCTGCTGAGCCCAGGAGGGGAGGGTGAGGTGTGCAGTCCCTCCCACCCAACCACCCGCAGCCGCCTGGCCCGTGATTAGGTCAGACCTCAGTGCTGGGAGGGGAGCAGGGGTGCTGAGAGAGGTCCCGGCAGCCTCCGACCCCCCTGCCGCCAAGCTGCATTCCAGGACGTGGGAGATGTTCTCTTTAGCAGAAGCGGCAAGGTTAGGACCTGGGGCTGTCCCCGAAAGAACAAGGCCTGGGGGACCCCTGGCTCCCAGAGAGGGTGTTGGGAAGGGGGCCTTTTGGGAATACTTGTTTGGTATTGAATGCAATCAAAGCCACTTCTGGATCTGGCAGTGCCAGCTGTGGGATCTCAAGCAAGCTATGTTGTCACTCTGAAACTCCACTTTCTTATCTGTGAAAGGGAACCACAGCACCAGCCTCAGAAAGTTGCTGTGAAGCACAAAATGGAAACGGGTTTGAACTGAAGAAGGCTGTGAGGAGCCCTTCAAATGCATGAGACTGGCTCCCGCTGCCCTAGTTTATTTCCTTAGGACTGTGAGAAGTCCACTCAGTTGGTCTTTTGGGCTCTATTAGTACTTACAATAAGTTCTAATAAACACCTGACACCCTGAAAAAAATTCACTCTCATTTTTGCCAGAACCCGTGAAACCCACCAGCCCCAAGCATGTAGTTGGTGGAAGATGGTCCTGATTATTTTTCCCGATTCTATATATTTAGGCATTGACACCTTCATCCCCAGCTGTCCCTTCCCCGGAAGTGCCTGTGAGCACTGGCATAAATCATCCTTCAGCCCAGGTGTGACCTCCCTGTGACCACAGCTTGGGGAAATGGCAGAAACTATAAGGTCACAGAGGTTCCCGTGATGACGACTCTGGCTGTTTGTCCCCATAGTTTGTCCTTTCCTTTTGTGGTCTCCTCAATGCTAGGCTGCGCTGTAGGTATGCAGGTGTGATAATCCAATCCAGTGGTTCCACCAGCAGTGTCTATGGGGTGCTCATATCCTACGTGTCGAGTCAGGCACAGTGGCGCTTGTGGAAAGAATATAGAACCTGCCAACCAGGAGCTTCCCCTCCATTTGTGGAACAAGCCACATCCACAAGTGGCAGAATCCATCACGTGCCATGAGAAGCAGCAGGAAAGTAGGGGGACAAGCCCAGGAATTGGATTCTGGTGGACCTGGGTCCAAATCCTGGTTTTGCACTTACTCGCTGTGTAACCTTGGGCGAGTTCCTTAACCTCTGTGAGTCTATTTTCTCATCTATAAAATGGAGATAGGAATACTCATCTCAATGCAAATTAAAACCACAATGAGGTGTATGCATTTTTCACCTATCAGATTGGCCAAGATCTAGAGACTGGAGCTCATCATATTGGTGGTTAGGTGCAGAAACGGGCGTATTCATACATTGATGCTGAGAGGAGGAATTGAGACCACCTCTAAAGAAAACACTTGGAAACACAAACTGAACTGTAAAATGCACACATCCTTTGATCCAGGCGTTCCAGAAATTTATATCAAGATTATTCCCACACGGAATGATTACAAAGATATCAATTTCAGCATTGTTGTGATACAAAATGGAAACATCATGAATATCTATCAATAGAAAGTGTATTAGTATACAGTTTAGTCCTACAAAGACTGTTATGTGGCTTTGAAGTAGAATGGAGCAGAAGTGTACATACTGATGTAAAATGATTCCTCGTTGTGGACCCTCTGGGGGGTTGTGCCGTGTCCTACAGCAACTTGGTGACATGAGCTAGTTTTCATATTAATTTTTATGATCACTTTTCATTTATGGCAAGTGATACAGGTCTTCTATTACAGATAATAATACAAAGCTTCCTTTAAAAAGTAATGGGTGAGCTGGGGTGAAGTGAGAGAGTGGCATGGACTTATATATACTACCAAATGTAAAATAGCTAGCTAGTGGGAAGCAGCCACGTAGCACAGGGAGATCAGCTCAATGCTTTGTGACCACCTAGAGGGGTGGGGTAGGGAGGGTGGGAGGGAGACACAAGAGGGAGGAGATATAGGGATATATGTATATCTGATTCTCTTTGTTATACAGCAGAAACTAACACACCATTGTAAAGCAATTATACCCCAATAAAGATGTTAAAAAAATAAGAATAAGCCTAAAAAATAATGGGTGAAAGAAGCCAGTCACAAAGGGCCACATAGCGTAGGATTCCATTTATAGGATGTGTCCAGGACAGGCAAATCCACAGAGACCGAAAGCAGATTCGTGGTTGTCCAGACTGGGGCAGGGCAGTGGGGAGCACTGCTGATGGGGATGGGTTTCCGTGTGGGCAGGGAAAAAGCTTGGGAACTAGATAGAGGTGATGGTTGTGTAACATCATGAATGTACTTAAATCATCTGAACTCTACACTTTCACATGGTTAAAATGGTGAATTTTATGTCATGTGTATTTTACAACAATAAAAACAGCAGCAACAACAAAGTAGGGGGTGGGTTTAAAGATGTTTGTAAGGAGCAGTGCAGCTGGCCCTTGGTAGGTGAGAACTCTGAGGCTGGGGGGGCTCTCAGGCCGGCTTTGAGATGCGCTCGCCCCACTGTGCCTGGCTATGGCAGCCCTGTTCTGTGGTTTCTGACCGGACCCCCTTTGATCTCCTTTCACGGTTTCTTGTTGATGTTCCGACATGGCAGCCCTGAGCGGGGAGCCCTCTCTATGAAGTCCAGTCTTGAAAGTTGGCCCTGCCTCAAGCAAACGAAGGTCAAAGAAAACAAGATTTATTTCCAGGGAGAAGCCAAAACTATGTTTGCTGTAACATCAGGCATCAAATGATGATGTGGTCCCCCCCACCGTGGAAAAATACTTCCATCTAGTTTCTTCTATTAATAACGGCGGTCAGCCCGTAAAAATTAATGTGTCAACTGCCTCAGAGCTGAGCTATCTCAGGGGCCTTTGATCCGCTCCTCATGGCTGCTGGCCCTCAAAAATGTTTTCACTCCATATTTTACCTTGATGGGTTTGCAGGAAGGTAATTAAATTATTAAAACTTTAATTGCCTTCCTGTATATAATTATCGCCTGTTAAAGGACACTTTTTATTCACAGGCTGAAAAGCCCCTATTTTTTTTTCTTTCTTTTCCTCTCCAGAAATGATCTTGCTATGCGTGCTCTGAACCATTAATATGTTGTGGGATTTTTTCTTTTCTATCTTTAATATTGGTCAGTTTGAAATGGTGCTTTATGATTCTGAGGATTCTTTCCCCTCCTGGTCCCTGGATGGAAGGACCAGTTGTCGACTGGAGAAGGTCATGGCAGACAGGCCATCTTCCAGGGACTCCCCAAGCAGAGGGACTCTTTTCAATCGCCGTGCTCAATTCCTTCATTTTACAGACAAGGAAGAAGCTCAGAGAGGGGGCCTGACTTGCCTTGGGTCACATAGGAGTTAGGCAACAGGGATTACAGCCCAGGTCTGCTCTTGAGAGTCAGAGACACGTTTTGCCAACTAATATTGACCTGTGCATAAAGATCTTTGTTCATTTTGCTTGTTCTCAATATCCAGCTAAGTACTATTCTCTCTCTCCTAATGATCTCTTAATATCGTCCTGCTAGGACGATATTACAATCCTTTGCTAGGGGGAGTAAGCAAAAAGGATCACAGCGTCGACAGGGTCTTTGGAATCTTTCAGGAAACTCCCACCCTTCCTGGATGGCACCAGGAACCCGAGTTCACGTGGCACAATGGTTTTCAACCTTGTCACACCTAGCGCCTCATTTTTATAACAACGATTTCACAATGCCTCCTTTCTTATCCTGATGGAATTCACGTGATATAGCCTACTTACAAACACAATTTCAAAAACAGTGCCGTTATTCTTACAAAAAGGAGCAATATAGGGAAGTTATTTAATTAAAATACGTTTCAATGTGCGAGTGCTCAGGCTCGCCTGTACTAGCAGTCTTGACCATGTAGTGAAATGTTTCTCTACCCTTATAAATGAATCTGGGTTTTAAAGGAGATATTTCTCCATGGCATGTTGTCAAGCGCTTCTTTTCATATTTGAGATTTTGAAATAAAGACTAAGTATCTTTGCTTATAGACTCAAACTCGCCGGGAGGGCGGCAGCCTCAGAAGGAGCGCTCTTGAGAGCTGTGTGGATGGCTCCTGACACCATGAATGCTTGCCAGCGTTCACTGTGTTTGCTGAACAATTTTTCATGAGGTTTCGAACCAAGCAAATTGTAGTCTTCCTTTGATTTACATGGTAGTTGGAAAATTCAGGGTATGTTAAAATTATTTCAAAATGCTTTATATCTGTATATAGAAAAGAGTCATGTTCCAGGCTCCGATAATTATAAAATGAACCTTCATCTCTGTCAGTGTCAAAAGTCACGCAGGATGTGGGTAATTCGTGGTTGAGCGAAGCTCTCTTGTCCATTGCAGGATGCCAGCCATCCCTTGACTGCACCCCTCCTCCTATAAATGCCAGTATCACCCCGTCAGTGTTTCAATCAAATATGCCCCTAGTTTCCACACACCCTCTAGGCAGCAGCATCACCCTCATGGAGAGCGTCCAGTTCAGTATTACACAGTGCCAGAAATTTGGGTAGCAGAAATTAAGATGAGAACATTTTATTTTATCTTGCCAAAATAAAGGTCAGGAATTGGGCAGGGCTCAGCTTGTCACTCGCTGATATTCAGCTAGTGGATGGGCTGTTCTGTGGTGCAAGGTGGCTGTGCTCACGTGGCAGGCACCTTGGCGGGGGTGGCTGGAAGGCTGGCTCAGTTAGAACTGTCACCTCCAGATGGCCTTTCCTGAATGGCAGTGTCTGTGCAGTCACATCAGCTCAGGGCTTCTGGAGTGAGTGCTCCTAGAGAAAACATAGAAGCAGAAGACTTCTTAGGGTCTAGCCTTGGGCATCCTAACCTGTCACCCTGCCGCATCCCATTGGCCAACCAAGTCCCTAGGGCTGGCCTTGATTCAGGAGGAGGGGAATTAGACGGCCTCATAGTGGTGGGAGGAGCAAAAACTGTCCATCTTCAATCGGCCACAGCCCTTTTTTTAAGGATTTCGTCTCTAGCATGTGGTTGACGTTTCTCAGTATGGCCATTTAGAGTCTGGGTCACCACAGATGAAAGAGACTGGCTGGCTAGTCCTTTGCATCAGAGTTGAAAGCCACCCACATGCCTGCTTTCCAAACACAGCCCTACTGCCTGCATTCATGCTGCTGTGTTGGAGTCTGGTGGCATTGGCCTTTGTTCCACAGGCTCATTGAGTCTGGTACCCAATGAAAGCAAATCTTGTTGCAGAGTGGCAGCTGCACGGGGGACGCAGCCAGGTTGAGATAGAATGAGTACCCAACTCACATCACTCTGCAGAAACCTGCCACACTTTGGGTCATCTCTTGGGAATCAGATGTGTGTGAGGGAGGGTGACGGCCACCCAGGCATTGGAACAGGGGAGGCTCTGGCAGGGGCTGGAGATGTGTGGGGTGCAGTAGGAGATGTTTTATTTTTTAAACAGCTTTATTGAGATAAAATTCATCTACCATAAAATTTACCTGTCTAAAGTGTATAATTTAGTGCTTTTTTAATAGATTCATAGTGTTGTACAACCATGACCACTGTCGAATTCCAGAAGAAAAAATACACGCACACACACTTTTTTAAAAAGCAAGCAGGACATTAAGGAAGATATATTTCATAAAAATTATTTTGAGAACCAGGAGGTCATAAGATATCTCAGTGTCCTCTGTCTGTCTCTGTCTCTCTGTCTGTCTGTCTCTCTTTCACACACACACACACACACACACACACACACACACACACACACACACACACACACACACACACCCTACCCCATGTCCAGATCATGCATGCGTGGGATATAATTATGCAGTTAACGATCCGGGCCAGACTTGAAAGCCTCAGAGAAGCTCTGAGAGGGGCCTACTGGCAGTGGGGTCACGGGGCTGGTGGTTTTGTGTGGGGCCTCTGCATACCCTCAGCTCATGGCCTGGGTGACAACAGTGAAGGCCGCCCACGTCACTGCTGGAGTCTGTGCCTCTCGGCCCTGATGTTGCCCTCTGTCCCAGCGAGCCGCGTGATGTGTGCTGCGCTGCGGGCACCCTCGGAGGGGCCCCCGCCTCACAGAGGCCTCCTTTTCACTGGGAGTATGGTTTGTACCACAGGCCCAGAGCTTGGGCTCATACTGGGCACATGTGGGCTGGAAAAACATTTCACAATGGGAAATGGGCCGGACTCGGCCAGGAGGGAGGAAGTGCCCTCTGCAGGCCTGTTTGGTCTCGGGTACGATTTCAAAGGTCCCTGTTTTGAAATTATGAGACCACCAGAAAAGCATGCTGGGGCCAAAAATGACTGTAAAAGGTAATAATTGTTAATAACTTGGCATCCGCCCCGTCATTCAAGCAGCCTGGTTTTGGCAAACATAAAGGACAACATTGTAAGCAAATAGGAAGGCAGCGGCCTGGCCCATAAAGCTGTTAACCGCACCATAACTAAATATTAAATGTGAGTTTTTAATTCAATTTATAGCTGTAATAAGGATCTTTGCACCAATGGGGAGGAGACGATTCAAGGCTCATAAAAGATATAGAGACAAAGTGATTTGAGCATTCTGCTGTTTTCATAATCAGGGCAGCAACCTTGACCTGGGTGACCCTGGGAGGGTCACCCTCAGTGTTCACTGGGTGCTTTGGGACATTTTTAAGGAGGAGCCAGGTGGTCAGAATTTGGGGTGCCCGCACCTCCTGGGCTGGGTACTATCGTAGGCTGGCCGGCAGAGCTGTCCTCACTGACCAGCCATCAGCTCCTGCGTGGCCTCCAGTCAGCTGCCTGTCTTAGGTGGGCCCACCAGGTGCCAATCAAAGCCAGGCTCTCTCTTTACATGGGTTTTTGGCCTTGACCTTCAAGCTTCCCCAGCAGACCCCACAGGGTTTACTAGGGCAGGTTTCAGGGAGTCATGAAAAGAGAGATTTTTCACTTGAGATGCTGGCAACATGCATGTGTTGGTTTTCTCTGGGGGCCTGGAAGGGCTATCCGCCGACTCACACAGTCCTTGACTGTACCCTCTCTGGCCCAACCAGCAGAGCTAAGGATTGTCAGACATGATGAACTTCCGTTTTAAAAAAATAATAACTCACTTCGTTTTCTCCGGTAGAAACTATATTTTAGTAGAAAATCCAGGTGGTTCTGGACATCATCTCTAAGAAAATAAAAGTTATGTGTGACCCCAACACTTAAGGCTACATTCTTTAATACTCTGCTCTGCTCGCTTTCATTCTTGTTGCGACAGATGCCCCTAGTCTGCAGTGACGACAGCTGCCACAACGGCCTGCTCTCTGCGCGCCAGGGCTTGTGCTACTTGCCTGGTGTCACGGCTCCTTATGCTGGGAATGGCCATGTGGGGTATGGTTGACGGGAGTCCAGTAAAACCACGCAGCTTGCTCAAGGTCGCACAGGTGGCACATGAGCTTGGGCTTTGAGCCCAGGTCGCCTGATCCTGAAATTCATCCAGCTGTGGTATCTGCTCGCTCCTTAACTCCATGGCTTGTTTGGGCAGGCCTAGCATTTAGTTATGTAAGTGCTGTATTTGCTTGTGAATTTGTCACTGTGGCTTCATAGGACAAATGAATGGATGGACAGACGGGCGAATGTAAGCAAGCGTTCATGGGGGGCATCTCTACACCCAACTCAGGAGAGAAAAATCGCACCTACCTCACAGGGTTGCAAGGACTGACTGTGGAGCACGTGGAGCGGCTATCACTTTAATTACTAGTTACTCATTAATTAATGATGTGAATTATCAAGGTTTAGTAATGATTATTATTTATGTTGCTAACGATTATAATGATTAACATTGTTATTTAGTAGTAATATTATTATCCAAGCCGCATGACTCTCCAGCCCTCATTGTATAGTGTTTTCTTCCCGGCATTGGCTCAAAGTAAGATTTTTGGTACAGAAAGATACATCAAGTTTTATGTTTCGAGTAGGTAATTAAAAAAAAAAAGCACTTGTCCAACTCTAGCTCTGGTGTCCCCGCAAGACCCTTAGCTCACCCACTCTAGACACCCGCTTCCTGCATCCAAGTGAAAGCACCCCCCACATCCCCAGGCCCTCCATGCCTCCCGCCCCCCAGTTCCCCCCACCTCCTCCCACGCCCCCCACTAGTTTTGTTCTTCAGCCTTTCCCAGGCCTCAGACTTTCGTAACTCATCTCCCAGGGATTTGGTGAAAATAGAAACCAGTGTTTTCTAAAGATGACTTTCTGAAATCTGTGACCCTCTGTCCGGAGCCCGGAATTTGACTTCTCATTTCTGTGCAAAATATTCATGAGGAAGGTTCCAGGGGGAAACAGAATTCTCCATGTGGGAGTGGGCAGAGGGTAAGGACTCTGTGCTGGCTGTGCCCTCTGCCTGCCAGGGTCAGGGACCAGATGCTCGCCAGCAGGGACCACCTCATCCCTTGGCTGGCTCAGGGTCCTGGGGGCCGGCTCCCACCTCCCTCCCAGTGGTCTCTCTGCTTCTTCCACAGCGTGACATGCTTTTCCATGCAGGGGCTTTGGGTGACACTTCGAGGCACCTGTCAGTTACCCTGTCAGCCTCCTTGGCCCTCCCCAGACTATCCCGACATTCCAGCTCCACAGTGGGCCTCGGCTCCGTGACTGTGTCTTCGCTGCATTATGACCACGTGGGCCCAGCCACCAGCGTTTGTGATGTGGGCTGTGTCCAGTCCATCTACCCATCAGTCAGCAGAGCAGCTGAGTGAGGGGTATGACACCAGAACAGTCACTCCCTGGTCAGAATCTTTCCACAGCTTCTTCTTGCCCTGCAAGAAAGTCCAAGTCCCAGGAGTCTCCCTGAGATCACCCGTTATTCCCACCTTGCCCACCAGCCTCTTCAGTACACCCCTCCCCACCCGGGGCCCTCCATGCCCCATCCCCTATGCCTGGGACGCTGGATGTCCTCATGCTTGGGCTTCAAGGTCGCCTTTCCTGACCGCCTGTCCGGGCAGGTCCTCCCCCTTCTCGGTGCTTCCCTCTGCTTCACCTCCTGCTCAGTTCCTTGTTAGCACCCATCATGCTTTGCATCATGACTTTTAAAAATTAATTGTTATTGATTTATTTTCACTTATACAAATATTTATCACAGTTATAAGCAAAGCAAATAATATGATACAATATAATAATGTAATAATAAATAAATACACAGCCGTGTAGTCAACGTAAATCAGTATCTTCAGTTTCAGGAAGACAAAATTTCACATTTCTATGACAAAGAGAAGATGGATCACATCTTATCGTTTTGAAATATAATTATTTATCAGGAAGCCTGTTTTTAAAGAGCGGCATGGAAGTTCTTCTTTATTGGTTTGCATCATGGTTTTTAACTTATCTAATATCTGGCTCCCCCATCAGACTGTGAGCCCGGCAAAGGCAAGGACTCTTGTCTCTCACCCACTGGTGCATCTGCAACACCTAGCACGTGACTCAGAAATATTCGTTGAATGAGTGAATGAATCAACATTTGTGGGGGCTGCCCTTCTATATTGGGCTGATATTTGGATTGGATTTTTACTGCCCAGAATATCCTCATGGATTCTCAAGAAACAAAGCTCTTGCATGTTTTGGGGGTCCTCTCAACCACACATGTTGGCGCTTACCTCTCACCTGTAGCGAGTTTACCTGGATCTGCCACAGGACTCTGCCGGGCAGACCCCGTGGACATCAGGCAGTACAGCTGGGAAGGGTTTACAACATAGCGATGCTCGCAGCTCAGTACCCGAGAGAGCCTCTTCCTCCACACAAACTGACCAGTGGTCTGGGGACTGTGTGCATACCCACCATGAGGTTTTGGCTTATGCTGTGCCTCCTTCCTGGAAAGCCCCCTGGACTTCTCAAATTCTGCTATTTCTGTGCACCCCACCCGGCAAGGCTCAGCCAAAGCCCTCCACTCCAGAGCACGGCCCAGATTCTCACCTCCTAGGGCCGCCCCCGCGGCCCCGCCGCCCACCACTACTTCCTGAGTGCCTCTTGCCCATGTCTGCGGTGGGCAAGTTCCCACTCCCTTCCTGTGGTTGAGGGGCCAGTGGAAACGTATCTTTTTCCAAAGAGAACACCAGCCTTTGGACCAGACTTCATTTCTGCCAGCAATTTCACTCCTAGGTGTAGAACCGAGAGAAATGAAACACATGTCCACACAAAAAACTACACAGATGTTCTTAGCAGCATTATTCATAGCAGCTAAAAGACAGAGGGAACTCAGACATGCATGGACTGATAAATGGATAAACAAGCTGTCATTTATCCATACAATGGAATATTATTCAGCTCCAAAAAGGAATGAAGTTCTGAGTCACAACATGGATATCCCTCCAAAACATCATGCAAAGTGGAGGAAGCCAGACATAAAGGTTACATAGTGTATGAATTTCATTTATATGAAATGTCCAGAGTAGGCAAATCCACAGAGATGGAAAGTAGCTTGGTGGCTACCAAGGGCTGGAGGGAGGGGAGAATAGGGAATGGCTGCCTGATGGGGACGGCTTTCTCTCTGGGATGATGAAAATGTCCTGTAATCAGAGAGTGGTGATGGTCGCACATTTTTGTGACTCTCCTGAAAATCACTGAATTGCATACTTTAAACAATTTTTATGGTGAGTTTTATCTCAATTAAAAAAAAGAATCCATTAAAGAAATTTCAGTCTGATTCCCGCCCCACCCCCCACCCCTCTTCCTCTGGTCTTTGCTGGGCACTGTTTGGACTGTAAGCCTTTTGTTTTTGCTAGTGAAATATGCCCGAAGTGTTTTCTCAAGACTTGCCAAAGAGGTTAAAACATAATACTGTAAGTCTGAGGTCCCCCTGGGAAAGCAATGCAAACATAACGAAGGGGGACGGAGATTTTACGGAGGCAGGAGCTGGTGCAGGGCTGCCTCTGGCTGCAGGGGCCCTGTCCACAGTCTCCCCACCCGGTGGAGGGCAGGGGACAACCTGGGGATGCCCCAGTTTCTCGCTGGTTTCTCCAGGAGGACTAAGTAAAGGAGCCTGCAGGCTGTTTTCGTGGTGGGGAGCAGAGCGTGGGTGGGGGGGAGTCTAATCAAGAGTTACCGGTGCCTTTGACCTCTGCAGAAGCAGGTCCATGACTCCCTGGGCTTCCTTCAGAAGCAGCTGAGAATGTAACTAGTGAGACGAGATGCCAGTCTGGTTCAGATCTCTCTGCTCTGTTCCATAGGAGCTTGGGCCTCAGTTTCCTCTACTTTCAAGAGGGGATGTTGATGCTGCTGCTGCTGCCCCGGGGCACTGCGTCCAGCCCTTCCAGTGGGGCCGGTTGGCCCTGGCAGCTGGGACGATACGACTCTCAGGGAATCAGAAAGCAGTGGCAGGAGCAGCGATGGTTGTCTGTCTCCTGGAACAAGACGCCATTTGGTCCCTGCCATTTTTTCACCTTCTGGTCACTCAGCCATAACACTGGAAGGGCTTAGAACTGGGGTCAGGAGACTGGAGTCCACTTCTGGGGTATTCTGCAGGAGTCTGGTGGCATCTGGAGATGCTCAGCCTTACACAGTGACACCCCTCAAATGGATATTATATTAAAATATTACATTTGAGGGGGCAGATACTCCCCTGGTTCAAAAATCAAGCTGAAAGGAGTTGCTGAGCAGCTTCACTCCCATCCTGTCCCTCAGCTGACCCCTCTCTTCTCCCCAGGATGGCGTGTGTTCATTTCTCCTCTGTCCCCCGGCTGCTCCTGCAGACAACCAAAAAACAGAAACTTTTCCAAAACAACTTTATCGAGGTATATTCTCCACATCACAGAGTTCAGCCATTTCAGGTGTACAACTCAATGTTTTTTAGTAAGTTTACGTTGTCTGAAATCAGCTTTAGAACACTTTCACCCCACAGTAAACTCCCTCGTGCCCATTTACACTTAACCTCCCAGCCCCTGGCAAGCAGTAATCCACTTTCTACCCATTTTCCCATTCTGGACATTTCATATAAATGGAATCCTATAATATGTGGTCTTTTTTGTCTGGATGTTTTACTTACAATGTTTTGGAGGATCATCCCTGTTGTAGCTCGTATCAGTGCCTCATTCCTTTATGAGACTGAATAATAGTCCATCGTAGGGCTGGACCGCATTTTGTTTATCCATTTATCTGTTGATGGACGCTTGTGTTGTTTCATGCAACAGATTTTTATTTCCTTATCTTTCTCATACAAAAGATAGCATTATTTTTGTATTTATATATGAGCATGTAAGTGACTACACACACGTGTGTGTATCTGTGTGCATATATATCCAGCGTGTATTGATGTATGTGTGCATGTGTGCACGTGTGTATCTATAGTCTTGCACCTTGCTTGCTTCACTTAACAATACACACGTGATACTACTTTAAATCATTGGTCAACGTTCCCCAGCTGTGGGCTCGGCCCCTGGTGAGCTGTCCTCCGTTCTGATTCCTGGGCTGGGCACGCAGTATCTCACTGGTCGTGGGTACAACGCCTGGGTAGTCTTGTCTACCCCAAGCAGATGGTGAGCCCTGGAGGGCAGAACTCAGGACCGTGTCTGGCACGTGGAAGAGCTCGGGGGCTTGTCTGTTATGGATTGAAGGAAAAATGACCCCTACCCCCGCAGTGTGTCCCTGAGAGCTTTCCCTGGTGCTGGCTCTTGGCTTCCTTGGCAAGTGAAGGAGGTGGGAGTCTTGCTTCCAACAGCAGCCCCCAACCCTGCTTCCAGCCTCCCAGCCTGGTTGTGCTGCAGACTCGAGTGATTCCCTGAGAATGGACTTGGGGTGGGCAGACGTCCCTGGAGCCGACTTTGCAATGCTGTGGGTTTCCGCTGTTTGAGGTCAGGGTCAGTCCTGGGAGGAGCTAGAAACTCTATGGGGAATGGAGCAGAGGCAGCCCCTTGTCTGGCGGTCTTAGGCCTGGTCATAGCCATAGTGGTGATGAGGACAGTGACAGTAGCTCTGTCTGTGAGCAGACTTTGTGCCAGGCATCCTCCAAAGCGCTGTGCAGGAACTGACCCATGTCACCTGCCCCTGACCTGTGAGGAAGGGGTAGTGTGAGCCCATTTTACAGGGAGGGAAACAGGATCTCAGCAGAGCCCAGAGCCCTCCCTCCTATCCGCCTACTGCGAAGTCTCCAGGGGGCTTCTGTCCCTGGGCCACTGCTCTCTGAGTTTTAACAAGAATAAGGATGACGGCAAACACAAGGCTGCCGTGCGTCCAGCGTGGTGTAGAGGGCTTCGCTGTAGATCCATGGTGCTGATGTTCCCATTTCACAGCTGGGACACGTGAGGCTGGGCTGGGAGGAGTGGCCAAGGCAGGATTTGCACTGGGCACAGACCAGAGGTCCATACTGCCCACCCCCTTCCCTGCCCCTGGTGAACACTGGGGGGCAGGCAGTGGGATGGAGGACAACGGTGCTGCAGCTCAGCCTCCTGGAAAGCTCCTGCTTCCTGCAGGGGGCTCTGGTCAGCAAGGGGAGGTCCCTGCCCCTGCCCTCTGGCCTGCGGCCTGGCCCAGGGCCCAACACTCCAGTCTGTTTTCCAGGCAGGAAATATGAATCAAAATAACATGACATACTCAACTGTAATTAGTGCTGTGTCGAGAGGCTGAGCAGCCTTAATGAGGAGCAGGCCTCTGCAGCCAAACCTGCTGCCTGCCCTCCCCCAACTCCTCAGGTCCCCCATCCTCAGGTCAATGGGGGAGGGAGAGAGTGAGGACCAGAGGGAGGAAGGGGGGGGGGAGGGAGGAGAGGGGAGGGGTTCTTGCACGTTATTTGGTTTTGTTTTGTTTCTGACCCAACTTGAATTCTCTGGATACCTTGCTGGCTCTGAACTTTGCTAGGATCTTGTACTCTTTGGAGTCCGTGTGGAGGTTTTCTATGAAAATCTGGCTATAGAAGAAGGGGGCTGACCCCTGTGGTCCCTTCTAGCTCAAGAGGCCTGCTAAGACCCTGCCGTCTCTCCTCCCTGCCCTCCCGGCTCTGTCTCTGTTTGTGTTTCCCCAAGTCTGTGGCCGGTGTGCTGTGTCATCTTGGTCTCCTGGGCCTCTCTCTGCCCCTTTCTTCCATCTCGGCCGCTCTTTCCCGCTCTGTCTCAATCTTTCGCTCTCTTTCCACGCCTCTCTCTTCTTCCTCTCCATTTCTTTGTTTTTCTTGCCTTCTCCCGCCCCCTCGGTTTTCCCTCGAATGAAAGGATTCCTGGGAAAGAAGGAAGCATAAGGCCCTGGGCGTCCCCTGCGGACCCCGCCCCTTCCTGTGACCTCCCTGCTTGCTGGAGCCCCTCCCGCCCGCCTTCCTCCCCTCCCGTCCCTCAGCCCACCCCTCTCGCCCAGAGACCCCCCAGAAGCTCCCCTCCTGAAAGTGCCCTCACCCTCCCGCCACCATCCCTCGCTGGCTGACCTCTCCCTCCCTGGTGGTCTTCCCTTTGGTCAGCTGGGTGAAAGGTCGTGGCTGTTGGAGAAGGGTCCAGGGTCTATGAGGGCATCTAACTGGGTGTTCCTGTGTGAGGGCCTCGGGTCCCTAGGGACCCTGGGCTGCCCAGCCATGGAGGGTGGAGTCTGTGAGCAATTCCCCCCTTCATTTGTTTTCCATACTTCTTTTTACACAAGTCATTCATGTTCCTTGTGGGAAAACACAGGCATGCCAACTGTAGAGTGAAACCCCATAATCCCACCTCGTAGGGGAGACCACTGTTAGCATCAGATACAGACCAGCCGGAGATTCATCTGACTAATTTCATCTCTGCTTTTCTCACTTGGCAACAGAGTTTTATGACTAAGAGCATGGTGCTTAGTGGTCAGACCTGGGCAAGTCACTAAGCGCTGCTATGCCTCAGTTTCTTCACCTCTTAAATGGGAATAGTGGCAGTGCTGAAGCCCCACAGGGCTGATGGGAGGACTCAGGGGGCTATAACACACGACTGGTCTAGGCCCATAGAGAGTGCTCAGTGAATAGTCACTGTGGTGTGTGTGCTAGGCCTGGGGCTGGCTGTGTCCATGCACGTTAGCCCCTGGAATTGTCATAATACCCCCAGTGTGGACAATACATTATCCCCTTACGGAATTAAGGAATCAGGTTCAAAGTGGTTGAGTGACTTGGCCAACTCTACCATCACGAGCTTGTTTATTCATTCGTGCTTTCACCCAGCATTTCATGAGTGATCCTGTGTACCGGGCACTATGCTGGACACCAAGGTGCTGCGGTGAGCAGGGCAGGTGTGCTCTCTACCCCCGAGCACTTTCAGTCCAGCAGGGGCAGATGTTCCACAGCATCACACAGGGAACTCAAATCACATGACATAGTGCTGTGAGCTTGTCTGACCTGGCTTGGGGGAGAGCCAGGACTTCCCCAAGCACATGGCCTTTGCAGTGAGATTTTTCTGAATAAAGAGGGGTTAAGAAGCAACAGAAGCAGCACAAGCAGCGGGAACAGCATGTGCAAAGGCCCTGGGGTGAAACAGCTTACCGTGCTCATTGGAATGAGAAAAGCTCTTGGGATTAGAGTAAACAGTGAAACACTGTTTAGTTTTCTGTTTAGAACATCAAGGGAGATTGGCTGGGGGGCTTGCAGGCCCCACAGTGAGGTGGTGGTCTTTCCAGGCCAGAGTGGCCCAACCTTATGGCTCATAGCAGTATCACCCTTCACTCCAGGGGGAGGCCCGAGGCGCCAGTCTGCCTTGGCTGCCAGCAGCCTGGTGTCTGGCAGTGCGTCCCTTACTGTGAGTGGCTTTCAGCACGTGATGCTCCCATCAGCACCCCAGGAGGTTCTCTCCACCTGGGCAGCCAGGTGAGTGTCCAGCTGCAGAGGGGGCCACTGTCCGTCACGGACAAAGGGCCCCGGAGCTGCTTTAGGAGTTTGTGTTCCGTCCAGCACAGGGAGCATGGCATGCATCCAAGGTGGTTAGGGTGGGAATCACCAGAACAGACGTTAAGTTCCACTTGAGGTTGTGATGGGCCAAGGTGGCTGGATCAAGGATGCTTGCACACTCTGGAAGTTAGAGCTTCATACTTACTGATTTTTAAACAGCTCTATTGAGGTGTAATTGACACACCTTGAAAGTCACCCATTTTAGATGTACAACGGAATTCAACTCAGCAATGAAAAAGATTGAATTACCCCTACATGCAATGACCCAGCTACAGCTCAAAAAACATGCTGAGTGAAAGAAGCCAGATGCAAAAGCGCACATATGCAATGATTCCATTTATATGAAATTTCTAGAAAAGATTACATCCTTATTTTGAAATATCTGATATGGCAAAATTCAATTGGATTTGAGATATTCTTTTTAGTTCAAGAACTTTTTTTTTTTTCATTTGTCCATAATAGAAAATGATCTACAGTGAGAATCTTTAAGACAGTTTCAATTATTTTACATTTTGAAATAGTTGTGAAAATTGGTTAAAAGTTTTTTAAAAAATCACCTTTTTGTGCAAACAAAATGTCTCCTTGACAGTGATTATTAAGAGCTTGAAGGTCATCACTAAAATGTCCTTACCAGTGGTGGATGTTGCAGATGCCTTGTCCTGTATCCTCTTAGCCCCTCAGTTCACCTGCAGCTCTGGTAGATGAGTTACAGGCAGCTGGTAGCCCCCCACCTCAAGCACCTGAGTTCCTCTTCTGTTCTGATTGAGGATTGTCTTTGGCTCCTGAGAGCTTGCTTCACTTTCGCTTCACTTTGCAACCTGGAAGTGAGGAGATGGGTCATTCTCCTATGCAGAGGGGTCGGGGTGGTGGTGGTAGAGTGATGAGCATTGGTAGATAAATACCCCTGCCCTCCGGGGGAGGGGAGAATTCTGTATAGAAGATTGTGTCATCTGCAAATAGAGATCATTTTACTTCTTTCTTTCCAGCTGAGATGCCTTTTATTTCTTTTTCTTGTCTAATTGCTCTGGCTAGGACTTGCAGTGCGATGTTGAACAGCAGTGGTGAAAGTGGGCATCTTTGTTTGTCCTCAGTCTAGAGGGAAGGTTTTCAGTCTTTCACCATTGAGCATAATATTAGCTGTGGGTTTTTCGTAAATATCCTTTGTCTTGTTGAGGAAGTTCCCTTCTGTTCCTAGTTCTCTGAGTGTTTTTTTTTTTTTTTTAATCATGAAAGGTTGTTGGATTTTGTCAAATGCCTTTTCTCTGTCAGTTGAGATGATCACGTAGTCCCCCTTCCAATGGTCTAGGTATGTAGGGTGTTATGTTGATTGAGTTTCATATGTTGAACCATCCTTGCATTCCTGAGATAAACCTCACTTGGTAATGGTTGTATAATCTTTCTAATAAGCTGTTAGACTCTACTTGCTAGATTCTGTTGAGGACTTTTGCATCAATATTTATAGGGATATTGGTTTGCAGTTTTCTTGCGGTGGCAGTGGGGCAATTCTGAACATGTTCCATGTGGTTTCTCAGAGGTCCTCAGTGGGACTGAGTTCTATGTGCCTGCAGTGCTCCCCCCATCTTTAATGCACCTCTTATTGGTTTGTCTTCTGTCTCTGTCTCACTCTCTTATTTTCTCAGTTGTGCTTCCTGGGGTCGCCTCCCTCATAAACTACTTCCTCTCAAGTCCTCACATCAGGTCTGCTTTGGGAGGAACAAAAACTAGGAGAAGGTGGGCTGACGTGTAGCCATTTCAAGCGTAAGCCAAATTTCTATAAAATTATGTTCATGAAAGCAGGATCAAGAGGTTATTTTAAAAAACCCAAAATTGCCTTTATTTGGAAGTTTAATACTCTTTCAATATCTAAACATTTTCCCCAACTTTGAATTTTATTTTTTTCATAGCATACTTAAAACATACAAAGAAAAATTTGATGCTTTTTCCACCAGATTCCAAGTAGATGCCTCCAACCCCTTCTAGATCATCCCTGTGGGCTGCACAAATGTTACCGTATTCTGTGTGCATGATGAGAAAGAGGTGGGTGGAAAGCCCTACTTTGGGCAGGGAGGGCCAGGGGGTGGGGGGAGCTGCCTGGTGTCTGTGCGGAGGGATCGCAGGGGACCCTGCCCTTGTTTTCTGTTTGAAGCTGGGAGACAAGAGGAGCCTAAGCTTATCCCCACCAGGGCAGTCCTCAATGCACCCACAAAGGAGTGAATGACAGCCCCTCTCTGTTCATCCATCTAGTAACCCAGGAATTCTCACCTTGCCTCTTAATGAGACACTGCTCGCCACAGATAAGAGAGCTGATGATTGTGCCTGGTTGAGGGAGAGACCCTGTCTCTTCCTTTCAGGTTAGCCCTCCAGAAGGCGAGTGAGTGGGAATGCTGCCACCATCCCAGTTATCCAGAGCTGCCTCTGACTTACATGTAAGTGGGCATGGAAGCACACACGGGGCCTGTCCTCGGCCTTGATATGCACTCCCTGCAGTGCATGGTGATTAAGAGCCTGCGTGTGGGAGCCAGGCAGGCCTGGGTTTGAATCCTGCCGCTTAACCTGCTGTGTTTCCTTGGGCAAGTCATTTAGCGACCCTGAGACTCGATTTCCCCTTCTGTAAATTGGGTTTAGTTAGTTACTGGGGGGGTTTGGGTGAGAAGGCAGGTTGGCTCTCTGCCTGGCACCAGGAGGCACGTGGCTCATGGACTGACTTCTTAATCCAGCCACATTGTTGGACACCTAGTCTAGGTGCTGAGGGTGCATTGTGAACAGAGTGGGCATCCCAGCATGAGCGGCCGAGAGTGAACGGCACGTCACATACCTCAGGTGGTGTCTGTGCGGTGGGGGACATTCAAGGAGGGCCAGGGAGGGGGTGGGGTGGGGTGGGGTGGAAGGGGACCAGGGAGGGCCTCTGTGATACGATGGCTTACGACCCAGAAGTGAGAGACCGAGCCAGGCTGATATCTTGGAGAAGAGCATCCCAGACAGAGGAAAAGTGACGGAAAGGCCTGGAGGCCAGTGGGGCTGGGCAGGACCAGCCCCCGAGGCTGTGGTGCGATGCACGCTGGTCAGCAGGAGGCTTGGAGAGCCTGGTCAGCCTCTCTTTGGCTCTCGGACTTGTCCTAAGTGAGATGGACTTTGGAGGGTGCTAGACAGGGAGTGCCAGGGCTCCCGTACGTGTGCAAGGACCCCTCTGGAACAGTTGTCCCATTTCATTCTCAGACTTGTGAGGCTCGTGGCCTGGAAGGTTAGCAGATGTCACTATGAAGACGTTTACTCATGACACTCCCACAGGCCAGGGACTCCACCCTTTGTTGAGAAACCATGCATTGGATGGACTGTGGCAAACCAGAGTTTATGCCTGGGGTGGGGGCCGTCCTGTCTTGGGATGGAGGGTGTCCCTTCCAGAGGGAAGTTCTAGCTGGTCCTGTGGGGGTAAACGGCCCATCTGTCTAATTTGGCCCTCCCTCGGGCAGTCTAATTGCCCATTTAACCTTTGTGGGAGCTTAATTAAGGATGTTTAGTCTGGGCATGCTGCACTTGACCCATTAGGTCAAGCTCATGGCCTTCCCTCCAGCCCATCAGTGGCCCAGACAGACAGGCTTTCCGAGGCGTCCCCCGAGAGGAAGGGGAAATGGAAGGTTTCACCCCAGCTCCCAGCCTGTGCTGGGTGTGGGCTGACTAGAGAGCACTTGCGGGTGGGTGAGGAGGACAACTGCCCCCAGGTATGGGCACAGTGCCTGGGGTGTGGCAGAGATGAAAGCAGGATTGGATGGCTTATGCAGATGAGGTCTGGCCATAGCGTGTGTGTGTGTGTGTGTGTGTGTGTGTGTGTGTGTGTGTGTGCGCGCACGTGTGTGTGTGTGTGCATGTGTGTGTCCACGCCTCCTTCCTTGTTAGAATAGGAGGGGATCAGAACTACGGGTTTAATCACCACTCTTTTGGCAAATTGAGGTAAGGAAAATGGCACACCCATGGGATTCCAGAGACCATCTCATACAGGGGTTAGCAAGCATTTTCTGTAAAGGACCAGGTAGTAAATATTTGAGCTTTTGCTGGCCTTGCTTGTAGCCACTCTGATTCTGCTGTGGTGGTGTGAAAGCAGCCAGAGGTAATATGCAAATGAACAGGTGTGGCTGTGTTCTAATAAAACTTTATTTAAGTGGATCAAATTTGGCTGGAGGGCTATAGTTTCTTGATCCCATATCTAGTAGAACTTTCTAGATGAGAAATTCAGATAACCTTCCTTCCACCGCTCATAATATCTCATAAGTTGCAAGCCGTCTGAAGCTCCCTTCTCCAGTAAACTTCAGGTCTTTTTCAAGGTCAAGTGTCATATTTACTGTAATATTTATGTATTAACAATTTAACATGTGTGAAACTGAGATACCTACCATTTTATTGGCTTCCTATCATTTGTTTTTTAATGTGTCACTGGTGAAGTTTTTGAGTGCTGTGCTCCTAAATCTGTTTCTTCTCATAAGCCCTGTGGTTTTAATTGTGTACTTTTGCATGGTGTAGTGATTTTAAGGAATATGTATGTCATGTGATAGAAGAACTGACTGTATTTATAACACAGGCCTCCTGAGTGCTAGTCCAGTATTTTCCCACCTGTATTAGTTAGGATTGGCTAGGCTTTGCTGCAGTAACAAATAAACCCTGAAATCTCAGCAGCTTTATACCGTAAAGGTTTGCTTCTCTCTCACATAAAGTCCAGTTCAGGTTGGTGACTCTCTTGGGTGGCTGCCTTCATGCTGTGACTCGGGGATCCAGGCTGCTTTATGTGGCTCTGCTGTCTCATTATGTGGCCTCCATCGCCACTGACAAAGTGGACAAGAGAGCTGGAGGAACCTGGAGGACATTTCTTAGAGCACTTCTGCCCATATCCCATTGGCCAGAAATCAGTCACCTGACCCCCACCTACTGCAAGGGAGGCTGGGAAATGTAGTATTCTTGTGTGGCCAGGAAGGGGAACACAATTTGAAGAACACATTGCAGGTCTTGGTCACATCATCTCACCTGATTCACTCACCTTTCAATAATTCACTTGCACTTTATGCTAGGCACTGTTCTAGTCTCTGGAGATAGACTAGAGAAGAGCAAAAACAAATTAAAACAAAACTACAGAAACAAACCCTGTTTTTTCATAAAGGTTACATTCTAGGGGATAGATAGATATAACAAGTAAATAAGTTAATATAATGTATGCCTGCTAGTGACATGCTGTGGAGCAAAAAGGATGCATGGAAGTGGGAGAGAGAGCCTTGGAGGTGGGGGTGCTGGTACAACTTTAATAGGATGGTGAGTTTGGAACCCCCTCGGAGAAGGTGGCATTTGAGAGAAGTCTTGGAAGAGGTTTGACAGGGAGCCATGTGGAAACCTGGGGTAAGAGAATCTCAGCTGGGGCAAACAGCCAGTGCAAAGGCCCTGAGGTAGGAGCATACCTTGAATGTTCACTGAACAGCAAGGAGGTCAGTGTGGCTGAGAGTGGCTGGAGGTGTGGGAGGGAGGGGAGGGGGTAGTAGGAGATGAGATCAGAGAGCTGTCAGAGGGCAGACTTCTGAGAAGCTGTAGACTGTTTAGACCACCGAGAGTCAGGCACTTGCTGCATTTGAACCCAGGACACCCTGTTCTACCTCCTGGGTCCACATAGAGCTCTGGCATCAGGTTCTTTGCTAGATGAGGAAAGCGGGGCTCAGAGAGGTTAAGGATTCCCGTTTCCCAGAATCATTATAAAACTGAAATGAGAAAGTGGTTGTTGTGTGTGTTGAGAATAGCAGTTTTAGTTTATGGTAATGTGCAGTGAATATTGTGTCCAGAGGGTGGACCCTGGGAACCATGGGGTCAGCGAGTCAGCCCTTGAGTCCTTGCTCCAGGTGGAAGTTCCATGGTTCAGACCTTGTCGGAAGATAGCATCTCACGCCCTCATTCAGTGGTCCTTGATGAGGCTGTAGACCAGGTGAAAACACTCTGTGATATTTTTTCCTCTGTGGAAAGGGGGCAGGCAGGGAAGTAGCAAATAATTAAATTGATGTCCACATTTATTGCTGTGAAGGCAGTAAAAGCATCACATGGCTTCCTCATAAACAGTCATAAGGCCTATTTACTGTCCCCCATTATTTTTCTGGTAATCCAAACCAGAAACTTTTTCTGAAGCTCTTGTGTGTTCAGCTGAGAGCTTCAGGACATGAAGACCTGGCTTGGGGAGGGGTGGGGAATGCATTAAACGCCCCCTCTTCTGTTGAGGGTGGAGGGAAACTTGTTTGTTTGGGTGTGTGTGTTTTAGTGATTCAGAGCAAATGTCTTCTGGCCGTTAACCAAAGGTCAAAATTTTCAATCTTAGCATTCCATGGGCAAAAGGCAGCAATTCTATGCTTGGGCCATAGAACCCAGCACCTCTGGACCAACCATGTCCCTTCAGTTGTCTGTAATGCTATCTCACATTTCAAGGCCACTTATCAACTTTCTCAAGATGTGTTTGCATAGAACATGAATTAGGGGTGCTTCTTGAGAGAACAAGTCAATCACATGCATCAAAATTTAAAATTCTTGTGCCTCTCAATCTAGCAATTTCACATCTAGGAATCCAACCTGCAGCTGAACTCATGCATCTGCCCAAAGGCCCATGAATATTGAAATTAATATTCAGTTGACCCTTGAACAACACGGGTTTGAACTGCGCGGGTCCACTTATATGCGGAGTTTTTTCAATAGTAAATACGACAGTGGTGCACGATCTGTGGTTGGTTGGATCCCAGGAAATGGAACTGTGGATGGGGAGGAACAGCATATACTGAGGACTGACTGTAAGTTATACGCAGCTTTTGGACTGTCGGAGGGTTGGTGTCCCTAACCCCCACGTTATTCAAGGGTCGACTGTATTTCTTTTGAAATATTCACATAAATATACGAAGTCAATATTGAATATTGAAATGCTGAAAACCACTGAAATGTCTGTTGGTGTAGATGATTATAAATAAATAATGGTACCTGCCTATAAGCAGGACTAGATAACTACTAAACTATCAAGGGTGTCTGTGTGCAACCGTGGCACCATCTCCAAGGTGCAAGGTTGAAAAGTAAGATCAGAAGAGTGTGTGTGCCCATTCATCTAGATTTAACAAAAGAATATTTATGCTGGTATACGCATAGAAAAATTCTGGAATGATGCACAAGTAACTGTTAAAAGTGGTTCTGGTGACAAGAGAAACTGAAGGTCTTAAAAAAATAATATCCATGCATTACTTTTTTCAATTAAAAACATAACAAAAATGCGTTCATATCCTGTGAAGGTGACTATCAGGTAGAATATTGGAGTTGAACCCACAAGCCTTCTAAATCTGCCCCACTCACTAGCTGTGTGATTTTGGGCAAATGACATTTCTTGGGCTCTCAGTCTCACTGATTTTAGGGTGTTATTATCTACTTATTGGGGCAGGTGTGAGGTTTAAATAAGGTGATATTTTCTGAAACCATTAGGTGAGATATGACACTACCCCATGTTAGGCAATCCTATTATTATTTCATCTTTATAATGTATCAATTTCGTTTCTTTTTGTTGTTATTCTTTTTGTTGTGGTTGTGAGGAATAGAAATGGACTTGACAAACTTAAGGGAAAAAAAAGAAAAAAATTAATTGGAGGGATATGGTGGGAGCACGGAGGAAAAGCTTAACAGTTAGGTTTGGAAAAGACTGGAACTAGAGCATCAGCTGCAACCCGTTTCTCTCCCGCATTTACTCTGCTCAGGAGCCAAAGCCCCAGGCCAGAGACTCTGACTGGCTGATGTTGGGTCTTGTGCCCACACCCCAGGCTTGGGGAGGGTGGGGCAAATGATTGGCAGTAGGGTTAACCAATGAGGGAGGAGGGAAAGAGAAAAGCGGTAACCAAAAGGAGAGATGGACTCTGGGTGTGCATAAAACCGAAATGAAGTAAAGTAGTGGCTCTTGTTTTGTAGTATTGAATTAGTCTCGGCAAGCTAAGTGCTGTAATAAATAACCAACATTTCAATGGCTTCATAAATGGCAGTTTATTTCTCACTCACACTCTACCCTCCAGTGTTCTTCCTTCTTGGTGGCGTGGCACTCCTGGTGTCTGCTCAACACGGCCACTCAGGGACTCAGGCTCCACATCTTTCACTGCGTCCTCTGGATCTGGCCAGCAGACAAAGGAAGGAGTACACTTATGGGTCAGTCATGTGGGCACACCTAACCACAGCTGGGAAATAAATAGTCGGTGTGTTCGGGAGGAAAAGGTAAAAATCTGGTGACCAGCTTGCCGGGCTCTGCATAGGTAACACAACATAGAACGAGTAACGTTGTTATTCTAGGTGAGGGTCTGTGGGTCTAGTGCTTTGGCCTTAGGAGAGTCATTGCTCCTCTCTGGACTTCATTTTCTTCATCTGAAAAATGTTGAAGGAGGTGCAAGGTTTTTAAACTTTTCTTTGTCTCAGGTAACTTTCTTCAGCTGAAATCCATTGCAGAACCCAATATCAAAACAAAACAGACAGCTGCAGATGTGGGGCACAGGTGGGGGGCCCAGAGCCCTGTGTGCTCATCCCCACTGCTTGCCCCTGTGGCCCAACCCTGGACCTTCTGGGGCTCACATGTGCAGGCTCTTGTTGGCCTAGAGAACCTCCAGTTATGACGTGATGTAGCCAAGCTCTGGACTCTTTAGGGAACTTTCAAACCTTTGCTGTGTCCTCACTTTGGAAAAATTGAAGACATTTGAAACCAAGGCCACTTGGCCTCCCTCCATGGCCAGCCCTGGATGTGCCTGCTCCCTGCTCAGAACCACCTGCTTGGCGCTCCAGACCTTACTCTACCACAATTTATTTTTTTACTGAGGGGAAATGTTTAGCATAATAAATCATGTGGTTCCAGCATTCCCTGAACCATTTCCATGAAAAGGGGATCCTGAGCTGGTCTCTGGATCAGGGCTCACTGTCGGCAGAAGCACCCGGCTCCCATGGTGGGAAGGGGAGAAGGTCTTCCCTGGGACTTTTCAAAGTCAGAGTAACTGAAAGGGCACATCTGCTTTGATTAAAAGGGAAAGGATCAAGCACCAAACGGTGATATCACTTTACAGGGTGAGGAGACAGTTCCAAACCACGTCACAGATTTTTTTTTTACAACAGTGATTTTGAAAGGGAATTCATATAATCCTGGCAATTTAGACATTAAAGTTTGAAAGCTCTAATGGACCTAAATTAAATATATACATATTTTCCAACAATTTCAAAAATAATAATCCTAAACCAGAAACTCCTTTAGTCTCATTTCTTGAATTGGTTTGCTTCCTTCCCGAAGCCAAGTAGGTTGAAAGAATCAGAGCAGAGAAGGACAGAGAACTCCCCTCCTCCACCCCAACTTGCTCTAGGAGGCTTTGACCTTTCATTTGAGTTGGATTCAAAACAAAGGTTTTGCTGCATTTAAAAGTGCATAAAGGGGCTTCCCTGGTGGCGCAGTGGTGAAGAATCTGCCCGCCAAGGCAGGGACACGGGTTTTAGCCCTGGTCTGGGAAGATCCCACATGCCGCGGAGCAACTAAGCCCGTACGCCACAACTACTGAGCCTGCGCTCTAGAGCCCAGCCCATGAGCCAAAACTACTGAGCCCGCGAGCCACAACTACTGAAGCCTGTGCGCCTAGAGCCTGTACTCTGCAACAAGAGAAGCCACCACAATGAGAAGCCCGTGCACCGCAATGAAGAGTAGCCCCTGCTCGGCGCCACTACAGATAGCCCGGGCAGAGCAACAAAGACCCAACGCAGCCTAAATAAATAAATAAATAAATAAATATATATATTATATATAAAAAAAATAAGTGCATAAAGTTACCAACATCCTCTTGAAATCTACAAACCTGCCAGTGCTTTATCCTTCTAGAGATGGCACAAATTGTAAGAGTTTCAAGGGATCTAGGAAGTGGCTCTTTTGGAATTACTGTCTTAAAAATGGTCCAAGAATCTCCCAAATCCTGGTATTCTCAAGTTCTCTTAGAAATACATGCCTACATTGACAGTGATGTCTGCCCCACTGGGGATTATTTTACACCCATGTGAGACTGGACATTGCACTTTGTCAACAGACCTATCACTGGGTGTCAAGGGAGGGAAGGAGGTGCCAATGAAACAAGCTAAGGATGCAGTCTTCTCCCAGGTTCTCCTGGACCCTTACTTCTAGTGATGTGTCTCCAGAGAGTTCCTTGCATAATCTACATTTTCTGGGCTGGTAGATAAAGAAGGTCCAGTGTATGTTGAACTTGGGTAGAGGCTTCAGTAAGGCATTCAGACGGGTCCTAGCTGGGGAGTAAGGCAGACCTGGATGAAAGTCTCAGCACTACCTCTTATTTTCTCTGTGAGCTTGGAGACAGTGAAAATAGGGACAATAGTAATCTCATAGGTAACTCGTATTGTGGCATAATTCAGGTAAAATGCTTCACACTGTGCTTGCAAGGCGGAGGTGTTTGATCCACGTATGCTTCTATGATCTGTGGATTAGACAGAAGAGTTCTTGCATCCCTCAGAAAAGAATAGATTTCATTCAGACGCTTTCAAAACTGTTGAAGAGCTAGAGGAAGAAGGTCAGGGAATATTGTCACTTGTGCTTGGGTTTGCCACTAAAGTTTGGTGAACCAGGAACCTCAGGAGCTGCAGGAGACTGCTGCTGACAATCACAGCATTTGCCGGGGATCGTACGAAGTCGCTGCAAACCTTAGAGCTGCCAAATTCCACATGTCTGCCCACTGATGCCAGGGAAACAATGTTGGCCGGCTTTCTCCCACTTCTCAAATCTTGTGTGGCTGGCTCATCGTTGGAGTCTAGTCTAGAACAATCGTGATGGCAAAGGATCCTGGCAAATGAAGTTCCCAGTCTTCTAGCCCCTGCAGTATGAGGAGGGATATGTGCTGAGTGACCACTGTTTCCGGTACTGAGTGATGGGCTTGACCACTGGCATTTGAAAATAAATAACCACACAAATGGGACCAAGGTAAAGACTCAAAATGGCTGGGAATGTACTTCAGAGGCTAGGACATCCTCTGAAGAGGGCTGCTGGCAGTCAGAAATTGTTACTACAGCCAAAGATGTTGGAAATCTGGCTTTGAGACCAATTATGTGACCTGGAAAGTGTGGGAACTGGGATTGTCTGGCTGAAAGAGAACCTTTGTCGTTCGGTGCTCGAATTACCAGGCTGACTCCCCCAGTCTGGAAAGCACCCCCCACAGGGCCTCTTCCTCCTCTGAGTTCCTATTACCCGCCTGCAGGCCCTTTTCTAATGGTTTGCTGTGTAAAGTATCTTCTTCCTAAATAGAGTTTTTAGCTTCTTGAGGGCAGGGAGTGTGTCCTCAAATCCTTAGAACCCACAAAGAATGTTTCCTAAAAATAACATAAAAATATATGCTCATCAGAAAAAAACTGGAAAATAACAGAAAAGCACAAAGAAGAAAATACAAATCTCCCATAATTCCACCTCCCAGAGTTATGTACTGCTAATACTTTGGTGATTCAATTGTTTTCCAATACTCAAACATATAAAAATGTGTAATTATATTAACGTATTAAGAAGTTACTGAGCACCTGATGCCTGCCAGGCACTGCCTTTGCTCTTCACTGTTTGTAATGATCATAAATATACTGACCCACTGTTGATGGGGGGATCTTTCACTAGCTCTTCCTTGTGATCAGCTTAAACATGTCCCCTCCCACTTGGAGGCACCCCTCCTCACCTTCTGTGCCCTAAGTCCTATTGGGACAGCACCCCTTCCCCTGCCCCAAGGAGGTTCTGTGCAATTAGCCCATACATAAACTGGCTGGGCCAGAACTGTGTTCTCCGATGAGCTTTATAAATAATAAAAGTGATACATTCATCTCCATTTGCCTGGTCTCTGTGACAGTCTCTCTATGGTCCACGATTGGGATTGTGTATTGACACCTAGACACCATGCTAAGTGTTCACACACCTTATCTAATAATTACAATGACAGAGCATTTGGTATAATTATGGCCATTCTTTTAGGGTGAAAAAACTAAGGCACAGAGAGGTTAGGCACCTGCCCTAGGTCACACAGGTGATAAGTAGTGAAGCTGGGTTTGCCCTAGTTCTGTTTTTCTTTCTTTCTCCCTTCCTCCCTTCCTTCCTTCTTTCCTTTCTTTAGGAAAAACAAAACAAAACAGCTTTATTGAGATATAATTCATATACCATAGCACTCATTGAAAGTGTGCAATTCAGTGGTTTTTAGTATATTCACAGTTAAGTGCAACCACCACTACAGTCAATTTTAGAATACTTTCATCACCCCCAAAAGGAAACTTTGAACCCTTTAGCTGTCACCCCCTATTTTCCCTTCCTCCCTTCCCCCACCTTCAGCCTTAAGCAAGACTCATCAACTTTCTGTCTCTGTGGGTTTGCCTATTCTGGACATTGCATATAAATGGAATCATACAATAAGTGGTCCTTTGGTCTGGCTTCTGTCGCTCCACATGCTGTTTCCAAGGTCCATTCACGCTGTAGCATGATCAATACTTCATTCCTTTTTATGGATGAATAATATTCTATTGTGTAGATAATCTACATTTTCTTTATCCATTTGTCAGTTGATGAACATCTGGGCTGTTTCCACTTCTTGACTTGGGTCAACAGCTCTGTCTTTCTGGGAAAACACTTCCCCATCCTCCCTCCTAGTGGATCAGTGGCTTTAACTGAGGGCAACATGGATGGCAAAGAACTGAACTGCTCCTGCCTTCTCAGACAGGCCCCACGACAGTCACTTACCCAACCTGCAATTTAGGCTCAGCCCAGAGAGGGGCGTGGCTCAGGCCCCCCAGGGCCAGACCACCAGGGCAGCCTCAGCTCAATTAAAGTTGTTATTCCCTCAAAGAGGGGGAGTAACCTAGTGGGTTCAGAAGCAATAAAAACAGATGTCACAGCCCTCTTCTCCTCCAGGAAGTCTGTCTCTGAGGTCCAGCGTTATTGCCCTGCTGGACAAATCCCAAGTGGCATTGCTTTGTGACATGGGCCAGGAGACAGGAGCTCTGGTTTCCTTTGAATTCTGACTGCCTGAGCAGCAGAAGTTGCGGGGCGCATTGGGAAGAGGGAGAAAACCATTCCTCCAACCCCGAGGAGATATTAGTGCCTATCTGTCAGGGAGAAGCAATCCCAGAGCATGCGGCCTGGCGGGGTGGTCTTACCCAGCCCCTGGACCTTGAGGTGCCTTTGGCATTGGCAGACGGCATCCTAGAGGGGTGCTGGCCCTCGCACAGGATCTGTGTGTTCCTGGAGTCTGTGCTGAGCGGGAATTAGAGTGACCCATGTCGCCACTGTGACCCATGTCGCCAGCGGGGCTTGCTGTGCTCAGCAGCGGGGGTGGCCAGGCAGGCTGTTTCTGGAATCATCACCCCGCTCATTACAGGCTTCAAGTGGGCTCCCAAGGGTCAGGCTGGGTTTGTTTGCCCATCTTGGGAGTCAAGGAAAATGTGGCCCTTTTAGCTGCTTCAGCAAAAGAGAAGTTCTGAGATGGTGTCGATATGCTGCCAGCGACAGTAGCAAATATAGGAATGGCAAACCCAAGGTCAAGAAAGGAGGGGGAGGTGATTAAGAAAGTAGAATGGAGATGGGCATCCGGGCCTCCTGTCTGCTGCTGTGTGGGACGGCAGTTTATAAACACAGAGCAACCAGTTTAGCTGATGAATAATAACTGCACCGCTGGGCACCAGGTATGATGATCCTACAAAGTTGGTGGTTTTATCTTCTTTTTACACAGGGAGAGCTGAGACTCAGAGAGGTTAAGTAAACTGCCTGAGGTCACACAGCTGGCTGGTAGCAGAGGTGAGCTGTGAGCTCAGCTTGCTGACCCTACAACCCAGCATCTGACTACCTCACTCTTGTCAGGGCTCATTGGAAGCTGATTCCTCTTCCTGGTCAAGTTCTCATGCACTTGAAGGTCCAGAGGAGGTATAGGCCGGGAAGGGCCTGCACATTCCTCTGCTCCAAAAATTCTTTTTTCAAAAATTGTGGTAAAATATATATAACGTTTACCACTATAATCATTTTAAAATGTACATTTCAGTGGCACTAAGTACATTCACAGCATTGTGCAACCATCACCACCACACATCTTCATACTTCTTTTCATCTTGTAAAACTGAAACTGTCCCCATTAGACAATAACTTCCCATCCCCCTCAATCCAGCCCTGGCACCCACTGTTCTACTTTCTATCTCTATGAATCTGACTTCTCTGGGGCCCTCAGAAAAGCCACTGAGTTTTTGGTCATTTGTTACAGCAGCCATAGGAAATGAACACACTCCTAAATTTGCACCATACCTTTCAGGCCTTTCTGAACCTTTCCTGATCTCTACAAGGGGACTCCAGGGTGGGAGCCTTCACGTGGTGTGAGGCTCTGCCATTGCCAGCGTGACCGCACGTGGTCTCCCTTCTCCTTCACAACAGCCCTGGGGCTTGGCGGGTTGATGGCCATGTGATGGAGGCAAACACGACACACCGTGGGTCTGTGCATCCTCACGTCTTATTCAGCCAGTGCTGGTGATTTACATTTTCCAAATATACCACCATTTCGTCTACACTTTCTGACTTGTGTTAAAAAGTTGTATGTAGGGGCTTCCCTGGTGGCGCAGTGGTTGAGAGCCCGCCTGCCGATGCAGGGGACGCGGGTTCGTGCCCCGGTCCGGGAAGATCCCACATGCCGTGGAGCGGCTGGGCCCGTGAGCCATGGCCGCTGAGCCTGCGTGTCCGGAGCCTGTGCTCCGCAACGGGAGAGGCCGCAACAGTGAGAGGCCCGCGTACCGAAAAAAGAAAAGTTGTATGTAGGAGTCTCTTAAGACTTTTAAAATCTCCCGTCTGTGGATATGATTTACCTTTTTTGGTTCTCAATGCTTCTTATTTGTACTCTCCCTTCTCTTTTCATTGATTATACTTGCTAAGAGCGCTTGTCCGTTTTATCAGTCTTTTTGAAGAGCCTGCTTTTGGTTTTATTATTTTGTTTCCTGAGCATCCTATATGCCAAACATCCCCAAAGAGGCTTATTCCCCTAATGTAAAAATCCAGAGAAGTATTTTCTTCCCAGTCTTAAGATGTCTCATTACTGAAGCTGTAGAAATAAAAGAGTTTCAATGCCTCTTTTAATTGAGTTTAAGTTCTATTCCTGGTGAACTACGACTCAGTGGTGAAAAAAATTTTCTCCTTCTTCAGCCACTTTCTCTCACAAAACTTGGCTGAGTCTCCGGAATTGGATTTTGTAGATATTTGTCTTTTTTGCCTGTGTTTCAAGCATGAGACATAGAGATCAAATCCCCAGCTTTAGTGCTTAAGTTTGTCTGTCAGTTGTGTATCCTGTTCAGTGAAGTTGACAAGTCATTTCTGAAGAAGCTGAGAACATGGTGACAACACTCTAAGCACCAGGACTGGGCACTCAGGACCCTGAACTGTCATGAACGCAGTCTCGCTCTCCTTTCTGAGATGGAAATTGAGAACCCAGGGCTCATAGATACAACTGTTCTCTAAGATGCTTTGTTAATTTTCCCAACTGAAAAAGGGCCCCGTTGGGTAATTCCATTGGCGTCTCTCCCGGCGGCATGGCCAGAGAGGTGTGGTCATGATGTTGTGAGCGTCAGCAGGAGCTGAGGCGGTGGCTGCCAAGGAGAGGTGGGCTCTGAGTCCAGAAGGTGGGGGAGCATTGGCATAGCGTCCAAAGTGGCTGCACTGTCCCAGCCTTGTCATCTTTCCCCATCTATGTACCCGAGGCAAAGTGGAGGGTTTGAGACAAATGCCCAAGTAATTCAAGAATGATTCCCAGAGAGCAGCCTCTCTCTGCGTCTCCCAAGGAGAAGAGCTTTATGCCCCAGTGATGTGACTGTTTCAGGTGCAGGTAGAATTTGGGCTTGAAATGCCTGACCACCTGCTCATGAAGACCCCACTGACTGAAAAGGCAAACTGAGGCAGGCATTCAGAGGCTTCCTCTTGACTGTGGTTGCCCAGAACTGGGATCTGGGAGGGACAGTTCAGCAGGTCTGGCAGTGAGGGCCCTGCATGTGTGATAGCCCCTGGCATTGTTGGCAGGCCCTTCCTCTAATCCCAGCGGGCACTGGCCTTCAGATGTCCCTGTGGTTGGCGTCTGTGCTGGGTCCCCACTGGGTGCGACCGTCTGAGACGCCAGTGAGGGAGAGCAGACCTCGCTAGTGGGGTCTGGAAGACGCCCTCGTCCTCCCACACCTCTCTCCTGGAAGCTGGCTTGGTGAGAGCAGCTCTCTGCCCCTGGAGCCGCGGGAAGCAGGGCTGCATTGAGGATGGTTTGGATCTACAGATAACCGGGGCTTCGGCTCTTTCCTCTTGCCGTCTTCTCAGCCCCTCTGGTGCAGCCAAGGCCTTGGAGACGTCTTATCTCTGCCCTTGCCTGCCACCAGGCTCCCTGGTGAAAATCAAGAGGCCAAAGGTCTCGGATCTTTGAGGCTTAGTTCCTGCCTTCAGAAAATGAGGGCTGTTCTGGGAGAGGCAAAGAGAGTGGCCCTGGGGACATGTGGTTTTGGCAAGGCCTGAGTTCCCGTTTGCCCCAAGTGTTTCCTTTGAAAGACAAAGTAAGCAAGAATAGTGTCTCCTATAATTAAATGTAAGCTGTCATCTCCCTGCTATGGCCCGAGAGGGGCACAGTATCTCTCTCCATCGCACAACAGCCAAACCACACCTTGACCAGATTCAGTCTTTTCTATGGGCCAAAAGTTTGAGCCTCTTAATGATAGAATGGACTCCAGCCTGGGAAGTTTTTACTTTAACACCCTAGAAAATGATATTTATGGGCTCCTTTCTCCAGAACAGCTAGCTGAAACATGTGGTGAAGGAGAGTATGGTAGGCTCTCCAGAGATGCCCAAATCCCCTGAACCTATTTATGTGATCTTATTTGGCAAAAGGGACTTTGCATATGTGATTAAGGATCTTGAGATGTGGAGATGATCCTGTATTATCTTAGTGGACCCTGAATGTAATCACAAATGTCTTAAAAATTTCTACTCTTTTTACTCTCTTTCTTAATATCTTTACTGGAGTATAATTGCTTGACAATGTTGTGTTAGTTTCTGTTGTACAACAAAGTGAATCAGCTATATGGATACATATATCCCCATATCTCCTACCTCTTGAGCCTCCCTCCCACCCTCCCTATCCCACCCCTCTAGGTCATCACAAAGCTTCGAGCTGATCTCCCTGTGCTATGCAGCAGCTTCCCCAAAATTTCTTTTTTATTTTTATACAATTTAGAAAGTTACTTTCCATTTCCAGTTATTATAAAATATTGGCTCTATTCCCCATGTTGTACAATACATCCTTGAGCCTATCTTACACCCAGTAGTTTGTATCTCCCACTCCCCCACACTTATATTGCCCCCCCCATTGGTAACCACTGGGGTTATCTCTTACCTGTGAGTCTGCTTCTTTTGTGTTATATTCACTAGTTTGTTGTACTTTTTAGATTCCACATGTAAGTGATATCATACAGTATCACAGAGTACAGTGCAGAAAAATAAATATCTTTCTCTGTCTGACTTATTTCTCTTAGCATAATGTCCTTCAAGTCCATCCATGTTGCTGCAAATGGCAAAATTTCATTCTTTTTTATGGCTGAATCATATTCCATTTTGTGTGTGTGTATAAAAAACATCTTTACTCACTCGGTTGATGGACACTTAGGTTGATGCCAGAGTAGCAATACTTTGACAAAATAGACTTTAAAATAAAGACTGTTACAAGAGACAGAGAAGGACATTACATAATGATCAAGGGATCAGTCCAAGAAGGAGATATAACAATTGTAAATATACATGCACCCAACATAGGAGCACCTCAATATATGTGGCAAATATTAACAGACATAAAAGGAGAAATCAACAGTAATACAGTAATAGTAGGGGACTTTAACACCCCACTTACATCAATGGACAGATCATCCAGACAGAATATCAATAAGGAAACACAGACCTTAAATGACACATTAGATCAAAGGAACCTAATTGATATATATAGAGCATTCCATCCAAAAGCAGCAGAATACAGGGTGCCTTTTCAAGTGCATATGGAACATTCTCTGTCATAGATCACCTGCTATGCCACAAGACAAGCTTTGGTAAATTTAAGAAAATTAAAATCATATTAGGCATCTTTTCTGACTCTGGACTGTGCACCTGGGTGCCTAAGCCCCTCACCCTAGATGGCCCAGTTAGCTCTCCCTCCAAGTCCATTTCAGCACCCCAGACCTGCAAGCAAGTGCTGTGATTGCCCCCTGCCTGAACCTGCTTCTGCAAAGACCCTTCGGTGCCTTTTCTCTTTAAACATCCCTGGGGCCTGCACTGCTGAGAATTTGCAGCTCGTTGGTGTGGTCCAGGCAAGAGGGATGGAGGTAAGCTAGGCCTGGGACAGGCCATCAGTTGGTGAAGGGGAAGGAGAGAGGATTGTTGAGGAAGTACTGCAGGTAACAATGCCTGCAAGGCTGAGAACAGAAGGGGAGCAGAAGAACTGGTGTGAAGGGTGCGTGATGGGGTGGAGTAGGCCCTTTGGCATGTGAGGTGTGGGGCGTCCAGGAGGAAGTGGGGTGCTGGATGAGATGCTTACAAGGGTGCCCAGGCCTCATGATACAGCTGAATGTGGGGACCATGGCTCTCATGGGAGTAATACTTAGCACAGTGTCTATGGGGGAAATTTGGTCATATTTTTTGGAATTACAGATGCACATGCCCTGTTCCTAGCAATTGCACTTTCAGGACTTTTATCCTAGGACTAGATTTGTACATGTGCAAAATGACACATGCACAGAGTTACCAAAGCAGCAGCAGCAGTAACCTTAAAAGATTGAAACAAGCTAAATGTCAATTAAAAGGACTGGTTGAATTATGATACATCTGCATAATGGATGGGAAAAAGAAAGAGGACATCCTTCCTGTACTGATGTGGAATGACTCAATGGTAGAGATGGAGATGAGATGGAGATGGTGATGAGATGGAGAGGGAGAAGAGATGGAGATGGAGATGGGGATGAAATGGAGATGATGATGATGGAGATGGAGATGGTGATGATGATGGAGACGGAGATGAGATGGAGATGGAGTTGATGATGGAGATGGAGCTAGAGTTGGAGATGGAGATGATGATGGAGATGGTGATGATGATGGAGATGGAGCTAGAGATGGAGATGGAGATGATGATAGAGATGGTGATGATGATGGAGATGGAGATGAGATGGAGAAGGTGATGAGATAGAGATGTGATGGAGATGTTGATGGAGATGAGATGAGATGGAGATGGAAATGAGATGGAGATGAGATGGAGTTGAGATGGAGATGGAGATGAGATGGAGATGGAGATTATTATGGAGATGGAGATGAGATGGAGATGGAGATGATGATTATGATGGAGATGGAGATGAGATAGAGATGGAGATGGAGATGTGATGGAATTGAGATAGAGTTGTTGATGATGATGGAGATGGAGATGAGATAGAGATGGAGATGGAGATGTGATGGAATTGAGATAGAGTTGTTGGTGATGATGGAGATGGAGATGAGATGGAGCTGGAGATGGAGATGTGATGGAATTGAGATAGAGTTGTTGATGATGATGGAGATGGAGATGAGATAGAGATGGAGATGGAGATGTGATGGAATTGAGATAGAGTTGTTGGTGATGATGGAGATGGAGATGAGATGGAGATGGAGATGGAGATGTGATGGAATTGAGATAGAGTTGTTGGTGATGATGGAGATGGAGATGAGATGGAGCTGGAGATGGAGATGTGATGGAATTGAGATAGAGTTGTTGGTGATGATGGAGATGGAGATGAGATGGAGCTGGAGATGGAGATGTGATGGAATTGAGATAGAGTTGTTGGTGATGATGGAGATGGAGATGAGATGGAGCTGGAGATGGAGATGTGATGGAATTGAGATAGAGTTGTTGGTGATGATGGAGATGGAGATGAGATGGAGCTGGAGATGGAGATGTGATGGAATTGAGATAGAGTTGTTGGTGATGATGGAGATGGAGATGAGATGGAGCTGGAGATGGAGATGTGATGGAATTGAGATAGAGTTGTTGGTGATGATGGAGATGGAGATGAGATGGAGATGGAGATGGAGATGTGATGGAATTGAGATAGAGTTGTTGGTGATGATGGAGATGGAGATGAGATGGAGCTGGAGATGGAGATGTGATGGAATTGAGATAGAGTTGTTGGTGATGATGGAGATGGAGATGAGATAGAGATGGAGATGGAGATGTGATGGAATTGAGATAGAGTTGTTGGTGATGATGGAGATGGAGATGAGATGGAGCTGGAGATGGAGATGTGATGGAATTGAGATAGAGTTGTTGGTGATGATGGAGATGGAGATGAGATAGAGATGGAGATGGAGATGTGATGGAATTGAGATAGAGTTGTTGGTGATGATGGAGATGGAGATGAGATGGAGCTGGAGATGGAGATGTGATGGAATTGAGATAGAGTTGTTGGTGATGATGGAGATGGAGATGAGATAGAGATGGAGATGATGATGATGATGGAGATGGAGATGAGATGGAGCTGGTGATGATTATGGTAGCAGCAACAGTAACAAACACCAAATACCTACTATGTGCTGGGGGTGGTGTTACATACTTTACTTGTGGCAACTTATTTACCTAAGATATGTTGTCAAGTGAACAAATCAAGATGTAGAATTAGTGAATAATCTGCTGCAATTTGGTGGAAAAGAACTTGCCAGAAAAATGTCTCCAGAAGAGGGGCAAATGGGGTGATTGAGGAATGATGGGGAGGGAATTTTCACTGGTTACTTGATTGTTTCCTTTGCATTTTGTGTCTCATAAAACCTTTACCTATTAAAAAAATCTAATTAAAGTGAAAAAAATCAAGTAAAGACCCTTGAATGAACTATTGCTTTGGAGGGGAACCATAAAAAAGCAATTCTCCTCAACAAGTTGTGATCCCTAGCAGCCACTTTCCCTTTCAAGTCAAACTGTTTTCCCTTAAGTGGGATTAGGTTTAAAAAATAGAAAAAGAAAGAAAGAAAGAAAAACAGAACTCCCCTTCTTCATCTCTCTCTTATGGCGCAGGCTCCATCAGCACTCTATTTGCCTAAGGACTTTCTAATGGGCTGCAACATGACACCCAGCAGCTAAAGACTTTGCCTTAGAATTTTGGGTGCTGCTACTTTAGAACTTTCACAGAGGGAATTCTTACTGGTACATTATTCATTAACTGTTGCAGAAGGTGCCTCATTGTAGCTAAGACTTGGGGCTGTGGAGTCAGACCTAGGCTTGAATGCTTGTTCTAATAGACTCACTAGCCGTGTGACTTGACGCAAGTGAATCAACATTTCTGATCCTCATGGTCTCCTGCTGCGTTTACACCAGTCTTGTCCAGGACGACCCTCCTTCCCCAGCCATCAGCTCACTCAGCCACCCTATTTGAATCTCTCTCCATTCTTCACAGTTATGCTTCTGTACACGTTCTAAATATTTGCCTCGTGGAACCCAAATTCTCTTGTCCTTCCTCCCTGCTCGCTCCTGGGATGATTACACAAGGGAGCTAATTAGCACCACGTTTTTAATAGCGGCCCCCTCTTTGGAACATGTGCAGCTTTATTTGATTTTCTTGTTGCCACTGAAGCATGGAATCCTTTCAGGGCTGGCTGTGTTCATTTCACTGATGGACACCAGGAATAAATCCTTAGCTTGCTTTACATCCATAACCCCACTGTTTCCATCTGGGGGAAGAGAATTCCAAGGGGTCCTGCCATTATCGCTTTGTGTAGAAAGGAAAAAAAAATCCTTCAGACTTGAAAGAGCAAATTGAGATAACAGTGGGTGACTTTTTTGTGTGTTTAGAATATTGTGGTCGCCTACATATTATTTCTGTGGGCCCAGGAGCCTAATGCATGCTTGTGGAACTGAATTTAAATTTCTTCCAGAGACTCCGTATCTCCTACACTGAAGGGGAAAGTATAGCCCTTCCTCTCCCCTACCCCCATCCCCACTGTAGAAGTCAGGTGTATTAGTAATCTATTGCCGTGTAACAAATTATCCCCAAACTTAGCCACTTAATACAACAGTGAACATTTACTATCTCACATGGTTTCTGAGGGTCAGGGCTTCAGGAGCAGCTTAGCTGGGTGGGGGTCTGGTTCATGGTCTCCCATGAGGCTGTAATCAAGTTGGTGGTGGGGCTGCTCTTTCACCTGAAGACTTGACTGGGACTGGGGGATCCACTTCTGAGATGGCTCCATACTGAGCTTTAGGTAAGAGGCCTCAGCTCCTCGCCACATGGGCCCCTCCATGGTGCTGGGCATTTTAGATACTATGTTGCAGCAAATCTGGATTCTGAATTGTATTTTAGAGAGTTGTTTTGTTTTTGCTTTTTTTTTTTTTAAAGTAACTTTCTTGGACTTGAACTGTGAAATCCATCTCCCCCGCAGTGCACCAATGGCTCTGCTCAGACTCACTTGATTCTTGTTTTCATTTTTCAGCCTGACCTCCTAGTGTCCCCTAGTGTCTGCACAGCTCAGGGTTCAGCCAGTGAATTTGGCCAAGGTTGCAAGGCTGTGCACAGAACATTGTGCCCAAAGGCTTCCATTGTATGTGGGTGGATCTCTGTGGTTGGGGAGCGTGGTCACAGCTCAGTCAATCCTCAAGCCTCCTTTGCTCTTGCTGTCTAGTGGGCTTCTTGGTTTCATTTCCCAGACAGGCAGGGATGAGGGGAGATCTTATCCTGACCTTCTGTGCTGCTCTCTTTTCCCGGATCCCCATTCAACTTTTGGCTGCCTCGATGCTTTTCCCCATGAGATCACAGCCTCCAGCCATGGGAGCTGGGGGTTCCCTTGCATGTTTCCAGCTCACTGCTGTTAGCTGACCCCAGCCCTAGGTTGAGTGTGCCCCCGCCGGCAGCTCAGCTGCTGGTTTCCAAAGCCAGCCCCATGCTGGTAAAGCCACATTTCTTGCTGACCAAGGGGGATGGGCATGTGGGAGGGGTGGGTGGCAGCAGCTTCAGGTGAGAAGGCTACAGATTCCCAGTGATTGTACCCCAAGCCGAAGCTGTTTTTCAAGAATAGGCTCCTCCTAGTTTGTTGTCTGCCTTTGCTCAATTTCCAGAGCCCTGACATTGTTGCTTTTAATAATGTTGTCCAGTTTTACACTTGCTTTTTCCAGATAGAATTTGCCAGCCTCTTCACTCTGCCATAGGTCCTTGGTCCACTCATGTAGCAACACTGGGCTATGTGCCTTCTAAGGCCGCAGACCTTTCCCACTCTCATGGCTTTGGGGTTCATTCCTTAGCAAGAGGTAGGAATTAGGACACAGCTCCCAGTGGGCAACTTAGTCTCCACGTGTTGGCTCTTCGTGGTGTGTCTGAGACTCTGTCCTGAACAGCATGTGACAGGGCAGGGGCTGAGCCCCCCTTGGGGGGAAAGGCGAGTTGAAGGCCCAGGAAGGGATCGGGGGCTCCCTGGTGGTCAGCTTCAGGGGTGCACGTGAGTGTTCTGGGGCTGCTGAAACAAGTGACTACAAACTGGGGGCTTAAACAGAAATGGCTTGGGGGTCAGATTCTGACCGTTCTGTCTCCATACTGGGAAGGGTGCCGTGATTGCCGCTGAGAATACTGGTAGCTTCCTACTCTTGCCTCTTTTTGCTTGCCCTGGTTTTGGACTTGTGGGACTCCTGACTTCCTTGGAACATCTTCTGGTCATTTTCAAAACTATTGCTGTAGCTCCGCTGGCTGGATGTTTGCAGGTGTAAACCAGCGCTAGAGGCTCACTGCGCTTTGGTGGCTCTCCCGTTGGGCCTGGGTACCTCTGCCGCAGTGTCGTCGTGCATGTCCTAGGTGCTCAATAACATTTTCTTGAATGGTTGAAAGTTTGGAAGGTCAGAAAATATATGCTCTAAGGACAAGTGTGGCCCCAGCTATGACCATTCGAGGGTCACCAGAACAAGAGTCCAAGCAGATGGATGCAAATTCATAGTCCATGCAAAGTCCCGATACAAAGATCAGTTGTCAGAGTATGAGATCAGGGTGAACGGGCTTGATTGTGGAAAAACCTGCCAACTCCAAATGAATGAAGAGCAAAATGCTGGAACATCACAAAAGCCCTCGATCATACCGGTGACGGTGGAGGTCAGCCTGTCTAGAGCAGAATTCCCTGAAGTACATGGATGATTGGTCCCCAGGATGCCTATTAACATACAACTTCTGGGGCCAAATCAGCAGAGAAAACGTGGCATCCCCTGGTTCAAATTCACAATGCTCATCGCAAAGTCACTGAGAAGGCCTGTGGAATACACAGAAGACATGTTGAAATTGGTTTAACCCAGTGTTTGCCAAACTTTTTTGACCGTGGAGCCTTTTAGTGGCGTGACGACTGCGACTATCCTGTAGGATGGGCTTCCATAGAACTCACTTTGGAGAGCACTCATTCGTAGGGAAGACACTTTGAGGAGAGGTTTGGAGATCAGGTTGAAATGGTGGTTTGGGGCCAGGGTGTCCAGAGCCCGAATGGCAGAGGGCTGGGGTCCCTGAATGCAGGGCAGGGGAGGGCTGTACGTTAAGAAGGTGAGCCACGCTATCCGTGTGTCAGCTTACAAGTGGGGCCTACTTGGGTATGAATCTGGCTACGTGAGAGTCAAGGGCACTCTGAAGGGGTCCATGCCTCGTCCAGGCCTCATCGCCAGCCAGTGACACCACGCAGCACTTGTCACTCTTGGCTACAGCCAGGTCCCATGTGTTTGCAATTGCCCGGGTCACAGCCAGGGAGCTGCTGGCAAAACGATCGTGTAATCAGGGGGTGCCAGAAGGTGGGGCAGGGTGAGGCCCAAAGGAAGGGGGTGTCCACGGGCCAGGCCAGAGAGGGGCTGACTGCTCACACCCTCTGCCCTCGCTGCAGGGTCCCTGTAAACACCCTTGGCCTGGCCCTTTGCCATCAGGATGAGTACATGTGCGGACACCTCCGCCCAGCCTTGCACGCTGGGCCCGCGGCAGGGTATGGAACGCCCGTGTTTTGGGAAGCGGCAGGGGCCTGTGACTTCCCTGGGATCTCGGCAAGGGGCATGTCAGAGCCTGCGTGATGGAGCGCGGCCTGTGGGCCCCAATCCCTGCTCATCCAGAGCCCAAGTAAACACAGCTCGGATGATCACAGAGCATACCAGCTGGAAGGAAGCCTAGAGATTCTTCTGGTGCAAAGTTCCTCACTTGGACAGTGGGGAAACTGAGGCTTGGAGTGGGGAAGGGATTGGCTGCAGCTGAGGTAGGCCTGGGACCCTGGGTCTGGACCTTGATTCCAGGGCGCCTTTGCCCGCACTGGGCCATCTCAGAAGCCTGCTGCCTGCAAATGGCATGCTGGGTGAGGCCGTCCTTCCCCTTTGGGGTGGTTTACGTTGGTGGGGGGAGGAAGGATAATAGGTTTGTTACTTACAATCCCCTCAACTTATAAAACAAAAGGAGAACAGTGACAGTGATTCTTTCTTTCTTGAGTTTTTAAAACACAAAACTTTTTTTCCTAGATACCTTATTACTTTGTGTGTGAATTACCTTCATTATCATTGCCCATCCAATTAATTTTTTTTTTTTTGCGGTACGTGAGCCTCTCACTGCTGCGGCCTCTCCCGTTGCGGAGCACAGGCTCCGGATGCGCAGGCTCAGTGGCCATGGCTCACGGGCCCAGCCGCTCCACGGCATGTGGGATCCTCCCAGACCAGGGCACGAACCCGTGTCCCCTGCATTGGCAGGCGGACTCTCAACCACTGCGCCACCAGGGAAGCCCAACTATTTTTAAGGTTAGCTTTTACAAATGTTTTATGGAAAATTTCAGATGTATACAAAAGTAGAACAAAGCCCCACGTGCCCGTCACCCATCGTTAACAGTTATGAACTCACCAATCTTATTTTCTCTGCTTCCACCCACTCTCCCCAAGCCAGGATTATTTTGAAGCAAATTCCTGATACTGTATCTTTTCATCTGTAACTATTTCAGTATGTATCTCTGAAAAATAGGATCTCACTCATTTTTTTTTAATTAAAAATTTTATATTGAGAGAACTGTAGATTTACTCACATTGCAGGAAACAACACAAAGAAATGATCCTTACTAGGCAAGTCATTTCTCTTAAACGCAGTCATAATATTATCACACCAAAATATTTAACAATCATTACTTAATATCATCCAATATCCAAACAATTTTTACATTTCCCAAGTGGCTTATATTTTTTTCTTTTTAAAGTTTGATTGATTTGCTTTAATTAAGTAGTTATTCAAGTCAATCAATCATGTGTATCCAAGTAGAGTCTCCAAAAACCAGTGAATTAAAAAATTTTAGCTGCTTTGAGATATAATTCACATACCATATGATTCACCCATTTAAAGTGTACAACTTAATGATTTTTGGTAGCTTTTAATTTAAAATGTAATGTGCGTCCATTGTGGAAAATGTAAACAGTACTTTTGTGCAGAATTTAATATGAAAGCTCTCTGTTTGCAGTCATTTCTACCCAGTGAATGCTTTTACTATATGTTTAATAATAAAAAAATAATATTTATGTAGAAGACAGATGAACACAGGGAAAAAATTACTCTAAATTCTGTATCTAGACATAACCACCAAAGCTATTTCAAAATCCACCCCTCCCGCACATTTGAGGGTGTTCTTTTGTTTTCCAACATGAGATTTAGACTATCTTACACTTCATGTACTAGCTTGAAGGTACTGAAGGCTTATCCCGAGTGCCTTCTTTTTGCTCACTCTCTGGGTGAGATCCAAGTGGCAGCCAGGAGTGACTGTCATGATTGTCACCGGGGTTCCTAGTGCATAACCAAGCTGTCCGTGGAGAGAATTCAGGGGATCGGCAAACCTGGAGGAAAAAATATTACATCTTTATTTTGTCTAACCAAAATGTAACATTTCCTTTCGTTATGGTCAAAGGCAATAAGCCAGTAGCACTAGCAGAATCTGTGACTTTGTCACCAATGAAATCATAGATATTTCCTGTCATAGTACAGTCACAGCCACTATTTTGAAATATAATTTGAGTTCAGTGCTACTTTGAGTTAAAGAAGCTGTTAGAGTCTCTGTGAGATCTGTGTTTCTAAAAAAAGCACATATATTGACTATACATTTACAATTAAAAATTGTTTGATAACAGTATTTCAATATAATTGTTTCTTTGGTAATCCTGCAAATTTTATATGTTCATAAACATTCCAAGAAGGGGTTCTTTAGTTTCATAAGACTTTCAAGGGGGTCCGAGTTCCTCCAAAGGTTAAGAACCTCTGGATTGGAGAGAAATGTTTTTTCCCAAGTCACTGATGATTTACATTTAATTTTTAACTTTTTAAAAATTCAGGGCCCCTTTACAGAGCTCCATTGCTTCTGGCTTCCCAGCCGAGCCCTTTCTCGTTTTTCAGGGCTAAGTGCAAACCTGGCGCCAGGGTCTGGGGGAGAGAGGCAGCAGGAAGCAAAGGTTTGAGAATGCCTGTGCCGCTGAGGGAGATGGGCAGGGCTGTTTTCCGTGGCCGCCTGCCCTTTTCTTAGATGAACACACAGCTGGGCCTGCCCTCCCAGAGGGATCATTTCAGGAGACATCCATCTGCATGTCCACATGTCCTGTTGCCCTGGAGCAGGGGCTAGATGGAGCGTACAAGCAGCCACTCACAGACGGACAGGACAAGGGAAACCCAGGCTCCCCCACGTTCAGGGCGAGATTCGACCACTTCTGTGCAGCTGGTCGGGGTGAGCAGGAAGCCTTGGGGGCTCCTCAAGTTTACAGGGCGGCGGGGGTCAGAGAGGCATGGAGGAAGAGACACAGCACTATTGCACACACCCGCCGTGTGCTGGGAGGGACAGGGCGCCTTCGTGGGTGATCTCTATGACACCCTCACATAGGGCACGTGCTCATTGGTGCCGGTGGAAATTCTAGCCCAGGCCTCCTGCCGCCGGCCCAAGCGCACGGCTTTTTTATTGTAGCATAACTGTAGATGTGCAGCACATCAGCAGGCCAGCTCACCAGCGCCCAGCCCAGGGGTCAAGGGAGCTATGGAAAGCCGTGAAGGCTCATTTCAGAAGACGACAGCCATTGGCCCTCTAAGCAGGAATCAGACCCATGCTATTGACCACAGCCAGGCCCACGTGGTGAGGGTTTCCCACGTGCCAGGGCTGTGCTAAGTGTTCACACCTATTATCTCATTCTATCACCAAAGCCGTCTGTGGAGGCAGCCACTGTGGGCACCAGGTGGACTCCGGGGACTACCTCCCGTGCACAGGCCCGCTCTGCCACCTATTTGCTCTGGAGCCGGGCAACAACTTAGTCTCTCTGTGCCTCAGTTTCCTCATCCATAAAATGGGGGCACTGATATTCCCGCTGTGCAGGGCTGCTGCAAGAATCAAATGAGATTCTTAGAGAAAGCATTGCCACACTGTATGAGTGTCCTATGGCTGCTGTAACAACGTACCATCAACTTCGTGTCTGAGAACAACACATGTCAATTCTCTTACTGTTCTGGAAGTCTGAAGTCTGATGTGGGTTTCACTGGGCTAAAGTCAAGGTGTCGCAAGGCTGATTCCCTCTGGGGGCTCCAGAGGAGAATCTGTTTCCTGGCCTTTTCCAGCATCTAGAGTTGCCTGCATCCCTTGGTTCGTGGCCCCCTCCTTCAGCCTCAAAGTCAACAATGTCGCATCTGTCTGATCCTGCATCTGTCATCACAACGCTTTCTCTGACTCTTTCGTCTGCCTTACCTCCCACATTTAAGGACCCTGTGGTTACACTGGGCCCGCCTGTGGAATCCAGGATGATCTCACCATTTGAAGGTCTGCTGATTTAGTACACTTACTTCCGTCTGCAACTTTAATTCCCCTTTGCCTTGTGAGGTAATAGATTCACAGGTTCCAGGGATTAGTAGTGGATGTCTCTGGGGGGCCATCAAACCCCCAAACCTGTGATGTCCTTGGGGTCCAGCTGCTACATGTGACAGCAGTTATGCCTGAAATATTTCCCATGTTAGTGGTGACCAGCGGATGTTCCCCTTGAAGGCAGAGAACTTCAGGAAGTCACAATCATTCATTCATTTGCCAAATATTGAGCCTCAGGGCACGGTGCCAGGCTCTAGGACCGCATCAGTGAGCAAAACAGACATGGTACCTGCCTCATGGAGTACAGTTAGTGTGGAGACAGGTGATTGGAGAGGAAGCAAATAAAAACTTCACAACCAATTCTGATGACTGCTCTAGAGGATACAGACAGGGAGCCATGCTAGAAATTAAGGGAAGGGGACTAACTGGTCTGGGAAGGCCTCTATATGCAGGTGACATCTGAGCTGTCCCCTGAAGAATGACGAGAATCCAGACATGAAGGGGAGAAAGATGGATGAACATTTGCAGGCTGAGGGCAAAGCTTCTAAAAGGGCCCACAGGTGGGAAGGGACTTGGTGTGAGGAGAGGCCAGCACAGCTGGAGCACAGTGAGTGAGGGGCACAGGTCATGGAGCGCTTGGCCTTGTAGGCCATGGGGGCGAGTTTGCATCTCATTCTAAGTTTTAAGAAGGGCTGTGTCATAATCCAAGACAGAGAGCTGTGGAGAGGGATGCTGTGCTCTGTGTGTTCATGAATCTGTGGAATGAAAGGGTGGACCCCTGAGCCTCTGGGATTCTTAGCTCACACCAGCACTTAAGCTCTGTGTAGAATTAGAAGGCTGCAGCTAGGTACAGTTTTCTCCCTGGTGTTATTATAGGTAAACCATCCTAGTTACCCATACTCTAGTTCTGTAATTCACAGTGCCTGAGGTTGCCACTGCCCTGCCCTCATGCCCTTGGTGCCCACCTTCCCAGTGCATGCTGATGACCTTCTGCAGGTACCCCAAACTTCCCCTGATAGCTCCTCTCAGCCCACACCTGGGCAGACCAGAGATGCTGGGGGTCCTCAGTCAGTGATGGACGGAGGTGGAGGATGGATACCCCAGACTCCTCACCTGTCAGAGGGGGCTGTGCCGAGGCATGTCCTGCACCATCTCCTCAAGGTCTCCGGCAGGACTGAGCTGGTAAAAAACAAGATTGTTGAGAATTTCAAGATGGCGATCTCAGAACGTTGAACCAAGCCCAGGGCCCTTCTGAGCACAGGGCCCTGGGCCACTGCCCAGGATGCACTGAGCGCCCCTTCATCTTTTCTTATAATCATTCTGCTTTTTTGTTCATTATTATTCTTTTATTCTGTATTCCTAGCTGAAGCTTGCGTGTGCTTTTGTTACGGAGACTGAGAAAGCTTTGAGGTGGCAGGTATGAATAGGTTCATAGGTTGTTTCCTGGGCAGCAGTTTTCCATTTCAGTGGAGCTGCTTGGAAGATAACAGCAAAGGGACTCTGATGGTGGAAACTTAGGAAGGTCCAATTCCAGAGACTTCATGTCGGTGGAACCACATGGGTAGCTCTGTTTGGCCTGAGGGTCTGCTGGGCCTGGTATTGGGTCTCTCCAGCCTCTAGACAGTCCTGTCTTGGTTTCTGTTTTTTTGTGACATACACATACCTTTCTAATGGAGAGAGATGGGTCACAGGGAAGGCAGCATTTGGTCCGAAAGCCTTCAAACACAACTGTGCTTCGAGATGCCAACTGTGTAATTCAGAGAAGACAACCTGCACTCTGGGACAGTGCTCCTACAGAGCCTGGAGATCTGCCTGGAGGCTGTTGCATGAGGCCATGGGACCATGCTCGGTGGTCCAAAGGACAGAAAGCTATGACCATAAATAACATAAGAGGGCGGGCTTCCCTGGTGGTGCAGTGGTGAAGAATCCGCCTGCCAACGCAGGGGACATGGGTTCGATCCTTGGTCTGGGAAGATCCCACATGCTGTGGAGCAACTAAGCCCGTGCACCACAACTACTGAGCCTGTACTCTACAGCCCGCGAGCCACAACTACTGAAGCCCACGCATCTAGAGCCCATTCTCCGCAACGAGAGAAGCCACTGCAACGAGAAGCCGGTGCACAACAATGAAGAGTAGCCCCCGTTCACCACAACTAGAGAAAGACCACGTGCAGCAATGAAGACCCGACACAGCCAAAAATAAATAAAATAAATTTTAAAAAAAAGTACAAAAAAAATAACATAAGAGGGGATTAAGGAGGAAAATCACCTGAGCCAAGCAGTTATAGCAAATGGGTTTTGTTTCATGCACAAACTCTGATCGATTGGTAGAGACTTTCTAGGGGGCCCATGGTTGACTAGTGATGTCTGACCAGGACAGAGTGAGAAGAATGGGTGACAAGTGATTGCCATCCTTAAAAGGCGTTTACTCACTTGTATGAGTGCCTCTCCTGCAGTGAACTTTTGGCAACATTTTCTGAGGCTGGAAAAGGCAGGCTGGGGCGTTTTACAAGGAGAGTTCCGAATGTGGAAAACAGGAGACAGGGAACAGTTTTCTATCCAACCTCGTGCTTTGGCTACCTCTTGCCTCTCCCTTTCTGCCTCTGCTCTTCCTGGGCCTGACACATCTTCCCCTTTTGACACTTCCATTTCTTGTATCCCATCTCCTCCGTCAGTTTCGGTTCTGCTTCATCCCTGACACCTCCACCGGTCCCCTTTGCTCAGTGACTGGCCCAGGCCCTTCACACAAGGGAAAGCCTTCTGCATGGCCCTGGTGCTCACCCTCATGGACCTGTTGTGCCGGTGACATCATTTATCCAGCGCAGTGGTACACATGCGACGGTGATGACCAGCACTCGGTGATAATAAGCGGGCAGATCCCTTCTCAGACTCCTCACTGTGCTGCTGGCCAAGGAAGAGCCAGGGCAGCTGTAAAACGGGGCCAGCGTTGTGTGGTTAGGGTTGAACGAGGAGGAAGGCACTAGTCACAGTGCCAGACGTATAGTGAGTGCCTTATACGTATTCTCTGCCGTCAGGATAATTACATAGCTTAGCACAAGGTTTGACACGTAGTAAATGCTCAATAAACTGTAATAGTAACAATTATACTAACAAACAGTGATAGGTGGAGTATTTGCAGTTTGACCTGCCCTGGGAAGTCGAGGTGGGCAGGCCCCTGGGCCCCACTTCATTTTGAAGTTAATTTCCTGATGAGGGAGAAGAGAGCCTTTCTGGCAACAGAAAAGACCCCAGTCTGCCGGTCTTGCAAAGAGCCACCTCAGTGCTGGTAGCTAATCAGTCTGATGGGGAGACCTCGGCCTGGGGAATGTTTTCTTTCCATCCATCTCTCGGAGACATTTTCTTGCCAATCAGGGCGTTGGAAAGGCGGGGGGAACAATGGAACGCGTTGTCCTGCACCCGACAGAGTTCACTCAGCGTGTAATCCTTGAGGCATGCGGAGCCTGCGGCAGCCGAGTGAGGAGGATAAATCACCCCTGCGTCAGGGAATTGGAAACAGATTGCTGGATGGGCCCATGTGTCCCAGGCAGCCCCTGCCCCCGTGGGCACCACTGCCATCACCTTCCCTGGGAGGTGCCTGCCTGAGAACACATGGCCAGCTGCCGGGCTGGCGAGGACTGTGGTGGTTTAATGATGGGGCTGCTTGTCAGGTTGGACTCCCCTAGGAGGACACGGCGGGCACCCTTGTGGTGACAAGACTTTTCCTTGTCTGTTTTTATGTTTTGGCGTTCATGCTCGTAGTGGAGGCTGCTCTCTATGGCAGAGAGAAACAGCCCTGAGGGCATTTGGACTGGAGCGGAAAGTCCAGAGCAAGGGAACCGAGAGCAGTGAGCTTCATCAGTAACCCGCGGGATGATGGTGGCCTGGGCCCTCTCCCGCTCTGGGTCTCAGGTTCCTTATCTGTAATATAAAAACAAGGCACAGGAAGCCTGCCTGTGTTGGGTTAGGGAGGCAGGGAGGGGCCTGTCTCCCCAGAGGTGGTGGAAGGGCCTGAATGCTGGAGGGGGTGCATTTAGAGACCATCACATCTGGTGGCTCCTCACCCTGGTGGCAGGGCACAATCACCCAGGAGTGAAAATACCTGTTCCCAGGCGCCCCCGACCTGCTCAGGCAGTCTCCCGGGCTGGGGTCTGAGGATGGAAGGCTAATAGCCTCCCCCCGGGAACTCTAACGCAAAGCGAGTTTGAGGGCACCATTACAGCCTTTTTCTCCTTAGACAAAATGTTCTGAACAACGTAATGTGATTCTGTTCACTCCCTGCACCGTCTGCTTTACCTTCTTCTTCCCTCCCTCCTTGATCTCCACGTGGGGCTCTGCATCCAGGCACAGCCTCGAATTGAGTCAGGGCTTCTCCACGTCCTAATGCTGCGTGGGCCCTCTGCCTCGGTCCCTTCAGCTGTAAACCGGGCACACTCAGCAACCTAACTCACAGGGTGGCTCTGTGACGAAATGGTCAACGTGTGGAGCTCTCGGTGCCTGGCAGGGCCCCGGACACCTTGTCAGCCTAGCTGCTCCTGGAAGTGCCCATACTTCCTCGGTGTTTGCTGGACTCTAGGCAGGCATTTTAAATAGAGATGGGGGGAGAGAGAGAGAGGGCAGCAGCTGCTTGCGTTTTTGAGAAGCCTTCAGGATGGCAGGTTGGGAGGGAAGGTGGTGGGTGGATTTCTACTCCCCCAGGAGTGGAATCCTGTGGGACACTGATGGGCTGGCCCCTGCTTGGCTATAGGACGTTGGTCCTAAAGTCCCTCAACTTTTGCAGGAGGGGTTAGCTTTACTGCTGTGGAGTTTGGATTGACAGAGACTATTTGTTATTAGCAGTAATTATTAGCACTCGATAATAATAATGACAGGGCTGCCCCTAGGATGTGTGGGGCGCCAGGCATATTTTTTTTTAAATTACTTATTTATTTTTGGCTGTGTGGGATCTTCGTTGCTGCACGCGGGCTTTCTCTAGTTGCGGCGAGCGGGGGCTACTCTTTGTTGGGGTGCGCGGGCTTCTCATTGCGGTGGTTTCTCTTGTTGCGGAGCCTAGGCTCTAGGTGCGTGGGCTACAGTAATGGTGGCTCACGGGCTCTAGAGCACAGGCTCAGTAGCTGTGCCTCACAGGCTTAGTTGCTCTGCGGCATGTGGGATCTTCCGGGACCAGGGATTGAATCCATGTCCCCTGCGTTGGCAGCAGGCGGATTCTCAACCACTGCGCCACAAGGGAAGTCCGTGGCAGATACTTTTTGCAGGGCTCTTGTCTTTTTTTTTTTTTTTTTTGCGGTACGTGGGCCTCTCACTGCTGTGGCCTCTCCCGTTGCAGAGCACAGGCTCCGGACGCGCAGGCTCAGTGGCCATGGCTCACGGGCCCAGCCGCTCCGCGGCATGTGGGATCTTCCCAGACCGGGGCACGAACCCATGTTCCCTGCATCGGCAAGCGGACTCTCAACCACTGCGCCACCAGGGAAGCCCAGGGCTCTTGTCTTAATAAACAGTTTGCGTGACTCCAAATCAGAGTCCATTCTAGTGGGCCAGTCTCCTGTGATCCTGCATAAAATGTACTGCATCAGTTGGTGACACCAGGCTGGCACCAGTGGCCATAGAACCCCAGATGACCCATAGGCACAAGTACCAAAACTCAGGGCATTTGGTCGACCTCTCCTATTGGGTAGAGGGTGGGAGAGTGGGAGGGAATGAGGACCAAGGCTCAGATGGGTCCCATCCTGGATTGGGGTGTCCTACCTGGATGGCACTGCCTTCCTGTCTGGTTCCAGCCACTGGAGGGAGTTTAGAAAATTTTAAGGGCTGTGCTCCAAAATGTGGGACCCCCTGAGGTGTGGGTTCCAGGGTGGGGGCCCAGGTCTAAGAGTGATACGATGTTATAATTGTACATCATTAAAAATTATAATATAATTAGAATGCTGATGTTTTGACATTAAGTAATATCTTTGTTATCTCCTGGTCACTCTGCTACTTAGGATTAGACTCAGCTATGTATGGTGGAAGCTGGAAAAGAAAACAGCTTAAAAATGACGAATGTTGATTTCATTCTCATGTAATGGGAGTCCTGGGGTGGCCATTTGGGGCGGTGGGTGCCTCTGCTCCACAGAGTCTTCAGGGGTCAAGGCTCCTTCCTGCTCACCACTCTGCCACCTAAAGGTGTGGCCCGAGGAGCAAGGGGGGGCGGCCATTGTGTTTGTGTTCCAGGCAGCAGGGTGCAGGAACATGCTCTTGTGTCCCTCTGCCAGCGGCACACTCTGCATTGTTTCTGATTAAATGGGCAGTTAACCCCGATCAGGTCCATCAAGTGAGGACCGGAGTCTGGTGTGGTCACTGCATCAGAATACACGTGTTAGCAGCTTTCTCCAGCAGAGCCTGAGCTCCTGCTCGTGGCTCCGGCCTCGTGCTTCTAAATGCTGTGGAGCCCCCCCCTCATTCCCATACTTCCCTGCAACCTCCCCCCTCCCCCTTTCTCTGACCCAGGCTCTTCTCTCCCTCGCCTCCTCCCTCTCTCTCTGGTGTTTATGATTTGCTCTGCGGGAAAGTAGTGGCGGTGACCCTTCCACATGGTGGGAAGAGGAGACCTTGGGAGGGGCTCCAATGGAGGGAAGAGGGGTGACAACAGGGCGGCCACCCACCAGGCAGGAAGGAATGTCCCTCCTCAGCCCTGGACCTGCTCTCCCTCCCGTGGGCTCTCACATTTGGTTATTTCCCTCAAGGGTGTGTGAGTCATACCCAAAGCTCACCTCGGACTCTCCTCCTCCTCTTCCAGCCCCCTGGTTGCCTTGAGGTCCAGCTCAGTTCAACCCAGTGGCTATTTCTTCAGCACTTCCTATGTGAAGTATTTAGAATTATTTCCCTGGGACAGTTGGCCAGAACAAATTAAAGAATCAAAGTGTCCAAGTGTTGTCAAGGCTCTTGGGACTGGCTGCCACTTTGCTTTCTTTTCCCACGTGGTAGGGCACGAGGCCGCTGTCTTACTGCATCCTTGCCAGCACTGGGTATTGTATTTTATTGTGTTTTATAAGACGGCCGTTTATCTCACAGGTGATTATCCTCCGAGATGAATAGAGTGGACTTTCCTGGGTCTTGGACACAGAGGTGATGTCAAGCTAAGCAGGGCTCTCTTTTTGTTGACAAATACAGAATGTCATTGTATTTGTTTTTGATTACCTGTGGAAGGGACATTAAAGTCTGGTAAATTTTAACAGGCACATGCCCCTGAACTCTCACTGCACACAGTATCGAATTTTTCATGATCATTTGTTAGCCTTCCCGCTGCTTGTGCTGATCTCATTTATGGCTGTTATTCTACATATAGTTCAGGGTTAGATTCAGGGTGGACAAATAGCCTTTTAAAAACACTGCTGTATTCTTTTAAGTTTTATCCTTAAGACATCTGTCACTTCTGGAATTCACTCCAACCACGGGAGGAGATTCATTCCAATGCCTCTGAAGTGGAATCTGAGATTTTAGTTTTAAAAGTGGGACTCTGGAAGATTCATTTCATGACTGCAAAATAGTTATTTCTCAACATTTTGGTTTTTCACAAAGTGGTGCTTTCAGAAGAGATGTTGTTAATTGGGCTGTTTTACTTTTGATGTTACTTTTTTGGGGGGGGAGCAATAATATATTTGGGTTCACTTTAGTATTCAGGGTGTAGATTCATGTGACTGAGCAGGCCTCTCTGGGAGAAGGCGGAGGGGTTGAAAGGAAGGAAGGTGGAGTGTGGGAAAATAGGGACCCTCGTGCTCTGCCGGCTGGAACATAAACTGGTGCAAACCTTTTGAGGCTCAAGCTAGTTCTTTCTCCTTGGACAGATTGAGTCTACACACATTCAGTGTGGTGAGCAAGATGTCTCACTCCCCCAAAGACGTCCACTGATGCCAAGAACCCATGACCATGTTACCCTGCAGAGCAAAAGGGACTTTGCCTATATGACCCAGTTAAGGGCCTCGAGATGGCCAGCCATGTCTAGGTAGCCATACCCCTCCTGGATGGCCAGTGAGTTCAGGCAGGGGGCGGCAGGTCCAGTGTCTCCCATGCCCCTGCTTTCTCCTTGCCAGGGCCACCTGCAGAGAGGAGACAGAGACCTCCTCTTGGGAGGTGAGAAGTAAGTCCACTAAAAACCATCAGCCTCAGCAAAGCCTCAGCTACCCTTCTACACAAACATAGCAGTGTTTAAAGAATCCGCAGGAGGTGTTTTGGCCTGGAGGGAGGGAAGGTTCCGGGCCTCACTCTGAGCAGACTCTGTTCTGGGACAAATTACAACCATTATCTACTGTATCTCGGTGCCATGTCTCGGACCTGCCATGGTCTTGCAATGGGGGGCAGCCTTGACCATGGAGCTGCATTTGGGTAGGCTGAAGGTCCCCTCCTGGAATGTGGGGCTTCACGGAAAAATCGAGCCCAGGAGCACACAGAGGAAACCCCAGGGTGCGTGTGCTGACACCATGTCTTGGAAGGTTCCACTGGCCCTGTCCCAACTCTCTCGCTCTACCCTCTGTCCTGCCCTCTACTCCCCAATTTCTCTTTTCCCTCAAAAGAAAAAAATACCGTAATCAGAGAGAAGGCTGCAGGCGCATCCAAACTGAACAGAAAGAACCCTACTTAAGAAAAATGGTAAAGCCTTAATGGTGGGAAATCGCCAGGACCTTCCCAGGCGCTGGTCTGCTTGCTGGTTGAAGCGAGGTGGTGTGGGCCCAGGCCACACACAAATGCTTTTTGAGCTGCTATCTTTCGAGCCCTTACGATGTGCTGGCACTTTTTCCTTTTCATTGAGGCATGGCTTCAATGCAATTCAGCGCACCTGAGTGCACGGCTCGGTGAGTTATTAACTCAGGCGTTCCCACCGCCCGACCCTGTGCGGCAACTACCCAGGTCAAGACACAGAGCATTCACAGCGCCCTCAGGGTCCCCTCGGACCTTCCTGGTAGATGCCCATCTCCCCAGCTTGTCACCATCCCAACTTGTATCGCCATGAGTTTTGTGGAACTTGCATATCTGTGAATCACATGGCCTGTTGGCTTCCTTCACTTGTTGTCACGTCTGTACTTGCAGTTGTTAACATCCTCACCTCATCGATGGGGAAACTGAGGCACAACAACTTTTAGTGCCTAGCCCAAAGTCCCAGAGTAAAGAGCAGGGTTGGGATTCCAGCCAGATCCATGCGCTTGAGAACCAAGCTCTTAGCAAGAGGCACGGCATTTCAGGAGCGAAGTGGCAGAGAACCCCAGGGTTGGAAGCACAGGGCATTTGTCAGGGGCAAGGGTCCCCGTCCTCCTCTTTGGCAGAGGGGCCCCTCGACTGTTCCCCTCCCCCATCCTGTCTGTCCCCATCCCCAAGCCTAGCCATGTGCTCACTGCCTGAGGGAGCCCCCGACAGCCAGCTGTATTAGCGTTCTGGGGAAATGCTGGCTCTCTCGCCTGCTGGGGAAAGCCCTGCAAATCCCGTGACAAACAGCTCTAATCTGGTGCTTAGCGTGGAGCCTGATGTCGGCACCAGTGAGGGAGGGCGCTGGCTCTGGGAAACCCGATAGGTGCCAAGGCTGCGAACGTGCATCCCACCCTCACAGGCGGTCAGCCTGCTGACCCCCCAGCAGAGCGTGGTTGGAGGCTGGACAGCGTTTCTGCGGCCGTGTGGGCCCGGTTTGCTGACCCCCGGGTGGATGTGAGCAGTAATGAGATAATCTGTGCGAAATGCATAAGCCCCCATGAATAAGCCCCCATGAATGTGAGCGGGCTTATTGTTCTTTAATTGTCCACAATTGGGACTCATGATCCAAACAATCTGTCCCACAGGTTTCTTATCTGTGTCCCTTATCTCAGACCCTGGGAGCCAGATCTGTTTCAGAATTCAGAATTTGTTAGATTTTAGAACTTAATCAGTGCTTATATTGTATATCATTAACAGCCCCATGGGATCTTGGACACCCTGGGTCATGAATTTCTGCAGCAAACCATATGGGTGCACAGCCACACCCCTCACGGCTCCATTCTGGGACGGCTTTGCTGACAAACCTCGGGAGGAAACTGGTGATGAGAGGCCAGGGTCCCTTTGCTCCTCTCCCGCGTGGCCTTGGTCAACACGCCTTCCTGGGAAATGGGGAGATAGAGTCCTCCGGGCTTCAGGCCGCTGGGGGTTGGATGAGTTTGTCTAGGAGAAGTGCTCAGAGCAGAGCCAGCTCGGGGCGAACACAGGGGAAGCTCCCTTCACGATCACAGTTTTACTAACTCTGGTGCTGCTGATGACTTACTGGGTCTCACTTAGATGTGAGCTGGGGGCCTCACCAAAAATGCCCCGTCCTCTGTAAGTTCAACTGCATGCCCTCAGCACTGTTTGCAAGTGTGTGTGTGTGTGTGTGTGTGTGTGTGTGTGTGTGTGTGTGTGTGTGTGTGGTGTGTGATGCGGGTGTGACTGGTGTGTGTGTGTGTGGTGGGGAGATTGCAGAGCAAGGGGCAGACCTGACCCAGAGTCGGGTCTGCCTGACTCTGAAGGCTGTTCGTAACAAACCACCCAAACGTAGTGGATTAAAACCACAGCATTTATTCATTTTTTGCTCATGAATCTGCGATTTGGGCAGGACTCTGTGGGGACAGCTCTGCTCTGCTCTGTATAGTGTCAGCTGGGGAGGCTTGACAGCTGGGGGATACCTGATGGCTGGGATCTGGAAATACCTAAAGGCTGGTTCACTCACCTGTCTGGTGTGTGAGGCTGGCTGTTAACTGGACCCCATTAGGCTCCCTCAGCCAGAATCTCTGTGCTTGGTCTTCCCTGTGGCTGCTTGGGCTTCCTCACAGCAAGGAGGAAGAATTCTTGGTCTAGTCTTGGTGGTCACTTCCACCAGTGCTTTACAGGTTGAGACGGTCACAAGCTTCCCCCCAGGTTCAAGAGGAGGGAACACACACCCCACCACGGATGGGAGGAACATTAACATTTTTATATTTTATATATAATAAATATAATAATATTTATAAATGTATAATATATTTATATATAAAATTTTTGTAATAATTACAAAATTTACCACTTTAGTTAGTGGCAACATAGCACCTCTCATAAACCTCTCATACTAGAAATTGTAATGATATTGGAATGTCTGTCTAAATGTTGATTTTTCACAAGTAGTTTCAGGAAGAACCACTTCTCTTCCAGGAGGAAGCATCTTCTGGGGGTACTTTCAGGGGACAGTTCTAGGGGATATTTAGGGGATAGTTCTGGGAGACCTAGGGATTATTTTCAGCATGAATGGGAAGAGTTACTAGCAGAGAAAAGGGAACAATTGGAAGATCTGATACCTAAAGCCTCCCAGCTAGTGAGTTATCCTAGATCAGAATGGTTAAGGAAAAAAAAAAACAAACTTTACACAGGCTCATGGATTGCCTAAGTAAGGGAGCAGACTCTCCAACTTAATTTTTTAAAAAGTCTTGGGCTTCCAGAGCTGGAAAGAAACTTGGAGATCAGGTAATCCTGTGCATCTTAAATTGGGGGGTTCATAACCCCAAGGGTAGATGGAATGGGCAGAGAGAGTTACAACATAAACATGGTAAGCTTCGATTTTTCCTAGATGCCAAGTAATCCAAAACATTTTCAATATTCAAGCAAACACGTCTATATTTTGGAGTAGAGTGTAAAATCTCCATAAATTTTTACAGTGAAACAGAAGACTTCAAAGACAATTCCATGCTGGCAGCAGACTGGCTTGAGCGAAGAGTGCAGATACTTTCCTTCCACCCCCTCCGAGGTCCTAGCTTGCTCTTCCTGCCATGGGGGCGTTTCGGGGGAAAGCACCAGAAGCAGCGTGTTAGCTGGCAGTTCCTGCTATGATCTCCCTACAACACTGCTTCTCAGCAAGAAGTGCTAAGAAAAAAAGAAAGAAGACAAAGGGAGAGGCCGTGGCACGTCAGTCTCCGCATGGAGTTAGAGCTGCTCCCTCTGATGCGGGAACCACCAGCCACGTGTGGCCATTGACTAGAAATACGGCTGGTCTGAATTGCAGTGTCCTGTAGGTGTAAATACTCACTGGCTTTCAAAGACTTAGTATGAAAAAGAAGAATGCAAAATCTCTCATTATTTATATTGATTACATAATGAAATGACAATATCTGGGGCATAGTGAGTTGTTTCTTTTTACCTCTTTAACGTGTCTGCTACAGAATTTTAAACTGCTTAGGTGGCTCGCATTGTATTTTCATTGGATGCATTGGGCTAGAGTATCAGATGTCTCCTAATGTAACATACCCCAGAACCCTGTCCTTCCTGTAACATCTTGAGTGACTAGTTTGGGGTAGAACAGGCTGCTGAAAACATGGCTTTAGGTTAAGTTTGCCTCTTTACTGACCTCCAGGTAAATATTGGGCTTCCCACCTCCACCCTTCTGTTGACCCCGTTCTGCTGGGAATTCCCTCTTCTCTTGACTGTTCCAGACCAACCCACCCTTTAACACATAGCTCAGACCTCTTCTGTGTCAAAAGCATTCTCTGCCCTGCGTGCCCCGCCCAGCTTTACGGAGAACCCCTCCTTCTGAAAGTCTTAACGGGCTCACTCTCTCAGTAATTAATGGGATAAATCAGTACTTCACTGCCCAATAATCTTTATTCTCTTTCTTACGTCGTTGAAAGTACCAATGGCATGACTTCCTGTTGTTTCTTTGGGAGGTTGCTCGAAGCCTCTCCTTCTTCAGGGGATGCTCAGAAGGGTGAGGTGCTTGCTCAGGCTTGTACTGGAAGTTAGCAGGACGGCTGGGGGAACTGGGAAGTCTGGTTGTGCCACATTTCTTCTCAATTCCTGGTTCATTCAGCTGCATAGGGCTGGATATCCCCAATTTTGCACCACAGTCCAACACCCTATAGCAGAAACTATTGGTCAGCTACACCAAAGCCCTTGCCAATGCTTTTCTCTTGCTACAAAGGCCTGGATGATCCAGATATGTGCTTTCCCAGCCTCCCTTGAAGCCAGGCGTGCCAAGTGACCCTGTTCTGGTCAATAAGTCAGAGGGAGGTCAGCGGAGCTTTCAGGGAAGAATTTTCTTCCTTGATAAAGGAAAGGAAGTTGTGTAAAGGGTCACATGAAGAGATTCTTCTTTATTGCCCTGGCCCTGCTGTGCTTCCTGCCATTGAACATGGTTGAAGTGGCTGGCATTGCAGCAGCCATCTTGGGACCATGAGGTGATTACCTAAGGGAGAGAAGTTAAGGATGGCAGAGCAGAACGATGGAAAGTGCCTGGGCAAAGATGACTTGATTGTGTTGCCAGCAAACCCAGGACCACCTCCTTAGGGACTTCTAAACATGTGATACAACTAGATATTCTTATCATCTAAGCCATCCCTGGCTGAGCATTTGGTCCCTTGCCCCAGAATGCCTTCTGACTGATATGTACTCCACATTATCACAAAGAAAAAGAACTCATGCCACAACAAAAATATGTAGTATGAATGAATGCTGCCACTAAATTAGAAAGTGGTGGTCTCACCTTCCCAAAGCGTCAACCAATCTGGATTGAATAGTTGTAGCAGTGACAGCTTCTTGAAACCAGGTCTGGTGGCATTTGACCAGCAATATCTCATTTAAGCATCCTGACCACTCTGTGAGGCAGGCACTGTTGCTACTTCTACATTACAGAGGAGAAAACCATGGCTTGGAGGGGTGAAGTCATGTGTCTAGGGTCACTGGGAACAGTACAGTGTTGAGATGTAGGGGCCCAAGTCTGAGCCCGGAGCTTAACAGCTGACTGCTCATCCTTCTGTGACTTGAGCTTCCTGTTTGTCTTTGGTTTGTAATGCGGCCATCATATACTCCCAGCATAGATCCTCTCCAGGTGATTCCAACGGAAGTTAGAGAGAGACAGAGAGACAGAGAGACAGAGAGAGACAGAGAGACAGAGAGAAGAGACCTAATGTGCTGTTTCTCAAATGACATGCCTGCTATCCACATCCACTCCCAGGAAGGCTACCTACTGTTTATTTGGGGCTGCACAAAAAGTGTCAGCTATTGTAAATTTTTCTTTCCTGCAGGTAGGCAGTTTCTAAATGGACATATCACATTCTTGATCTGAAAAGAACACATGAAAGACATAAAAAAGAAAAAATGTTCAGCAGGCTTATAATCCTTCCCTTATGCCAATAAACAAAGGAGGCAAGAATGTAATAGTGAAGACAAGGTGAGCAACCTCCAACGTAAAATGTGCTCATCAGAAAAGCTGAAAAGTGTTCAGGAAAGGAATGTAGTTCTACTCAAATGTAGCTTTAAATTAGTCTGCTTGAATTTGGTTGGCCTGGGATAAACTTGTGGAATAAATCAGTCTTCTTGAGAGAGATGAGGTAAATTTGCTCTTCCAGAAAATAACCTAATCTTACAAGTATCTCACAGTGTGTGGTCTCTGTGGAGAAACAGATAAGTGAAATGGAATCTTTTCAACCAGTGTTTCAGCATTTATTTTCTGTTATTGCTACAATCAGATGTCCCAAGATCTACCTTCCCCAACATCCATGGTTCCAAGTAGAGCCACTGATGAACTTCTTTAAACATTCTCCAAAAACAAAAGGGCTATGTACATAAAATGTTAGAAATAGTTAGCCTTTTCTGTATTGCAGAATGAACATAACATATGATTCCAAACTTTGATGATGCTGATGACAGTAACATTGAGCACTTTGAAGTGCTGACAACAGGCCAAGCATTGTGAAAAGTGCCCTGTGTGCATTAACTCATTGCAGCCTCAGAACCCTTGTGAGTTGGCTCCAATATTATCGCCATTTTACACATGAAGAAACTCCAGTCTAAATCCTTTGTTTGAGACCACACAGCTGGTATTGGAAGAGCCTGAATTTAGTTTTAGGTCCTTCTGACTCCAGAACCCTTTCCCCGAACTGCTAGTCTGTGCTGGAGTGAGGGGTCTTCCTTTGGGTCCCCACAGGAGCAGACCCTGAGACAGGATTTGGAGACCTTCGTCTCTCATGCATACATGCCTAGGAAGAGAATCATTGGGTCACAAGGCAGCTATATATTTAGTTTTATAGAAAATGACAAGCACTTAACCAAAATGGTGGCACTGTGTGCACTGGCAGTGTATGAGAGTCCGGTGGCCCCAGTTGACATCATCAGTCTTTTAGGATTTCAGCCATTCTGATGGGGTGTCACTGTGTTATCTCAGTGTTTGCATTTTCGCGATAAAAAGTGAGGTTTAGTGCTTTTTCGTAGCTTATAGGATCATTTAGATCTTTTGTGAGTTGCCTCTGCAAGGCTTTTGCTTACTTTTAATTGAATACTCTGTTTTTCTTATTGACTTATTGAATTTCTTTATATATTCTAGATATAAGTACTTTCTCAGGTATGTGTATTGCAAATATCTCCTCCCATTTGTAGCTTACTTACTCCTTGACTTTTTAAATTATCTTTTTTTAAACCTTTTTTTTAATTGAAGTATGGTTGATTTACAATGCTGTGCCAATCTCTGCTATACAGCAAAGTGACTGAGTTTTACACATATGTACATTCTTTTTTTAATATTCTTTTCCATTACGGTTTATCCCAGGAGATTGGATATTGTTCCCTGTGCTGTACAGCAGGACCTTGTTTTTTATACATTCTATTGGGTTGGCCAAGAAGTTTGTTTGGGTTTTTCTGTACTCATGTCTTACGAAAACCCCGAACGAACTTTTTGGCCAACCCAATATGTATAATAGTTTGCATCTGTTAGTTCCAAACTCCCAACATCCCTCCCCCCACCCCCCTCCCTCTTGGCAACCACAATTCTGATCTCTATGTCTGTGAGTCTGTTTCTGTTTTGTAGATTGGTTCATTTGTGCCATATTTTAGATTCCACATATAAGTGATATCATATGATATTTGTCTTTCTCTTTCTGACTTACTTCACTTAGTATGATAATCTCTAGTTGCATCCATGTTGCTGCAAATGGCATTATTTTGTTCTTTTTTATGGCTGAGTAGTATTCCATTGCATATATGTACCACACCTTCTTTATCCATTCATCTGTTGATGGACATTTAGATTGTATCAACGTTTTAGCTATTGTGAATAGTGCTGCTATGAACATAGGGGTGCATGTATCTTTTTGCATTATAGTTTTGTCTGGACATATGCCCAGGAGTGCGATTGCTGGATCATATGGTAGCTCTATTTTTAGTTTTCTGAGGAACCTCCATACTGTTCTTCATAGTGGCTGCACCAACTTACATTCCCACTGACAGTGTAGGAGGGTTCCCTTTTCTCCACACCCTCTGCAGCATTTGTTATTTGTAGACTTTTTAATGATGATGGCCATTCTGACTGGTGTGAGGTGGTACCTCATTGTAGTTTTGATTTACTAAATTGTTATCTTTTGATGAACACAAGTATTTAATGTTGATAAAGTCCAATTTATCCATCTGCCTTTTTGGCTAGTGCTTTTTTGTGTCCTGTTTAGGAGATCCTTGCCTGTCCTTTGATCTTTAAAGAAATGGTCCCCAAATGCCTCCATGTTTTCTTGAGGGTGTGAGTTCAATTCGCATTCATGAAGAATAGAATAGCTTGCTTATTCCCTGACCTTAGCACTCATTCGTGAATTCTCAGTTTTAACTTTCTTTCTCAGAGGGAGATCTGCATCACATGGGGCTTTGGAAAAGAGGTGTGGGTTTATGGATTTTGGATGAGTGGGTGTGATTCCCACCTCCGCTGGAAAGTAGATGCATTTGGATGAAAATTCTTTTGAAGGAAGACTTTGCTTCATTTTCAGATATGAAAGTGGAAAGTAGTTAGGTTTCACTAGAAAAGTATGTCTTTGAGCCACTGGAGTGTTCAGACACAGTGTCTCTGTTTGTAAAATAAACAGTAAAAAGACGAAAGGAGAGAATGAATTTTAATGTGGTCATTTGCTGCGAGGGGGCAGCCAGCATTCTTTGTACTGCATTGCTGTGCAGAAATGAAAGAAGGAGACTTAAAGCTGCCACCTTATGGAAACAGTGACAGTTTTTAGGTGGCAGCCCCCCAACCCCCGGCCAAGATTATTCTAGTGACATTGTTTTTAAAGCGGAAGAAAAGTTTGCTATGTAAGAAACCAAAGTTCTTTAATTATAGAGCTAAAGATAGTAAAATACATGAAAAGATTCCCTTTTGACTGCAGAAGTGCCCATTTTTCTTTCTCAGTGACTACGCCCTCATCCTTTAAAAGAGAAAAAAGAAAATAAGAAGCTTTGTCAAAACCTTAGAAGTCATTTATTTTCTCCCTTTCCTCTCTTCCTCCTTATTTTTCTCTTTTCTTTTGCTTTCCCTGCCTGTTCCTTTCTTACTCAGTTCCCTCCTCGGTCCCTTAGGTCTCAGTTTCCTCATCTTTAGAATGGGGTAGTACCATCATCACATCGGCTTGCTGAAGGGTTTGGCGAGTTGGTGTATAAAGGTCTTAGTGTTCAAGAAATGCCACTTGTTGTTGTCGTTACTGGTGCAGCTTCACTTCAGAAAAGATGGACTCCTTTCTGTCCCTTCTTCTTTAAGGGAACCTTTTCAAATTATACACTATAGCGATTTGATTCATCATGAGCAGATTAATCCTTTATCTTGGAGTTCCGTGGCTAATAATGAGGCTGACATTTGACTCAACATTTTTCTGTTTGATTCTTGGGACTACTTTCTACCTGTAGAAAGGAACCAAAGCCACCTGCTTAGGACTCTTTCCCATCGGTCAAACTGTCCTCCAAGAAACACCAACTTCCAGAGACAGGAAGAGTGTTGAGAAGTGGCAGTAAGTGGATGCTGACACCATACAGACTTAGGCATGGGTGGGGTTCCCGTTTAATAATATAAGCAAATAAGAATAATGTCATCTCTTTTCAGTCTATTTTGTGAAATGCTATATAAAAAATAAGTAAAAGAAAAAGAACTCATGCCACAACAAAAATATGTAGTATGAATGAAGGTAAGGAGTTGGCATAGCTAAGGGCTGCCCACAGAACTAGATCTTGTAAAAATGGTCAAGAAGTCTAATTTGCAGAATGACTGAACAGACACCTTGTAGAAGAATGTGTTCAAACTTGGGTTCAAATCCCGATTTGAATTTAGCTAAGGTATTTGTCTAGGACTATATTTATGGTCTGTCTTGAGTATCAACATAAATATCTTCAGTTTATGGATGAGGAAACTGAACTCAAAGAAGTTAAGTAACTTACTGAAGGACCTGCAGCTGTTTTAGGGTGGTGTGGTGGGAAGGTGCCAAAATATGGCCGAAGATTCTCTTACTTGAGTGAGTCTAGAAAGCAGATCTTTTGGTGTGTAGAAGGTACCAGGATTAGATGTGGTCAGAGTGCGAGCCTCGTTCCTCTTCTGGGGGTTTCAGGACCCTCCTTGGACTGGGGCAAGTCAAAGCTCAGAGCTGGGATTAGGTAGGTCTCTCTGTTTGGGCTCCATTGCCCTTCCTTCTTGTTTCGTAATGGCATCCTGATTTTCCCAGGGGAGATCCTCTTACCCAATTTCCTCCCTTGCATTTGGGTTGGGCTGGCCTCGCCCTCACAGATCCAGGTTTGAACACTTTCTTAAGACCTATTGATAACTGCTGTTCATTTCCTTGAACACATGGGACAGCTCAGGGGTGGGCAGATGACCCAGGGTCATCAGTCAGAGCTGGCTGTAGCACTTTTGTTGGAGTTGTTGGGAATGTCGTCAATGCAGAGTCTTGATGACATCCTTTGAGCCTCTGTCACTGAAAGAGTCCAGGCAGGGTTTGACTTGGATAGTTGGACCAAAGTAGAAAGAACACCGTACAGAATGTTCTGACACCATCACCCTGTAATAACTAGGTCATTAAAATTGAAAGTGTTCAGATAACGCCATGCCCTAGGGAAAACCCAGGCCATGCACAGTGACCATCCCAAGAGGCCCGGTAGTGACAGTGGGGCAGCAGCACTAGGCTCTGACCCCAGGTCTGGCTGTTCACTTCCTGGACGAGGGTCAGATCCCCTTGCCAAAGCTGTTTCTTCAGCTGTGAAATGGAGACCACAGCATGACCTAGAAGGGTCGTTATGAAGATTGAATAATAATATTGATACATGGAAAGTTCATGGCTCTGAGAGCTGTGCAAATATTTGTGGGGAAGAGACGATTAATACTACTATTAGCCAGATTATTAGTACTACTAAAATATCAGCAATAATAATGACTGCTACCAATTATTGAATAGTTACTGTATCAATTAGCTCTTACTGTATTGCAAATGATTCTGAAACATAGCAGCTTAAAACCCCACCATTTATTTAACTCGTGATTCTATATAGAATTTGGGCTGGGCTCAGTGGGGAGGTTCTTCTGGTCCTGGATGAACTCATTCAGGCATCTGTGGTCGTTGGCTGGGCCAGTGCTGGGCTAGCTGGTCTGGATGGGGGACGGTTTAGTGGGGGTGACTCATCACTGCCTGTTTGGTCTCCCATCCTTCAGAGGCTAGCTGGGCTTGCCCACATGTGCATGCAGGGTTCTAGAGGGAGGGGGCAAGACCCCTTGAGGCCTGGATTCCAAATTGTTGTGCAACCATTTATGTACTGTTGGCCAAAGCAAGTCACAGAGCAGTCCAGACTTAAGGGGCAGGGAAATAGACTTCACATCATGATGGGAGAGTGACATCTCATTTCTGAGGCTGTGAAAACTTGTGACCATTTTTTTTTTTTTTCAGTTAACCACATTTGCCTTGGTCCATGTGCTGTGGACCAAAGTGAATTAATTGCTTAATACATGCTTAATGCTGGCAATGATCCTCTTAGGTCGTTCTGTTATTGATGTTGTTGTTATTATCATCCCCCTGGAATATGGGGTATGTGGCTCCGAGGTCTCAGCGTGTGTTTGGGGAGCATGGGGAGGTAGGGCCAAGACACGAGCGCCACTTCAATAGCCAAGTCTTGTCTGCCCCCAACGCATGGGGTCCTGGGGTGACCAGGACAGGTATCGACAGTAGCCGTGATTAGCTGAGGGCTCGCTGTGAATCCTCACAACAAAGTTACCAGTGCCAGGACCATTCTTATCTCCGTTTACCGGAAGAGGAGACCGAGGCACAGAGAGGGTAAGTCCTGTGTCGAGGGCACACGTCTAGAAAGAGGCAAAGATGAGATCACCTGTGCTGGGTGTCTTCCATTTGCTGTCAGGATCCCACCTCCACCTTCCCACCCTGGTCTGTGCCCCGGGAGCCTGATGTGCATGGGCTGCACCAGTGGCTTCCTTACTGTCCACCTCTTGCTTGGGTTTGGCCAGTGGGAGGCCTGGCTGGGACCAGGGGGAGGGAGGAGAGACAGGGGGAGTGTTTGTTCCCTCAGTTTTCTTCCTGCCAAGCACCAAGGCCACGGCTCTGGTCAGGTGACCCTCACCCTGATGGTACGTTGTCTGGGTTCTGGTACCCGTTCCCTTCCCTTCCCTTTGCAGCCCTGCAGAGGTACCACCCTTACTCTTACTACCTGGGGCTTCTGCACCACCCCTTGTTGGTTTCCTTAAATTCTGCCTACGTCTTGGCAGTCCCTTTGTTAAACTTTGCTCAAATTACCTCCCTTTAACGTACCATCCGATTCAAGCTGGGACCCTGAATCAAACACCAACTGACTCAGCAGTTTCTATATTTAATATTTATTGAAAAGATGAAAAGATTGGAATACTAATGACAAAAGTGCTAGGTGATACCCAAAGCTGAGCTCCTTGAATAATGAAATTGAAAGTCTTAAGATGAAAATGAGGCATAATAAGGTTGTCTCTATACTGGCCAAAGGCAGGAGGCCCTGTTTCTGTCTGGAGGGACACCAAGCATTGAATACTGTTTCTGTGTTATGTCCAAAGAGCTTGGATTGCATTTTAATTAATTTGCCTTGAAATTAACATACCCTAGTCTTTCTTGAGCCAGGCTCAAACTTTCCAGCATATCCTGTTGCAAGGAAATGCTTCCATAAATCAGAGTGAATGTGGCATTGGAGACTGGGAGGAGAGAGGGAGATATTTATATATGGGTGTTTTATATTCTGCTCTTGTGCAAAACTTTAAATATATATATTGCAAGAGACTTTCCCAGACTGGCAGCCAGTAAACCCTGAGGACGTTCTGGGTGGGGTTGTTCCTGTATCTCTAGGAGATGCGTTACAGCCAGGCATACCTGTTTATGGTGGACTGCCGGTAGAAGAGAGAAAAGTCAGATCAGACCCGGTTCCAGTCCAAGCTCTGCCACCTACTAGCTCTGTGACCTTGGCTATATTGTTTAGCCGGTCTGAGCCGCAGTTTCCTCGTGTGTAAGCTAAATGAAGGGGAGGCAGGCCAGGAGTTCCCCAAAGTCCTCAGGCACCCCCTCTACACCTCGGCCACCATATTTCTCACCAGGTGGTGCCTGAGTGGGACCTCAACAGCCATGGGGACCCCCAAACCCTCAGATCTGCACTTTGCCTGGAAGGAGTTGGCATAGCTAAGGGCTGCCCACAGAACTAGATCTTGTAAAAATGGTCAAGAAGTCTAATTTGCAGAATGACTGAACAGACACCTTGCAGAAGAATGTGTTCAAACTTGGGTTCAAATCCCGATTCTGTCCCTTGTTAGCTAAGTACCAGTGGGCAGGTGACCTCACTTCTCTGATGCTGCTTTTCCTGCACTGTGGAACGGGAGTCATTGTAGAGCTCTTGGAAGGTTGGTGGGAGGGCTCAGTGAGATGTAGTGCACATAATGCCCTCAGCCACTGCCTGGCGCAAAGTAAGTGCTCAGAGCATGGCAGCAAGAAGCCAGACAAAAAGAGAATATGTGTTCATGTACTCAACAGATATGTACTGAGCACCTGCTTAGTGTGGTCTGTGCTATGTCGAGCAGGCAGTGGAGTGATGCATGAGGTCATACAGTCTCTGCCTTTAGGGGAAGCAAGACATTATATCAATGACACAAATAGTTAAAGAATTACAATTTTTAAAATTAATTAATTAATTTTTGGCTGCATTGGGTCTTCGTTGCTGTGTGCGCGCTTTCTCTAGTTGCGGCAAGTGGGGGCTACTCTTCGTTGCGGTGAGCGGGCTTGTCATTGTGGTGGCTTCTCTCGTTGCGGAGCACGCGCGCGGGCTTCAGTAGTTGTGGCACATGGGCTCAGTAGTTGTGGCTCACGGGCTCTAGAGCGCAGGCTCAGTAGTTGTGGCTCACAGGCTTAGTTGCTCCGCGGCATGTGGGATCTTCCTGTACCAGGGCTCGAACCTATGTCCCCTGCATTGGCAGGCAGATTCTTAACCACTGCGCCACCAGGGAAGCCCAAGAATTACAATTTTTAATAAAGCTAGGATGGAAACAAATAGAATCAAGGGAAGGCTCCTAAGTTAGGAGGGAGTAATCAAGAAAGGAAGTGGCGTTTAAGTTGCAAGTTGTATTAGCTAAGGTGATGGCAGCTGCTCTGCAGATAAACCCCAGTCTCAGTGCCTAACACAATAGGAGTCTGTTTGTTGCTCATGCAACACTTGATTATGGGTTTGGTAGGCATTTCCATGTGGTGATTCAGGAACTCAGGCTCCTTTGATCTTGGGCTCAGCTGTAATAATAATAGAAGAGTTCAGCAGGGTTGCAGAATATAAGATCAATCTTCAAAAATCAATTGTGTGTTTATACACCAGCAATGAAAAAATCTGAAAATGAAATTAGGAAAACAGTTCTACGGACAGTAGCATCAAAAGGAATAAAATACTCAGGAATAAAGTTAAGGAAATGCAAAACTTATATGATGAAAACTATAAAACATTATTGGAATATATTAAAGAAGACCTAAATAAATGGAAGGACATCCTGTGTCTATATCCTGAACATTTAGAAATAAGGTACATGTGTGAAAATGCTTTCTAGATCAGAGGATAACATGAGGGGTATTTAGTGATATAATACGTATCTGACCATATGTATACAATGAATATGTATGAAAACTACTTCTTAGATCAGAGGATAGCTTGGGGAGGAATCAGTGATACAATATAATATCTGAACATGTAGAAATTTTACACACACACACACACACACACATACACACACGCTTCTTCCTACACAGGATAATGGGTCTTCAGTAACACAATTTGTATCTAACCATCTGTATTCAGTGTATGTGTATGTAAACTATTTCTTATGTCAAAGGATAGCTGGGGGTTCAGTGATACAACGTATATCTGAACCTATGTATGCAATGTATGTGTGTGAAACCACTCCCTAGATAGCTGAGGGGTTCAGCGATACAGTGTGTATCTGAACATACCCATACCATAGATCTGTATATACGATGTAAATATGACTAAAGCATGTCAGCTCCTTTCCAGTGCAAGTTCTGCCACCCTGTCCTGAATTCGATTGTTTTAGTAATAGTTTACATGGATTGAGGGCTGACTATGCGTTAGCTACTCTGCCAAGCTTTTTACATATGTTATCCCATTTAACCTTGCCAAGAAAGCTTTGTAGTTGCTCTCGTAGCACTCGAAGACTCAGAGAGGATAGTAACTTGTCCAAGGTCACCCAGTCCATTATTGGCAGAGCTGAAACTTGAACCAGGTCTGTCTGACAGGCCAGCTCTTGGCGCTAGCTGCAAGGGGTGCATGGCTGTCACTGTGTGCTGTGCTCTCCGCTTGAGCCCCAGGGGAAGGGAAAGTACTGGCTGCATCAGCCACATCTGTGGGACATGAAACCGTCACCCCCACCCCCGCCCACCTGTGGTCACATGTGAAGTGCTGGCCTGGGTCAGCAGGGTCCCTGCTGTCTGTTCTGACTGCGAAGGTGAAAGTGACACCAAGGTGGGCCCCTGGCTGCTGGCAAAGGTCTGGAGCAGCCTGAAGGGTAACGTCTAGGACTCTCCTGGGACAGGCGTCCTGTAAGCTTCCCCAGAGACCCCACAGGGAGGTGTAGTAAGACAAGACAGAAAGCAAGGACCAAGCTCCAAACACATACGGTGCAGTCTGTATCTTGTTCCCGGGTTTCCTTCCTGTGAGTTAAACTCAGGAGAAGCTCATCCTGACAGCTTTCCCAGGGGTTCGTTAGAGTGGGAAGAGGTTGGTACCACTCGGCTGGGCTCCCTCCTCTCCGTTTGCCCTGCCTGCAAGTGTGGCCCTGTGGGGTGAGAGATGCCCGGCTGAGCCACCGAATGGCTGGGTAGCCTGGCAAACCTTCTTGTGTCTGCGGACCTCAGCATCCTCGGCTGTGATGTGGGACTGACTGCCATCTTGTCGCCACGTGACAGCCGTTGTGGGCATTTAAGTGAAATCCACGGTGCCCCAAGAGGTTGGTGCGTGGCAGATGTCTGCTTAATGCCTTTTCTTCCAAGTGGTTAATAAATCTGCAAGAATAAATACGAAATGAACTTGGGAGAGTGCACTGGCCCCTCTGTGCTCTGGAACACACTGGGCCCCACACCACAGGGGTTCCTCTTGTTGTGTTCTAGAACACACTCTCTCTGCATGCTGGAGTGCACCTTCCTGGTCCTCTAGAATGCAGTCATTGGGCTCTAGAACGGTGGTTCTCCATCAGGGGTCTTCCTGCACAGTGCTTGGTGTTCTGCAGTGGTGGCGAGGGTTCGTCTCAGAGGGGATGGGGGAATGGGCAAGCAGGCTGAAGGTTTCTTGCCCCCGATAGAGCAGCTCTGTTTTAAAGATCTCTTTCATACCCTGGGAGAGATAATTATTGGAAGAAAGTGGCTCACTCCTGGGTTATGGACTGAGGCTGCAGGGTTAACAGGTTTTATGAGCACCAAGTCATGGAAGTTCAAAAATAAACAAGTTACAGGGACTAAGGTTACTGTAGGGGGTGAAATAGGGCAGGGAAAGTGGAAATCGAGTCCAGTTTTCACCCAGCCTAGAGCTGACAAGGGCTACAGAAATTCACTGTGTGTGAGCTTGGACTTTGTAGCCAGGATCCACTGGAATTAAATACTTCTGAACTCTATTATATTGTAAGACGTGGATTGGATTATGAAACTATTCCTCAGGATTGCTCCATTTGGAAAAAAAAGGGAGTTTGAAATTGATGGAACTTAAGGCAAAAATGCAAGAATTCTGGCACAAATGCATCCTTATAAAATCATTTCTGGGTGTTCCAGCCCAGGAATCATCTCTTATCACCTAATGGTTTGGGGGTCACTCTTCACCGACAGGCACATATGGTATTTTGGGGGTTTCCGTAGGACAGAGAGCCCTCACATTTGCTTCTTGGTGCTATAAAGTATCCATTTACAAGGTTAGTTCTTGGAGGAAACACTGAGAAAGTCTTTGCTGGGTGCTAATGTGTCCTTAACAGCTGTCAAACACATGATAATTTCTCCTTTGTAACACAGAGCAAGCCTCAGCTCAGAGTCATAAGAGGGCAGTTGTAGCTAACATTTTTCATTGTATTTGTATGTCCTTATTTTTTAAGGAAAAAATGATACTAGTGTTTCATTTATGACAGGGGTTTTATTTTCCTCTTAAATAATCAATTAAGCCAAATGTGAGTCTGTTTAGAGAAACAATCAAGTTGACTCAGGCAAGAATCACTGATGGATGCTAAAGCCACAAGTGAGTTTGTTGGGAACAAGGCATCAGCACTGCTCAGCCCTTGTCCCTGCAGATTACTTTAATTACAGAGGAAAGGAAAGGTGCATTTACAGTGGGGAACCCTGGGGGACCCCACCTTTACCAAGCCATCAAAATTTACAGCATCATTAATGGGACACAAATGACATCATGGGCCCCTGATATGACGCCCTGAGGACTCAACGTCACTGCTGGGGTATTCCTGCGCAAAACACATAATCTGAATCTAACAGTGAGGTCCCATCAGACTAACCCAAATTGAGGGAAATTCTACAAGACAACTGGCCTGTGCCCTCCCAAAATGCCAGTGTCGGGAGAAAAGACTGAGGGATGTCCCAGATTTAAGGAGACTGAAGTGATGGGGCAACTAATGCTGCGTAATTGGGACTAGTGTGGAAGTTTGACCTCGAGCTGTGTATCTGATGACAGCAGGGGCCTAGTGATGGCCTTCCTGAGCTGCATCGTTGTGTCATGGTTCTGTGAGAGAACGGTGTGGTTTTTAGGAGAGACACATTCAAGTGTGTCCACTCTCAAAAGGTTCTGCAACAATGACAGTAATGTCTGTGACTGTTAGTGTGTGTGTGACAGAGGAGGGGTGAGTCTAGGGGAAAGGCAGACAGTTGTTCACTTCACTAGCAATTTTTCTGTAGGTTTGACATTTTTCAAAATGAAATCTTTTTTTTTTTCGGTACGCGGGCCTCACTGTTGTGGCCTCTCCTGTTGCGGAGAACAGGCTGCGGACACGCAGGCTCAGCGGCCATGGCTCACGGGCCCAGCCGCTCCGTGGCATGTGGGATCCTCCCGGACCGGGGCACAAACCCGTGTCCCCTGCATCGGCAGGCGGACTCTCAACCACTGCGCCACCAGGGAAGCCCCCAAAATCAAATTTTTTAAAAAAGAAAAAATAGCTGGTAATTAGTGAAGGTGTGACACGCAGGTGTGAGGTGGTTACAGCATTCCTCAGGCTGAGGTTTGGGGGAAAAGGAATGAACAGACCTCTTAGGAGTCCCCGGCTTTCATGTCCAAGGGTGCCATGCACACCAGCAAATAAACTGCACCCGTATATTCCACCAAATAGAGCACATTTATAATTTAGCTGGAAAACAAAACAAACCATGAGATGCAGCAAGTATCATACAGGGGCCTATAAACATGCAGGTTCCTCTCGTAAACAGTGCATGGAAACACATCTTGACCTCCTCCTTCACCAAATGCTCTTGCAACTTAAAAATCACTCTGACCCAATTCTTTTCCCCACCCCGCGGTCTCTGGCGAGGTTACTCGTGAGTTCTGTTCGGCCCTTGCTGTCTTGCAGTCAGAGCCTCTCCAGGTGCTCACTGTCCTGCTGGCTGCCTAATTGTTATTTCTCCAGCAGAATGAACAGCACCCCCCGCCCCCCCCTCAGACGTCTGTTTAGTTTCCAAGGGGTTCCTGGTGAAAGGCAGAGAGCCTGGCCACAGCGTGCAACCTGAGACAGCCGAGCAGCCCCAGAGCAGACAAAAAGTGTGCTGTGGGCCCTGGGACGCAGCCCAAACACAATATCCTCGGCAGTGAGCACCCACAAGTGATGGTCTTCTCTGCTCCCCAGTCCGGCAGCGAGACCAGCCCACCCCAGGGCACGCCACCAGGTTGCATGTGGCTCCCAGGACCTGCCACATATTTGGAGATGCCTTAGGAAGAGGTCCTGGTTACCAGGGATACAGACCTGGGAGGGCTGGGATCCGCACCAGAATCCCTCTCTCCGTTGCACCAAGCTCTGCTCTTCCTTCGTCGCCCTTGGACCCCAGCCCCCAGCCCTTCTTCAGTGGGGAGGCTTGCTGAGTAGCCAGGTGTGGGGGCTGCTTGGGAAGTCAGCTTCCACTGTATTTGGGGCAAGGGCATGCCCTGCACCTGCTTCCCTGCTGTATCTGACAAATGTGGGGGACGCTAGGATCGGAGGGGTCTGCATCCAGGAGGATGACTTCTGTTTCTCAGTTGAGTTTACCAAGGAAAATGGGCTTGGGGTTTTTCTAGGATCAGCTTAGCCACTTGCTCCGTGCCTTTACACAAGCTGCCTGCTCTCTTTGGCCTCTGTAAACTAGGGGGTTGAACTGAACTGGTGGCCTGGCCCACTGTGTCCCATGGAACAGGGGGAGGTTATACGATGAAATATCACACCCCCATCATGGGCTGTTATAGGACCGCTCTTGTTCCCCTGGATACATGGAGGCTTTCTAGGAGTTGCTTGAATATGGATAGTTTTAAGGGAGTCAACTTCTGTAGACTTGAACTTGCCTGCCTTCCTCTTGTGGTATGTGAGAATTCTGAACAATTGGTTACATTCCTGAGACATTTAATACATACTGAAACATTGTTTTTATGTTTAGAGTCAGATGGTCTCAGATAATTATGAATAGGATTTTAAAATTCATGACTATCCAGGGTACATTTGAAAATCCTGCAGGACACAAGACAGTTTACCACTGCAGGCTGCTAAATTTGGGGGTAATTTGTTTTGCAGCAGTAAGAGCTAAGACACATGCCATGAGATGATTCTAAAGCAGAAGCTTATCAAAATAATTGGATGCTTTTGGATGCCCTTTACTAGGTGCGTAAAATGAAGCTTGGGAGGCCAGGGAACCAGCGAGTTGTGAAACCCATTTCTTCTATTTTGCCTAGCTTTACTGAGATATAATTGACACATAACACTACGTCCATTTAAGGTGTACCACGTGATGATCTGATACGTGTGTATATTATGAAATGATCACCACAGCAAGGTTAGTTAACTCCATCACTTCGCATAGTTACCATTCTTTTGTGTGTGTGGAGAGAACATTTAAGGTCTACTCTCTCAGCAGCTTTAGAGCATACAGGGCAGTGTTGTTAACTGGTCACCATGCTGTGCATTAGCTCCCAGAACTTGCCCATCTTCTTAATGGAAGTTTGTGCCCTTTGACCAATATCTCCCCATTTCTTGCACCCCCAGCTGCTGGCACCACCATCTACTCTCATTTGGCAAAACCCACTTCTAACACTGGGGAATCCAGCGCCCTGAGGGAGATACTATTTCCACACATCTCAAGCATTTCACCACAAAACAGAGCTGCTGCGGCTTATGACAGGGCCCCAGGCTGAGTCCAATCAAACCCAATGTTCCAATCAGGTTTAATAGGCGGGAAAAATGAGCGCTCCCTAAGATTGGGAGGGAGGATACTTTGTCAGTAATAATAAGCTGTCAACAGACAGGATGCTGCACAGGACACGCCTGATCGGAACCACATGTGTTCTCAGGGACTGTCTCCAAAGTGCCTGGGCCATTTGTGTGTCTGCTGCCCCTGGGAGCCCAGGTGCTGGGGACTTTGCCATCCTGTGTGCTGGTGGGATTTGCCATTTTCCTTACACATGTAGTGCCAGGCAGGCCAGAACAGAGCCTCATGCAGAGATGGTGAGCATCGTTCCATGGTCCTTCTACGTGGTGCCGGGCCACATTCCAAGGCAGGGGACCTCCCTGGGAGAGCAGACGTTTTGGAAGGAGCCTGGCTTAACCCTGTGCCTGTCAAAAGCCTAGCCTGAGGTGAGAGCTGGTCAAGAGACAATCCTGATGTGGATGTGGAAAGATCAGAACCCTCACACATTGGTGGTGGGGATGTAAAAGGGTGCAGCTGCTGTGCGTTCAGTAGGTTCAACATAAGAGTTACCCTCTGACCCAGCAATTCCACTCCTGGGTTTATACCCAAGAGAAATGAAAACAGGTGTTCAAACAAAAACTTGTACACAAATGTTCGTAGCAGCATTATTCACAATAGGTAAAAGGTGGAAACAATCCAAATGTCCATTGACAGTTGAATGGATAAACAAATATGGCCTTTTGATGCAGGAGTATTATTCAGTCTTAAAAAGGAAGGAAGCACTGATGCATGGTACAACGTGGCTGAACCTCGAAAACATTGTGCTAAGCTAAAAAAAGAGCCAGTCACAAAAGGCCCTTATTGTAGGAAATGTCCAGAATAGGTAAACCCATAGAGCCAGAAAGCAGATTAGTGGTTGCCAAGGGCTGGGAAGAAGAATGGGGGTGACTGCCAGCAGGTGCAGGTTTCCTTTTAGGTAATGAAATGATCTGAACTAGATACTGGTGACTTAGTACATTATGAATGTACTAAATGACACTAATGGACAATTTTATGTTATGCGTATCTTACCAAATTGAAAAACAATTGAAAAGGAACAATTCTAATCACAGTGGGGACCGGGAAGGAGAATTTTCCACTCACAGATGCATGGTTTGGACTTGCTTGCCGTGGGCATCCTGTAGACATTTGCATCCCTTAGACTTAAAAGCAGAGTGTTGGAGGCACCCCAAGTGAGCAGAGAGAGTGAACCCTGATTACGCAGGTGCTACAGGCCAGGTGCGGGCGAGTGTTTACACACACTCTCTCTTTTATCCCACACAACTGCCCCAGAAGGAAGGTTCTATCTCATTCTCATCTTACACTGCGGAACCCAAGGCACGGAGAGGTAAAATAGCCCTCCCTGGGTCCCAGAGCCAGTGATATGCACAGCTGGGATTTGAACTGCAAGTCCACTCAACAAAGATCTGTTGATGTGTTACTGTTGTTGAGGACAGTGAGCGCTTGGCAAGGTCCAGGATTGGGGCTCCCAGAGCCCAGTGACTCTGGCAAGAAGACATCACCTTTGGGGCTACCAGAAACTCTTGCAGTTGTCATGCTAGGGAACTGCAGAAACCAGCTCTTCTTCCGTGAGATGAAAGGCCTGGATCTGAGAAAGCCAGAGACCAAGATGGGGGCAGTGGGACAAGGACAGGTTGGGGAGGGGAGGTGACCAGTCCTGCTCATTCATTCTCCCCACAGATCCAAGAGAAGGCACAGTCACTGTTCCTGTTCCGTAGGGTAGGAACAGAGGCTCAGAGAAGCAGCATCACTTGCCCAAGGTCCCACTGTTAGGTGGGAACATCTGCCCTTTGCACCCAAAATGTAACTCTCCCGACTCTGCCAGTGATATTTTGTGTCCTGTTTCCCCTACTAAACTAACGTATGCTCATGTGGAAAATATTGGGTTGGCCAAAAGTTTCCTTTGGTTTTTAAGTAAAAATAAAAGACACATTTTTCATTTTCACCAAGAACTTCATTGAACAGCGTATTCACCGTTTTGTTCCACTACCTTCTGCCATTTTACAGGCAACTTCATAATTCCATCTTCCCAAAACTTTTTATCTTTTTGAGCAAAGAACTGTTCCAGGTACCTTTCCCAGTCTTCCAGGGAATTGAAATTTTTTCCATTAAGAGAATTTTGTAAAGACTGAAATAAATGGAAATCCGAAGGTGCAATATCTGGTGAATACGGGAGATGAATCAGAACTTCCCAGCCAAGCTGTAACAGTTTTTGCCTTGTCATTAAAGAAACATGCGGTCTTGCGTTATCCTCATGGAAGATTATGCGTTTTTCTGTTGACTAATTCTGGACGCTTTTCATTGAGTGCTGCTTTCAGTTGGTCCAGTTGGGAGCAGTACTTGTTCAAATTAATCATTTGCTTTTCCAGAAGGAGTTCATAATAGAGGACTCCCTTCCAATCCCACCACGTATACAACATCACCTTCTGTGAATGAAGACTGGCCTTTGGTGTGGTTGGTGTTGGTTCATTTCGCTTGCCCCACGATCCCTTCCGTTCCACATTATTGTACAGTATCCACTTTTCATCCCCCGTCACAATTTGTTTCAAACACGGAACGTTTTCGTTACGTTTCAGTAGAGAATCGCATGCGGAAATATGGCCAAGAGGGTTTTTTTCGCTTAACTTATGTGGAACCCGAACATCAAAGCGATTAACATAACCAAGCTGGTGCAAATGATTTTCAGCGCTTGATTGGGATATTTTGAGTATGTCGGCTCTCTCCCGCGTGGTATAACGTTGATTGTGTTCAGTTAATGTCTCGATTTGATCACTATCAACTTAAACTGGTCTACCTGACCGTGGAGCATCGTCCAGCAAGAAATCTCCAGCATGAAACATCTCAAACCACTTTTGACACGTTCGAACAGTCACAGCGCCTTCTCCATACACTGCACAAATCTTTTTTTATGTTTCAGTTGTAGTTTTACCTTTTTTTGAAATAATAAAGCATAATAGGCCGAAAATGTTGCTGCTTTTCTTTCATCTTCAATATTAAAATGGCTACACAAAAGTTCACCACTTTTGATTTTTTTTTTTTTAATGCACGCTGATATGACAGCTGTCACAATACAAGCTAACAAACTTGTTTCGAATGAAGTTAGAGACAACTAAGTGTTACTAGAGCCATCTTATGGAAAAAAAAGAACAAACATTTTGGCCAACCCAATATAAAAATACAGAAAGAAAACCCCACATAGGATAAAATAGAAACCTTTCATAATGTTATCATCCGGAGAAATCTACCATTACCCCTTCGATATATTGCTATTTTTGTCTACGTTGATGCATAAACACACACATGCTTATATATCCTTCTAAAATTGGGATCATGCTAAATATACAGTTGTTTTATACTTTTTATTTAATATATTGCTTATGTTTTATATTGATTCATTATGGGAAAACTGGATTTTTAATGTCTCCCATTTAATAATCTCCTGGAGTCTCCCATCATCTGGATCTTCCCGAATATAACTAACTATGGATCTGTAGGTGTTTTCCCAATTATTGTTCTTAAAATCAACATTGTTATGATGGTCCTTTAATATAAATGTTGTATTTGGCATATAGTAGGTACTCAATATTTATGAATTAATGAAGGATGGATGAATGAGTGGATTTCTTTAGGATAGGTCTTGGATATAGACTTATTTTGTCTAAAGTAGGTGGTCCATGCCTCTGGTTGGCCCATTTAGTCCCTATTTTCTCCTGATATGGTTAGTAATAGTGCTCTCTTTTACTCTCAGAAGTGTCCTGATTTGGATGATAAATTGTAAGGTCACCCTAATCAAATGGTAGGAATCTTTTTGACGTTCTTGATACACATTGCTGTATTGCTCTACAGATGTGTTGTACCGATTTACACCTAACCTGTAACCTATTCCTAAAAGAAGAGGAGGGCTTGATGAAAAATGATGATGAAAAATTTGGGAAATGGAATTAATCTTGTAAAAATGCAATTGGTTTCATAAAAATGGTATTAGATTTGTGAGATTCAGAAATGGCTTAAATTCACTTTCCCCCTAAGCTCTCATGTTCTTAGAATCCACCTTGGTCACATGTTGAGCTTAATTTTTGCTTATCAAGCATTGTAATAAAAATATACTCATTCTAAATGACTGTAGCTTTTTGATGGGAGCAGTCATGATCCTGAAGCTCTTTGGGTTTGAATCCCTACTCTGTCACTCACCACCAGCTATGAAACTTTGAACAAGTCCCATAACTGAGTTTCGATTTCTTCCTCTGCAAAGTGGAAATGGATGTTCCCTCATTTCAGAAAGTCATGAGGATTAGACATCAGTGTGCAAACCGGGAAAGCCAATTTCACGCTGACTCTACCCAAAGCCAGTCTTTGCCTAACCAGCCATTCACCCCACCTATTTAGCAGCAGCACCTGGTCCTTCCTAGTTTTCCACATGCACGCTGACTTTTCATTCTCATAACATTCCAACTTGCTTCCAGAGCCTGAAGGAGTTGCTCTCCCAGGTTAACTTGTTGGAGGACTAGTTAGGCACATGACAGTGGTAAATGGCTCCCTGCTTCAAAATGCATTTCACATGTAGTTTGTCACCCCTGAGTGAATCCCAACCTTTCAGAGGGTTTGTCCAGCAAGTTAGGGCCAAGAGGACTGCCTGATTAAGAACTTGGTTGCCTAGGAAATTGTGGGTGTGGCATACCCTGTGATTGACTTATTCTGTAGTCAATTGATGTCATATTTAGAGATCTGTGGTAACCCCTATTTCCTCACCTTTACAGGACAGTAGTCCTGGGAAACGGAGTCTAGTCATGATCATCTGGAGATGTGAATTTTGAGATGATCCCTTGGCTGGCTTTCAGATGCTAGAGGGCAGGGCATTTGCTAATGCCCGGGGTAGGGTCTGGGTGGTGGTTTTAGTGGGTGGGGAAGACTGGTGGACTCTCCTTCCCAGTCCAGGGAGGCAGAGGAAATACTCCAGGGGAATTTGACTCTTCCATGTTGGCTGCAGTCTCTTGTGTTTTGCTCTGTGTTGGCCCCAGGAGCCTTCATTATAGCTGAGCTGAATCAGGAGCTCTGAAGTCAAATGCAGGTCATGCCCAAGGGAGCAAACACATGTTCTCTTGGAAGGTTGTGTGTGCTGGCCTGCTAAGGGGCAGTTTCCTGGGACAGTTACACACAAGCTTATGTGCATCATAAGGTCTTCCTTTCTGATCACAATATCTGACCACAAGTGATGGCTTAACCACTTCTCATTGGCTTGACACGATCCCAGAGTGGGCCTGTGAGGTCAGCCATTGCTGAGTTACACAGACTTCCACAGCTCTTGACGTGACCATCTGCTGTCTCCTGGAAAACAGAATTTTTCTCTTGTCTAAAGTTAAGAGTGACTAAGCCAGTGGCCAGAAGCATTTGCACTGGTAGGAAGAGGAAGGTGGCTCAGTCCACCTGGAAGTGGACTCAATACCCTCTTCCAACTGCTGAACCCATAGAACGTGGCCAGGCTCCAGGGCTCTCAGTAGAATGCCATCCTTTGGAACTTGGACTGGGGATGGAATTCAACTTGAAGCTGGCATGGAATACTTCCTGGGTCAGAGGGGAGGGCTTGAAGAGCCCAGAGTTAGGCATTTTGACAATTTAAATGAAATGAATTGAACCCTGACATAAATTTCTCTTGGATACCACGGCACCCCGAAACAAAAAGGAAGTGGACTGAGTGAGCACAGAGTGCATTTGGCTATAAGGAAAATGTTCTGAAACAACCTTTGGAATATTCTAGCAAGACCCAAATTGGGGCAGGTCAGAAGCAAGTCTGGACAGAATCCTCAGCTGTCTGATTTTCCCAGTTTCCGTTTGCCCTGAGTATAACCTGGCCAAGTTCTTCTCCTTTATAAGACAGAAAAAATTACCTTGGTGATTGGATGGGGGTAGGTAGCTTCTGCTTCGAAAGCTACTTGTGAAAACACAATTCCACTAAGTCTTTATGTTTCTAAAACCAAATAGGGAAACTATGGTGAGATCATGTTCTCATCTCCCACTCCACTCCACAGTCACAATGTGCTGTATGTTTGTATCGTATGTAAGAGTAACATGCATAATAAGAGCAAAAACAGTATGAGGGAGGAATTGGGAGTGTAGTTTGTAAGATTCTTATACTACATGTAAATCCATGTAATATTATTTCAAGGTAAACTTGAAGTTCAAGTTCAAGGTAAACTTGAATATCTGATCAAGTAAAGATATTTATTGCAAACCCTGGGGTAACTACTAAATTTTTTAAAAAAGATATCTATACATGACCAGTTCTCTCACATTAAAAATAAACAAACATACATGATCAGCCCCACGTGATGCTCCATCTTGTCACCTGCTCACTCTCCTCTCCTTTCTGCTATGTGTCTCAGTAGTGTGGTCTGTACTTTCTGTTCTCATTCTCTAATCTTCTTTCATTTGTAATCTGGTTTCCACCTCCATTGTTCTCATCAAACAGCTTTTGCCAAAGTCACCAATGACCGTGACATAACTATATCCAGTTAGACATTTTTTTGGACCTAACTTCAGACCATGGGCAGCCTTTGCCACTGTCTGCCACATCATCCTTCTTGAAATACCCTGTTTCTCGGCTTCCATGGCACGCACTCCCTCTGTTGTCCTCCCAACTCTCTGGGTGCTTCTGCTCTGTTCTCTGTGCATGCTCATCCCCTCTATTTGACCATAAAATGTTTGGATTCCTCAGAATTCATTTCTAGGCCTACGTTACTCCGTACTTGACACTTTCTCCCTAAGCAAGCTCGTTCATGCCCATGGCTTTAATTGTTACCTTTCCCCAGAGACCACAGATCTGTACATCCATCTTGGAACTCTGCTCTGAGCGTCGGTCCATATTCTGAACTGCCTAACTGATCTTCTCCTGCGGGTATCTCAAAGGCAGCTCGCATCTCAGCAGGTCCCCACAAAAAGTCATCATTTCTTTTCTAACCTAGTCTTCTTTGAAGGGTCTCTACCTCAGGAAATGCCACTTCTGCCACCACTCCCATCATCATTCATTCATTTAGAAAAATGTCGCTGGAGAACTTACTCTGTGTAAGAGACTGGAGATCTTCTACAGATGAACAATGGGCAAGGTCCCTGTTGTCATGGAGTTTGTACCCTAGTGGAGGAGACAGACATAAATCAAGCAAAGAAACAAACATAGCACACAATTTCAGGAGAGGGTAAATGCCATAAATAAAACCAAAGCTGGGTGAGGAGAGACTGATGGGTGGGTCAGTGGAGTGGCTGTATTAGATCGAGGTGACATTTGAACAAATACTTCAGTGACACCATGAGGCATGCAAAGGCCTGGAGGAAGAGATGAGAGGAGAGTGATGACAAAGTCAGCCAGAAACCTAGGAATTTTTCTTCACTCTTGGCTCTTCCCATGAAACGTTATCGTTATAGCTCTTGAGACTCTCATTACTCTGCACCTTTGCTTCGGCCACCCTGGCCCAGAGCACACTCAGCTCTCTCTTAGTTTATGGTCCCAGCCGTCTCCCTGGTCTCTGCACATGCATCCTTCTCTCCCTTGAGATCCATTCTCCAGATGGTAACCAGAGTGATCTTTTCAAAATGCAAATCTCATCACGTTATCCCTCATCCTTCTTCCCTCTTTTTATTTTTTTACTGTGGTGGTTTTAAAACAAACGGGGGGATGTCATTTTCCTCCCTTTGAATATGGGCTGACCTTTGTGACAGCCTCTGTGAAAAGAATGTGGCAGAAATGATGACTTCTAAGCAGAAAATAGAAGAGGCAATACCGCTTCCATTGGGTTCTCTCTCCTGGGACCCTCAGGCTACGTGTGGGTGGTCTGACCGGCAGCCAGCCAGTCTGTTAGCTGACAGTCAGCTCTGAGCAGCAGACGTGTGGGCCTTCTGACGATGCCCGGCCCCCAGCCTTCCAGCCTGCCCACCTGGTGGGGGAGAGGAGCAGAGGTGAGCCCTGTTGAGCTTTGCCCAAATTGCACATTCATGAGCAAAATAATTGTTGTTGTTTTAAACCACTACAGTTTGGGGTGGTTTGTTTCACAGTGAAACAGAATCAGAACATCAACTCATCAGTTAAAATATATATTTGTAATCTGGTCTCTTCTTCCACCAAATCCGAGTCTGATCATGCGTCATGCCCTACCCCTGTTACCCTTCGTCTCTTGCAGTCACCTGTCTAGCTTACAAATCCTGAACGATCCCGGCCCAGACCATCCTGTTACTAGCTCTTGTCCTCCACCCCCTACTGGTGTCCTTTCCTCACTTCCCAATTTGAGATGCTGTGGTTCCTCACGGTGGGCTCTCCCTTGCTCAGAGAGCTAATAAACCCAACTTGGTTGCCTGCAGCCACGTGTCTGGTGGGCTTGGGCTAGGGGCTTTAATGTGATAATGTGCAAAATGGTTAATGTGGTAAGAGTCCCCGTGTTCTCTGCCCCATCTCCTTTCCAGCCACATCTCCAGCCGTCCTTGTGATGCCTTGCTTTGTTTCCATCACCCTGGTCTCTGCTGGTCCTCAGATCTGCCATGTCCCCTCCCTCCTGCCTCTGGAGCACACGTGGGCTCCGTGTCCATAACACGGCTTACGGTTTGAATAGTTACCATCTCCCTCGATTTGCCACTTTGATACCAGTTTGCTCCGCCAGTGTCGCTTCCCAGCAGGGAAGCCTCGTCCTGGATTTCTCCTTCAGGCTCGCAGCACCCCAGCCACTTGATTTCCTAACATTCATTACAGAGTAGCGTTACTTCTGTGTCGTGGTTCACTGATGTCTGTCTGTTACTGGACAGAGTTCCAGGAGGGCAGGCGATGGGTCTGCTTTTGCACACGGGTGTGTGGAGTAGTGAAACGGATGTGTGTGCTCCAACAAAGAGTCCAAAAGCCAGATGCGTGCCGGGGATGCTAACCGGACTACAGCTGAGCAGGTGCTTTTTAGCGAGACTTCTCAGAGCCTCTGGCCCGCTGTGAAGCACCGAGAGCGTTGGAAGAAACAGCCCAAATTTAACTAAGCGTGGGCTGTTTTATTTAAGGCCTAACAGTCGTATCTTGGGGAGTCTTGTTTGAGAAATGCTGACTTACGGCAATTATTTCCCCTCCATGTGCACATGCACATTTATTCACAGGTCATGTACCCCGTGTGTGTGTGTGTGTGTGTGTGTGTGTGTGTGTGTGTGTGTGTTCTCCTCTTACAGTCCTGTTACCTGCAACTGTTTTGTTGAGGACAAATGGCCCAGGTGTGGCCAGAGCCAGCTCATGGTTGGACTCATGGGTTAGGAGGCAGATGAAAGGGCCTCAGAAGATGAGCCCGACCCCTTCCAGTCCCCATGGGACAAGGGGTGCGGAAAACAGCTAAATGCATACCGGTCAACGTCACGTCCTATCCAGGAGCCCCGTAGTGGCCACTGGGACCCCCCACATGTGACCAGGCAGGGAACTGAGCCAAAACTAGTGCAAGGGCAACACGTGCTTCCTCTGAGCTCTGGCATGACCGAAATGTGAAGTGGGGCTGACTCAGACGGACACCGTCGGGAAGGTGGCAACCCCTTCGCTGGCCACCACGGGGGGTGGGGGACATCACCATCATGCAGGGGCTGCCGTGCTCATGCAGAGGCTGCAGGCTGGTGAAGGCACGAGACCTGGTGATGGTTCTGGAAAGTTGGAGCGCACATGCATTTGGACCTTGCGGCCCGACTGGGGGGCGTGCTGACTCTGAGGGGTTTTACCCGAGTCCGAGAAGGGGCTCAGCGCTGGGATGACGGGGTCTTTATCACCAGGGGGGTTGTGGTGGGGTGGGCACATCCCAAACATCGACCTGACACAAGCAGCGTGAGCAGCCCGGCCCGAGAGGGTACAGCATGCATGCGGCTTGTTCAGTGACTCAGGTGGCCGGCCGGCTGTTGAGTAGTTTGAGACAAGGAGTACAAGACCTGGGTGGGTTGGAAGGGTCAGAGGAATGTGTGCGAGAATGTTTGTCTGGCGAGCCTGCTTCCCTCATGTGAGTGGGGCTGGAGGTGGGGGCAGTGGAGAAACAGAAGTACCGCAAGTTAGGGGAGAGGCAAGGAAATGCTTATTCCTAGAAAAGGATGGGAGAAGAATGCAATAATCCAACGACACTAGGGAGGAGTCCTTTTATTGTTGATCACATTCATTTGGCTGATAATCTGAGGGGAAAGCATTCTTTGGGCAAAAGAAAATTTGATTCTCTGATGTCTGGCCCCTTGTCCTGCTGGGGCTGAAGCCCTGGGAGTGTCGATTCTGTCCACTCACACCTTCTGGGGTCACAGTGGTCACGGGCTTCCTCTGACAGTGTCAGCAGATGCGGGCAGCCCACCTGCCTCATCATTTAATAGGCAGAGTCCCAGCTCAGCCAGGGCCCGGCGTCTCCCAGTGTGCTCCCCAGCAATTTGGATTTGATTCGATTGCGGTCCCATCCTCAATTTCTGGGCCTCGGATTTTCCATCTGTGAATTTGCTTTCGATGCTGGGGTGCTTTTTGTTTTGTTTTGCTTTGCTTTTTATTTGTTTGTGGTGGTTATTTTTAGTCCCGTGGCTCTAGCAGGGGCCCTACCGTGTGAGGGACGGAACGGGACGCTGGGCCTGCTGCACTGTCTGCCAGCGCGGGCTGGTCTTTCTCCTCAGGACCAGAGAAGCTTAAAACAAAGAGATCCCAGACCACAGCTGGCTCTGGCTTTGGCTCATGGGGACAGCGGTGTGCAGCTTGGATGTTATCCCCCGTGCACTCATCCAGAGCTCTAGGCTACTTTGTGCACAAATAGAGTGGCTGCATCATTGTCTATAATTGCAAAAAGGGAGAAGGAAAAGCTGTAGGGAAGCGTGAATGTTCCATGGCAAGGGAAGGGTGGACTGGGTCCCGGTCGGGGCAGACAGTTGCCTCCAGCAGGAGGCCTGGGAGCATTCCTCAGCCTAACCCAGGACCCTGCCTGGGCGCTGCAGGGGCAGGGGCAGGGACGGGGTCCTTCCTGAGGGGCCAGACACTGGCCCCTGCGAGGTCTGAGCTCTTCCCGTTGCTTCAGGGCAAAGTGCTTGGCTTTGCAGAGCCTCAGCGCCATGCACAAGGCGCATGGTTGTGCGGCCTTGATTGTCACCGATCACGTGGGAAATGAGTGTCGTTCGGGAGAGAAAGGCATCTATTTTCCTCTAAGCTGTATTTATTTGTCTTTTCCTAATTTCCTTTATTTATTATCCAAGTAGTTAAAACATTAAACATTATGGATTGAAAAAGAGTTATCAGTAATCTTATCGTCTAAACATCACCAGAGTTTGACGTTTTGGTGTGTTAGCCTTTGTCTGAGCATTTGGATATTTTACAAAAGTTTGCATACATTTTGTGCAGTCAGCATTTTATTATACGAATGTTCCCATTGAAGACTGCTGGGTAGTCAGGATAAAAGCCCTGTGGGGTCAGTAGGACCATGCGGATGGGAGGTGTTGCCAAGACCCCAGGGCAAGAGCTGTGCTCATTGCTGAGGCCGCATGAAGGGAACCCTGAGCCTGGTGACATGGCCTTGCTGGGCCTCTCCTCCCCACCTGATGCTGGATTGCACGTCATACATGAGGACATGCAGACCAGGTGTGATGATCCCCATTTTGCAGGTGAAAGAGCTGAGGCTGTGCAAGGCCAACACTTTGCCCCAAAGCAAGGGAGAGAGCTCACACACCCAAACCACGTGTTTCTGACCCAAGGTCTGTGTGCTCACCCCTGTCTTACTTTGTACAGCTTCTCGTCGGTGTGCTGGAAAGTTGTCCGTTCTCGGGTAGAAGTGTCCATGCAGAAGGGCAGCAACCTCCTGGGCAGCCAATTCCAGGCTGCTCGGGAGGGCTGACGCCAGGAGACGGCCCCAAAGGTACGCGCCACCCTCGGAGCTGGCTTCTCCTGTGTCTAGCCTTTGGCCCAACTGGGCCTGTTTTCATCAGTCTCCCCTGGCCCAACATTTCTCCTTGGGCTTCCTGTTTCCTAAAACAACTTTGATGGAGAAGTAAATGGAGTGAAATCTGCTTTCCTTCTTTCTTGGGTTTTCATAACCATGCTTAGTGAGAGGCAGCCCCTCACGTCACCTGGGTTGACACAGGTGGGTAGAGACGGCTTGGCTGTGGGCTGTGGATCCAGCTCAGCAACTTACTGGTGACACAGCTACTGTGACTCTGCTTTCTGATCTGCAGAATGGGTGTGCCAGCGGCGCCTCCCAGAAGTGCGTGGTGGAGCGTGTCAACATGTGTCAGGTTCTGAGCTCAGCCTGCTGGGAACACCCAATAAACGTCAGCTCTGACAATTACTGCTTGTTTATGGGTAGTACTAGCTGAAGTTTATTTTCAATGCCAACTAGCAGTTCAGAAGTGCCGTAAAAACCTCTGTGGTGCGGTCTAGAAAGTGACTCTGAGGAAGGATGGCGATGGGGAGATCAGGTGTGCCCGGGCACGCCTCCCCTCCCCGTCCTTGCCTGGTAACCCCCACCCCAATGCCCACAACCTTGCTGAATATTAAGGAGGCTCTTCTTTTCTGGATGTGTGTATTTCCTGCTAGAGATCCTCTATTCTCTCTACCCTCCCAACCCTATAGTATAATTTTAAGCGTGAGGGGCTTGGGCCAGGTTTAGAGGTTTGAAAACTGGCTCTGAGCTAACAAAGGGCAGGAAAGAGGCTGCGATCACATCACTGGGGCTGACGTCCCCAAACCCAGAGCTTGGAGTTCCTCGTCGCCCCCTTCCTTTGGGGGCCCCAGACATCGGGTCTGCTCCCCATGTTTCCGCCGGCTGGATTTAGGCGGCGCTGTGGGTTCACACTGCGGGTGAGTCGGCTCCAGGCAGAATGGAACCGGTGGTTTGGGTATTCTGGGTGTCTCCCTCTGTGTGTGCATGGTGTTTGAAATCCTGGGGCCACCCTCGTAAAAAGCTCCTGCAGCGGAGCTGGAGGGCGGGAACCTGGGTTTGTGCTTTCACCACCTGGTGGCGCCACTGAGGCTGCAGGACGGAGCAACCGACATGCCAAGGCCTGAGTGTCAGGGCTGACAGCGGTGGGGGGGGGTAGGTCCGGTATAAATGGTGTAAATGCAGTGCCTGCCCTGCGTCCACGCTTACGTTGGCCGGGGCTACAGATGCCAGCTCCCAGGGAGGATGAGGGGGGAGGCCGAGTTTCTGGCTTACAGACACCCCTCATTCTGTCTCTGTTTCTTTCTGTCCCTGTCTCTCTGCTCCTTCCTCCCATCTCTCTCTCTCTCACTCACTATCTCTGTCTCTCCCCATCTTTGTCTCTCTCTCACAGGGACAAGGCCCATCTTTCCCTAGAGGTTGGCAGTGAGCTTCCCATCTTTCCTCCCACTGGGACAGGAGGCTCCTCAGGTCAGCTTTCACCTCGGAGTCTACACCCCAAGGTGGCTTCTCCTGCGCAACCCGTGCCAGGTTTGTGGGCTCACAGGTGGGCTCAGAACCCTTCTCTTTGGCCTCAGAGGGCAGGGGCAGAATGACCGTGGTAATCCTGGTTGATGGGCTGACATTTGACTGTAAATTGGATGGAACCAGCTGTGAAATGAAAGCAGGATTTCGGTTTATTTAACAGCGATCATGTCACTGCACTCATAACCATGGGTCGTTAGTGTAAAAATAAAAAATAAATGAGAATACTGTTCAAGTAACCTGGATTTATCACTGTCGCTACTGCAGAAGCATCAGGCCACCCCTGTCTGCAGAAACCAGTCTTGGAAAACGTCCTCCGAGACCGGACCCAACACAGGATGGCCTTGAATGGGGTGGGTGGAATAGCTGTGCGCTGGTAGGATTTTTGTTCTGTTTTGAGCTTTCTACTTTCTGAACTTCTCTGCTTTCCCAGGAAATACCAAACGGGGAAGAGAGCAGTGAAGGAAAATTCCTTCTATCACTTTGGCAGCGAGGTTTCTTTTATTAGTAGACTTCATTTTTTAGAGTGGTTTTAGGTTTACAGAAAAACTGGGCAGAAAGGCCAGTCCCCATCTCCTTGCTACCCCGTCACCTCAGTTTCCCCTATTGCTAACGTCTTGCATGGGTGTGGTGCATTTTGTGCAGTTGATGGGGCAGCATCAATATATCATTGTTAAGTCCGTAGTTGGTGCTGGACATTCTGTGGATTTTGATAAGTGCGTGATGTCATGTATCCACCATTACAGTATCATCCGGAAGAGTTTCACTGCCCTAGAAATCCCCTGTAGCAATGAAATTTTAAAGCAACTTAAAAAAGCCCAGAGCTATCCCACCTTTCAGAGCTGCACAAATACCCTAGGAACTGGATAGCAGGAGCATGTGCAGATGAGATCCTGTTATCTGCACGCAGGAGGGCCGGGTTGTGTGTGTTAGAGGCTTGCCCAGAGGCCGGAGCTGGGCCCAGCGAGGAGTGGACAGTGGCCGTACACATGCATAGTGGCAGTAGTGTGTGTATGTGTGTTATTAAAAAAAAGGAATGGCCATGGGGAGGTGTGGGCCGGCCCGCTGAGTAGGACCAGGAGGTGAGGTTTTGGGGTGGGGCTTGTTGATTCTGGCTGATGGAAAGTTTGCTGCCGACACGTTGCCCATGGGTGATGGTGCCGCGAGGCCGGCTCTGAGCCCGCGCACCGAGTGGGGAATCGGGAGGAGGCATCTTTGCCTCCTCTGCACAGTCCTGCTGAAGCATCTGCTGCCGAAATGTTTCCTCCCTGTGCAGGGGCACTGTGTGAACACAGGCTGGCCAGCACCCTGTGCCTCTCTGTCCCACAGATAACAAAGCTCCCTTGCGTCCTGGGGGGGAGTGGTCGCCTGGACAGGCCCCTGGACAAAGCAGGCTCCAGGTCCACTGAGATGGCCCCGAGCGGCTCCAGGAGCACGAGAAGGCTGGGCTTGGGCTGGTCTCTGAGAAGGGACCCTCACAGCCCCCATGCCCAAGCTGAGGGTCCCTGGAGGCGTTTGTGGGTAAAATAGAGCCTGGCACGTCTGCCTGTGCTTGAACTACTCCAATTCCTTACTGCTCCCCTGTGAGGCAGCAGCCCTGATTCTGGGTGCGACGGCATTCCCGAGACCTCAGCCAGCGTCCGTTTCATTCTCCAAACCCCCTGTCTGCGCCTGAAGACCTTGCTTTGCCATTTTTCCTTCTCTCCCTCCCTGGCTTTGTCGTTAAACGTGATGAAAAAGTACTGACTTGTATTCATTCCCGGGACCGTGGAGACAACGCATCCCTGGATCTCCTAGGCTGCCGTGGCCAGTTGATAGCCAGTTGGCTGAAATCTGATGTTAGGAATGTGGGGTCTTTTTGGGAACTGCCCGTAGCTGCCAAAACGGTTCTAAATACATGAAAAGTAGGTTAACTTGCTACGCTCCTCGCGTTTATTCTTGCAGCTGAAATTTTCCTGACTTTTTTTCCCTTTCATTTTATTAGGTTAATAAAACTTGGTTTTTGAGCGTTTCACTGCCCCAGGAGGGCAGTGGGCCCCATGTCCAATTCATCAAGTGCCTAATGAGTGGCCTCGGAGGTCCTGGCCCACCCATTCCAGAAGCTCTCTCTGCCTCGTAAAGGTGAGGCCTACGGGCTGCACTGTATATTTTGTCTGTTGGTTTCCCAAATTCTCCTGCCAGCTCAACTGTCACTGTTCAGGATTTATATGAGGCCGACGGCACCACGGGGCAGCTCCCCTCCGCAGCAGAACCCCCCTCCTTTGCTCGTTCTTCACACACACCACACACTCTGTGCCATAAAACAACTTTTCTGCAATAAAATGAAATAGAAATGTGTCGATGCTAGCATTTTAGAACATTCCAGCCAAAGGGCTGTGGGAAATGCCTTCGTTTACATGAAGGAGGGAAGCTCTGTGAAACTAGGGGATAAAACAGTGTGAGAAAAGGCCTTTAGTAAGAAGAAATAGTCTGGCATTTAAAATAAATAAATTGAAAATAAAACGTGTGCATGTACATGTGTGTGTGCGTGCAGTCACTGCATTCTTTATGCACATACGTTTCTGCTGTCCTGGTTTGTTTTCGGTGTTGCAGAGAAAGGGCAGGTGAGGGAGAAAAGTGGGTGTCGCTTGCCTTCTCGGCCCAGCGCCTGGGCTCTGTCTCCTTCTAGAACATTCTTCCTTTTCTTCCCCCTGCAGGCTCTTTTGCCTTCGCCAAGTTGTCGGGATCCTGCCAACTCCAGGCTTGGGCTGTGTCTGCCCCAGCATGGATGGGAAGCTAGAATCTGAGCACCAAGAGCTCGAGGTACAGCTCAGGGCCCAGGAACCCGAGAGACGCGGTGAAGTTTGCGAGCATGGGGCCGGTCTCTGGGTCGTGGGGTCCCCGGGCCAGAGGCCTCCTGAATTTCCACACAGCAGCCTGGCCGGGTCTGGGTTCCTGCTCTCTGGTTTGATCCTCCAGAAATCGCCTGGCCTTTAATTAAGCACCCCAGCGGGGTGTGTGCCATTGCTGACAAGTGACTCTACACGGCCTGTTGATTTTTTCTCCCCTTCCTTTCAGTGGCGTCTTGAGCACCAGAGGGAAGGAGCACGGAGGGAAGGTCATGCTTGCTCTGCAGGCAGTGCAAGGGAGAGGGAACGCTGGCTCAGAGGGTTCTCTGTGATGCCCTCTGCATTTTATCACCCACCGGGCCCTGAAGCCAGGGCACAGACCCTGTCCAAACAGTTGGCTGGGGTTTAATACCTGAGATGTGGAGACGTGAGATGTCTCCCAGGCTGTGGGGCAGAGGCGAGGATGGCTGTCCCTCTTCTGCAGACTTTCCGTGGAGGAAGAGGATTCTGGAAGGTCTCTGAGACCAAGGGGGGCATCCATGGCCGGCCCACCCACGGGTAGACTGGCACCAGCTAGCACCGCCGTCCTCCCACATGGGGAAGACACAGTGCAGATTGCGTAGCTCTCAGCAGGGACCTCCAAGTGTCCACACGCCCCAGAATTTTCGCCGCAGTCTTGCACAGCCCTGTATGTTCCCATTGGGCTGAAGGATTTCATGGCGTGTGGGTCAGTGGCTTAGAGTTCCCACATGGGAGGCCACGAGCAGCCGTTCTGATTGGGACTTCGGGGTGGGGGGCGGGGTGGGTAGGTCCAGTTCAACCCTGTGAAGACCCTCAACCCAGGACTGGCCTTTCTCAGTTGGCCCCCGTTCCACCCCAAGGCGGCTGGAGTACCACTGTCGTGCAGGATTTCCCACGAGGAGCTGGCCTTCTCCCCTGCACACCCCTCTTACCGGGCGTTCATTGTGCATTAGATTATCTTCTGAAAATATACTTTGAAGAGTTTTTGTTTTGTTTTGTTTTTCCTACTTGACACTCTTGAATCAAGTAGGCCATTTATCTTTTAGGCAGAAGAATTTCAACAGTTACACTGCACACTTGCTGGAGGATCGCAGGCTCAAAGCAGAGAGGTAGTTTAAAAATTGTTTTCATCATGGGTTTATTCTTGTCTTAGCTCCCCCCTCAACTTTGCAGCTTTCCTCCCCTCCAACTAATCCTCTGGACTGCGGCCCACCCCCACCCCCCATGGATCCAGCCCACCTTGAGCTACTCAAACTGAAAGAAGCATTCATGCCCAGGCCATCTGTTTGTTTAAACTCACCCCGTGTTAGTCCACGTTAAATGCAACAGAATGGAGAAAAATGTAATTCTCTGTCGGCTTTTGATCAAAGAGGAGTTTTTTTAAAAAAAATCAAGATGGATTTCTGAAGGACAATGTTATACACATTCCGTGTGTTTCTGAGCTTCAGTGTTTAGTTGAGTCGGGGGGAAATTTTTTTTTTCCCCTTTTGATCCCAGGGAGAAAACACTCGCACAAACACATCTCAGTGCCACAAACAGTGTGAGACAGGCACTTTTCTGTAGACTCCCCAGCTGTAAAGTGGAAGGGGACTGCCTTTAACTTATCAACAGAGCAAGAGAATTTTTGAAATACGGCTCAACTGCTATATATGCAAACGCTTTCTAGCTTCTGTGGGAATTCAGGGCGAAGTCACTTGTCTGGGCAAATTCAGGACCCAGGATGCTCAATACCCCCACCCCCCAACCGGCTCAGAAACATGCAGATCCACGCTCACTCCATGATCTGATTTTCACGACCAATCATTAAATGTACATTTCTCCCCTCACTCCCTCAGCTTCAGAGCAAATGCAAATAAAAAGTGCTTAAAATGGTTAACATTTCCTGTCACTGAAGGCATTCGTTAGGGGCGGGGGTCGCTGAGTTTTAAAGTGTATTTTCATAGGAAAACTCATTTCAGATCTGCGGCAGGAACTCAGACTGTTTCACACAGTGAATCTCAGGGTTTGCGATAAGCCTGCGTCCATTGCAGGCGGTCGAATGATCCTTTATATTATGCGGGTGCAGGAGAGCAAATATCCAAATTTGAACTGAGATTAACCTGGGGCCCAGCTCAGGTCACAGGAAAAAATTATAACATGTCTTCTTTCCCCACCCTCCCCTCTGCTCACTTTCTTTTCCTTTATTGGAGAAAAAAACAAATTTGGTACTTTAATCTGTTGTGTTTCCTCTATTGATTGTTTAGCTAGTGATTTTGCCAGCTTCCTGGATGTGCCTTCTGGTTCTGCACAAAGAGCCACATTCCTTCTGGAATCGGGACCAGGACACAGAGAGACAGCAGCAGTCACTGGAAACTGTGAGTACTCCAGTCTCTCCTGTGGCTCTGACCCCGCTCGTCCCGTCCCGTCCCGTCCCGTCCCGCTGCCCCTTTCTTTCTCTACCAGTGAGCTTTCTGCGGGGCTCCTAGGCTGAACTCACTCTGTCAGCCTTCAGCACCATTCTCAACTTTTAGGAAAAGAGACCCTACAATTTCTACACAAACATCGGGTAGGAAGGGGAGGGGGAGTATGCTTACCTATTGCAGTGACTTCAATTTTCATTTTAAGGCTCCGAAAGATGGAGAAAGTAAACAGAAGCAGGCTGGTTTATTTCAGGGGCTAACAGGGAGTCCCTACTGAATTTACCTAATAAAATGAATTTTTAAAATTTTCATTTTCTCATTTCATTCCAGCAGAAAATGAGTTTGCCTTTATAATGTCCAGATCTTTCAAACTCTATTGAGTGAGAAATTAAGTTACAAAATGTAAATACTTTGGTATATATATATATATATATATATATATATATATATATATATGAAATGAATACATATATGAAATGAAGTAATCTGTGACTGTAATACCATAGCAAGCCTGACTTTAAGGCTCCTAGGACACTTAAAATTTTTTTTATGATGTGTAATAAAGAAAAATAAAATTCAGTAGAAATGTTTCTCTTTTAAAATGGGTGAATTGTGATACTTAATAAATTTAATTGTAATTTTCATTTAACATGTTATCTATTTACCAAATTTTTTTTCTGAACATCTTGTCAAGTGTTGGGAGGGTTGTAAAGAAAACATATGTTAATATTCTGGGCCACAATTGACTTCTTTCCTTTCCTCTGTGAAACTATTCCAAGGAGTATGGGAAATTGTAAAACAATGTAGTTCTCTCATGAAAAGAATACCCTGACTTTAATTACCAAGAGAAAGCAATTAATGCTCAAATTTCAAGGCCAATCCAGTGATCAGTTAGGAGCAGGAAGAAGGGGGGAAAGCAGGACTGTTACTTGCATAAGAAAATCCAGAAATCGACATCATGCAGATGTATAATTGGAATGTGATTGTATTTATAAGGAAAAGTTATATAAACTTCAAAAATGGTAGTTGTTTTGCTTAAGTGCCTGAAAAAAGAGTTTAGAATAATATTTGGGTTATCCCAGTTTTATGCTCTTGTGTTCCCAAAGCCTTGTTAGGTTAAAGAACTCCAAAGGAGAGAGAGAGAGTGTGTGAATGTGTGTGTGTGTGTGTGTGTGTGTGTGTGTGCGCCTCCCCCGTGTCCCCAACCCCCAGGAAGTGTGCAGAGAAAAAGGTGGGAGCTGACTAGTGACCAAAAAAAAAAACACCTCTCGCTTCAGAAATTCATAACTAATATAAAAACTCTTAGAAATTAAAAATAGCAATTGTCTTACTTTTTTCACCTCCTCTCTGGGAGTTGTTGCAGGGGATGGGGTGATGGGGTAGAACCAGTTTTCAAAATTGCTGCAGACCAGTTTGTGCAAAAAGGGTATTTCCACTTTCCTGCACTTTGGTTAGAGTATTTTATTCTTGCTCTTCTGTTCCTGAAGCTATGGCATTGTACATCTTAAATATATTTTGTAAGCTTTCTAGTTTGGATTGCCGAAACAGAAACCTTCCCCTTCTTAGGGAGGTTCCCCTGCTGTCCAGTAGATGGCGATGTTACTTCTAGAGTGACCCACGGGTGGGGGTGGGGAAGATAGATACTGAGATTTACCCCCTTCACCTCTCCGGAGTGCATCCAGTGATCTCTAAAAGCAAGAAGAAAAACTTTTTTGAGCCCTGGCCTGAAACGTGCCAAGCCATCCAAGAGTATAAAAGTATTTAAGGCGACTGTTAACTACCAAGTGTCTCACCGTCCTGAAATGGTCTGAGACATCACCCAGCTAGAGTTCAACGAAATACTTTCTGGAAATGTTCAAAATAAAAATGGAAGACGCTTAGCAGCTTTTTCAAAATTTTATCTGTTGCCTGTCTATGTTTTATCACGTAAACGATATACTTACGATTCTCTGTTTGTAACATTCACGAAGAATATACGTGTTACAGTATTGCATGGAATCTTATATGCGTACAAATGGCCAATTAAAATCAGGAGTGTACAGATAATGATACCAGAGTCTCACCTTCTCAAAAAAGTATTTTCCTTCTGAAAGTGATGAATGTGTGTGGGCCTCCCACCCTGGGCATTGTATTTCGTTATATCAGCGCCTGCTAAATGGTATGGCCGGCTTTTTAAAGCTTTTAAACCTCCATCTCCCAGGAATGAAGCTCCTCCTCTCCAACTGGGAAAAGTTTCTACTTGATTTCAAAAACAAACAAACATTTTTCTATCCCCACCTCTTGCTAGAGAGAGTCTCAATAACCATGAGCACGTCGTTCAACATATTTAATGTTAAAATGATTTAAAAACATTTTTGGATAATTTCAATGTTTTGATTCTTCATGGGACAACACGATTCCTTAATTTGTTTTATGGAATAATTTGCTGTATCTTTTCTTTAATTTAAAAAGAAATAGGGTGCATGTTGACAATTATTTTAAACAAACTGGAATTCAACAACAGCAACAAAAAGATCTATTTCTTTTCCTAAAAATAATGTTATCATTTGTCCTTGGCCGGGAGATAGGCAGGAATTCATTTCACTCCAAATGTGAAATCCTATTTAAAGACATAGAAATATGTAAATGCAGCAGAGACCAATAACCCCATCATACTGGTAGTAATGAATCATGCGTTGCTCTCTAAAAATTTAATTGAGTGACCTGCCAGCTTTTATACCTGTATGAATTTACAACCTGAGCAAGTCACCGACTACTCATACCTCGAATCTAGGCATTGATAAAACGATTGCGCAAAAACCAGCTGTTTAAATAGACTGTGTTCCGCTTTAAAGATGTTTTACCCTTTGGGGAAAAAGTCATCTAAGTACTGAGTGGCAGTGACCAGCGAACAATAGTTAGAATGAAAATAAAGCTTCCTGAAACTTAGTTTTAATTTTCTTGAGGAAGATACTAACCCATAAAAAATAAACATTGTTTATGGAGCCAGGTGTGTATCAAGTGAACCTCTGTAAAATGATATGGAGAAAATATGAATTTGTATGTCTCAAGTACTTTGGTTCGCCTGCAGAACAGAGGGAGCTATTTGATACATAGAAACTGAAAAATAAAATTAGTGATTCTGGAGAGAGGTCCAATTCAGATCTGTGCAGGCCCAGGGAGGCGACTGTATTATAATTCACACACAAAAAGCTGTGTCACTTAGCACCTTGGCTTAAGGGATAATTTAGTTACACCACCTATTAACGCTGACTTACGTTTCTGCTCCGGCCAGCCTTCTTACGATCTTGTTTATTCCCAGAAATCACATTTGTGACAGCTCCAATAGGCCATTCAACAGCGAACATTTTCTTGTTTGGTTGAAAATATTTCAGGTTTCAGACACCCAACAAGGAAAAGCACTTTCAGACTTCGTGTAAATGAATAAATTTGTTCGGAGTGAGACTTTTTAGAAAATGAATTCAACAGCCTATTTGACCACTTTCAGCCTAAAATATTATGTTTCAGTTTGCCAACCAGGCTGATAGGACCTGAGCTGATGCAGAGACTATTGCCTCTTCTGGGCTTTCTTTTTTCTTTTTTTCTGGAAGAAAGTGGCCCTGGTACCATCTTTGCACGTGGGATTAGAGAAACAGCATGGAGGCCTGCTTGCCTACAAGCATGTCAGACTGCACACATCCCTGGCTTGGAGTGATGGTGTGCTGTTGCAGATTTTGAGTCCTGTATTTGTAAACTTTCCACTTTTTGTTTTTTGAGAAATTCACGTTTGATCTCTGCCAGCAAAGGTGGGGTGGGTGGGTATGTACGTCCCTCTTCACAGCTGAATGCAATCAAAACGCTTATTTTATGTTGTGTTTTAGTTAAAAGGTAAAGGAGAAGAGAAAAAGACACTCAAAAACCCAGAAGATACAGTTAGCATGGAGTCTACAGTGCCGGGAATAAAGCCCTCGGGACACAATGCATTTTATCCCCCCCCGCACCCCCCCCCGCAAATTCTCTTGGAGGGAGAGGGGGGCATCGTGGGGATTCCATTTAAGGGTCAGCTAACGTGTTTAAGCTGTGTGACAGGAGAAAGAAGGCCGAAATCCTTTGTGCAAACAAGCGCCAGAAGCTCAAATGCCTGCCTGTCTTCTCAGAAACAGACTTGCCCAGCATCTTGTGTGCGGTTTGGAGAAGTGAGGTTTGAGGCCACCTTTCAGTGGCCTTGTGTCGCCGCCTCTGCATCGGAGGTGTCTGGGCCCCAAACATTCCAGGCTGCTCTCCCCAGGTCTTAGCCCAGGCAGCAGTGGAGGCTGGCTTGGTGAGGAGATGGGACATGCTCCCATCTGGGAGAGCTGTGAGCAATCCACAGAGCGGGCCGCCTCGTGGGCACCCAGTCCCACAGGGCCTGGGCGAGGGCTCGGAGAGTGCCGTGCTGCTGTTCCATCACGCACACTCTCTTGGAATCTAATCTTGGACACTCAGTCACATGACGAATGCCTAGTTTTGATGATTTGTGCGTTGTGTCTCTCCACCAGAATCTAAGCGTCATGAATGTTGCATACTTACAACAAGGTTGATATTTATCCAGAGTGTGAACGTGCCAAGGGTCGCACGGGATAACTGGATGGTGCCTCCCAGCGCGTTGATGGAGTTAGGAATGTCATTGTCCCCACTTGACGATTGAGGCACCTGAGTGAGATTCCCAGGCAGCACAGCTCGTGCGCAGGGCTGGGAGGGCTGGGAGGACTGGAGTCTGAATCCAGGTGGGGGATCACAGGCCCCACGTTCTTCAACAGGGCCTTGTAGGCTCTGCGAATTCAGTACTGCTGAGTGATGGAGGGTGAGCCTGAGAGGCAGGGGTGATGCCTGAGCAGAGGGTTTAGGCAGGTTTGGGTTCAAATAGGGCTCTGCCTTCATTCACTGGGGACCCGTGGTAAAGTTTTTAAATTTCCTGAGCCTAGGTTTCCTCCGACTTAAAATGGAGCTGGTGATCTTTCTTTTTCAGGTCGTGAGGATTTGAGATTGTGAATGAGAAGGCTGGGCCCCTAGTGTATGCGAGATGGACGATTGGGTCGTGGCCATCTGTGGGCCACTTCCCGGAGCCCAGGAACAAACGGGCCGAGGGGCCTCCTGGCATCACATCTCGGCCACCTACGAGAGGGGTGACCCTGGTGAGTCTCTTGAGTTGGTGGTGTTGATTTTCTCTCCCGTTGCAGTTCCTGCCTCAGAGGCTGGAAGGAGGAGGGAAAGCCCAGCTGCAGTAAATACTAAACGAATGTTCTCTGGGCATCTCCCTGTAGGCGTTCCGCTCCCTGCTGGTGCTGCCTCGGGAAGTGTGGCCCCCAGACCAGCAACCTGGGCATCACTGGGCGCTTGTTAGGCATGCAGAGTCTCAGGCCCCACCCAGCTCTCCTGGGTCAGAACCAGGGCTTTGCATGTGTGCGCTGGCCTGGAGCACACGGGAGACAGAGGCCACTTGTCCCTAGGGAGGCTCCCTCTCTGTGCCCTCAGCCCCATCCCTCAACCCTCCCTGGCTGGCTCTGTGCTGCAGGGGCTGAGAGGCTGCATTTCGCAGGCTCCCCTGGCTGCTGGCTGGGTCTGGCTGGTGAGAGGCGCTGGTGAGAGCTGGGAGGGAGGGCCGGAGGAGGGAGAAGCTGGGCACTCTCCCCTCCCCCTCTCCCCTCCCCCTCTCCCCTCCCCCTCTCCCCTCCCCCTCCCCTCCCCCTCTCCCCTCCCCTCCCCTCCCCCTCTCCCCTCCCCCTCTCCCCTCCCCCTCTCCCCTCCCCCTCCCCTCCCCCTCTCCCCTCCCCTCCCCTCCCCCTCTCCCCTCCCCCTCCCCTCCCCCTCTCCCCTCCCCCCTCCCCTCCCCCTCCCCTCCCCCTCCCCCTCTCCCCTCCCCCTCTCCCCTCCCCCTCCCAGTCCTCCCCCACCAGCTCCCATCTCAGCAGCTCAGCAGCGGTGCTGCTGCAGGGGCAGGCTCTGCCAGCCCTGGCCCCTCTCTGTCCCTCTGGCCCCAGGGTGCCAGCAGCTTCCTGCCGGTGCATACCTCCCGGGCTCCACGGTTGGCTTCTCCGTTTTCCATCATCAGAGCAACCAGTTCCACGTATTGAATTCTCTGTTTTAAATACTCAGCGGAGTTTCTGTTTTTCTTGGTTGGATCTAGTGATCCACCCAGGCTCACACCTCAAGGGGAAGGGGTCTTGGAGTCAGACGGTTTGGACAAGGGCTCCAGCTCTCCTACTGCCTCGTGCTGGACCCTGGACAAGTCACTCTTCCTTTGCCCAGGGGAGGACCCGGGCTCAGAGAGGCCCCCTTGTCTCCCCACCCAGCATCTCTTCTGGCCCTGGCCTGGGCCTTCCTCACCTATGACAGGTGGAATGCATAAGTGGCCTCAGGGCCTCAGCCCTCCCTGGGTCCAAGCCCTTTGCTGAGTGCTTTGTAGCACCTTCTACTAAGAGGCGGGTAGATTTCCTTGTCCCTGGAGTCTGGGTTTCACTATGTGACTTCCTTTGGCCAATAGGATGTTAGCAGACGTCACTCAGGCAGAAGCTTGGAGGAGCTCTTACCCATGTCCACTAGTCCTCGTGTGCCTCTGCTGTCTGTGTGAGCAGGGCCTGAGCTGCTCGGCTGAGGAAGGATGGGAGACGCCCATTCATCCCAGCAGAACTACAGACATGTAAGTAGCCCAGCCAGCGTCAGCAGCGACGCCTACCCGACCAGTTATGACACAGGGTATAAATGCTGCCCTCACGTGCCACAGGTTTGTGCTTTCGTTACGTAGCAGGATGTGCTGAGAGCTGAGTGATCTATCATCGCCGGGTGACAAACAGCTCTTTTCACGTTGCCCAAGGGCAAGGACCGCGGTATAAAATGGCATTTGAGAACAACGTTTGAGGAGCCAGGAGCCTGGATTGAGATCCCAGCTCTGCCCCTTCTTGTCGGGTGTATTGGGAAAAGTCAGTTTGATTCTCTGGCCCTCAGGCTTGTCCTCTATAGAATGGGATAATAGTAGGGCCTACCTCCTGGGGTGTGTAGGGACTGAGATGGTGTAGGTAAAGTACCTGGAACATAGTTGGTGCTGGACAGACATTATCATTATTATAAGCAGAGTTAATGATAATACCGTGTTATAAAAACCAACAACCACCACAGTCTAGCCTCGGCCTTCCTCACTCTGCTCCCCGACACACCCACAACCCGCCATTCTTCAAAGGCCTTTGCACCTGCTGTTCCTTCTCCCTAAGCGCGGTTCCCTCTTCTCCAACTAGTGACTCACCTCCTTGCCTCAAGGCTTCAGTGCAGTGGGGAACTGAAGGGAATTCTGAGTATTTCACTTCTCCCTCCTGTCCTTTTAGGCTGTCCTTCCTTTAACTCTCGGTCACCTGGGGTTAGGCATCTCTCCTGTCGCAGCACCGGGGCCAATGCGATGAGACACTCTCCTCCTTTCCCCAAGGGTAGGAGGTGTAAGGACATGGTGTGTGGGAGAGAAAACACAGATGTGGCAAAATGAGGCCTTGCTGTACCTCCCAGCCCTCCATAGCCACCACTGTGAAATGACAGCATCTCCCACTAGGTCAGCGCCAGTCATTCCATGGGCAGCAAGTGTCTGTGGAGCCTGACTCCGTGCTTAGCACTTGGGCGGCTCTGGGTTTACAGCCGTGAACAACAAGCAAGGTCATTTCTATCTCAGCCCACAGTCCACGGGGAGGCCGGACTGTGCTGGGCGGCTGCAGGCTTTGGGGGAGCGTTGGATGGGGCACTGGGCATGTAGGGGGTTTCGGGGAAACCCTAAGAAGGGCCTCTGAATGGAGATGTGAAGGCTCAGCCTGGAGGGGAGCTGGGGCAGCTGTATTCCAGGCACTGGCCTGGGTTAAGGGCCAGCAAGGGGAGTGTGGGGACCTCCCAGTGGGCCGGAACGGGGAGAGTGGACGAGGGGGGACGTGCTCAGAGACCACAGCCTTGGTCTTATCACCGAGATGGGGGCAGTCCCGGGACCGGGCAGGCACGGTCTGGGCATCCCCACTGCACAGACGGAGACGCCGAGGCCCTCTGCCTGAGTGCCATCTCCGTCAGTCACCACTTCAGGAGGAGACAGCAGCTCCAGGGCGCCGCAGCCTGCATGTCATGTTACGCCTCAGGGAACCTGAAGGCTGCTTCCACTAAGGAAATGCATAAATAAATAAGCCCCAGTAAATACAATATTTACATTAGTGAACAGAGGTGTCTGCCTTTCAGTGCCCAAAGAAGACAGAGAACACTGTGATTGGATGCTATTGATGTCAATCATCTCTGATAGGCAAGAGGGAGGTGGGGCCCCCAGGCCTGGGTGGGAGTTATTTCCAGGGAGATGGCCGGTCTAACCTCTTCTGTGTTTACTCCTCAAAGATGAGGTCAGGGTTGCAGCTCCTAGTATTCAGGTGCACGTGGGTCAGCTGCAGATAACAGGGGTGTTGTCCTAGGCGGGGAAGGTGGGGGTGGGCAGACCGGGCAGGGAGCCTGGTTCGCTCCATCTTTTGGGCTCTGGGCCTGTGGGCTCAGGTCCTGAGGTGAATGCCACATCTTTGGGACTCGTGGCATTCCAGGAAGGATAAAGGGCCAGGGAGATGCTGTACCGTCTTGTCCCTCTGGAAGAGCCCCTCTGGGCAGCTCACCTCCATTGCCTTGGCTGGGACCATGTCACCTGACCACTCTCACTGCAAAGGAGTCTGGGAAATTGCATATTTTTAGTCGGGTCCATTGCCAAACCAAACAAAACCCGAATCCTGTCAACAGGGAGGAATGGGGTGGGGAACAGATGTGGTTGGGTGACCAGCAGAGGGCCAAGGCGGCGTGGGTCACATCTGACGATTACGTGATGCTCTCTTGATTCAAAGCAGAAAGAGACACTTTTCTTTACAAAAACCCTCCTGATGGGATGTTTATCTCTTTACATTCTGGATATCTCACTCATGGCCTCTTTAAAAATAAAATGAATTAATATGTTCCTACCAGTCGGGAAAATAAAGGATCGGTGTTTTGGGCCAAAACTTCCCTTAAAAGCAGGAGCCTTCTTTTACAACTGTCATTTCACAGAGAAGGAAATCAAGGCACAGAGAGGTTGGGGGTTTGCCCAGAGTCACAAGGTGTCAGAACCAGAGAGGGGTTCAAGTGGCAAAACTCTCGCCTGGCGCCAGGATCCCAGCCCATGCCCAGAGGCTGCTGTGGCAGGCTGCGGGAAGGTCTCTCCAGGTGGGCGCAGGTGACCTGTGGGCGAGCCTGGGAGGAGGGCGGGGGGCCTGGCCTTTGTGGTCACAGTCCCAGGAGGCCCTGCGTGGTGGGCCTTGGGGTGCCCACGGCTTCCCTTCTCTGGCCCCACACCTCTCTTGGGCTCCCCGTCAGTCTGGGATTTTCTGCGAATCGGTTCTCTGAGCTCAGAGCCTGGCCCTCGGAGGGGACCCTCTCTGCTTTTGGCTGAAAGCCCGCTTGACCTCGCTGCACTCTGTGGGGCCAGAGAAGGCTGTGCTGCGGCCAGCGGGGCTGTGGGGTCACAGATGAGAGCCCAGAACGTGCCGTTGGGCCGCCTGCGTTCGCACCTGTCTCCAAGTGTCTCAGAATGGTGGGCAAGACACTAGGGCCCCCTGAGGTTGTGGCTTCCTCGTCCTGAGTGTGAGCAGCACAAGGCCCCTCACAGGGCTCTCGTGAGGACAGAGAGGAAGGCGGGTGCACAGTGCTGGCCTTGGAAAGAACACGGGACCTGGGGCTACCCCGGCCGCTCACATTCAGGTATGGCCGTGGGCGCCGCGGGGAGGCGTCTCAGGGAGAGCGGGAAGATGGGCTGCTGTCCTGCTGTCATGGAATCCTGCTCAGCCTCGGATTCCTGGCCTGGAGTGTGGGAACGCTCCCCAGACTTACCCCGTGGGCTGCTGGGAGTGCTGGAGAGAAGGGCATTTCAATAGTTAACGTTTGCTGAACAATGGTCACCTGCCGGGCCTCTGCTAGACCTTGCGCTGGACTATCTCTTTCATCCGTAACCTGGTCAGACCACACCGGGAGCAGCGAGAGTCAAACGGCTGCCCACTCCGGTGCCGAGTGACCCTCAAGGCAGGTCCCCAACAAACGTCCCTTCCCAGATCACAGTCTCCTTGCGCGTCGTGAGTAAGCAAAGGCATCTTCCCGCAACCCACTCCTAGAAACCCAGTTGTAAAGTGAGCAATCAGATAGGTTGGGAAAATTCAGCTCAGAAATGACATTACAGTAAAGCTGTGTTTCTGAAAAAGGGCTGTCAGAGAGAGGTCATATCAATGATAAACAGCCTGCCATAAAAAGTAAGACACAAGGAACCGAGTCCCGAGTGGCCATTAAACTGGAGAAGTCGCAGCCAGTCCTATCAGGTGGGCAACTGCAAACACATCTGTTATGCCAGGGACCCTGCCATGTAGTGGCCACAGTGCCCAGAGAAGATAACCCTTTTGTTTATTGCAATTAACTTTTTTGTCATAGGTCCACTTTATGGTTCAATAAACATTTACTTAACAATCTGTTTCCCTTTTTAGAATGTTGAGGGCTTTAGGACATTATATGAAGAGAAAGTTTTATGAAGAGAATTGCTCAAGGGACTCTGATCTCACTATACCTTCCTTTCCCCAGAAAGGTCCCAGGGCCGCCCGAAGTTCATCGTCAGACCTTGGGGGTACTGTCCTAGGGTTCAATTTACATTTTTAGCTGGTGATGCTTTTTCTCTCTCACAAAAGGAATTTTGAAATGAAAGCTTCTCCGGCTGACACAGATGGCAGTTAGAAACGTGTTAAGCTTCAAGTCACAAATAGTCCATCTTGAAGTGGCTTAAACCAGCATGGGGTCATTCTTCTCACACGACAAGGATGTCTGGAGAAAGGCAGCTGCTGGCCTCAGTTTGTTTGCTCGACAAGGGCAAGCCAGCATCTCATATGGCTTGTGTCAGTGCCCTGGAGGTGCTGTGACAAATGACCACAAACTTGGCCACTTAAGACAACGCAAATGTATTCTCTCACAGTTCTGGAAGTCAGAAGTCCGACACGGGTCTCACCCGGGTCTCTAAAGTCAAGGTGTCACAGGGCTGTGTTCCTCCAGGAACTCAAGGGGAAAACCCACTTCCTGGCCTTTTCCTGCATCTTCCAAGCCAGCAATGCTGCATCTCTGCCCTTCTTTCTTCATCACAGCTCTTCTCTGATCCCCTTTTCTACCTCCATCTTCCACCTTTAAGGACCCAGTGATTATATTGGGCTCACCTGGGGAATCCAGGATGATCTCCCCATTTCAAGGTCAGTTGATTAGCAACCTCAATTCCCCTTTGCCATATTACTTAACATTCTGACAGGTTCTGGGGATTAGGATGTGGGCACTTCTGGGAGGTGGGTGTCATTCTGTCTGCCACATTTCCATTACCTGTCCTGTTATGGTCTCAAGATGGCTGCTGCATCTCCAGATATCACGTCTGTATTCAAGGGGGGAGGGGAGGAGCAGGTTTCCAGGACTGCACCAGCTGGGTCTCTGCCCCTTTTTATCAGGAAAGCAAAAGCTTTCCCAGAAGTGTCCCGGACTCTTTTTGGCATCTAATGGGTCAGAACTGTGTCACTGGCTGTGTCTAGCTGCAAGAGAGGCTGGTAAGGTACACAGTTGGGGGAAGGTGGGCATCAAAGACTCTGGGAAGCACACTTGCAGTGTCTGCCACAGCCCCCTTCCCACGCTCCTGAGTTTATTTCAGCAGATCTTCCCAGGGAGGGCACCAGGAGGGAGGAAGTGGTGGCTTTCAGGGCATGGCTTTAAAGCTTTCTAGCGGGATGTGGTTGACAGGAACTCTGGGAGCTCTAAAAAGAGACTTAAAATCTCCCCCTCTGGAATTGTGGGGGAGGCTCTGGGCTTTGGAGTTGGCTTTCCTGGGTTCCAGAACCTCCTTGACTTGGGAACAAGAGAGGATGTGCACCACACGGGGCTCCTGGCAATGCTCAGAGCTCGAGTGCCCCAGGGGCACGTGCGGGCAGGTCTGAGTGGCAGGTCCTCTCTGGCATCAGTGAGGCAGAGGGAGGTGTGTCTCCCCCTCTCTCTGTGCCCTGGGCTTTCGTTTCACGGGGTGGGGGGGTCAGCTCTGTCCTGACCAAAGGACTCACTGCACTTTGAACAGAGTGGTCCCACTAGGGTCCTGAGGGCATCCCCACCGCCTCCATTCTGCCTGGAGAGCCAGGACAGGTTCTGGGTTCCTAGCTGGTCTCCATGACGGACTCCTTATCATTGAATTCCCCCCAAAATACACTGGCTCTGCACCAACTCATTCAGCCCACCTGGAGTGAAGGAAACAGACCTCATGGGTAGCATGGGTCCCTCTAGAGGTGGGAGCCTGACCCCCACATGCCCCAAGCAGCATGGTGCCACCTCCTGCCCATTCTGGAAACCACGTGCTCAAAGTGACCCAGGAAACTTTCGCTTTCGAACTGTCCATTGACTGGTTGCCGTGCTGGCATCCTTTGGGGACACAGAGAGAGACAGGTGAGGTTCCTGCCCTTGAGAGGGAAAGGAATTCCCAGAGGGGGAGAGAGAGGTCCCGAGGGCTGGGTCCCTGCACTGTGCAGGCACAGTACTCCCCTGATCACCACTGGGTGACGCTGCGCAGATGACTTGACCTCTCAGAATGTCAATGGCCCGACTGTTGGGGGTGCTAATAACAGCACCACCCTCCCAGGGCATCGTATGGAAAGTGGGCTGGAAGCAGTAGCTTTCATTCTTGCGGTTATTGTCATTTTTGATGTGTGCAAACAGATGCTCAGCGTTTGGATTAAACTGAGCCTAAAGGCATGACCCACGGATGAGAAGGGAACTGGAGTCCTGGAGCCGCCACTTGTGTTGTTGGCTGGTACTGATCAGGCTCTCAGAACAGTGGTGAGCTCCAAGATGGGCGGGCACGGCCTCGGGCCCCACCACGTCACTTCCCCCACGTCCACATGGGCCTCCGCGCTGGGCCAAGGGGCTCGTGCCAAAGCCCAGCTCCTGGGACTGGGACTGGCCGAGGGCTGGACCTGGTGATACAGGAAAGTGCCGAGCGCACAGTGGGTCCTCCAGAAGCATACTACGGATTGCAGCAAAACCCCGAGGAGGGACGGAGGTAGTTCCCACCTGCAGCCCCATTTTGCAGGTGGGGAAACTGAGGAGCAGAGAGGCAAAGCCACTTGTTCAGGGCCCCACAACCAGCGAGACGTAGGGTGGGCTTGAAGGTCAGTCTGAGGAGTGACTTCAGGGATGAGCGAAGGGTGAAGGGTGAGAGGTGCAGGGTGGGGAGTGCGGGGTGCAGAGCTTCGTGCAGTGTTGGCCTCGGGCATCTTTCTCACGTTCCTCCAAGCTCCCTGCCAGCTCTTTTGTCCCCAGGGGGAGGCTGGGCAGTGAGAACCTGGGAATTCTCTTATCTCTGCCGAGCAGGATGCGTCCTGTATTGTGTCCCCCCCTCGAGGTTCCCAAGCACCGTGATGAGCTTGCAGATTTTGGCGGGTGATTGCTCTGGGGGGGCTGTGCTTTGTTTGCCAGGCCCTCTCGCAAGGCTGGCTCCCTGTCCCTGGCCTTTTCAGCTCCTCTGCAGGCCCTCCCCTGCAGAGCGCTGTGGAATGGCAGGGGTGAGTTCCTGCCTGCGGCCATTTCCGCCCATTCTTTCTGTAGGGGCAGTGGGTGGGTTCCCTGCTGGGAGGCTGGGGGGTCGCAGTGCCCCGCATGGCCCTCGGGGGCGCTGTGCAGGCGGGTGAGGGCAGGGGAGGCCTGCCTGCCTGGCCCAGGCTAGGTTTCCGTCCTCCCCCCTCCCCATCAGTACCAGCATCTGAAAGATGTGTCGAGCCATGGAATGTGCATGGAAACAGGTAATTAATCTAGTTGTATGATGGAGAGGGGGCAGCGATGGTTGTCTGAAAATGCAGATTCTCAGGCCCCGGCTTCAGAGTCAGACTCACGAGAAGTGGCCTGGGACCCAGGATTCATAGTTTACACCAGACCCCCAGGTAATTCTTCTGACCTGGAACATTTGGGAGAAGCCTGGCCTGGCAGCTTGGGCAGGCTCTGGGGTCAGACAGGTGAGAGTCATCTTCACTGCTACCCCTCCTGGTCATTCTGAGTCTTGGAGCCTCTCGGAACCTCAGTCTCCTCCTCTGCTGACTGGGGATGATCTCATCTCTCTTACGGGGTAGTCGGGAGACATCCTAGGGTGCCCTGCACACAGCAAGCACAGACAGTGTGTTCAGGAAAGGATGAATTCTTATTGCCCATGATGGTATTCAGTGATATAACCTTCCTGGCAAAGCTTCTGATAATCATAACCTCAGGGCAGACCACACTGAACTCCCAGGGCTGGAGTCAAAAGCAGAGACTGTGAGTATTTTGAGCACCTTCTTAGGCCTCATTTTAGGAACCAGGGCTCTTTGCATTGGAAATTTCCAAATGTTGACAGTAATACAAGGGACTCAAGTCCTTGCTGTCCCCTGGGGCACAGGAGCCCTGAATTGGGAAACACGGAGTGACCCTGGGATTCTCAGAGCTGAGGCGTCGGAGCCAGAGGGGGATTGACCCTCCTTAGGACACATCAAGTTAAAGAAGAGACCAGGAAAATGCTCGTGTTTTCCACGAGGAAACTTTACAACAGTGAGGATGAAATCCTGCAAGACCCGTCAGAGGCACTCCTGTCAGATGAGGTGGGGTGGGGGGCAATGAGCCCCTCCTGGAAATGTGGGCAGCGGCAGAGGTAGTGCCCTCGTTCCAGTGCTCCCTCCCCGCTGCGTCCCTCCTGTGCCCGGTTCCCTCCTGCGGGAGGTGCGGTAGTACATCCTTAGGGCACCAGTCCTCGGAGGGGTAAGCGCAGTTAGATGCTGAAGCGCTCAGGCGGCACCAGAGTTGGTGACAGTGTTGGTGGTGGTGGTCTCTCTTTTCCGTGGATGGGAACGCTGGAGCGGCCAGGAGGGATTCCTCACTTGCACAAGGGCCTGGTGATGAGTGGTGGGTCTGGGATTTGAATTTGGGCCTCTGAGAGCTCTGTACTGCCGGTCCCTTTTGTGGAAAGACAGGCATGGAGACAGCGGAAGAGGCCGGAGCAGGCAGCCTGATTGTCTGGCAGAATCAGTGGGTTCTTGGGTGACTAGGGGCTTGGACAGGTTCACTCCCTGTCTGTTCGAGTCCTACGGTCTTTTCTGAAAGCATGACGGGGAACGCAGTGGGGTCCTCAGAGTTTTGGGTCCTTGTCTTTTATGAACTTTTTGCTTTGTTGTCGGGAATCTCCCAGTACTGTCTCATCCCAGGGTTTCTGTTGACCCAAAGCAGGAAGCTGCAGGCACAGAACTGGTTTCACGTTTATTGGCTTATGTTTTTCCAAAGCAGGGGTGCAATAAAACGTGAAATATGGTGGCTGACCAAATGGTCTCGTGCTGTCTTCTGAGACTTTTTTTTTCTTGGAAAGGACCAGACATACACGCACATACACATGTTCAGTCACATGCACACACTTGGACACATAACACACACCACACGCACCCTTATCACACACACACCCACTCACATACACACCTATGCATACCAGCACACATGCACACATGTGCGCACACACGTGCAGACACACCCTGGATGGTGAGGTGGGTCCACCATTGATCTGTTCAGGAGCGCTTGGCTGGGCTGCAGCGGTTCTAGGACAGATCACCAAGTACCTAATACTGGTGGCTTCTGAGTCCTAGCATTTTTGCCAGGAACCCCCCCACCCCCGCCCCAGCTCACGCTGGAATAAATTTGTGACCTGCCAGGTGATGTCACCACTGGAACGAACCAGTTGCATAATTTAAGGCCCGGTTCCTCAAGATTTTCTATCACAGAATCTTGAACAGAGTAGGCTCCCCTTCCCAAGAGTGTGGACCGAGAGCAAAACCTGCACAGGCATGACCTCTTGGGCATCTCCTCACATTAAGTCACATCATCTTTACTTTGCATTCCGTGCTATTTGAAGAGGTATTTAAAAAAGCCATTGTGTCCCTCCCATTATTTTAGCAAAAATGATGATTTTTCCATGCATCACATTTATCTTGGGTCTTCTCATGGTCTCTTTGTTTGAAAAGCCAGATTGACCTTAAGGTGGTAACCTGAAATGCAATCCCCTCTTCCTAAATGTCAGTCATTCACATCTTACTAAGAATGGTGACACAATCTTAAGAGTAGGTTTTCAATGACAACTTGAGATAGGACCATTAAAACCGAGGATGCCTGTGAGGGGAATACTGATTCCCTGTAAAGAGTCAAACATAACGAGGGAGTCAGAACAAACACGTTTTGCATTTCCCTGCCGGGTCTCAGCCTCCCCTCGTTCTCTGTCTGAGGTCTGCGAGAAGCAAACCTGGCAAAGATCATGGACAAGATTCTCCCACAGAAACTTGTCTCCGCGGCCAAGAGCTCAAGTGCCTGGTCCCTCTCCCATCGCCCTCTGCGCCAACCCATCATGGAGAAGGCTTCTGATTTGCTCTTTTCTTTGTATCTACCCATTTTCTCCGGCTTGGCAGGGCCCTGAGAATATCAGCATGCGGGCTCTTCTTGGACTGTTCGGCATTTTCCAAACCTTTGCAAAAACTCTTAAACTTTGTTTAAAATATATAACGTGTTGTCATACAGGCGTCACAGTAAAACTTTAGCTATTATTTGTTTACCCAAATGCGATCATAGTTGTATGCACTCATGACGTCTGCTTCCTTACCCGGGTTCAAATCCCGTTCCTGCCACTCCCTAGCTGTGTGACCTTGGGCAGGTTACTTACCCTCTCTGTAGTTCTCTCTTCTACAAAGGGAGAATAACAACAGCATCCAGGTCGTCTGAGGGTTAGTTTAGTCACTATGTGTGAAGTCCTGGCTTTGGTGCCTGGTGTAGGCATGTTAGCTCTGTCACTCTCTGAGGCATGTGCCCCATTCTGGGAAAGAATAATTTGACTTTTCAGAATGGCCAGTGGAATGTGATTCTTTTCAGCGCAAGATCACTGAAAGCTTCACTGTGGAGTTACTCCGGCTCGAGGATATTCAAAGGGGATGAATTGCTGGAGGTCACGTGCAGCTTTGTGGCAGCAGGTGATTCCCATGTTTGGGTTCCCGCCTGTCGGTACCTATGGGAGTGGCAGTGTTAGAAGCAGTTCCTCCCTGGTGGGCTGCCTGGGGCTTTGGAGGAAGCGGTCAGGCTTGAGCCCCTGGTTTGCCAGAATTCAGCTCTTGGAACAGCTTGCCTGGGAGCTGCCTGGCCCCCAAGTGTGCTCTTGGGTCTCGGGTCTCTGATCTCCCCAGGCAGGCCTCCAGGGGAGCTGTGCACAGGCGGCCCTCCGTTTGTGGTGGAACGCATGCCATTTGTCAGTGGCGTGGGGTGACTCTCTGGGCACCCCTTGAAGAGGGCTTGCAGAGTTCAAGGCTGGTCGCCTGGGCGCTCATTATCTGATCTAATTGTGGGCTCGGGCTTCACAACCGGGGGCTGCGCAGGTGGGGCACAAGCTGCCAAGGTCACGCCTAGAAGCTTATTAAAGCGCTGGTGCGAGCGGCGAGGCCATCTGGATGCCATTTGACAGCCTCAGTGTAATTACACCATTTGGTGCAGGAATGAGTGCGAGCTGTGGCTTCGACTGTGGCAGGGACCACTGCTGTGGGACTGGGGTGCTTTGGGGCCATCCCGTCCTGCCATCTCGTGGTCCTCAGGCCTACTATGGCTTCTAGGTTTTCCGTGAGCTCTTGGGGTGGACGGCGGAGTTGGCAGTAACGGTGGGCAGCCTTCTCCCCTTACCCAGCCCTGCAGCCTCCGTAACCAGGAACACCTGCCTTCTCAGCGCTCTGTGTCCAGGGAGGGGAGTGGGGGCAGCTTCCAGCGCATTCCACCCGAGCAATATGGAAGTGTTTAAGCAGGGTTTGCACCAGGCAGGGTAGCTGAGATCTGAACCTTTAAATTATAGCCATTCCCGGACTGAGGAAAAGTAAATAAACAGTTCACAGCTGCAGCCAACTCAGCACAGGACCGGCTATCTCTTCTGATTGCCGGACAAGTAATTAAGTGGGAAATGTGAGCCCTCAACGTCAGGGTGAGATGATAAAGGTCTGGGGGCAGTAAATCCCCCCAACTCCAGAGACCTTTGGATTAACCCTCGAAGGGCTGGCAGGGGTGAAACCCAGATCGGGAACCTAGGCTCAGAGATTGTCAAACGCTCACTAGCTAAGTGAAAACCACCCACCTCGCTGTGTCCTGCTTTGGGGACATAAGTGTGAGATTCTGGATTCTCAGCCATATGCCCAAGGAAGCACCTCAAAACAGGTTCTGTCTGCAGTTACTGATTGTTCTGGGCTGAATTGAATCCTGCACAAAGTTCATGTACTGGAGCCCTAGACCCCAGGACTTCAGAATGTGACTGTATTTGGAGACTGGGCCTCTACAGAGGTAATAAGTTAAAATAAGCTCTAATCCACTATGACTGGTGTCCTCATAAGAAGAGGGGGTCGGGACACGAACACACAGAGGGACGACCACGTGAGGACACAGGGAGAAGACGGCCGCCTATACGCCAGAGAGAGAGGCCTCAGGAGAAACCAACCTTGCCGACTCCTTGATCGCAGACTTCCAGCCTCCAAACTGTGAGAAAATAAATCTTTTTAGTAAGCCCCCAGTCTGTGGTACTTTATTATGGCCGCCCAAGCAGACTCGAACACTGATCTTTGCCTGGGTGCTGAGAGCTGGTGTGCTTTGTGATAAGAGCCGACAGTCTGTGCAGGCCCTGTGAGGTGTGTGCTCACCAGAGCAATGGCATTCCCATTCCACAGATGTGGAGGCTGAGGCCTAAGAGGCTAAGCAAATAGCCCACAGTCGCATAGGATGTGTGGAGAGAGCCTCCTTCTGAGAGTTGAGGTTCTCAAACCTGGCCGCGCATTGGAATCACCTGGGAAGTCTTAAAAAGTACTGGTTCCTGGGCCCCACCCCAAACCAAGCAGACTAGAACCAGGGTAGCAGTTTTCAAGTTGCCTCAGGTGACTTTCACGTATAGCCAGGGTTCAGAACCACTGCTTTATACCTAATTCCTCTTGTTGGAATTCTTTTTAAAAATGTGCTGGCTTAGCAGGAGCTAGTGACCTATGTGTCACCTCCCACATTTCCAACGTGGTCCTCACATCATGGTCAATTAGCTTGTACCAGCGTAAGCTCTGGAGCCCAAATGCCTGGGTTTGAATCTAGGCTCCACCGTTAAGTCGCTGTATTACTTCAGGCAAGTCACTTGGCTTCTCTGGGTCTTAGTTTTCTCATCTGTATGATGCAAATAAGAGTACCTACCTCTAAGGTTGCTGTTAATCAAGTTAATGTTTGTAGAGTCCTTAGAACGATGCCTAGCACATGGAGAGTGCTAGAAAAACGTTTGTTAGAAATAAATTAACTTTCTCCTATCTTTACCCCTGGGTAGTACGATGTTGAGGGGTGCGGGTAGGGGTGGGACACAGAAGCCAAGTCTGAGCTCTGTATTTCCCCCAGGGCACGGAGGGGGCCTCGGGAAATGTTATCGGGAGGGGACGGGGCGTTCACCACGGCCGCCTTCACCACGCACACGTGGCCCCATGAGAGGTATGGTGACAGCCGACTCCTGTTCTCCTGTAAAAGATGACACCCAGGATCCGGAAGTCTTAGAAGGACGCACACATGGAAATGTGTGATGTTGCTGAAACGTAGTTTTCTCCGTCAAGAATGAGGTGCGCTACAGACAGCAAGGCGCCAGGTTGGCACTGGCCCAGCGTGAGAGCTGCAGGGGTTGTGGGCGATCCTCGTGTCTCCTTGTTTTCTGTGTGTTCCCGGTTCTTGTCCAGCACTGGATGTGTATCCATTTTGTAACAAGACAGAGTAGTAGTTGTTTTAAAGAGCGGTGTAAAAACTGGCTGAGTTACTCCAGGCAGATTCTTCCCTGGGGCATGGTTTGGCATTTCCTGGACATCCTCGTGGCCAGCAGGGCTGGATGCCCCTCGTTCCTCGCTGGCAGAGCACGTGACTGCCCGTTTGCTGGTCTGTGGCCCAGAGTTGGGGGGTGGGGCGGTTGTGTGTCACCCAGCTGTGTGTCTCTGGGAGCCATTGCAGGGGGCCAGGCCACACGGCCACACTCCAGGGGCAGTGGTTTTGTGGAAGCATGGATCCGGATCTGGACTTCTGGGGGTACCTGCTGCCGAAGGAGTTAGGGTCAGGGTGGGAGAAGCTCCCAGAAGAGGCCTGGGGACAAGGACAGGAGCGGGTCTGGGCCCTTCCCCACTGGGTGTGTGCTCCTCAGCAGGGGTGTCTGGGTAGAAAGGACACTGCCTGAGCCCCTGCTGTGTGGTGCCAGGCCCCTGGGGTTCCTCCCAGCCTGCCACTTAGCTGGGAAGTTTCTCTGCCTTGGTGTTCTCAGCTGTAAAATGGGGGTGATAACATGAGCTAATTTAAGGGCTACCGGGAGGATCAAACAAATCAAAGGGGTAACAGCACCTGCTACTTGGAACGAGGCTCTCCTTAGGATCGTAACTGTGTTTCCTGTAACAACTCTGAGCGGCGTCCGTTTGCAGGGGAGGACCCAGGGCTCAGGAAGGCACGTTGATTTATTCAGTCCTTCAGCCAATAGTTACAGCCCTGGACTGGGCACTAGTGCCTAAGGAGAAGCAAACCAAGATTCACGTCCTTGGAAAGTTCTCCACCTCCTGAAGGAAGCAGCCATCAGTCAAATGATCACCCAGAGGGATAATCGCAGAATACGGAAGGCGCTGGGGCAGCAAGACCAGGATGAGGAGAACACAGGGCAGGAGACTGACGGGGACCAGTGATGTCTGAGTGGGATCTGGGGGAGGAGTTCACTAGACAAAAGGAGAGGAACAGTGTTCCAGGCAGAGGGAACAGCCTATGCAAAGAGCTCATCCTGTCCAGAGAATTAAAAGGAGGTGGCGGTAGGGCAGCTGGGGTGCAGAGAGGGAGGTAGCCACTGCTGATTCCCCCCAACCATCGACCCCTACGATCCCCCATAGTAATTTATGAAGAGTCTGTATGAAAGCATGTGACGAGCCCTGGCCAGTGTGATTTAAGAAGGGCTACGTGCAATCTCTGGCGTGTGTCCCTACCAGGAGGGGCCATCTCCTCGTCCCCCTCTGTGTCCTCCCAGTGGCTCGATGCAGACACTGTGGTGCATCATCACAGCCCACATGGATGAACCCCATGCTTTACGGCAGAGAGGAAACCCTGCTGGTTTCAGAGAGCAGAACTCAGGCCTTTGTGGGAGAAAAACAAATTCTACAAACAGCTCATCTCGGACACTGGTATTCCGGTTTCTGTTTAGTGCAGCCGAAGCCAGCTTGTAACACAGTGCAGGCTTTCATGGAGGGGCAGCAGGCAACGGCCGGGGTCCCACTGTCCCCGCTCTCTGGCGTGGTTTTGGGAATTACTCCTGGCCACTCAGCCTTTCTTCCTGCTCCCCGGGACTGCAGATAATGTCGGCCGTGCAACATCCTCTTAAGTTGCTTTTTTACTTAACTCAGCCCAGGGAGCTTCAGTTATGTGGGAATAATACTCCTGTCTGGCGCAGGCCTCCAGGTCGGGATGCAAACTTTGCTATTTCTCCTAAGAGCCCCGGGAAGCCGATGAGAGGTTGGAGGACTGACCCACGGGCAGTAAACGGCAGGGCTGGGGCTTGGAGGCAAGTGCGCGGCCCTTATCCTCTCAGAGTTCCCGTCCGTACTGCGGAGTGGTGTGGGTCTGAGGAGGGGCTCAGGGCCAACCTGCAGACACTCCACTCACTTCTGCCGTCTTACTGACCGTCTGGCCAGCAGCTGCGGGGGGTGGGGGGAATTTGCACCCGTGAGAGCAGGAGGCTGGCGTCCCGCACGCAGATGGCAGGAGCTCTCCATCATCCCTCCCCGAATACTGGCTTATCTCAGATAAATCGCCTGTGCCAGTTTCAGTCGGCATTTCTGTCACTTGCCACTGTGGTATCTGAATGGGAATGCTGGTGCCCAGTGTTCATCGTCTGCACGTTTCCTCAGCTGGAGGCTGTTATGATTTTCTCAGAGCTTTCGCTTCTCTGGACTGGCCTTCCTGAGCTCCTTTGCCCTTGCTTTTGGCCCCATCTGCTTCTGCATGAGACCTGTTTTCTTGGGGCTCTTGGTTATGTTTCTGATGTTTCCCCGAAATGGACACGATGGAATCAGGTTGCTTCTCATTCCGAAGGAGGGACTCAGGCCATCGCCGGGGTCCCAGAGGCTGTGTGCTCCCTGTTTCCTTACTCTTGTGAGGCCAACCCCTTCCAGTGGCAGAGGCTCCTGGGTGCAGTGGCATGGGGCCACGGGACGTGACCTCATTGAGCACACCTTCAGGGAAGATCAGTGGAAGGGAGGTCAAACGAGAGGGGGCCCCAGAGAATGCCCCCCACCCTTGCAGAGCTGCGGGTCTCCTACCACCACCCATTGACCTTGGCCTCCTGCCCACCAGTGCCTCCACTGGGGCCTTACTTAGAATATGTCTTCCGGGACAATAACCCGATTCCTCCCAGCAACACTGAGCTGGTCTGAGACCCCCTCCCAGGCTCTCCTGGGTCCTCCTCCCCACTCAGGGGAAGAAGATGTGGGGAGAGGAACACGGGTTCTGGGTTTAAAGAAGTTTGCATTTGGTCCTCGGGTCTGCTTCTTGCTAGCCGGGTGGGTCTAGGACGTTGCTTACTACCCATGCATCCCATTTTCCATGTTTGCAGAATTAGTCCCCAAACCTGGGGTTGTTTTGAGGATTTCCTGAGATTTCGGCTGCAAGGAGGTCAGTGGGTGAGAAGGGTCAGCGATGGGGCTGCTGGAACCTGGGAGGGTGAGGTGTGGGCAGTGCTGGCTGCATAATGTGGGGGTCCCAGTGCAAGATGAAAACGGGGTCCCTGGTCAAAAATGATGAGGAATTTCAAGTCAGCTACAGCAGAGCACTGAACCAAGGGTGGGACCTTCTGGGCATGGGCCCCGTGCTACACTTGCTGGAGTCCCTGGAGGGCCCAGGAAGTGGCAGGAAGCTGCAGGCACCGAGAGGTCAGTGGCTGATGATAATGGATTGTTTGCCCATTGCCGGGGCCTTTGCGTCTCAGACCAGGATCCTGACCACAGCAGCATCCAGAGACGTTTCTCTTTAACTGTGGAGATCCACCCCGTGCCCGTGAGCCTCTCGGTGGGGGAAGGGGCACAGCTTCTGGATGGTCCCCCGTTGAATCCAGTCCAAGGACTGGCCCGAGGGTCACAGCCCCTTGTAACCGGAAGAAGCTGACTTCTGGTTCTGGGTTACAGAGCGGGCGGCCCCGCCCAGCACGGTGACATCATGCCAGGGAGTCCCTTGACGTCACTGTAATGGCAGCCTTTGTGGGGTGGGGGTGAGGCTGTAAAGCCATCAGCGTGGATGTCACCCCTTGGCCCCGTTTCTCCCATCCCCATCATCTCTCCTGAGCAGGCCTGGGCCTCCAGGACCCGGGGCCCCACAGTGAGCGTGCTTGTGCTGCGGGCAAGCTGGGCACCACGGCCACGGCTGCACCTTGCCGTTCAGTGCCAATGGTGCTTCCAGGTTAAGTCTTGTTCGGGTAATAAACGGGATGAAAAAACAGTATTTCACTGTATTTTTTCCTGGGGTGTCATGACAGATTGAGGGCCTATGGCTCGAGGCAAGCTGGCTGATTCCAGCTCCCGTGACCCTGAGGCAGGGGAGCAAATGGGCATGTCGCAGACTTCCCCTGCCTTGGCCAGGCCTGACTCCAGGCCCCCTGACCTCCATCTCTCTGACCATCCTGCTAGTGGCGCTTGTGGGAATGTTGAGCCTGGCAGAGCCCAGGCCCGTTCCTCTTGCCCTGAGAGCTCGTTGGGCCTCATGGGTCCCCGGGGAGCACGTCTTCTGAATGGGCAGGCTGCCTAGCCCCTGGCTGGCTGAGCTGCGTGGGGAAGAGCTGGCCTGCGTCTCCCAGGAAAGGAAAGAGCCCTGAGGGTGGGTGTCTTGGTGCCTGGCACCTCCCTGGTCCACCAGAAAAATGGCTGCTGCTTCTATGCCATCTGAGTGGCAATGAAACAAAATGGTCATTATACCCACATCCACTCTCCACACTCTCACTGTTCAAACTCAGAAACTAATTGATTCAGGTAACAGGGGGCACTTGTAACTATAATAAATATGACACCAGTGCTCACTCCTGGAGGCCTCATTCTGTATATAATATATAACGTGTACATTTTCTGAGCAAGTTTTCCTAGCAGCTCCATGTAATAATAGTACTAGAGAACACACCATGCTTACTACGTGCCTGTTCCAATAACCTAATATAGAGTGAGTCTTTAAACCCTAACAACAACCCTATGAAGTAGGTACTTCAGTCATCCCTATTTTGCATATGAGGAAATGAGGTTCAGAGGGGTTGAGTGACTTGCCCAAGGTCACACAGCTGGTTAGTGTCCAGAGCTAGAGTTTTACTCGGTCAGTCTCCCTCAGAGTTCATGCTTTTAACCACTAACGTTTACCACATCCAGGGCATTCAAGCAATATTTGGGGCAAGAACATGCTGTGGATTTTATCACGAGAGGCTGGTGCTCCAATGGGAAAGGAGCAGATTCTCCAGGCGGTTTCCTGGGGCCACCAGATGAGATGGTAAAACCACAGAGCCCTACCTCTAGGTTTAAGGGAAAGCAAGTAAATTAATAGATAAAAAACAACACCCTAGCGTGACCATTAGATGACATTTATGGATTTGTATTCTACTACTTAATGTATCTGATGCTTGTCCAGCACTGCTCTGTGTTGGGTGCTGTGCTTTGTGGTGCCTGTTTCACGGGAGGTGAGCTCACCTGTGCAACGCTGGTCAGTAGATGCCTTTGGTGGGTTCAGGAGTCAAACCCAGGAGGTCTCTGAGCCCCCAGCGCAGAGGGTCTGCCAGCCTGGAGACGGGCTCCCTTGTGAGCAGGAAGGGGGCCACCTGCCGCCTGTGCGGTGTGGTTCGTCGGCTTGGATGGGAGGGCGCCGGGCAGACCCCTGCCCAGAAGGCTCTTCCCCAGTGCCAGCCAGACCTTTCTCCTCAATGGAGAGGTGAGATGTAGACCCTCCCCACCTGTCACAGAGGCAGAGAGAGCCCATCCAGTCTGTTCTTTCACACCTTAGCAGAGACCGCCCCTGCTCTTCTTCCTGGGACACCGCAGCCTCCACAGCCCAGCCTCCCTTGGGATTGGCTGTGGCCATTGGCTGGCTTGCGGCCACAAGTGATGCGCTGAAGAGGCCCCAAGACGCAGAGGAGAGCAGAGCCAGGACGGAACCGCCCTGGGGCCCAGTGACCGGGGAGCAGAGCTCGCCTCTGGCCACACTGGGCTAGGATGTGAGCACGGAAGTGGGTTCGTTGAGTTAAGACTTGGAGCTGGTACAGTGCTTAGCTTGTGCTGGGGAGGACAGTGCCCACAGCCTGGGCCAACACAAGGAGGATCTCAAGACCCTTCCCAGCTGGAGAGTCTGTGTAGTTCATGTTTGTGGATGCTCAGCTGAAAATCAAGAAGAGGGAGGAGGTGTTACCCTCCAGCCACGTCTCAACCCTCCCTCCTCCAGCTCGTTCTCTGACTTCAGGGGCCTCCTCTTAGTGCCCTGGCCAGACGGACTGCTCTCTCCTGCCTGTCTTTGCACAGGCTGTTCCATCTGCTTGGCACACCCTTCCGCCACACCCACCCCGCCTCTAGTGTTCATCCTTTGGATCCCCTCTGAATGCCCCTTCCTCAGAGAAGACTCCCGTGACCCGCAGGATGGGGTCTGGTCACCTGTTTTATGTCCCACTATACTGGGCACACTTTGCTTTCATAGCACTGGACATATTTGTGATTTGTAAGCTCCCGGAAGGCAAGGAAGGACCGTGGCTGCCCTACTGGTGAATCACTTGCCTGTTAACATGTGGGTACTTTATATTTGTTCACTCGTTAATAAATCAATGAATAGGCCTAAGAATGTCCCCCAGTTTGTGCCTGGAGTAGAGCCTGTGGTGTTCTTGTGTCTATAGCTCTTTTAATTATTGTATATAATAATATATAATAATTATATTAATATAATTTAAATTATTTAGGTAATGTAATAATTTAATTATATCCCACTGAACTCTGTCCTGGAGCAGTGCAGTCACACAAGGAATCACTGCCGTATCAGTTATCTGTTGCTGTGTAACATATTAGCCCAAGACTTAGGAGTGCAGTGTCCCAGGCCATACAACAGATCCCAGCACCAGAATCTGTTATTGTCATTTCTACACCCAACGCTGTGGGCACTTCTCTAAATATAAAACAAAGAGGAATATCACATTTTCTCAAATCCCAAAAACACATGTCCGTTTTCGCTCATGTCAGAGTGTTTCTCTAATCAGCGTGCATCTTGTCGCTGATGGTTCCATATATTCTAGGGTCTCTTTTCTCCCTTAAAGACCCTTAGTAAGTTGTTGGTGTGTCCCAATCCATGTGGCCTTAGGCTGCAAGGAGTATAGTACTCATGAGAACTGCTCCTCACCGATAGCTCTCTCTGTTGCTGTTTCACTATCCGTGATCTCACTTTATGCTCACAAACACCTGGGGAAGGTGCACAGGTGAGGAAGGTGTTGTTTCCATGTTACAGATGAAGAAGCATAGCATCAGAGAGGGTAAGTAGCTTGCCCAAACTCGCACAGCTACTAAGTGCTTGGATTGAAACTCAGCTGTAACTGTATGCTGAGCGCTTGAAGATTAGCTATGGAGAATTTTTCATAACACATAGCTGTAAGAGATCAGATGCCTTTCATAAGCTCTCTGCTAACAAGCCTTATTTGCTGTGTCGGTCTGATTGAGCTGCACAACAAAGTACCACAGCCTGGGTGGCTTGAACAGCAGACATTTATTTTCTCAGGATTTTGGAGACTGGGAAGACTGAGATTGAGTGTCGGCAGGGTTGGTTCCTCCTGAGGCCTCTCTCCTTGGTGTGTAATGGTCACCCTCTCACTGTGTTCTCACATGATCTTCCCTTTGTGTGTGGCTGTGCCCTAATCCCCTCTTCTTAGAAGGACACTAGTCCTATTGGTTTAGAGCCCCACCCCCTAGTGACCTCATTTTAACTCCATTACCTCTCTAAAGACCCTCTCTCCAAATACGATGACATTTGGTGGTGCCGGGGGTTAGGACTTCAGCACATGAATTTTGGGAGCACACAGTCATCTGTTTCCTCTTTATTCCCCCTCACCACGGGGACCTGCCATCAATCTACGTATCCTCTCTTTTAACAACAAGGAGATGTCTGTCTTGGAAACAATCAAATCATTTGAAATGAAACCATTTCTCTCCCTCCAAACAAATTGAACCATTCTATTTGGTTGTGTGGATATGTGTTAAATCCGTCTCACGAGTTGTTTGAAGAACCACTTTGATAGTGTTCTTGTGTCCACTGCCCATTAGACCAGAAGTGTCTGAAAATAGATATGTAGCATTTCCCCTGTGAAGATTGTGTTAATATGTCTCCTTCTGGCACATGCAAACACACACACACACACACACACACACACACACACACACACCCCAGTATTTCCCAAAATGTATGTGGAGCACATCCTATGAGAGGAATTGATGCATATCTCATAGAGGGAAAAGGTGTTTTGTTTTTTTTTTAAGTCAAATATGCTTGTGAAATATTATGGTGAACAAAGTGGAATGGATTTCCTTGCTGCTGGATTTCTTGGAGTCTCTAGTGTGATGATGTGATTTGTGAATCTTGAAGATGGCCTTAGAGCAGGGGTCAGCAAACTTTATCTCTAAAGTACCAGCTAGTAAATATTTTAGGCTTTGTGTGTGACAGGGTCTCTGCTGCAACTATTCAACTCTGCTGTTGTCACCTGAAAACACCATGATATGGTTGATATGTAAATGAATGGGCATGGCCCTGTTCCAATAAAACTTTATTTACAAGAACAAGTGGTGGGCCAGACTTGGCCCTTGGGCTGTAGTTTGCTGACCCCTGTCTTAGAGTGTGGAATATTTTCCAAACATATTGGATCATGGAGTTCTTTTTCAAGGTGTGTTCATGTTCCACAGACCACACTCTTCCTTTGGCCAGCCCTGGACCCTCAGCCAGCTGACCCCTTCCCACTGCTCCATGTCCATCCTGTGTGCACTCATGTCCTGATACTGTTTTATGAGGCTCATCTGTGGACTGGGCTAAATCATTGAGACTTCTGTTCAGACTTTATCCTAAGTAATCCAAACTGCTTTGGCTGGAAAATTAGCCAGGACCCTCGTGTGAGGTTGTTCAGTATTTTCAGGTTCTTCAGAACTTGAGATACCTCACCAGGCATGTTATCACAGTATTTAGTCATTCGAGGGAAATTGTACGTTACGGAAAGGCTGTTTTTTCTTCTTTCAGATTAGCCATTTCTCCCGTCCCTCTGGCCTGTGTTTAGGTGTCTGTGCATTTGAGGAGGGTGTGAGGGGAGATGGGGAGAAAGGGTTGAATTGCACGGGGTGGGGGTATTTTAATCAGGGTTTACAGTCGTCAGCTACTTTCACTTACATTTAAAAAGTGTTTAGTCTTTGTCTTCAAGCCGATGGCTCTGGGTTCATTTTGGATGGAGAGTTTTGGAAAAGGGGGGACTGTTTGTATTAAGACAGACGTGGATATAATCTTTCAAGGTATGAAATTTGTGCTGACTTGGTCCAAAACACAACCGCATCTGGTTATGTCTGGTCTCCACTACTCCAAAAATGTCCTAAATTCCAGACAACCTCTTGGGCTTAGAAATAAAAGTCATTAATCCTGCATTTGAATTTAATATTTGAAATTTTATCCTAATCTTTTTTTTTCTTCCACATGAATTAACTTTTGAAAAGTTGGAAAGAAACATGAGTTTTGTTTTTTTTTTAAGGGAACATTCTTAACAAAAGGGTATAAAATTAAACTAGGTTTGACCTTTTGAGTTTAGCAGATTTTCCACCTGGTCTGAGCAGGAAGTGGGCTTCGCAGTAGGAAAGCTTCTTTTCCTACTTGTGGAAAGGAGTACCGTGTGCATTCTGGAGGCGGTACATCTCTCGGCTGAGCAGGAATGTGGGTCCTTCACTGACGGTTAATTGATAAGTGGTGAGGTGGAGCGTCTGGGTGGAAAGCCCATTCAGAGAAGGGTTCCAGCCAGCCCTGGTCTGGTCCCATCAGAAATATTTAAGCCCCCCTCTCCCCACCAAAAAATGCACATAATTCTGCAGGAATCTCACATGTGGGTGGACAGATCTATCTTGGGTTTCATCCGCCCAGGGCCAACTTCTTTCTGGCATGAGGGGTGCAAGCTTGGGGCACAGACCTAGCCACACAGACATTTCAAGTGATCTGGGAAAAGAGAAAATCTGGGAAGGAGGGGGGTCTGGGAGCCTGATGGTGGGTGGGAGGTGGGGAGTGAGAGGTGAGAGAAGAGGGAGGCCCATGGAGGGAAGGGCGGCACCCGCTTGGAGTCAGGGCTTTGGGGAACATGCATTTGACCTCTGTCCCAGATTGCTGGGGGCTTCCTGCAGGCAGAGGATGGGGCTCCTTCAATTGGGGTTATTGCTCCCAGGGGGTCTGTACATGCGGCAGCCTGGGCCTGAATCCTGGCTCCATTTGCTACTGAGTGAGAGACTTAGGGCAAATCACATAACCTCTCTTAGCCTTAGTCTCCTCATGTGTAAAATGGGAATGAAATAGCACCTTCCTTGGAAGGCTTAAATGAGATGATGCATCTCATGGTCACCCCGGGCCTGGCACCCAGGGATGAGCTTAAAGCAACACCCTTATAACCTAGAGAATTTTTCATTCTTGAGTTGATTGTGTTCCCCAAGGCAAAGGAGGGCTGGCTCCCTCCCCTCCCACTACCCCCTGCCCTCTTTGTGACTTGTTTTTCCTTTCAGGGGTGGTCTCTCCTCCCTGTGTACTGTGATGTCACTGCCTGAAAATGCTGGGCGCAGGCGTGGGGAGGCGGAAGGGGCATTTGCTGTGACTTCTCCCCGCCAGCCTTGTGCTCCCCAGGGGCAGCCCTGGCCACGTCTCAGGAGCTCCAGGCTCCTTCCCAGTGGAATTTATGATTCTCTCCTTGGCCAGAGCTGGTTGGCTCCTCCAGAAATAAAACAAAACCGGCCGAAAGCTGAGGCCGCAGCCCTGACTTCCTTTTTCGTCCCTGATTCATCAGGCGACAGAGGGGCTGGGTAGAGGGCGGCGCCTCGGCAGACCTGGGCCCTGGCTGAGTTTGCCTTTAGACAGCTGGCGGGCCTGCGCTTGGAGACAAGGGATTTGGACCAGCAGACTTGCAAAAGCTCATCTGTGTCACTGATTCTGTTTTAGGCAGGTGAAGTGAGTGTTTCCGACCGTGCAGGATGGAGGAGAGGTTAGGTGACACTAGCCCGAGTATTTTAAAGCTTTATTTAAATGATGATGCAGGGAAGGGGCTAAGAGAGGTAGGTGAGGCACTGGCCTTGGGTGCAAAGTTTAAGGGGGCACCAAACAAGCCCGTCATCAAGATAAACACGACTTCAATGCAGCACTTGAAAAATCAAAATGTAAAAAGTAATGCACGATGAACAAAATATAAACATTTTAAATGAAGGCAGGGTGAGTGTGACCGATTTTTCCTTTTGGCTCTCAGGCTCCAGTGTAGCTGACACACGTGCTTTTGCATTATGAAAACATTTCTCACAGATCAAACCCACATTAAGGTTTAAAAAGTGAGTTTCTTAACAAAGAAGAGGAGAGGTAATCTGGTGTGTGTGATTGCGGTGTGCAAATGGCAAAGACGGTGACAATGGGAAGAGGTTCAAGTTTAGGAGCTGGAGGGTAGGCCTGGGGCTGGTAGGTGGGTGGGTGGGTGAAGTGGACCCTAGATGGCCCTTGAATACACCCCCAATGCCTGGGAAGCCATGCTTGTGCCATGAGCATCCACTCCTTTGGCCAGAGTGGACTGGTCCCCAAGGGCTCCCAACTGGAGCTTCCTGGGTCCTGGCTGGGCTGGCATCCTCCCTGGGAAGGTGTGCACTCTCGTGTCCTGGGCATGGCCCTGCTTCCCTCTGTGAGTGGAGGGGCAGAGAGAGGAGATGGACCCAGCCTGCTCTTCAGCTCCTGGGACCCCTGTGTCTTTATCATTAATCCCCTTTGGCATAAACTGGTTGGATTCGGCTTCTTTCTCTTAAAATGAAAATGGCTCCATGGGTGGTCTGAATCCTTGTTCCTCATCAGCTACTGACTGTTTGCCCCTGGGCAGGTCATTTTCTTTCCCTCTCTCTAGAAAATTCCCTGACATGTAAATCAGCGTGTCCATGTCAAATAATAGAATGTTCAGTGCTGATTCTCAGAGGGTGAGGCTGAGGCATCTTAATTCATTCATCACGCAAATCAAATTTATTGAGCACCTCCTATGTGCAGTGAGGATTCAGCAGAGAACAAGACAGGCGCAGATCCTCTCCCTCGCAGAGCTTCCAGAAGCAGACCTGAGGCAACGGCTCATATCTCAGGGAGGGGGTCCCAGGACAATCCATTAGGGGGTGGGGAGGCAGACAGGGCAGGTCACCACGTGGGCAGTGGGGCTCCTCCTTCCGGGGATCTTTGGGGGGCCATAGAGAACCCAGCCGAGTGCTGTGCTGCCTGGCAGCGGCTTTGGTGCTGGTCTCAGGTGTCACAGAGGAGCATACCGGCTCCCAGGTGCTGGGGCCAGCCTTGTCTTCCAGGCTGTGGGCTGAGTTGTCCTGAGGGTGGGTGTCTGCCTGTGTTCTGGAGAGGAGGAAGATGGCGTACCCTTGCATGGAGACGTTTGGGAGGCTGACGGCGCCAGGGTTAGTCCGCGGAGCATGGAGGAGAAACGGCGGCCCACACCCTCCTGCCACCATGCTCTGCAGAATGTCCCTGTTCCCAGCTGGCACCTCGCAGTTCATGCTGTCTTCTTTCTGCCTGAAGGGTGTGGAAGCCAATCCTTCCCTAGGAAAGTTCCAGCTTAGGGGGTGAATTTCGACTCCTTGGTTTCTGCAGGGCTCTCTTAGCTCCCTTCTGGGATGACCCAATCTGGATGCACTGTTCTTTCTGGACCGTCTCTCCCGCTGCTCACCCATTGGAAGCCCTCCAGACCTCGAAGGAAGGTGGACCTTCTCAAGGTCCCTGGCGGGGCCCACAGCCATCCTTCATCTTGCCTGGAAGGTCATCCTTTTTTCCATGCAAGCTATCCAAATCCCATGGACAGTCTTTTCCGGAAGCTCCTTGAGTAATCCAACCTTCCTTGGGCTCTGGTTTATCTCAGAATCTCTGCCACTCACAGTGGATTCAGGGGCCTCAGACGGGGCCCTTTGGTTGTAATGAGAGTGATCTTGTTTTTTGCGTGGGCAGTGGGAGTGGGGGCATGTTTGGCATCATTCCCTTTGGAGAGCCAGCATTTTATTCCACAGTAATCTGTGCATTTCAGGTAAGCCTGGCCCTGCTTCCTGGCCCATGGACGGGGTGTGACCCGGGCCTGGCCACTCTGAGTGTTCCATGCCCCTTCCCCTCCACAATAGCGGGCACAGAGATAGACATGGGACCATCCCAAGCCAACCCTAGTCTTCCCTGGGACTTGCCCAGAGCTCTTGGGAGAGATGAGCTCCCTTCTCAGGGACCCACGTTCTATGGACAAGTAAGGCCTGGTGTTGCTGGGGATCATTCTTACTTGAGAACAAAATCAAGACAACCAGTGTCAAGATATGGAAAGGGACAGATTCCTGATAGCTTCCAGTCCAAGTGTGACTGAGGCTAGACCTACCCTGTCGATTCTCCAGTTAAGAGAACCCACGAATGGCCTTTTGGGTCAGGCTGGTTGCAAGGGGCTCCTGGCAATCACAGCTAGGAGTCCCAGCTAACCTTGCAAACAGGATTAAAAGTCAAGAGCAAGGTTTAGCAGAAGGATACTGGGGGCTGGTAGATTCAAAAGAAGAACCAAACATGCAGACTCTAGGAAGGAGGAACCAGCCAGCATCAGGTGTCTTGGCACCTGGAGCACAGGGAGTCCAGATACCCAGGGAAGCATCCATGTGCTGGCTCCAGTGGATTTCCACTCACACAGGATTCCAGGAAGAGATCACCTGAGTGGCCCAGCCTGCAGCCAGGGAGCTGGGTGGACAGCTCCTCAGGGACCTCACTGCCCCAGGCGAGAGGTGTCCTAAGGTGAAGAGGAGGCTGAGCATCGCACGTCCAGATGTCTGCATAGCTTGGGACAGAGCAGCCGACAACACAAGAGTCATTCTTTCTCTGGTTGGACTTGAATACCCTTGAGGGCTTTAGCTCAGAGGCCTGGCAGAGGGGCTGCGCTGCAGTGGAAGGAATGTTGGGCTTGGGGTCAGAAGTTCCTGGTCCTCCTTGGACAGGGGTGTCCTTCCACCGTGGGCGTTTCTAACCAAAAGCTGAGACCATGACAGTGCTGTCCTCTCAGCGCTCCTGTGGTGACCGAGTGAGTTACGCTAAGTCCGGTCCTCAGAACTACGCGTTTCCACCCAAACTGCAGGCGTGCTCACTGTGAACGTCTCTCCCCTCATCCTCACAGGGGCTGCAGGGCCACATCAGGGAAGCCTAACTTGCCACGTGAAGATGTGCTGCTCAGTGATGGATTTCCATCCTGACCTTGAGTTTTAAAGCCCGTGCTCCCCTTTGAGAAATGTGATGACCTCAGTCTTTCCTGTGACGTGAACTGAAATTCAGATACCGTGATAAAACCAACCAAAAATGTGGTTGTAGTCAAGCTGTAACTGACATTCATGGGGATCCCGACGTGCAGTCATGTTCTTGAATTGGTCTATAATAATTCAAAAAGCTAATTTTTGATTCAAAAAGTAAAAAAACCCACACGTGTCCCTCAATTTTAAGTATTAGGAGCAATGGGAGTGCAGGGGTCCAACACTCTTGGCTTGGAGGTAGACTTCATCATTGCCAATTATTTTCTGAGTAACCTCGGGTAAGTCCCTTTACCTTTTGAGCCTCAGTTTTCCCGTCTGTAAAATGGGAATTATGATAGCCTCCCTTCATGAAGTTAAATGGGTTAATGCATTTAAAGTTATTAGACTAGCTTGGCACGTAGGAAGTATGCAGTAAATCTTAGCTCTTATTACAGCTCCCAATTAGTAAAGATTTGGACATGTCTAGCACTTTAAATGCCTAAATTGTGTGTGCTCTCTCAGGAATAAGCTACATCCTGAATATAAAAAATCCCCATGCCTAGGTCTGAAGCCATTTATAGCAATTCCTGTTTCCACTGTGGATTTCAGTTTTGCTGATATGGAGGGAAAATTTCAAGCCCTCTGCTGTATAAATTTAGTTAACATTTTATTGCTCGTGACTCCTTTATCACATGACTTTTGTTTCTCATTAAGTCAGTGAATGAGATTTACTAATAAGGCAAGTAAAATCTAATTAGGGCAGGGGCCCTTTCCTGAAGAATTAGTTCTCCTGCTGACCAACAGATGTTGGGAATTCAGGGTGAGCAATGCGGAGTATCCTTCGCTGCTTGGAAACGCTGGACCCGCACGCACTCACTTTGCATGTTGCACAAAAGCTGGTATAATTTTCATAGGTTTGTTTCCTGAAAATGAATATTAGTTGCCTCAAGGATGAAAACCAAAAATAGATATAAAGGACAATGGAATTGCCCTGGCAATGAAATACATGTATTAAATGCAACTTGGCAATCCATACTCGTTGGGTCTCTTATGAAAAGAAGAGATTTTTAGATTAATGTTAGGGTTTTTATTTCCTTTTTGGCTATTTAAATGTTCTGCTTCCAAGGCATAAGAAAAGTTAATTTATCTCAATCAAGTACCAGCATATTGTTTACACCTGTCCAAGTGTGTGTTCTCACACACACACGTACCTGTTGGGACTAAAATTACTGTTGTGTGTTTCCAGAACTGGTCTTCCCCCTGACTGTTGAAGAGACTTATGATTTTTTTTTCTTCCTAGGTTCTTTCCCTATTTCCACTCTGTTGTGATCTTAGCAGCCATTGGTGCTTAATGCCTTTCCATTAATTCATTAGGTGCTGCAAAACAGTGAAGTTCTGATTCTGTCATTTTGTTTTTGTTTATTAGCTGGAGTAAGTTTATACAGAGATGCTTCCCTTTGTCTACTATTTGGTTACCCAGTGGTACAGTTCGCATAGGAAAGAGAGGATAAATGATTGAGTCTTTCATTTTATTTACCTAGTTGATAAATTGATTCCTTGCAATTCTCAAAAGGTGATCAATTAGTTTTTTTAAAAAAAATCATTGTGAACTTGTAGATTTGAACATAACTAATGAGTTTCAGCCCACTGCAATTCAATGGCTAAGGACCCAGCTTTGGGTCTGCATATGCTTATGAACCCTTGGGCCAGTCATAACCTTCCCAAGCCTCAGTTTTCACTTCTTTGAAGTGGGACTAATAAGACACACCCTCTAGCATAATCGTTTGAAATGTGGTAACGTCTGTGGGTGTTTAACAAAAAGCCTGGTATATAAGAAGTACTACATAAATATATATTCTTTGTCGTTGTCATTGTCATTATTGAGATAGAAAGGTTAGCCACCCTTAGAGCAATTATTCATGCAGCTGTTTCGTTATCTTTCTCCCCTACCAAGCTGCCAGTTCCGTCAGGCCATAAATTGTGTCTGTTTTGTATGAAGATGAAAGAGCAGTTTTCCCACTGGTGGTAGACAGAATAATGGCCGCCAGAATGTCCGTGTCCTAATCCTGGTACCTGTGGATATACGACCTGACCTGGCAGAAGGGACTTGGCGATGTGATTAAGTTAAGGACCTTGAGATGGGAGAGCATCCTGGATTCTCCAGGTGGGCCCATATATAAATAATTCCAGGTAGCATTAGATTGACAGCAGGGCAACACAGGGGAGAGGGTATCCCAAGGAGATTAACCCAGTCTAGGGCTCAGTCAAGGCAGCCCTGAGAGTTAGGTTCAAGGTGAGACTCGAAGGATGATGGAGTTGGCCCATGAGAGAAGGGAAGGAGGAACATGCCAGGCAGACCGGAGGGCAAAACCCAGTCTAATTCTCGGAACAGATGGCGAGGTGGTGTCAGTTCCCCATTATACAGACGAGAAGACCGTGTCTCAGAGAGAGATTGCTCATGGGCCCAGGCAGCGCTTTATACCCTTAGAGACACAGGAAACAAACACTGGGGGTTTATATGAACCCTATATGCCTGCTCCTACCCATCCTGGATCCAGAAATATTGTGGTCCCGTCTCTGAGTGCAGTCACCCCTGAGGCTGCAGAGTCCAGCAGGGGAAGATTTGGGAGGGATGGTGGATAATAAGGCTTGAGGAGCGGCTGTGAGCAGGCAGACACGGCCTGGCCGAGGCCCAGCCGCGTCACCTGAAGCCACAGGGCTGAGCTCCTACGTGGGCCCCAGAAGAGGAAATAGTCCCCCAATTGCTTCAGCCACGCGAGACATTTGTCCGTCTGTGTTTTCCTTGCAGTTACTGAAATCCTCTGGCTCATGTTTAACGCTGCTTCCAGCTCGCTTTTCCTTAGAACATTGAAACCTCACTTTTCGCTGAGCGATTTTCAGTTTGAGACCAGTGTGAAATTAGAGGCCTCCCCCACCCAGCCGGCAGGGCCTGGCAGTGAGGACTCACACCGACTCAGGATGTTCAATCCACTTCGTTCTGCTCGGCACAAGCAACGCGGTCAGAAAATCCCGATGTACGGTGCTGCTCAGGCTTCCTGTTACTCTAAACCTCGAGCTTTCTAGCCGCACCCTGTGTCCCTGGCCAGCGCAGCGGCCTCCTGACACCCCCCGTATCGCCAACCATGTGCTTATATAATGTCAAGAGTGGAATAATTGACTTTCCAGGGCTTCGAATCGTCCCGGACCTCATTCTCCCTTTTTCGAAACAATTGAGTTTAATTCACATAACATGAAACAAAGCGTGTTAAAGTGTACAATTCAGTGGCAGTTTTCTTGCATTAAGCGCAGCCAGCACCTCTGTCTGGTTCTAAAATATTTCCGTCACCCCAAAAGGAGACCCTATATCCATCAGCAGTCACTCCCCCTCCCCTCCCCCGGCCCCTGGCGACCACGAATGTGCGTTCTCTCTACGGGTTTGCCTGCTGTGGACACCATGTAAGTGGAATCATGCAACATGGGGTCTTTTGTGTCTGGCTTCTTTCATTTAGCCTGTTTTCGAGGTTCATGTGCCTTGTACCACATATCCATACTCAAATCTTTTTTATGGCTGAATAATATTCCATAGTATTGTGACTACCATTTGCTTATTCATTCATCCATTGGTGGGTGTTTGTGCTGTCTCTGTCTTTTGCGTTACTGTGAATAATGCTGCTATGAACATTCAGGTACAAATTTTTGCTTGAGAACCTGTTTTCACTTTTCTTGGGTCTGTACCCAGGAGTGGAATTGATGGGTCATATGCTGATTCTGTGTTTGATTTTTTGAGGAACCTCCAGGCTGTGGAGGCTGGGAGAGCTTCCTGGGGGAGGTGATGTATAATTTAGGAACCAAGGGAAGAACAGGCATCCCTGGAGGTGGTGTAGGTGGACAGCACAGCTCAGGGAAAGTGGCAAAATAGCTTTTGGACGCTTGTCCCTGACCTCCTGCTCTAGTCTACCCAGACTTTTCCCTCCCAGTGCCAAGGCCACCCATGTCCGACCACGTCCAGGTCGCCCTGCAGGACCCACTCGGGAGAGGTGACAGCATCCCCAAGGAAGGAGGTTTTTCCCTGGCAGAGCATCTGGGGCTTCGGGGTGCTCCCTGCAGCTGGCTGCATCTGGGCAGGCAGGCCAGGGTTCCTGTCCCTGCTGCACCATTTCCACCCACCCCCACAATGGAGTGGAAGGGACTTTGGGGCCCCATAGATTTGGGTTCCAGTCATGGCTGTGCCTTTTCCTGAGCTGTGTGGCCTTGAGCAAATGTCTCTGCCACTCTGACCCTCAGTGTCATCATCTAGAAAATGAAGAGAATCACACCAGGTAGGGAGAGCTCACCTAGTGGGGACCCTCCTGAGCTCTTGCCAAGTATGTCACAGACAACAGCTCATTAATCCCACAGCGCTGCGAGGCTGTGCTAGTGTTCTCCACACCTTACAGATGAGCAAACTGACCAGCAGAGAGGTTGGGACACCTGCCCAAGGCCACACCCTTGGTTAGTGGCAGAGCTGGGCTCCGAGCCCTCACCCTCTTAATTCTTACACTGTGCTTCTTCATCGTGACTGTCATCATTTGTGTCATACTTTCTTATGAAATTTCTACTCAAAGGAGGACAGAACAGGACAATAAACTTATCACGCCCCACTCCAATCCTCCGAATGTCCAGTCCTGCCCCCCAACACAGGTCCAGCCACTTCCCTTCCTCTTGGTTACTTTTGAAGCAAAGCCCAGACGTCCATCATGTCATCAGTAAATATTTCAGAGTGTGTCTCTAAAAGGCAACCACCTTTTTAAGTGTTTGTCTTCCCCTCTGCACTGTGTGTTCTTTTCACATCTGAGACTTGGAGCACAGGCCTGACCCAGAGGGCACTGGCCAAGGGCTTGCTGAATGGTGAGCGAGTGAGGGCGTGAATGAACCAGCACCAGGAGCCGTTTCCATGGATCCTCGTGTAGGAGGTCACTCTTACCTCCCCACGAGCTAATCAGGAGCCCTCGCTTCCCTAGTCCTGGGAAAGCCAAGACCTCCCTGGAAACGCAGGCCTGAATCCCTCGGTGGAAGTAGGTGACAATTTATGACATGGATAAGCGCTCACAGGCCTCAGAGAAAAACACCACATGTGCACCCAGAGCCTCGCGTCCAGCCCGGTCGGAGGCCCTGCCCACAGGGCTTGGGAAGCTGCTGCCCACGCAACTGGGGCCAAATTGGACCGGGGGGCGGAGGACCAGCCCACTCGCTCCGCAGCCCCTGTGGCCTGCACGTGGTGGGGTGGGCCGGAGGGAGCCCCTGTGTCTGTCTGGAGGGGCGGCCGCCTGTGTGGCCTGAGCGGTCCCGCCAGACTGTGTCCCCACCTCAGCAGCTGGTTGGGAGCTTGTGGTGCTCCCAGGCACCCATAAGGGCATCGCTGCACCTGTGAGCTTGCAGTGGAGGGCAGATTGAGGGAGAGTGTGCATCTTCCCAGCCCAAGTATCTGCTTGTCTACGTTCTTTCAAAGCCCCCTGATCCCTCGTGAAACACCAGCGACCTCGGCCGCTGGCTTTGGCCACTGTCTGCAGAACACGTCTCCTCTTTGCTCCGTGTCTTCCTCCAGTTCTATGGCTCGTATTGGCTCCTGATCTCAGTTCAGGCTAAGACTTCCAGTTTTCCACAGATGTTGATCTTTGGGATTCAGGAATAACATAGCAAAATTCCTGGGAAAATGCAAGAACTTCTGAAATCATAAATTATGTAATATTCTACAGCACTTACAGTGATTCAAATAACAATGAGAGACCATGATAGTAAATGGTTAATCGTTTTTCTGGGACTGGATTATATGAGAAGTTTCAGAGTTTTTTCAGCTAAAAAGTACAATGATGAAGCATAGTTTATTATTGTTTTAAATCAATATATTTTGCCAATATTACATAATTCAATAATAGATAGCATTTCACATTAATTTGCACCTGATTCAGATGTATGATAATAGAAATGATTAAAAGTAAGACATATTAACACAAAATAACATATTAACACAAAATGATTCCAATAAGAATCATTTAAAAATTGCAGTACTGCAAATATTTAGTAATTAAAATTTATCAGTCTTGATGATGAAATTTAAAAAACACAATCCAGTAATGGCCCTATCTGAAGGTCTTGATGTTTGTTTTGTAACAGATAATCCAGACTTAGAAAAGTTTCCTTTCTTTGGCATCTACATTGGTTGAATGGCTGAGTGCATCCAAAATCATTTGCAGTTTGGGCGTTAAGTGCATGTTACTTCATGTAAATTAAATTCCTTTTTTAACAGTGAAAAAATTTTGTCCGCTGGCCTGATTGTGGTTCTGCTGTTGAAACTGGCTCTAGCACATTTGTGTAAGATCAGTTTCTGATTTCACTTGGAGCGCTCCGCAGTGACATCCACCACTCTGCCTGCATCTCTTCTGTTAAAGTATTTACAAAGATCGGTGCCCTAGAGCAAAAATTCATACACCGGAAATAACGCCGAGTTCAGACCGTCTAGAAACGTTAGCAGGGCTGCACAGGATCATGTCAAAATTACCAATTTAAGGCCTTATTTTGCTTCCATAAGTTGTTATTTCTTGGAACACCGCTCATGGGATTTGAACGTACACAAACTTACTGATATTTATGTTATTTGCAAGAATGACTCACCCCAATGGCAGAGCTCACAGTTATAAGAGGACTGGCTAGTGGGCACCACTTCTCCCCTCGTGTTCCTGCCCCAGTCCCTGGAAATGTCGGCTTTACCCTCAGGGCTACCCCTGGTCTGCACCGTCATCTCACACCTGGCTGATGGTAACAGCCTCCTGGACTCCTAGTGCTTGCCCTTCCACCGTCCACCCCTGCCCTTTCTCCAACAGGCCGGGTCCTGCCGGGTCAGACACCATAATGCTCACATCCAGGAGACACCAACAGTGACCAGATGGGTCGGGTCACCCCTCCAAAGTTTCAAAACTTTTCAGTGGTATAGCGCACACTCTCTTTCTCTCTCTCTCTTTCTTCCCTCCCTCCCTCCCTCCCTTCCTTCTTTCCTTTTAAATTAATAGAGTTCATTTTTGAGAGGTTTTAGGTTTACAGGAAGTTGAGCAAAGAGTACAGAGAGTTCCCGTACACGGTTTTCCCTACTAATACCATCTTTCATTCGTGTGATGATTTGTGACAGGCGATGAAGTACCACTGATGGGTTATTACTAACGAAAGTCTGTAGGGTTCACTCTTGGTGTTGGGCGTTCTGCGGATTATCCACCTTCCAGTGTCAGATGGAACAATTTCACCTCCCTAAACATCCCCTTGAAGAAGGTGGGTGGACCTTTTAAAAAATGCCGTCTGTGCGTAAATGCCCTAGCACAATGCCTGGCATACACCAGACACTCAAAGACGGACTGCAGCCCCTCCTCATGGGGGCGACTCCTCCCAGGTTCTAGACCCACCCAGGAACCACTCTGTCCACTAGATCACCCTGTCCCCTCCATGGGCCTCGTCAGCAGGAAAGAGCCATGCAAAATGGGGCCATCAGGCCAGGGTTCTCACTGCTCAATGCCATGGGGAGCGGCTGCTCTGACTTCTCCTGTGAAAGGGCGGCTTGTGTGGTTGTTGACTCTGGGTTGGCCGTTAACTGCCCCACCGGGTCCTGACATCACAGCTCCCAGGCCAGGCAGCTCAGGCAGAGATCTGCCACCCATGATTGGGGCATAGAAACAAGGAGTGACAACGGGGCCAGTGAGCTCGAGCAGCTCAAATAGCAGTGATGGTGTCAGTTCTTGGTGGCCGCTTGTCCAGAAGGTGGCTGGAGTCCGGCCGTCCTCACTCCCGCATTCCTTTCCAGAGGAATCAGCCAGGAGGGGGGCCGAGGGCATCTGCAGCAAGGTTGCCACAGTTTTCGGTGCAGATATGGATGAGTTGAAGAGGCGAAGTCATCTGTGGTTACAGGGAGTGGTGGGCGTTTGTTCAGTTACCCACTGCTGCCTAACAAGCCACCCCCAAATTAGTGCCTTAAACAACGACTTTGTGTTTCGCACTGTTCTGTGGGCTGCCTGGTGGTCCCGCTCACGTGGTGTCTTGGGGTTACTTGCGGGCTGCGTTCAGCTGGGAGCTCTGTGGTGCCCTCCACGCGGGTGGCCCCGTCTCTCCTCCTAACGGTGGCTCAGCCCCTCCCCCCTCGGGGGGGCCTCTCTCACCAGGGACCCCTCTGCTTCCTTACAGCATGGCTGCTGCAGTGCGACCCCAACTCACGGCGGATTAGTCTTTGGGGGACTTTGCCGCGGTCGTGCCCCGGGCTCCTCTGTGTGGGCTGCTGCGGGGTCCCGTGTCAGGCAGGCCGGGGCTCGCCTGCTCCACTTGCAGCCCGCGGCTTGCCCTTCACTGGGCGCCGGCTGGCCCGAGGGGCCGAGTTTCTTACATGCTGTTAGTCAAAGGCACATCCGTCATCCATGGTGTCAGGACGGAGACGTTTGTCACCTGACAGCACAGGAATGTAATCGGTAGATCAAAGCCTTCTTCCCATCTGAGATGAGGACACTGGCAAGAGAATGAAGTCTTTGTTTAACAAGGAGCATCAAAGCTGATGTCATGAAGCATCATGTGTCATGTGTCGTTCAGAGAAGCACTAGCTCACTGTCCCACTTTGTGGCGCAGGGAGGCGGCCCCATCCTCTGCTGTGTGCCTTCACTCGGGCGTCTCTGGACGGAGCTCAGGGCGGGGGACCTCCCGGGGGCCACGCAGGTTGTGAGGCCACGTGCGTGTCACACAGGAGTTGGGAGCGACTGGGATTCGCCGAGTATGTCACCCCCCGCACATGTCACTGTGGGCATCGCATGACCTCCCTGAGCCTCAGGTTCTTCACCTGTCACATGGGGATCTGCACGGCCCCTGCCTTGTTTGGTGTCTGGGAACTCTCTGTCAGACTGCAAGCTCTGGGGGGGCAGGGGTCCCCTCTGTCTCGCCCATCAGTGTTCCCCAGCTCCATAGATATTCAGTAGTTAGGGTAGTGCCGTGGCAGAAAGTTGGCACTCGGCGTTTATCATCGTCATCATCGCTATTGCTATTATTATTGCTTTCTTTCACATTTGCTGAGGACCTCAGACACCCTCACAAATCCATGAAGCCATTTGGCACTCTCTGGCGGGGGTCAGCAAACCAGGACCTGAGGGCCACATGTGGCCCCCCATTCGCTTTTGTGAATAGAGCTTTACTGGAGCCCAGCTATGCCCATTCATTTATCCGGCATCCATGGTTGGTTTGTGCTGCAGCGCCAGAGACCATGGCCCACAGGATCTAAGCTGTTCACTCTCTAGCGCTTTCCAGAAGAGTGTGCTGGCCCTGGTCTAGGGCCTACAGCCAGGAAGGGGTGATGGAGTGCAGGCTCTCTAGTCCTCTCTTGCTGAGGACAATATTTAGCCCTGACGGTGGGCTGAGAGGAGGAATGAGGGAGAAGAAGGGGGATGGGGAGGGACAGGAGGAAGATGCCAGGGGGGAACGCGGCCCTGAGCGGGCTTCACGCCCCCTCTGCTGAGGACACTGCCGAACTGGCTGGACATTTCTCTCAGCTTCCCCTCAGTCCCACTCTGTTGTTCTCATGATGTGTGTGCAACTTCATCTGGAAAAAATGCGGGGGGAGAAGCCGGAGGGCCGCTGGGAGAGCTGTACCCTCTCTGTTCTACCACTGAGTGCGTCCTCTCTCCACATGGCCTGGGGGGGTGCCCGTGAGACAGGCCTGCGTGGGCAGGTCACCCGTCCACTTGTGGGGTGAATGGACGGGCTCCTTTCAGCCTCCCCCAGCCCCCAGCCTGGGGACTTCTCCTCTCGCCCAGCTTCGGATGAAATATCAGGGAGGGACGTGCGTGGTTGGCTATCGCTGGGGGAGAAGTCCCAGCCTGGCTCGTGGATGTGCTCATCCCAGCCTTCCTGGGGTCTCTGCCAGCTGCCCAGAGCCAGGTGCCTCGGTTTACCTGCCCCCACTTGCTGAGCGGAGTGGAGCGTTGGCTCCTGGCGCCATCCTGGATTCCCCTCTCTTGTTGTCTCCCTCCTGGAGATCTTCAGCTCCATGCCTCTCCTGCCAAGCGGAATGCTGCTTCTGGCCTGCTTCGGGGCCAGCTCTCCTCCAGCTGGCCAGTTCACAGACTGCTGTCTCCACTGAACCACCCACCACGGTCCGACACACAGGAGCTCGGAAGCGTCATGTAAAATAAGAAGTATAAGCCACGGTGACCCTTTGTCCCGAGGAGATGGGGAGAGAAAGCCCACAGTCCAGGAAATAAGAGCCAACAGCATTTCTAGCTGGAGTCTCATTGTCTGACTGCTTTAGGTGCTCAGCTAAGCGGGGGGACTGCAGGGCCGGGCTGGGCAGTGAGGCTCTGGAGATGGGGTCACTGGGGTGGCGAGAATATGGAGGGAATGGGGACCTGGTAGGACGTGGTGTCATGGAGAAATGCGGTGACTGAGGGGCTTAGGGGCATGTTGACAGAGGTGTCGTGGTTGTGTCCGCCCAGGGATGGAGGCTGGTGGTCCCCAGGCATGTGGACGGGCAGGGGTCAGGGAGCCGAGTCCTCCTCTTTCTGGTGGCACCGGCGTTTCATTTTGTAAATCACTCATGGCTGACTCAGGTTAGCAATAGCTGCAGACACTCGTGGAAGCTGTGATGACTAAAGGGCCGTACAATGCAGAATCATAATGGAAAGAGCTCTGGACTAGAAATCAGGAGCCGTGGGTCCAAAGTCTGGCACCGCAGTTCTGTGTGCCAGTTATTTCCAATTGATTGCTGAAATAATTGAGGCTCAGAGAGGGCAAGTGTCTTGCTTAAGGTCACAGAGCTTATATGGCGGCAAGGGGGATTTGAACTTAGATAGGCTCTTGGGATTAAAGAACCTTCCTTGTTGCCCATGGAATTGGGGATGAAGCCCCCGAGTCCTTCTTATTAAACACAGACATCCTGGGAATCTTTAAAGCAACTTTAAAGATATATGTTTTACATAACATTCAGCCATTTCAAATGTACAATGATTTTAGTAACTTCACTAAAAAAAGTGGTGCAGCCATCTCCATGAGTGAGTTTTAGAACATTTAGACATTTTTGTATCTTCAGAAACATTTCAGAATCTGCTTATCAATTTCTGTAAATAAAATAAAATAAAAGCCCTGTGACATTTTGATAGGAATTGCATTGAACCTATAGATCAGTTTGGGAGAACTGTCGTTTTAACAGTGGTGAGTCTTCTAATACATGAACATGGACCATCCTTCCGTTTATTTAGGTCTTCTCTGACTTTCTTCTGTAGTTTAATAATTTTCGCTCTCCAAGTCTTGTACTTTAAAAAAACATTATTCCGAAGTATGTTATTCTTGTGATGCTGTTGTGAATGTAATTGTATTCTTAGTTTTATTTTTGGATTGTTCATCACTAGTGTATAGAAACAACACTGATTTTTGTGTATGGATCCTGTGTCTCATGACCTTGTGTTTAGTTCATGTGAGTGTGTGTGTGTGTGTGTGTGTGTGTGTGTGTCTGTGTCCTCTATATACACGATCATGTCATCTATTAGTAAAGTTAATTTTGCTTCTTCCCTTCCACTCGGGATGCTTTTTCTTTCCTTTCCTTGCTGATGGCAGAGGCCTGGGAATTTGCCTGTGCACCTCGGAGAGGCGTGACCACTCAGCCTCTGCGAGCCATTGGCTCCTCCTCCTCCTTCAGCCTGGAATTCACGCTGAGGTTGCCAGCCACGCCCACTCCCACCCTCAGAAGTCTGGTGGAGTGGCTGGGTTTGCATCCTGGCTTCATCGTTTACTGGCTTTGTGACCTCGGGAAAGCTGTTAGCCTCTCTGTGCCTCGGCCTCCCATCTCCCGAGACTGTGTGGGTCAGTCTGTTTAGCACAGCAACACCTGGCACAGAATCTCCCGCTGGCACGTGTAGGCTGTTTTTGTCACCCCAGTGGTTCAAAGGTGGACTTAGAGCAGGTCGAGATCTTTGCTGATTTAGAATCTTATTATCTCACTACACCTCACTTTGTACGTGAAGACACTGAAACTGAGAAGGTCAGAACCCCGAGACCCTGCTTTCCTGACAGTCATGAACCCACCCCGGTGACTGCAGGGTGGCCTGAACCCACCCTGAATACTTTTCATTTTGGATTTCATTCCTGGCCTTCCGGTCCAGCACCCCTCGCCCACCCATATTTAAAACGGATTATACTGCAACACATAAACACAATTAAATTATAGCCGTCTGGGTATCTTTCCATCCAAACAGGGGCTCGTTGTCTGCTGTGAAAGCCATCGTCGCCCGCCTGACCGCGTTCTGGCCTGCGTCTCCCGAGATATTGCTCCATGATAAATCGCTGGGTTGGCCTTTTTCCCTAAAGGAAGGCTCACAGGCCTCCTCCTGCCCTGGCTGCAGGCCTCCCTCGGCCCCGAGTAGGGTCCTGACTCTCACTCAGAATCCCAATGGCCTTGGGCGAGTTGATTCACGCCCCCGAGCCTTACTCAGTTCCCACTTGTGTCAGCAGGTGAAGAGACACCCTCTACACGATCGGGCTTTCCGCTCGTGCTCCTGGGCCTTATGCAGGGCTTGGTGTGCGGTGGATGTTAAACAAACATTTGTTAATGGAAGGGAAACAAATTATTTTTAGACCTTCACTTCCCTGAAATTGCAATTTCAAATAAGGTAGTCAGGAAGGCCTCTGGAGACCATGAACCTTGAGGTAGGACGTGAAGAGCGTGCTGGAGGGAGCTGCATGGGTCTCTGGGGGAGGTGATGGGGATATAGACCTTCTAGGATGAGTCCCCACACTGGGATCCTCAGCTAACCAAACTGAGAGGCTCAACCTCAGAGCCTCTCAAGGCAGTTGTGCAGGGCAGGGGGCTGGGTAGATAGAGGAGGACCCCAGAGCGCTGTGCCAGGGGCCTAGCGTGAACAAGAGCAGCGCCTGCTCAGCTGCTTCTCAGGGGCCTCGAGCGTCAGGAATCGAGAGAGGGTGTGGGGCAAGCTCGGGCCTGGTCTAGCTTCTCCAGCAGCAGAGGAAATAGAGCCGGGGATTCCCAGTGACACAATAGAAGCGTGCACCTCTGTGACGTCCAAGCCCCCGCCCGCCCGCCCTTGTAGTATGGATGCCCAGGCAGGAACAGGCGCGTGGGGGTCCCTCTCACTCTGGGCGGCTGCTGAAGGGGCACACGAGGCTACCGGGGAGGGAGAGCCCCGTGGGCTCACCAAGGCCCAGTGTGCAGGCTGAGCTGCGCCCCTCACCTGCAGGAGGGTCCACAGCCAGGATTTCCGGAAGCCCCGCGTGGGACCCTCCGTGCGTGCCGGGCACCTGCAGGCCAGCGTCCGGAGGATGGGAGTGCAGTTTTCCACCCCGGCTTGTGAGCCTCCGTGTGTCACCACCCTTTCGTTGGGTGTTGGTGTTGCTCCTGAGTGGAGGAGAAGCTGGTTTCTGACCCACGAGTGGTCTCCTGCCCTTCTTGTCTCTCTTGGGGCTGCAAGTCAGGGCCTGGCTTGGCTCAGCTCAGCTGGGCCTTGAGCGGACTCAGGGCCGCTGGGAGGAGCCGCCAGGAAAGCGGAAGCGTTAGCTAAGGTGGAGAGTTCCTGGCCTGGGTGCTTTCTGAGGCCCATTTGTTGGGGAGAGGAAGCTGGTGGCTGAAACCAGAGCCAGTGCCGCCGGGCGGGTGAGAAGCAGCCTCCCAGGCACACAGGCCCTCAGTGTGGGCGAGGCCGGTGCCAAACGCCCTCCTGCGGAACTGGGGCTTGGCAGCCTGGGTGGCGCGCTCAGGTGGTTACAAGGCTGGGGCTGGGAAGGAGACTGCTGACGAAATGTCACTTTGGGGAGGGGGTGGGGCTGGTGGAAAAGGACTCCTTTGGTGTCTGAGGAATAAAGAGGCTTTTGTGCGAGGGCTGGTGACAGACGCTGATTCTCCACAAGGCGGAAGGACACACGCCTGCTTTCAAGTGTAGCCTTGGTCAGAAGGCGCGGATTTTGGCCCACTGCCACTTCTGGACAGGTCCAGAGTTAAGGCCGCAGGCCCCTGGTGACCTAACTGGGACCCCAAACCCGCAAGCCACCTCACAGGACTGACCCGGGACAGAGGGGAGCCACAGGCTCTGTGGCCTTGAGCAGCAGGGCGGTCACACCGTAGAGATGGCAGGTCACAGCATCGAGGACTTCTCTGGGAATCTAGAGCTTCCAGCAGGACACCCGCCTCCCCTCACCCATGCCCAATATCGGCCATAAACTGTAAGCTCCAAACACCTCAGGTTCATCTTTTCTTTTCTAAAAATACATTCATTTTTCGTGGACTTTACTTTTTTGAGCAGTTTTGGGTTTACAGGAAATTTGAGTGGAGAGTGCAGAGTGTGGTTGTATCCCGTCCCCCCGTGTCCCTTATTACTGATGGCCTCACTGGTGTGGTGCATCTGGTACACTTTTCTCTGGCTTTACACACACGATAGACTTATAACATTGTGTAGGTTCCATGCGTACAACGTGATGATTTGATACACGTGTGTGTTGCACAGTGCTCACCACAATAAGGTTAGTTAACACCTCCATCACCTCACGGTTATGATTTCTGCTTTGCGGTGAGAATGTAAGTACGTAATACAGTATCGTTAGTTCTAGTTACCGTGCTGTGCACTACATCCCAGAACTTACTCACCTTCTAGCTGGAAGTCAGTACCCTTTGACCAGCATCTCCCCATTTTCCCCGCCCGACACCAACATCCTACTCTTTGCTTCTATGAGTTTGGCCTTTTCAGATTCCACATAAACGTTGATATCATACAGTATTTGTCTTTCTTTGACTGATTTCACTGAGCATAATGCCCTCCAAGTCTATCATGTTGCTGCAAATGGCATTGTTTCATTCTTTTTTGAGGGCTGAGTAGTATTCCATTGTATATATATACCACATCTTCTTTATCCATTCCTCTGTCTGTGGGCCCTTAGGTTGTTTCCATGTCTTGCCTGTTGTGAATAATGCTGCAGTGAACGTGGGGTGCAGATCTCACTGAGATCCTGATTTCATTTCCTTTGGATATGTAAGGTGGGTTCATTTTACATGTTAATGCTTTTCCAATCCACTGGGAACAATTGGATAAAGTTCATCTAGGCCGATTGTTACACACAAGCCATCTCAAGTACAGGCACACTTACAAACCTAAACGAAAACAGAAACTTCAGGACTGCTAAGTCTTCAGTGTGTTTTTTGCCAAGTAACAGCCTCTCTGTTTGGGGAAATTGCCTACACTTTCCCTATACTCTTTTCTTTAAAAAAAGGAAAACAATTAAGAAAGAGAATTCAGGAGTACGTAGTGAATTCCAGGTCAGCAATTTAATGTCAGATATGAAGCCATTTCCTTGTAGACTGTCTGGTCTGTGGCGCTGGTTCCCTCCGGAGAACAGACAGCAGGCGATTCTGGCCAGACCTGGGGCCGCTCCTTTCCAGTGACTTCCCTTGGTGGATCGTCACTCTGCCTGTGGCGGGATCTGCTCAGGTCTGTAAGGCTAGTGGCGAGTTGCTTCCGTCGATGGTGTTTGCGGTCCAGGGGAGGTGCTTTCTGTGAAATTAACTGCAGACAGTGGTGTGGGGGCTGGACTCCTCATAGCGTGTTTCTAGAGCTACATCATTTTCTTCTAAATGAATGTGGCCAGAGGAAAACAAAAATAAGGCAAATTACAAGTGTGTGGCCTGAGCTGCCCCTTAAATGCCAGGAATGAGAGGGCTGTGTCCAGAGAGGCCGATGTGTGACCAGCACACGAGCAGAATCAGAGGGTTCACCTTGCACACCGGAAGGGGGCTCGGCTGGACCAAAGAGAAGGCTTGCCTCTGATGTCAGCCTGGAACCGCTAACTGGCGGAGACTCGGGACAGACCAGCCTGAGGCTGCAGAGGGGGTGACTGGTGGAAGATAGCCATTTTTCTAACCCACACTGGTTGTCCCTGAGCTCGGGCACCAGTATTTTCTCCACGGAGCCAAAGTTGCACAACTACTGTCCATGAGCATTTACTCCAGGCCCTTCCTGTGATGGGCAGTTTAGATGCCCATCTCACGGGATCCTCTCAACAACTGCACAGCCCTGGGAGGCTGCTGTTACGATTGTCCCCGCTATAAAGATGGGTAAACTGAGGTCAGGGCACTCAGTGACTGGATCAAGGCCACACGCCTTAGAGAGTCTCAACATACACGAGCACACTTGAGGCTCTCGAGAGTCCTGCGGGAAAAACCAACAGAACACCCCGCTTAGATATCTGGAAACCGGCATTTCCTAATGAGAGCTGGGTGCAGATGAATCGTGCCCGGAGGCCCTCGTGGACATGCATCTCTGCATGGGGCCGCTCACCTAAATGCCAGTTTAAGGCCCAGAAGGGCGGTGGGCGCGTTAGAAACACCGCCGCTGAAGCCCTCAGTGCAGTGCCGACTGTGCCGTCTTGATGACCAGTCTCGCTTTCAACCTTGCCGCGTTCGTTCCCTGCCCCGATGGACATCTATTTGTGCAGCATTTACCATGTGCCAGGAGCTGCTGCCGTCGCGTCACACATTTGAACTCCTGTCACCCGCCTAACAGTGCTGCGGGGCGGTCACGATTGCTGCTGCTTCGCTTAGGCCCAGAGACACTAAGGAGGGTGCCCATGGTCAGACAGCTGGCCGCTGGGGTTTGGACCTGGGCCGAGCGGGGCATCTCAGCTGGCTGACCCGCGAGTCCCTCACTCGCTGCGTCCACCGAGGGTGTCGGCGCAGGGCGGTCATTACCCCAAAGACAGATCGCGGCTGGCGGTCTAGCTGTCAACCTTACGCAGTCCAGAGAGGCCAGGACGCGCCTGGCTAAAATCCATTTAAGAAAATTAACCCTGGGGCTCTTGCCCTGCTTTCAGTTCGTGGGCGGCAGGAGCTGCAAAGTTCTTAAAAGGTGCGAGGGCGGATTAATGGGGTCCATATGCCTGGATTGAGAGTATCTTTGTGCTGGGTGGGCTTATCATCAAGCCTCTTAGGATAACAAGGGTGGGACAGTTCAAAAGACTGGCTCTCCAGACGCGGGGCTCTCACGGGGTCTCCTGCTCCAGCCCCGCTGAACAAATATTGTCGTCTTGCTCCTCCGCTTTGAGCCCAGGCCTTTGTCCCCCTCCCCGCCGCCTTTTTTTCTTTTCCTTTTTACCCTGACAGTGAAGCAGGACGTTTTGTGGGAACCATCCCTGTAAAAGGACTGATTTATAACTCCATTTGGGAGTAAAACGATCCGTGATGATCCATACCTGGGCTTGTGGGGGCCGTGGGATGAGCAGGGCAGGGGCTTGTCCAGCCTGACAGCTCGAAGCTGACAGCCCTCGGCAGAGGCACCTGCCTCATCTGCACAGCCCTGCCGGGGAGAGTGTCTGCCAGGCAGACCAGCAGCTGGACTCCAGGCCAGGACACTGTTCCCCCAAGTGGCGCTGCCGCTCACTGGCTTGTTCTGTGAGAGACTCACAATCCATTGTGTGCAAACGCCCTGGGGGGAACACGCTTGTCCAGCTGGATGTCTATGATGCCTCAAAGGTCAGGCAGTCGCCACCTCTCTGCTTTGCTGCTACTCACCTTCTTCTAGCTGATACCTGAGCTGTGGTCTGTATTAGGTGGTTATTGTTTCCTGGTTTTGACAATGCACTTGACTTACAGATCCTCCTGTCTTGGTAAATGAGCATTTAAAGACTCTGGGTGATCCAGTATTTGACTATAAATGAACTAAGACTTACCGACACCCACGAAGCACAAGGCTTTCCCCTGGGATGGGGTTAGTCATACTAGTAATAATAATGATAATGATGTTGCGTGTTTGCCTTGGATTCTGATGAAGGGTCTGTGTTTGGAGAGGAAGCCTTCTTGGTGCATGCCAACCTCAGAGTCAACTTTTCTCTCCTCCTTGCCGAACATCCGATGGTTGTCAAATCCTGTTGCTTCTTCCTCCAGAACATTGTGAGGATGGGAAGTCCCCCAGTTCAGAGGAAGTGTGCTTCTCTGAGCCTCGGTTTCCAAACCCATAAAAATCAAGGAATTAATAAAAGTCTTTGAAGGGAGGCTTAGAAAGAGTGAGGAAGAGTCTTGGGTAGGTTGTGGGCCCAAGGAAGCCCAGTGAGACATGGCTTTCGTCATCGGCTGCTGTCGCTGCTGCTTCTCTGTGGAGCAACATTCGCTCGGGCTGTTATGGTTTATTTATTTCCTGGACCTGTTGCAAAACCCTTCGGAGATCTTCTCGCCATATCTATCTAGCCTTTCCCTCCTCTGACTCCTTTAATGTGTTCCTGGCCTTGTCTTGGGTGCCCCCCAAAGCTGCGCCCTTGGGAGCTAGTGGTTTATTTGGGAGGTGGTGTAGGGTGCCAGGAGTGAGGGAGCGGGGAGGAGGAGGGTGTAAGGTTGAGGTCACTGGGGACAGCGGGGGCTCAGTCCTACCAGGACAGCCTAAGACTCTCACAGAACACCTCCCAGAGCTGTCTGCCCCAAAGATGGGGGCAGGGGTATTTGTCCATTGGTTTTCTTCCCTCGTTGGTCAACTCCTAACTTCCAAATGGTGCTCAGGGAGGCCGGAGGGGCCCCCTCCACAGCCTCCATGGCAAAGTGAGGACCTGCAGCCTCTGAGGCACAATGTGGTCAGCAGGAGGGGCCCCAGGGCTGTGTGGACAGTCCACCTGGCGTGGGCAGTCAGAGGAGGGGCTGGGCGGATGCGAGCTGCGGCAGCACATGTGCCCATGTCCCTCATGCTGGCTGATCGTCTCGGGGCTCTGGTCAAGCCCCCTCCTGCTCATAAATCTGCTGGTCCCCCTTCTCTGTAACAGCGTTCCCCAGGGCTTGTCACAAAGAGCTGCTTGATCCAACAAGGCTGAGAAATGCTGTGTTAAGCCAATGTGGATTCGATTCTCTACTGTAGGAACTCTCAGAGCCTTGATCCTGTTCACGAGCCTGGGATTTATTCAGAAGGAGGCAGGCGATAAAGCTTTCCCCCAGTTTCCTGATTATAGAACTCTCACCTTATAGGCGCAGCTCACGGGACCCGAGTTTCCTGGGAGAAGTGCCCGTAGTAGAACTGCCTCCAGAACCCTTCGTCTGAAGCTTGAGACCCTTTGTCATCTTGGGGCCAGTGGTGTTTTCTAGTTGGCATTTCTGCCACCTCTCTTCCCACGTCCTCACCTCTGACAAAACTGGCTCTGCTTCACACTCTGTAATTTCTGACCTTGGAGCCTTTGCTCGTGCTGTTCCTTCTACCTGGAATAGCATCTAATCTCCCAGATCAAGCTGTCCTTCAAGTCTCCACTCAGTTGCCATCGCCTCTCTGAGGCTGACTGAGATCGGGTGAAGCACAGAGCTGGCACAGAATGGTACTTGCAGCCCTTGAGACCCACCACCCACCCCTGTTCTGGTTTCTCACACACGCATCTAGTCTCCCTGCTAAGCCGTATGTGCTACGGGGAAGGACTCGTGTCTGCTTTGCCAATCCTTGGTCAGTCCTCTCTCTAGCAGCCTGGCTCTTCTCTACCATGCTGCACTAACAAATAGCTCCCGGATCGCAGTGACGCAGCACAGAAAAAACCTACCTCCCACTCATGCCAAACCCACTGCAGCCTCAGGCAACCTTCCTGGGCAACCATCCTCCACACGGTGACTCAGTGATCGAGGCTGATTCCACCTTATTGCCCCATCCTTTCAACATGAGGCTTTCACAGCTGCCACCACAGGGAAGAGGGCACATGGCAACCAGCTTAAGGACCCCCCACCGCTCTTTACTGATTCGGCCTGGGAATCACCCACGTCACTGTGGCTCACAGACCTGCCAGAACCAGGCACGTGCCGCCTGCTCCAGGGGCAGGAGGGCCGAGAAGTGCAGTTTTCCTTGTGCCACTGATAGTGTCTTGCACACCCACCTCCCTGTCCCTCGCCTGCACCCCACTCCAGCAAAAAGCTCAAAGCTCTGCTCTAGAAGGTGCCCTCAACCCGTTTACACAGTGGTGCATAACTACAAGGTGACCTCTCCCTGTCTTTGGAATTCAGGGCCCTCACAACTGGAACCACTCACTGGGCATTTAAACACATGTTGTCTTGTCAGAGCCCTTGGAATGGCGTGTGTGGTTCAAATCTAGAACCGAAGTGTGTCCCCGGAGATGCTTCATGAAAAGATGTTTCCTTGCCCAAGTAACTGGGGAAACCCAGCTATCCTCTATTTCTTGGAGATGCCCAATGCACATAAGCATATTGAAGGCTCTGAAAAGCCCTGCAGTTAAAATATAAACATGGAAACCTCTATCAATTGCCTTAACTCAGCACTTTGCAAACCTCTACCTGCCTCGTGGGGTGGTAATGCAGGTTAATTTGATGATATGCACAATTAGCCCTGTGCCTGGCAAGTCACAAGCATTCAGTAAATGACAACTGCACTGTTAACTCTCCCCAGGCCTCAGCTTTCCCACCCATAAAATGGGAGAGTTAGACACATGCACCCTATGTGTTCACCCCCGACACCTGCAGTGTGTCCGTATTTTCACGTCTTAGGGCTTGAGTCATTCTGGGGCAGGGTTTCTTGCTCGAATGCTTATATTCTCTTCTCTCGCAGAAGAAAATATTTGAACTAGACTCATGGTTTTGCTGAGAGACTGACTCGCTGTGTGTCTTGCATAAACCACTTTCCTTCCTGGTTCTCATTTCCCTCACATCTAAAATGATGGGCTTGATTAAATGATCTCTAACATCCTTTCTGTTCCTAAAAGTTAGGATGTCATGATTCTCTTCAGCAATGCCTAACCAGTTTGATTTCTGGGTTATTAGCATAATTCCCTATTCCCATTCCAGGTTCTCTCTGCTTACCTGCTGAGATCTCTCAAGAATCTCACTTCTTCAGTGAGGAATTAGGCCCCTGGGAAAGAACATGCGTTGTTGAAAATTCTTGCTAGAGTATAAATGCCTGATAGGGAACAATCCAGCCAGAAAGCCGTGTGATGGGGAGCAAAGGGTTAGAGTGAGGGAATGGCAGGGGCTGGGTGAGGGGAGAGGGCTGCCCCCGAGCGCTGGAAGTGGGGTCTGGTCGGGTCAGTTAACGTAAATGTAGTCCACTTCATCTGGGGATGGAGAAGTAAGAGGCAATTTAGCGCTGGTGACAGGGAGCACAGAGCCAGGAGTGGCCAGCGTGGAATTACTGGACACACCAAGCACTTGGAACTGGGCCTGGCATGTTTTTTGCAAGCCTCATCACTACAGAAAAGCAATTAGGAGATGCAGGGGAAGCTCAGAAGAAAAGTCACCTTTAATATGCCACTGCTGACACTATGTATCTTTGCATTTATGTTTTACCTGGTAGCTGTAGAAATAGGGTGCTGTGTGCAGTTGCACAGGGTGTGCACTGCACCGCTCCATTCAGAGAGGTGAGGTTGAAAAGGCTCCCCCTAGAGGTGTGCAGTGTGCGACACGTATGCAGCAGTGGTAATATCCTCCATGACAGCCTCTTCCCACTTTTTAGCTGGGGTGTAAGCAAGTCCGTATTTCATAGAACACACCTGAGGTTCTGCCCTCGGCCAGCTACTTGGCCGTATGGGGGCTTCTCTGGGTATTGCCACCTTAGTTACCTCCAGGCCAGGGCTCTGGAAGAACAAAGCTGAAAGGGATTTGTTATTATTCTGCCCAATTAGTCTCTGATTAAAGGTTTAAAAGGTTTAAAAAGACAGGAGTGAGGGGGCAGCAGGAGGAAGAGGAGGGAGAGTGTGAGGGCTGTTTATGGAGCAATAAAAGGAACATTATGCTTCGAGGCTCTGCGAAATGTCTCCACAGAAGCCGACCCTCTTGCCAGCTAATTCAGGGCGTAATAAATACTAATCCCACAAAGGGGGCCCTTGGAAGCCATCGGAGCCCTATCTCCCTGTAATCAGAGCTCCATTAAGCGCCCGTCTTCCTGCACTCGGCGTCGTAGCCGACAGCCCTGCTGCCGGCCCCGTGCTAGGGATGTGGCAGCCTCGGAGCCGACCTGGCTGGCCCTCCCTCCACCTCCCCTCCCCACTTGCTGCTCGCCAGCTGCCCTGTGTGCCGCCCGTCTCTGGGACACCCTTGCGAGGCCCCGGCTGCAGGCTGGCCCTCTGCTCCTATCGCTGGCGTGCTCCAGCGGCAGGTTGGGGTGGCCAGGGTGTCGCAGGAAGCCCCGTGGAGCACCAGCAGCTCCGGGAGCTGTGCTAAGCCCGTCACGATGCCACCTATTTCCCCTGCCATCGGGGCCAGAATCTCCATTTTACAGCCGTGACAGGCCGGTGTGCGTAAGCCACCTGCCCCGGGGTTGCAGCCAGAAGTGATGGAGTGGGGCTTGGACCTGGGGCCCCTCTTTGCCCCTCAGCCACCTGCCGTAGAAGCTCCTGTTTGGAGAAGCCAGCACTCCCCCGCTGCAATGCATCCCAGAATCTTGTGTCAAAATATGTATTTTTCCACTCCACAGGCACCCTAGCCCCCAAATACCCTCAAACGTAATTCTCATATCGTACAGAGGTCCGGAGGGCGCCTCGTATAGGCCACTGCGTCGCTCTGTGCCTCAGTTTCCCCACCTCTGAGATGGGGCCGGCCCTGGCCGCACCCACAGGACTGCTGTGAGGAGTAACCGGGACAGGGCAGGTACAAGGTCACAGCGAATGCTCGGCCCCGTGGCGGTCACCAGGGCCTGGCCGGGCATCCTCTGCGCACGCTCTTCCTCCTGCCCCTCCGTCCGCTTGGCCCCCAGTCATCCTGGGCCACGCTGAAGTCGAGGTCCAGTCATGTGGCCCTCAAGGCTAAAAATAGCAAGGGGCCATCTAGGGGCTTCCCGATGACCTTTGTGGGTCCGGTCAAGTGTACGTGGCCTTCCTAAGCTAATTAGCCCGGCCTCTGACCCCTACACATCTGTATTCGGGTTCAAGGGGCGGGTGAGGTCCTGCTCCCTGAACAGCCGGATAAATGCAGCGGTCGACTCGGCATCCCTTGGTCTGCTCTGCTGGCTGGGGCACTCTTGACTCAGCGCTCCTGCCCGGAAGCCCCAGGATGGGGCAGAGAAGACGGCCCCAAACCACAGGGCTCTCCCTGCCCTTTCACTTGGCGCTTTGGGTGTCTCACCACACGCTCACCTCTGTGCTGCCCCTCCCGGAGGGGCAAGGGCCACTGGGTAGGAGATAGGCACCCTAATGTCGACGGGGAGAGCTGGCACGAAGTCAGAGTCCTCCCTGAGCGGAGCTGTGTGGGCATGGCGCAGGGTCCTGGGGCCGCAGCAAGCGCCGCACGCCGGGCGCTCACAACAACAGAAATGTCCTCTCCCAGCTCCGGGGGCCAGAGTCTGAGATCAAGGGATCAGGAGGCTGCACTCCATCTGGAGGCTCGGTGGGGTGGGGGTGGGGGGCGGTCCTTCATGCCTCCTCCAGCTCCTGGGGGCTCCAGGTGTCCTTGACTTACGGCTGCATCACTTCAATCTCTGCCTCTGTCTTCACATGGCCTTCTTACGCGTGTCTCTCTGTGTCACCTATGCTTACAAGGACACCCTCATCCAGTGTGACCTCATCCTAACTACATCTACACAGACCCTCTTTCCAAATAAGGTCACGTTATCAGGTTCCGGAAGGACATGAATTTGGGGGGGAACACTGTTCCAACCCATACATGCCTTTGTTCTCCACTATTTTATTCCCACTTCCCAGGGGAGGAAACTGAGGTTTAGACTGGTAAAGCAGTCATCAGGCCAAAGTGAAACTTTAAACCCATCAGGTTCCATGGCCCTGCTCTCAGCCTGCACACATCCCACTGGCCACACAGTGAAGCTTTCTGGGAGTTTGACCACTAGAATGGGGTGTGGGGGGGTGAGGGGGTGTCAAGGTCAGGAACTCCGCAGGAATCCAGAGCGTCCTCTGGGGCCGAGAACTGGATTCTCAAGGAACTTTAAAGGTGTGATTTGAACCAGAGGGTAAGCTTTCTGTCATCATCATCGGATCACTCATTTACACGACAGAGGAGCATAGTGCCTGGCAGTATAAGCCCCAGGTCAAGGTGCCCACGAGTGGAACAGAGGGCACCCCAGTGAAGGGTCGGTGAGGGGTCTAAAATAATACCTGCTTTGTACATCTGTTATGCGAATTCAAATGTCCGTTGTGTGTGATCTTGGGCAAATTACTTCATCACGCTGCCCCTGAGTTTCCACATCTGTGAAGTGGGGGGGGGCCACAGAGAGACCTCCTGGGGTTCACTGGGTTCATCCCTACAAGGCCCTGGAACACGACGAGCGTGTCATACTTGTTGGCACTTCGACCCTCGAACTCGGCACCTTAGGAAGCATTTCTCTTAGCATCTGCCTTGGACTTTGTCTCAGGTGAGGCGTGGAGGGTCCAAAGTGCAGACATAAGCCTCAGCGTTTTGGTCCCATCCAGAGAAGGAGGCAGGCAGAGCCCGACTCATTCTCCCATTTTCTGGATGAGGAAACTGAGGCTCCAGGGCTGGGGGTCAGGGGGGCGTCCCTTCTCTCACGGGGCCCCTCAGTGTCCCGTCTGTAAAATGGGTGTAAGAGCAATGCCTGCACGCTAGACCTGCTGTGCAAGTTCAGGAAGCCGATTCAGCGTCAAGCAGTGCATGCAGGATGCCGCCTGGCGCACAGCAGGCGCCCCAGAAATAGGGCCTGCTGTTGGCTGCTGTGGGGCAGCAGCATGCGTAGAGGCTGGAGCTTAGTGAGAGGGGTGGCGAGGAAGGCCCCTTAATCCAGATTCATGCAGGACTCCTGAGCCGTCAGCCCAGGATCAGGGAGCACCAGTGTCACTGGGGGAGAGTGTGTCCCCTTGAGGGTCAGGACCCCCTGTAGGACAGCCGGCCTAGGGGTGGGGGATGTCTCAGGCCAAGACCTGGGAACTGGAGTCTTTCTCAGCAAAGCTCAGGTTCAAAAGTTCAAGCCTGCTGCTCTCCAGAAGGCAAAACGGAGGCCACAGACCCTCTAGCCACTGCGGCTGCCGCCTCCCAGAGTCTGACAGTCTGACAGTCTTTCAGGAACCGCTCAAGCAGGGATGACTGGCTGGTCAAGAATATTCTACTCCTGCCGTTCCAGGCAATGTTAGTGAGCAACAGAAGTGACATGAGAATCTTTTTTGTTTATAAAATTCTGAAAGGAACCTTTGCTCACAAAGTCTGCCGTTCCCTCTGAGCACGCACACCAGGGCTTTAAAATAAAACACAGGGCATCTCTCTGTCAGTGCACACGTTTATTCACCATCTTTTGAGCACCTACTGTATATCCAACACTGTTCTAGAACATGGGGACCCAAGACGCCTGCCCTGTGGAGCTTGCGGTCCCGTGACCGACCCAGTTATCTTCAGCGGGTGCAGGCTGTTGGGGGTGTGCCGTGCAGAGCACAGGAACTCGGGCCCGGGAGGTGTTCATCGTGCAGCTGAGGGCTTTACCTGCGTCTCCGGGGCTCGTCTCGCGAAGATGCAGATCCTGCTTCCGTGGCTGGGGTAGGGGTCTGCATTTCCCATGGGCTGTCGACACTGCTAGTGCACAGACCGCACCGAGCAGCCCCCCGTCCACAGGGGTGTCCTCCCCGGGGTGGCAAGGGCACGCTGGCCTAGAGGAGGTTTTGCGAAGCCCAGTCTGAGCGCAGGACCTGGGATCGTGGAGACCCCGTTCCTCCACACCTTGAAGAAGCGAGTGTGCCCCTCTGGTGTGCCCGTGTGTACTGTGGGCCGAGGTTTCAGCGACTTCTCAGAAGGCCTCTGGGGCAAGGAGCAACCACCCACCTTCGTGGGCCGGCCAGGCCACCTCCTGGCTCACCCCTCAGGAGCCAGCTCACATTCCAGAGGAGGGAGGTCTTTCTGCCCAGGGCGATTTATTGCTGAGCAATTTGTAACTAATTAGCCAGCGTGCAGTGATTAGACGCTTGCATAATAATTGCAGGTAATTGCCTCTTGACACTGCGAGCAGGATCCACTGGCCAGCTCAGAATGTCTTTTCAAATTAACTTGACTGTCTTGGGAGGCCCTCCGAGGGAGCGGCTACATCCCAGTTTCTCTGACACTCTCTGGTGAAGTCCTGCCTGGGGGATCGTCGAGTGGGTGCCAGGCTCTGACAGCGACTCCAGGCCTCCCTCAATTGGTTCCAGATGCAGCCCTCCAGCAGGCCTCCAGTTCTATAAATAGCTTGCCCAGTCTGGGCGCTGTCAGCAGAGACGGACAGCTCGGCAGTCCTGCGGGGCCCTCATGTGCGGGGGCAACGCTGAACCCGTCAGGCATCAGGGGCCACACACCACTGCCCTCTTCTCCTCCCCTTCCTTCTACACAGGGTAACACCTGAATTCTAACGTTGAGCTCTGTTTCCCCAGTAATCAGAAGTTTGCCTTTCCAGCTGCCTTTGGGGTGTTTTCTCTCGAGCTGGGAGAAGGGGGGAGTCATAACGTGAACTCCAAGAGAACAGAAACCACCGTGCCTCATTCAGGACAGCGTCCCCGGGCCCACAGCCGAGCCCCACAAAGACGTATTGTTGGAGAATTACCGCTCAGAGGAAGAAGCCGGGGTAGCCGGTGTCCCCGGACACCACTGCCTCTGGAGGTGACTCCGGGTGATGGTCAGCCTTCCGGCGCATTCTCCGCCTGGGGCTCCCCTGGGGCTCCCCTGACAGCCTGTGTGCTATGAGTGGGAGGACAGCCGTCAGAAGCTGCAGCGCGGAGGTCCGTGCTGGGTCTGAGCACCGAGATATCAGGATGGAGACCCCGCATTCCTGGCTGGCCCCGCTCTGCTTTCTGGCCATGTTTTAAAGACAGCCAGGCTCTGGGTGGTACATGTGGCAGACATCAACTCTGGAGCCTGCTTTTGTAGAAATCATTCAGAATGGATGGTTTCCCTCACTTTCCTGCCGTGGTTACACAGAGGCGGGGGTGGGGGCGGTTGGCCCCGAACGCTTTGAGCCGCCTCTCCCCCTCCCCCCGCCCCCTGGATACGTGGATCTATAAACACGTCAGGAGGACAGTTGTAAAAGAGATGGATTTTGCTTCCCAACAGTATCCGCATGGGTCTGTCGCCAGATAATTCATGACTAGCATTTATGGTCAGGGTCCTCGGCCGTATGTCCAGCACCATACGACCTAGGGGTGAGGGCATGGCTCATGCGCGGGCCCAGACCCCGCCTCTGCCCCCACCAGCTCCATTTGTCCGGAGCAAATTCCTTACTATCTCTGTGCCTCAATCTCCCTACCCGTAAAAGGAGGATCAAAAATAGAATGTTTATAAGCGGTGTTTATGATGTCAGGCGTGTGGCAAGCTCTCAATAATTCTTACTTGTTGCTATTGGTCAGAGGGAAACACTTCTGTAGAGCATGCGGGATCAACACACACTGGAGGCATTTGGAACCTGGCAGGCCATGTAGGGAGTGAGTGAGGGGGGTGGAAATAAGGATGTGGTAAAGCTTTTGAATGTAGATCTTTTAAATTCGGGGCCATGTAAATGAGTTTCCTGTTAAAAATTATACACATCGTTGAAGTCCATTGTCCTGCAGTATCCCTCTAGGATAGAGCCATTTTACTTTGTATTGGGGTAGACGCGTATTCAGTAAGGGGAACACGTTTAAGTGTAGCCCTCAGTGCACTTTTCCTTGGCAGGTGCATACCACGTAACCACTGACCAGACCAAAGTCCGGAACAGTTTCAGCCCCCAGCAGGCGCCTTCCTGCCCATTCCAGCCAATATCACCCCCTTCCACAGTGAGGAAACTTCTGTCTGATTCCACACCCTAGACTAGCCTTGTTGGTTCTCCTCTCTCTCTCTCTCCAATATATATTTTATTGGAGTATAGTTGATTTACAATGTTGTCTTAGTTTCAGGTGTGCAGCACAGTGATTCAGTTATACACACACACACACACACACACACACACATTTTTAGATTCTTTTCCCTTATAGGTTATTACAAAATATTGAGTGTAGTTCTCTGTGCTATACAGTAGGTTCTAGTTGGTTATCTATTTTATATATAGTAATGTGCATATGTTAATCCCAATCTCCTAATTTTTCCCTCCCCCACCCCTTTTCCCTTTGGTAACTGTAAGTTTATTTTCTATGTCTGTAGGTCTATTTCTGTTTTAGAAATAAGTTCATTTGTATCTTTTTAAAATAAATTTACTTATTTTATTTTATTTATTTTTGGCTGCATTGGGTCTTCGTTGCTGTGCGTGGGTTTTTCTCTAGTTGTGTCGAGCAGGGTCTACTCTTCGTTGAGGTGCATGGGCCCCTCATTGTGGTGGCTTCTCTTGTTGCGGAGCATGGGCTGTAGGCGTGCGGGCTTCAGTCGCTGTGGCTTACGGGCTCTAGAGCGCAGGCTCAGTAGTTGTGACGCACAGGCTTAGTTGCTCCGAGGCATGTGGGATCTTCCTGGACCAGGGCTCGAACCCATGTCCCCTGCATTGGTAGGCGGATTCTTAATCACTGCGCCACCAGGGAAGCCCCTGTATCTTTTTTTTTTTTAAGATTCCACATATGAGTGTTATCATATAACTTTTGTCTTTCTCTGTCCGGTTTACTTCATTTAGTATGACAATCGCTAGGTCCATCCACGTTGCTGCAAGTGGCATTATTTCATTCTTTTTTATGGCTGAGTAATATTCCATTGTATATATGTACCACATCTTCTTTATCCATTCATCTGTTGATGGACACTTAGGTTGCTTCCATGTCTTGGGTATTGTAAATAGTGCTGCTATGAACATTGAGGTGCGTGTATCTTTTTGAATTAGGGTTTTCATCTTTTCTGGATATATGCCCAGGAGTGGGATTGGTTGATCCTCTATTTTCAGTTTTTTAAGGAACCTCCACACTGGACTAGTCTTGTTGGTTCTTGAATTGCCAGTGATGGGGCCGTACTGAGTGTTTTCTTTTGTGTTGGCTTCTTCGCTCAGCAGAAGGCCTGCGAGAATCATCTGTGTTTTTGCATCATAGAGGGTACTATATTTTAAAGGACTTATTTGGGGGCCTTTATCAATTGCTTAACTAACATTTTATTCCGTGAAACTTCTAAGGGAAATACCTTAAAAAAAAAATCACTTCTAGGTGTCAGGAGCAGTGTTAGGCTTCTTCCTGTGATCCTTATAATATTAAATCACCTGGTGGTCACAAATATGTATATTTACAGTGCGTCTCAAAGACACGAATCACCCAGATGAACTCTAAAGTGAGGAAGCAACACCAAGCCAAAACATGTCAGCTCACCGCAGGTGCCACATGTGCAAGAGCCCTGGGGAGGTACAGAAACCTCCCCCTGAAGGTGTTCAGACCTGGAAGGGAATTGCCTGCTGGGGTAGGGGGCGGTCTAGCCGGGGCAGGTTTGGTGGACACACGGCCGAGTCTGGCGGGGCGGGGGGGGGGGGGGGGGGGGCGGCACCCAGGAGAAGTAGCGCTGGCACAGGGCACACGAGCTCTGCGTCACTAGAACGTCTTACTGCTCTGAATCCTCCTGCCAACCCTGAGATGGGTTTCATGTGTTATCGGGTGTTGTTTACACACGAGGACCCCGAGGCACAGGAAGGTGAAAGCCGTGGCCCGGGTTCGCTCTCGTAAGTCGAGGAGCTGGGCTCCATCTCAGGCAGTCAGATCCAGGACTCTGGGGCTGAACTTTTAACCATCTCGATACGCTGGGACAGACACGCTGGCCCCACTTAAAGAGGAGAGCCGGGTCACTCTTGCTCTGAAAGCCTTGATCTGTATCTTAAACTCACAACTTCCTCTCATGAAGGGGGTCACTCTCTAAGGACACAGCCCTTTTGTAGGAGAAAAAAATATTTTTAGCACACCCGGGATCAAATTTTGGCTCAGCGACCCAGGAGCTGTGTGACCCTGGGCGGCTTCACGTGAGCAGATAACGAGATAAACCACACATCTTGAGGCCTCATGCAGTGGCTCCTTTTGATATCTCCTCAGATCCCCAAATAAAGAAATTTTCCTTATGATTAAGAAAAAGTTCCTGAACCACTGGAAGCAAGCCAAGATCTGTCATCCCTTTTTTTTTTGCACTTATTTGGGAAGACTGTCCCTTTAAGACTTCAGATTAGCACCAGAACGTGGCGTGAACATAGTAGAGCATGACATGAACTGATCTGCTTAATGTTTTCAGTGCTCTTGAATTTTAATACCCTGAAACTATCTCCTTTCTCCCTCACAAAAGAGTTAATATTTAAACTGATAAAAATAAACAAGACAAAATGGAATTCATTGTAGAAAGATTAGTTTTGCAGGTAACTTTTTCACGAGTGAGCCTTAAAGCTCTCTTGCTTGATTTCACACCAGGGAAGGCTGTTGTAGAGTCCACCTGAATTGGGGGTACAGACTCTAAGGAACCTGTATAAGAAAATATGGATGCAGTCTAGCTACAAGAGGCTTCCAACTCTGACATTGAAGGACAGGTGGGATGCAGATAGCCAGACGTGAAAAAGAACAGCAATAGTGATGGAGAGAAATTGTCTGTATATATCAGAGGACTATTCATTTGTTCATTCGTTCATTCACTCATCCATCCATCATCCTCCCTCCCTCCCTCCCTCCCTCCCTCCCTTCCTTCCTTCCTTCCTTCCTTCCATCCACCCATCATCCATCCACGCATCCTTCCTTTCTCCCACCCGTTCATCTACATGGCTCACTTCCTCACTGCTTTAGGTTTATACTCAAAGATCACCTTCTCAGAAAGCCCTTGTCAGTCCACTCTAGAATTTTCAACTCTCCTGACCCCCCAATTTCATATGTTCCTCCTCAGTTTCCTATTTTCTTTCTTTCTTTTTAAGTTGAAGTATAGTTGACTTAAAATATTATATTAGTTTCAAGCGTACACCATAGTGATTCAATATCTTTATACATTACACACCATATAAAGTATCACAGTATTTTTGACTATATCCCCCGTACTGTACATTACATCTCTGTGACTTACTTATTTTATAACTGGTAGTTTGTACCTCTTAGTTCCCTTCACCTTTTTCACTCATCTCCCTACTCCCCTCCCATCTGGCAACCACTGGTTTGTTCTGTGTATCTGTGAGTCTGTTTCTATTTTGTTATATTTGCTCATCTGTTTTATTTTTTAGCTTTCATGTATAAGTGAAAACATCCAGTATTTGCCTTTCTCGATCTGACTTATTTTACCTAGCACAGTGCCCTCCAGGTTCATCCATGTCACTGCAAAAGGCAAGATTTCATTCTTTTTTATGGTTGCACACTATTCCTATGTCTCTCTCTTTATATCTATCTATCTATATCACCTCTTCTTTATCCATTCATCTGTCGATAGATACTTAGGTTGTTTCCATAACTGGGCTATTATAAAGAATGCTAAAATGAACATTGGTGTGCATATATCTTTTTGAATTAGTGTTTTAATATTCTTCAGATAAATACCCAGACGTAGAATTGTTGGATTATATGGTAGTTCTATTTTTAGTTTTTTGAGAAACCTCCACTGTTTTCCATAGTGGCTGCACCAAGTTACACTCCCACCAAGAGTGCACAAGGGTTCCCTTTTCTCTACATCCTCACCAACACTTATTGTTTCTTGTCTTTTTTTTTTAAATATAAATTTACTTATTTATTTTTGGCTGCGTTGGGTCTTCGTTGATGCGCACGGGCTTTCTCTAGTTGCAGCGAGTGGGGGCTACTCTTTGTTGTGGTGCACAGGCTTCTCATTGCGATGCTTCTCTTGTTGTGGAGCACGTGCTCTAGGGCACGCAGGCTTCAGTAGTTGTGTCATGCAGGCTCAGTAGTTGTGACACGCAGGCTCTAGAGTGCAGGCTCAGTAGTTGTGGAGCATGGGATTAGTTGCTCCATGGCATGTGGGATCTTCCCGGACCAGGGCTTGAACCCGTGTCTCCTCCATTGGCAGGCGGATTCTTAACCACTACGTCACAAGGGAAGCCCTCTTATCTTTTTGATAATAGCCATTCTGACAGGTGTGAGATGTTATCTCATTGTGGTTTTGATTTGCATTTCGCTGATGATTAGTGATGTTGAACATCTTTTCATGTGCCTGTTGGCCATCGGTATGTCTTCTTTGGAAAAATGCTTATTAAGTTCCTTTGCCTATTTTTCAAATTGGAGTTTTTGGTTGTTTGATACTGTTTGGATGAGTTCTTTATATATTTTGGATATTAATCCCTTATCAGACATATCATTTGTAAATATCTTGTCCCATTCAGTCAGTGGCCTTTTCATTTTGTTGATGGTTTCCTTTGCTGTGTCAAAGCTTTTTAGTTTAATGTGGTCCCACTTGCTTATTTTTGCTCTTGTTGCCCTTGCCTGAGGAGGCAGATCCAAAAAAATATTGCTAAGACCAATGTCAGGAGCTTACTGCCCATTTTCTTCTAGGAGTTTTATGGTTTCAGGTCTTACAGTTATGTCTTTAATCCATTTTGAGTTTATTTTTATATATGGTTAGGAAAGTAGTCCAGTTTGATTCTTTCACATATAGCTGTCCAGTTTTTCCAGCAGCATTTATTGAAGAGGCTGTCTTTTCCCCATTGTATATTCTTGCCTCCTTTATCATAAATTAATTGAACCTATAAGTGTGGGTTCATTTCTGGGCCCTCTGTTCTGTTCCAGGGATCTAATCTGTGTGTCTGCTTTTGTGCCAGTACCATGTTGTTTTGATTACTGTAGCTTTGTAGTATAGTTTGAAGTCAGGGAAAGTGATATCTCCAGCTCTGTTCTTCTTTCTCAAGTTTGCTTTGGCAATTCGGGGTTTTGTTTGTGTGTTTTAACTGGCCACGCGTCTGCTCTTTAATATTCTTAGCACTTAGCACGCTGTAAAACATATTTCAGTTATCTCCCTATTTACTGAATGCATCCAGCCAGAATGGGAGCCCGAGAGCTCAGGACTTAGAACAGCCTGGCACACAGTAGATACTCAAAGTTACTTGTTGTCAAGTCCAATCAAATCTGCCTATTCCATTCGTTCACTGAGCACCTGCCATGTGCCTGGCACCGAGCTGAGCCCTGGGGCTGCCGAGGAGATAGGGTGAGCCCTGAGCACACAGAGGAGGGGCAGGGGCATCAGAACTGAGCCCCAGAGGCCAAGCCAAAGGCTGGCAGGTGTGGAAGAGTCTTAGGAGGGCTCCAGGAAAGAGTGACCACCAGCCTGCACACGGGACACTGGTCACCAAGAGGACCTCCAGCAGGTGGGCCTGGCTGGCGAAGATGAAGCTGGCGAGGTGAGCGGAGGCCAGACCCGAGAACACTGAGAGGCACTCGGACAGACCCTGTGGGCGCTAGGGAGCCCCTGGAGGTTTTCAGGGGCGGGACACAAATGGGTGGAGAAAGCGGTGGTGGGCACTGTGAGCAGGACCCGCCCCTGCGGAGCTCCTGGCCCTTGGCTCCCTGCCCGCCCCCCACCCCTGTCTTCAGAAGCAGATGTTGCTCCAGGTGTTCCCGCCTCCTTGGCTCTGCTTGTCCACACAGAGCTGCTTCCAGCCCGGCACATGCCCAGGGCCCCCTTCAGAGGCCTCTCGTTTTCGCCTGCTTCCTGCTTCCGCTGGGCTTCCAAAGGCCTTCTGTCCTCAGTCCAAGCTGCCCGGGGGCTGCCCGACAGCTGGGTTGTGGCTGCTGACAGGCAGAGCCAGAATCAAGGCGGCAGTAACGGCCGTATTCACCACACACGCGTCCTGTGCTAAGACTGTGGCTCTTATTCCCAACGCTGTTCGCTAGGGATAAATGCGATTTTCCCCCCTTTTGAAGATGAGGAGGTTTGGCTCCGAGGAGTTAAGTAACTTCCCCAAGCTCTCCCCTGGTCAGCGGCAGAGGTCACGTTCCAGCGCAGTGGGGCGGCCCTGACACGCCCCTCGGCCATTGCGCCAAGTTGCCTCCTCCGCTTGATGGGGACTTGGGCCTGGCCCGTCACTGCCAGTGTTGCGGGGTGCCAGGTCCTGAGGGCAGTGAGTCCGCCTGGAACCTGGACTCCTCAGCAGACACATGGCGCTGGGAGCGGATGGAACGCTGCCGACGTCCTGCGGGACTGGATGGGACTTCTCTTGCCCCGCCCCCCCCCCCCCCCCCCCCGCCCCAGGGCAGAGGAAGTGCGTCCCAGCTCAGCAAAGGGGCTACTGCGGGGGGTGGGAAGCTTGGAAGGAGTGTTCTGTGCCTGCCCAGGCCTCCCATGCACGTTACCCCCGGCTCGGCTGCTCAGAGGCCTCCCATACCGTCATTTCTGCTTCCGGGAAACACCCAGTTTTGTGTGTTTGGAGGAAGGACATATGTCACAGAAGTTTCTGTAGAGGCAGCTGCACTCAAAGCTGCGGCCGCCAGGTTGGCGCTTCCCTTCTGCTCAGAGCTGGGTGAGGCAAGTCGTGCCGGTGACCCTGCAGTTAGTCGGTCTGTCAATGTCCTGGGGCTGCCGCAGCAAAGACACAAACTGGGGGGCGTAAAGCAGCAGACTCTTATTGCCCTACAGCCCTGGAGGCCGGAAGTCTGAAATCAAGGTGTCACAGGGCGGTGCTCCCGCTGGAAGCTCCAAGGGAGGATGCTTCCTGCCTCTTCCAGCCCCAGGTGGCTGGAAGAGGCAGGTTTGTGGTTTGTGGCCACTTCACTCCATCTCTGCCTCTGTCACCACGACTCCCCTCTGTGTGTGTCTCAGATCTCCCTCTTCTTATAAGGACACCTGTCATGACGGATTTAGGGGTCATCCTAATCCAGCTTGACTTCATTTTTACTAATTATATCTGCAAAAGCCCTATTTTCAAATAAGGTCACGTTCACAGAGACCAGGCTTAGGACTTGGCCGAATTTGTTTTTGAGAAGGGGTTTCTCCCACTGACGTTGTCTTGGTGAAGCTCTGAGGCAGAGTGGACGCCAGGGGCCCTGCTGTCGTTCCACAGTCCTTGAGGCTCTTCTCCTTACCGAGTGGACCCAGACTGTCGGCTCCCCTTTCGTGGATGCTCACACTCCCTGTCTCTAAGATGAGGAAGTGGAGCCAGGCTCAGGGTTATGTCCCTGGATGTCCATCCCAGTCCCTCGGAGAGCATTTGAAAAGTACAAATGGCTGGGCCCCACGCACTCCAGCTCTGCTGAGTCAGAAGGCCGTGCAGCTCGGGAGGAGTGGGACTGATCGTGCATCCATAGAGTGTGAGTTTCGCAGGTGGTTTCAAAGCGTCCAGTCTAGGGATCACTGTTGGAAAACTTCCGGTGCAAGTCTTCTCCAGGAATGTTTTCAAGCTTGGGCATTCTGTGGGATGTACATCTCTCCCACAGAGCAAGCAGTTAGTGTAAGTCTCGAGCCTGGGAACTGGTTCCAGGACTGTGCAGTACCCTTAATCCAAACTCTTTAGAGAAACACTGAAATTTCAGTAGGAAACACACATATCGAACACAACATCAAGGTATTTTTAATGTGACCAAAAAGTCAAAATTTGCTTTAAATTTCAGTCATTTTGGGGCAGAAACCATTGTCAAGATGTTGGATGTATTTCTTAACATGGTGTGAATGTTGTGCTAATATTTTTTTCGGTGTTTCGGCTGAGGTCTTCTTTATGGTGAGGGTCCCCACATAGGATGTACAAGTGATGTCACTAAGGCTCCCTCAAGTATGAATAACATTGGACCCTACAGCAAAATGACAGTAATTGACCCCAAATATAGTGATAATGAAAAAGTATATTTTCAATTTTTCTGAAAATTTGGCGTTTGTTCATTATAGCTATCTTGATGTCACAATAATATTTAAGTATTTAATCACTCATTCTAAAGAGAGCAGTACCTGAGATTGTGGCCATCGAGAGGAGCCACCTCTGATGAGCCGTCAGGCAGGTGGTGTCCCAAAGCCTGGCGCTGCCGCTCAGCTGGGCCCCCAGGCTGGCTCTCCAGTCTCCTTCAGCGCCCCTCCCACCTGACATCTGTTTTAGCTCCACCACTGATCTGTCTTTTCCCAGTCAGGCCCTCATGATGGATTGTACCACGTGTCTACCCGTCAGTCACCAGGCAGCCGGTGGGCTCACACAGGGGGACTCCAACTGGGTCATCTTAAGGGTCCAAGTAATTTACCATGTCTGGCCCTCTCCTCTGTTAATACCGAGTGGAAAAACAGTTTGCAGTGGGGTCAGTCGCTTACTGGGCCCCTCAGAGGACATCTGAGTGAGTCCATTTAATGGAGAAGGCCTCTCAATGCATGTGTAGATTCCATGCCTGTTGCCCCTGTATCATCATCGTCGTGACGTTTACTTTATTAAGTAGAAGAATATTCATTTCTCACACCTTATCTTCCTTTCTCATCCCTTATCTTAGCATCATCTGGGGGTTTATATTCACAATATGGTGCCACCCCATTCCCTATAGACTGAATTCTGTCCCGCTCCCCAGATTCATATGTTGAAGCCCTTACCTCCAATGTGGTGGTGCTTGGAGATGGGGCCTTTGGGAAGGAATTAGAATTAGAGAGGTCATGAGGGCAGGGCTCTCTTGATGGGTTTAGTGTCCTTGTAAGAAGAGGAAGAGACACAGGGAGAAGGCGGCCATCCACGTGCCAGGAAAGGGCTCTCACAGAACCTGCCCATGCTGCCACCCTGATAGTGGCCTTACTGGGCTCTAGAATCGTAAAAAGATAAATGTCTGTTGTTTAAACCACCGGTCTCTGGTGTTTTGTTGTAGCAGCCCAAGCAGACTAAGACACTGTTCTTTAAAATAAAACTCAGTCGAGTACGTGAGCTGTTGTTCTCATTCTCGCTACCCAGCAGTGTCAGCAGGGGAACTGATAAAGCACAGCATGTGGTCCCCTTCCGAAGATCCTGACGTACCTAATCTTACACAGGGCCTAGGAGGCACTGGCATGTTTGCAAACTGCCCCCAAGTGATTTCAGTGCGCGTTCAGAGCAGAGAGCGTTGAGCCCTTCTGTGTGGGTGCTTGTTATGTATGTACGTCCCTGCATCCATCTCTCCTTCTTTGGATAACATCCCTGATTTTTAGACTCACCCAGGCTCAGCGGGTCATTTCACCCCATCCAGCCTGCTTGGTCCAAGGGCGGTTGAATGACTGGGGCAGCCCAGCTGGAAGATGCCTGGAGACCATGCAGGGAGCCTAGGCTGAAGAAGGACACTTCCTCTCTCCTGCTGGACTAGAATCTGCACAGATGTGGCCACCCTGTGAGGCTGGAGCAGGCCTGAGCATGGATGCAAAATTGAGCTTCTGGCAGATGCAGAGAGAAAACCGCATTCGTGCTGACACTGTTTCACAGGGGTCCAGGTGTATGTGAAGTGGCTGTACCCCAGCATTGTTCAGTTATGTGAACCAATTAATTCTCTGCTTTTCTTAGGGCATTTCGAGGTTGCTTTTTCTATCACTTGTAATGGCTTCCTAACAGATACATCCTTTTTTATAGAAAAAAAAAAAGGAGGTTCAGAGAGGTTAATTAACTTTCCCAAGTTCACATTAAAAAAATTCACAGCATTTCAACAAAAGAACACAGCTACCAACCATTGAAGGGGGACAAGATATAGGGCTGGTAAACCCTGGCTCTACTGTTCACTGACTTGGGGGGGGCTCTTTGACCCTTAGTGTCCTCGTCAACAACAGAGCAATCAGTATTATGCCTGCTTGTAGAATTTTCATGTGGAGTACATGGGTTGCAACAGTCATATTTTATCATCAGATTCTAAGCTTCTTGAGGGCAGAGAAAAATGCCTTTCCTTCTCTACATGACCATCGTGTCTGGCTGCATGGAAAGATGCCTTAACATTTGTTGAGTCAGTGAGCGTAGGAAAGTACTAACCCAGTGCAGCGTGTCGTGAGTTCTCAGGTTTACTAATGCATAGCGTTGAAATGAATTCACCTTCCAATGATGGATTTTCAGACAAGGGAAACGGGAGGACGTACTGAAAAGGACACAGGCTCTAGAGTCAGATGGCATCCAGCTTAATCTATACTCTGCCTTTGGCCAAATTAAATACTCTCTTAGTTTTCCTCATAAGTAAAATGGGTTTGTAGCCTCCACCTTGGAAAGCAGGTAAGAGCTTCAAAGTAGATCACATATAGTAAGTACTTCATAAATAGTACTTATTTGTTAAATAAAGTTTCCAGGCACAGGGCTTCATAAACCGGAGGGTCAAAATCAAATATTAGTTTTGTCCTTAGCAAAAACAGTGACCATTTTTGTTGTTTGTGCCAGTGGCAAGGCATTTTTGCACCCTGTATGTGTGTGTGTAATATGTGGAGAAATGCCCCTCCCCCTGAAAAAAGACATCACATCAAGTCCCTAGAACCTGTGGTGCAGTCTGGAAATGGAGACAAGGTCAGTTTCTGGAGACATTGTTTAAATCCTGGAGCAAGCCGTGCCTGAAACCCTTAAACTACTCTTGGGCTGTTCTGTTATATAAGCCAGTAAGTTCCTTTTACAAAAGAACAGATGAGAATGTTATCATTGCTCAAAACACATGGCAAGACAGATCCCAGAGCACAGGCTGGGGACTCACTCACCTCTCGTCTCCCACTGTGCTAACTCCTGTGGTTGCTGTAGCTTGCACCTGGCCCTCCTCTGTGGAATCTTGACCACCCTGGTGGTGCGCCCAGATTAGAATCAGCAGCAAAGCCCCTCTTGGCAAGACCGTCCCCTGGAGCCTGGGGTTGGGGGGCGGCACAGGCATTGGCTTCCAATCAGATAAAGTGCCGGTGGGTGCAGATGCTGCCCCCTTCACAGGGCACGGCGGGTTAGGTTTCACAGGCCGGACACAGTTATAACAGCACAGTCTCCGTGCAGAGAGGAGGGAGGGCAGGCAAGGGCTGGTGGGAGATTTATCACCTTAATAGTAGCTCTGACAGGCCTTGGAGTGAGATGTCATGGGTCCATGGGGGGTGCGAGTGGGGACGGGCCAGGAGCTGATCAGAAACATAAATTTGGGGAGAGCAGCTGGGGGACAACTGGGCCCAGCTCTGCGCAGCCGCGAGCTGCCCTCGGAAATGATAGAGCTGATGCGTCTCAAGACACCATGAGAAGCGTGTTGTTCATATTAATGTATTTAGTCCCCCAGCAACCCTAAGCGATAGGTGTTGCTCTCATGCCTCTTTTACAGATGAAGGAACTGAGGCACAGAGAGGTTAAATGACTTGCCTCAGGCCACCCAGCTAGAAAGTGGCAGAGCTGGGACCAGAGCATGGGTCTGTCTCATTCTGAGCTATTCTTGAATCGACCACAGGAAGATTCCCATCACTTGGTCAAGTGTGTCCCATAACTATCTGCGACAGACCAGCACCAGCAACCTTGACTCTCCTGGGCAGTATCAGCTGGGGAACTTGTGTGTCCGTGGAGTTGGACAGGCCTAGGTTTGAATGCTTCCCCATCCCCCTACCCCTACTAGGCTGTGCGACATTGAGTAAGTGAATTTGCCTCTCTGATTCTTAGCTCATACTCCCACGCACCACTTAAGGTTGTGAGGCTAAACCCCAAAGAATGCAGGATACTAGTCTGGAAAAGTGGTACACGGAGCTCAGCTCTGAGCGCAGCCGTGGGTGCGTGTCTTCCACCCTGCAGGCTTGAGAGCAGTGGTCCCGAGCCGGCTTTGCAAAGAAAGCCTGTTGCCGAGGGCATGGCACGAACTAGGAGTAGAGCTTAGTTGCAGGCCGCCTGCGCCAGCAGCTGACCATGGGCATCTCACTCCTGCTTTAAGCCTCAGTTTCCCCACACCTCATGGGCTAGGGCAGCAGTTCACGTGTTCCACACTGGAATCACCCGGGCTCCCCTTACACACCCTGCCTTACTTGATCGGGGTGGGACAGGACTTCTGGTGTATTATTTTAAATTAGGGGTGGAACTGTGTCCCCCCAAACGATGTTGAAGTCCTGCCCCCTCCGTACCTGTGAATGTGACCTTACTGAAAATAGGGTTGTCATCAGGAGCTGAAGGTCAAGTTGAGACTGAGTTAAGATTAGAGTGGGCCTAATCTTGTGACTGGTGTCCTTATGAAAGGGACATTTTGAAACAGAGACACTCACAGCCACGTGAGGCTGAAGGCAGAGATTAGAGCGACACAGTTACGAACCATGGAGCCCAAAGATGGCCAGCAAACCGCCCCGAGCTGGGCCTCCTCAGACCCCACAAGAAATCAGCCCTGCTGACGTGACACCCTGATCTCGAACTGCGGGCCTCCAGACTGTGGGAGAGGACATCGTTTAAGCCGCTCGGCTCGTGGTCCTTTGTTACGGCCGCCGCAGGACACTCACACACCAGGTGGTTCTCATGTGCTGGCTTATTGGAAACAGAACACAGCCGAGCTTCCTCCTCACTCGTAAATATTTGCATCCCTGGGGCTCTTTCTTGGAAATGATGGGGTTCTAGAGCACTCCTGGGACAGAGATAAATTCTAACAGAGGACAGGTCTTTTTGGGGGTGACCCTCCGGAAGGTCCAGGTAAAGGGAGGGGGCCTCGATCTTCGGTGCAGACAGGTGGGTGTGGGAAAGGTCACTGCGGGCTTCACCTCGCAGCGGATGCCGTGGCTGCCTGCTGATACCCACCATAAGGGGACACAGGGGCCAGGAGGTAATATTGGTGCAAAACACTCAGATAAGGGAAGCAAACAGGGCCTGGCTGTCATTCCTGGCAGACCATCAAAGCCCGTCACCCACCAAGGTAGCGGGTGTTCCAGGAACCCGTCCTGGTTGGCAGCTGGTCACACGGCCCAGACACAGTCCTCTTGCCGCCCTCCTTTGCACCCACTGTCCACGGCTGCTGGACATGGAAGGGGTGTGGAGGGTCCCGAGAGAGTAGCTGCAGACACGGAGGGGGCGTCGGGGGTAGAGCTAGGAGGCACGGCGGGCCTCTGGGGTCGAGAACCGAGGGTAGGAGTTGCTGGTCCACACACACCAGCTCATTCTATCACTGGTCCTGCTTCAGGGCTGAGAAGTCTGTGCGTCAGAGAGCAGGCTACCCGCCGGGCCACAGGGCTGGGTGGTCACAGACGAGGATGAGAGCATGGGCCCTTGGGACCCAGTGGTGATGACAGGGGTATCTAGGAGCACCCGGGGTTTGCTGGGTGCCAGTCTCTGGGCAAGTGGCCTCCTTCTCGCCCCACCGGAGCCCAGGAAAGCGCTCTTATCCCCACCAAGGTCTGAGGGCCAGCTTGGGTGTGGGGGGAACAGGAGCCCTGTGCTGTGCCAGACGGTGCCGACCATCCCCCAGGACAGGGGTTCTAATGGGCGATTGCACCCCACAGTGGGCACTGGCGATGTCTGTAGACAGTGTCGGTGGTTGTAACTGGGGGAGGGGGTGCTACTGGCATTTACTGTGGGGGCCAGAGGTGCTGCTCAACACCTCACAGTGCACAGGACGGTCCCCCACAAAGAATCATCCGTCCCCAAATGTCAACAGTGCTGAGGTGGGAAAGCGCTGTTCCTGGCCCAACTTCCCATAAGATGCTCCGAGATGGGGCTGTTGATTGGTTGTTTCAGGTGGAGACGGTTTGTGCTGTCCTGTTCCTTACGGGGCACAAGGACATAGGTGTACAATTCTGCGTGATTCCGGAGTGGCTGAGTGTGGTCTGTGGGGATCTCCCGTTTTAACCTCTCACTGCACAGCTGAGGTGCCAGGGCCAGAAGCAGGATTCGAGCTTTGCCCAAAGCTGACTCACAGGCCACGCCCCCCCCCCCCCCCCGCCCCGCCCCGCTCCGAGGCTTCCCTTAGTTCCCTGCTTATTCCTCCTTGGACTCCACTGTCCACTCACAATCCAGAGTGACCCCCTTGAAGGCAAATCCAACTCTATCGCTTATTGCTGGACACATTCCGACAGCTTCTGTGCACAGTTAGGGAAAATTACAAAACCCTCCCTGGGGCTCCTCAGCCCCTGTATGATCCTGCCTCACCATCCCCCTGACCCCTTGGCCTCCCTGCTGCTCTGCCAAGTGCAGTCCTACCACAGGGCCTTTGCACGGCGCTGTCCTCTGCCTGCAAAAGCCCCCGGCCATTTTCAGGACTCACTTCTTACCTCTGCAGCTTGGTCGTCATCAACACTTCCAGTGAGCACTCTGTCTAAAGAGGCACTCTTGTTTCTTCATTCTCTAGCCTCACCCCGATGTGTTTTTCTTTGTAGTATTTATCACCACATTATGTATTTATTTATCCATTTATTCTCATGTTTGTTTACGGTCTGTTTCCCCCACCGGCCTGTAAACTCAGAGAAGGCCGGGCCTTGGTTGGCTGTGGTTCATGCTGCATCCTCAGCTCTGAGCACAGAGGATGGTGGCAGGACCAAGGTCTCCTGAGGGTGCAGACCTGAGGCCACAGGGCATGCCCCTCCCCACCTCCCGCCACCTGCCAGCTCAGTTCTTCGCAGGAACAGCCCCGGGAGGTGATGGGCCTTTGTGCACTTGCTCAGAAGAAAGGAGAAAACTCACTGTAGCCGGATGCCTGGTGCCCCCCACCCCCCAAAAAAGACACGTCCGTGTCCTCATCCTCAGGACCTGTGGATGTGGCCTTATTTAGAAATGGCATCTTTGCAGATGTGATTAAACTAAGCATCTTGAGATGAGGTCATCCTGGATTGCCTGGCCAGGCCCTGAATCCAGTGACAAGTTTCTTTTATGAGACACAGAAGAGACACACGCAGGGAGAGGGCATGTGAAGATGGAGGCAGAGGCTGGAGGGAAGCGGCCACAAGCCAAGGGCGCCTGGAGCCCCAGGAGCTGGAAGAGGCAGGAAGGACCCTCCCAAGGTCCTCCAGAGGGATCCTGGCCCTGCCCACACCGTGATATCAGACTTCTGGCTCCCAGGACTCAGAAACAATAAATTTCTATTGTGGCAGTTCCTTGCAGCGGCCCTAGGAAACTCGTACCTCACCTAGTAGATGCTCAGAAGTCTGACTGTTTCTTTCAGTTGCCCTGTAATCCGTGAGGTGCACAAGCTAGGTGGAAGATTGGCTCCCAGCCTAGTGTCTGCGAGAAATGAGGGAGTTGCTGAGAACTCAGCCAGCGTCACATTCCTGCAGTGGAGGGCAGGGAGAGTTGAGGGGTTGAGATGGGGAGCAGATTTCCTTGTAATCAAATCCAGAAGTTGCCTGTAAACCTTATTCCAGGAGACCCCCCCTGGTCCCGAGCGTGGGCAGCGCAGTGGTGGATTTGATTCCTTCAAGCAGGCAGATTCCTGGGGCCTGGCCATCCGGTGATTCCGGCCGAGGACCGTGGGGAAAGTTCCAAGCGTGTCACTGAAGCAGCGTTGTCTCCCTGGGGCCAGAGTGAGCAGCTGGCTGCCGTCATTCTCACTGATCACCTCGGCAATGGGGGCCCCTGGGGACAGAGCGGGCTGGGGGCTCTGAGGGAAAGGCTGGGAGCTGCTCCTCGTTAACCCACTGGGAGGAATCGGGAAAGGGAAGGTGACCACGAAGCTGCTTCCCAACTGTGACTGTGACCATCCGGGCGGGTGTCCCATGAAACCGTGGGCCAGAATCCCAAGATCCAGCATCCCTGCGCTGGGTAGGGCGGATGGACGCTGGAACAGGGCCTGGGTTGGTCCTCACTGCACAGTGCTGATGCCCTGGGGGCTTGGGCGTGTCCTTTGTCCTCCCTGAGCCCCATTGCCTCCATCTGTATGGGGGAGGGTACAGTGAAGGTCACAGCAGAGTGCACAAGAGCCTGGGGTCAGGCCTGGGTTTGAGTCAGGCTCCGCCACACACTGTGACTCCGGGTGGCTCTGAGTAGGTCACCGACTGCCCCAAGCCGCAGTTAACTTGCTAGTAAGGAGATCGTAGTAGGGCCTGCCGATAGGGTCGTTGTGAGGTTCAAAGAGAAAATGTATATCCAGTGTAGCCAGAAAAAAAGGAAAGACTTTTTATCATCCACATCACAGGAGTGTGAGTGTGGAATGTTTTGAGTTTCAAATGGTCGTTACTGCTAACAGCTGTGTGACCTTGGCTACTTTACTTACCCTCTCTGGTTTTCCATTTCCCTTTTCTGAAAAATGATTGTTAAAGGATCCAACTTACAGGCTGGTCTCAAGGATGAAATGAGATTTCGACCTAGCGCAGTGCTCGGCACCCGGGCGATGGCTCGTACCCGTCATATGTCGCGACGGTGGTGCTGTGCCCCTAGTCACAGTGGCCTTCTCTGCGTGTGGCCTGTGCGGTCTGTGCATGACCAGGCTCCCAGGGAGGGGGCTGGGAAGACTCCCTCATCAGCGTCTCGTCTCTCCCACTATTACTTGTCTCCCTCCACTGAAGGCCAGGCTGCCCCCACGAAGCTTACGTTACAAGGAGGAAGGTGCATGAGTAGTTAGCAAACAAGCAGCTAAAATAAGTTGACACAGTGCTGATGGGGTGAGCATGCCAGCTGCCTCGCTGTGTCCTAACCCTGCAAAGTCAGGCTAAGTCCTGCGCACCAGTTACCTCTTCTACCATTCCCCCAATAGTCTTAGGAAGTGGGCAGTAGTATCATCCACCATTTCACTTACAGGGAAACCGGGATACAGAGAGGTCAAGTCACCTACCTAAGGTCACATAGCAGAGGCAGGAGTTGAACTAGGGCAGCGTGGTTTCAGAGCCCTGTCTTCTAATCACCTTGCTGTATTGCGGGGGGTGTGTGTGTGTGTGCGACTGTGTGCACACATGCCTGTGTGTGTGCACAGCTGTGCGTGCAAGTGCCCCTGCAGGCCCGTGTGTGTGCACATACACAAGGCTGTAATGTTGGGGGCACGTCTTTAGAGTGTGCTACCGGAGGAGGCTTGTTGGAGGAGGTGGCATTGGCTAAAACGAAATGAGACAAACAGTGTAAGACACAGGGCAAGTCCCGGGCTGAGGACTGGTGAGTGCAAAGGCCCTGGGGAATCAGCCGATGGACTTTCCAGAGCCAAGAGTCGGTGGTGCCCCCCTAACCCTGTGTGCCCATGTGGAAGCCCCCTCCTTCTCCATCTCCCTCCACCACGTGTAGACACCCCACCTGGCCAGGTGCTCTGTCAGCAGCGTTCGCAGACCCATCCTCTCGGGCTCTCCCCTCTCCATCCTGTGTGTCCCTGGTTCCCGCCAGTCTGTGAGGGCCTCCCCTCTGGGCACGCAGTGCTGGGCAGAAGCCTCTCTCCACCTGGCCGCCAGGGCCCCGAGGGCTCTCTGGCCGTCTGTCAGGACCCGATGCCCCGGCTCCTGGGCAGCCACTGAGGGACTAATGTGTTTTACATCCCTGCTCCTTCTCCAAACTCTGAATATGAGACGCGGTTTTCAAATTCTTTGACAGAATGCTTTTTACAGGGCCGAGGGGCTGGTATCTTCCCTGCGTCCTGGCTGGCTGGGCTGCCATGAAGTCTCAGTGGGAGGAAGTGGGCTGGGGGCAGCTCCCATTTTCTCCTGGAGCCCGTGGGGGAGCTGGGAGGTGGGGTAGCTGTGGTGCCAGGGTCCCTGCGGCCTCAGGAAACCGCGCTAGCTATCTTGAGTCTCTCAGAAGGAGACTTGAAGCTCTGGAGTGGGGCCTGGGGCCAGGGGCTGGGGGCTGCGGGGCAGAGCTGCCCTGGCACACCTGCCCTGGAGGGCTCCAGTCCAGTTGGGGGAGACACACGCGTGTTATACACCGTGGAAAACCATGACTGCCTGCGGGAGCCCCTGAGATGCCCCCTGAGCTCCTTCTGGGTGGGCGGCCTGCCCTGGAAAGGAGGTGGGCTGATGTGTGCGGCAGCAGGCTTGGGTGGGGCCGCGGTGTATGCGAGGATGAAAATACGTTTGTGCGAATGGAGGCCAAAGCAGAGCGGGACGAGCCCCACCTCTACCTTCTGTGTTTGAAGTCGCCGCGGACGCTGTCACACGCATGCTTGGTTGGCAGAGTCCCTGAACTGTACACTTATGATGGCTGTGCTTTTCCCTGTGTATATATTCAGTGGAAAGGTCAAAAAGCGTTCGTCACCCAAAACATCTGGAATCACACCAACATGTTCAAAATGTGTGTTGTTTCTGGGTGTTGGGATTCCGCAGAATTCGCCTGCTCCCCCCTCGCCCCCACAACGGTTTCTCAGCTGTGTTCCTATAGTCTATGTTTGTTTGTTTTACAATGAATATATGGTATGTTAAGTGTTTAAAGATGCCCACCTGTCCTGGGGAAAGTTCGTCTGCCTGTCACACCTTGTGTCCAGTTGTGACTTCTTATTAGAGCCGTGGGATTAGTATCCCTGGATGCAGGGTCTTCCATCAAATGCAGACAAACACCCTGATCTCAGTCGCGTTCTGCAGCTGGGCCTGGCGGACCTTCCCACAACAGTCTTGGGGAAGGAGAAGCTGAGGGAGAAGGCAGGCTGGTGTCGTTAGTCCGGGAAGCCCCTCAGTGCAGAGGCGGGGACGGGCATTATCTCTGGCAGGGCCCTTTCCTTTGGAACTCAAGATCAACTCCTGGGTCTGTCACCCGTTCATTCATTCATTCAGCAAATATTGGTTGCGCATCTGCTAAGGGCCAGGCCCTGTTGCAGGTGTTGGGGATACAGCTGTGAATCAAGTCCTGTTCTCGGGGGAGCTGTAGCTGAGTGTGTGTGTGGGTAGACGTTCTGAAACCTGGGGAGCAGTAAGTTCTGTGAACACCAACAGCGTGAGTAAGGGGTGGAGAGAGATGGGATGTTCTTTTAGCCACACAGGGCGGCAGGCCTCCTTGACAAGATGAAGTTAGAGCAGAAACCTCAGTGAGGGGGAAGGAACGGGCAAGCCGGGGCCCTGGGGGAGCATGTGCTCAGCCAGGCAGCTAGCATGGCCGGAGTGGAGGGGGCCGTGGAGTGTGGTCAGAGAGAGGCCCAGGTGGCAGGGGTGGGCTGGGCAGACCAGGTGGCCTTGGTAAGGGCTCTGGTTTTCTTCTGAATGAGACGGAGGCCACTGGGCCTTACAGAATGTCCCTGTGTGGCAGTTGCACACACCACACCTTGGAGAGGTGGGCCCGTGACCTTCCTCTTGAACCTGGGTGGGCTGGTGACTGAGCAACAGGATGCAGTGGAAGTGATGCTCCGTGTCTCCCAAGGCTGGGCCAACAAAGGCTGTGCAGCCCTTGCCTTGTTTGTGGAAACATTTGCTCTTGGAGCCCTGACGGCCGTGTACGAAGTCCAACCGACCTGAGGCTGCCATGCTGTCAGGAAGCTCGAGTCGTGCACGGAGTCCACACGCTGACATTCCATCAACAGTCCCAGCGGGCCTTCCTCGTCCCAGTTGTCCCAGGCCAGTTGCCAGGTGTGTGACTAAAGAAGCTTCCAGAAGATTCAAGTCCTTGGACATCTGCATTCCCTCACCTCACCCCAGCCGTTTGAATCTTCCCAGCTGAGACCCCCCAAAGGTGTGCATCAAAGAAAAGCCACTTCTGCTGTGTTCTAAGCAAATTCCTGACCTGCAGAATCCAGGCGCATAATGAAATAGTTGTTTTGTGGCCCTAGGTTTTGGGGTAGCTTGTGACGCCTGGGTTTAATGGTGATCATGGCTTGTTGTCTCATCTCATGCCGAGGGTTTGGGTGCTCCCTCCGGGCCCGGTGCTGTGCTGAGTTGAGCATTTCTGATCTATAACCTTGTTTAACCTTCACAGCTCCCCTGGGAAGTAGGCGTTGTTACCCCAGTTTAGACAGAGAGAGAAACAGGCCTGTGACAGTCAAGTGGCCGGCTGAGGGTCACACGCCAGCATGAAAATAGTGAACTTGCCCAAGACCTGGCTCTCGACTGCTGTCCCCTCAGCAACTCTGTGTCCTCATGGCTTTGTTTGCTTCCCTACGGCTGGACACGTCTCTTCCAGTCTCCTTCTCTGGCTTGTTCAGCCAAACTATGGATTTAGAAAGGACCGTCATCCCATCCATCTCGTTGCTGCATTGCACAGAAGAGGAAACTCAGGCTCAGAGACATGGGACAACTTGCCCAGGGAAGCGGGGGTGCAGCCAGAACTATAAGCCACCCCTTTGGATTACAGGCCCCAGGCCACTGCTGACGCGTTAGCTCTGTCTCTGAAAATGGCTAAGGGTATATGCGTGCCTAAGCTGTGAGTCCGCAGGCCCAGGGTGAGACGCCCGTGACTTTGCTTTCTTCCCCAACTTTGAGGTACGTAAAGGCACATACTTTCTTATTTAACCTGATTCCTTGGATAACTGAGTTTCTGACATCTTCACAATGAGGATGACGATAGCAACGAGGATAAAAGGGAAGACGCGCGCTCTCGTGGGCTCTTTCTAAGGGAGCCACGAGGTCCCAATTCTCACCTTTAAGGAACTAGCATGGAGAGTGTGAAAGGCTCATCGTGGACAAAGCAGGTCCTGCACTAGCTTTCAACTAACTGGCCCTGCTCTTTGGAGCAATATTTGAATTCACAGAACAGGATGACTGGAAGGGATGCGGCCCAGGTCTGTGGTCTAACTCTTTTCTCTGTTGCAGGGGACCACTTGGACCCCTGGCTCCCATGGTCCACCCGCCCAATCTCTTTATTTATGCCACCTGAAGCTTGCCATATGTTTCCAGGCTGTTCAGTGGAAGAACAAGTATTGAACCCAATGAGAGCAAACCCCAGAATTCTAAGCTGTACTGTGTTTAACTTGGGTAGTTCTGTACATAGTATTTTGGCTTGTGGGTCCCACAGTGTGGACCCTCTCCCCTCTCCTTCCTCCCAAGTGATTTTGTTATTGGCGGAGAAAGCGGAATCAGACAAACCTGGTCTGAATCTGAGCTCTGGTAGTCACGGCTGTGCCCTTGGACACCTTACTCTAGGTTTCTGAGTCTCCTCTCTAGAGGGAAGTTGTGATAACACCTAACTGATGAGATGGCAGGGAGGACGGAAGGGGAATGCACGTGAAAATTCCTGACGCCTGCTGGACTCAGGCATGGCTTCCTTGTTTTCCTTCTTAGAAGCCTTTTATGGATTCAGGTAGAGACATGGGCTGCTGTCTCCCTCCCTACATCGTCACCGTCTGCAGAATCACACAGCCCCCCTCTCAGTGTTATCACTCTTCCCACGGCCCTGGCACTTGGTGCTTTCCTGAGATGCAGCTGAGAAGGCAAGTCAGAGTCCCCCAGGGCTCTTGCTAAGGGAGACTCAGCTGGGACGTGAGTCTCTTCCCAGCGGTCTGTCGGCATTGGATGCCCTCTCCCCGGGAAGCACGGTGGGGCTCAGCCTTGCAGGTCTGTTCCAGTCAGCTGTCGCTGCGTAACAAACCATCCCAAAGCTGTGGCTCACCAGTCCAGGCGTTGCCTGGGCTCAGCCAGGAGGTTCTCACGCAGGCTGTCTCACACAGCTGCCGGTAGATGGGCTCATCTCAGAGGCTTCTTTTCTCCTAGGAGCTGGGCTGGGAGGACTCACACAGCTGGGCCTTGGGGCAGCTGCAGCTCCTCGGGCATCTCTCTCCCTACGTGGTCCCTCCAGGGTGATGCCTTAGGGCATCCAGACTTCTATGTGCTTCACATGCCTGACTCACTGGTCCACTGTGTGATGATCACATGGAAAAGAATCCTGGGTAGAAGGAATAGCAGTTTCAAAGCCTCTGAGCTGGGAAGTGTTGCTTCAGTTTCCCTCTCTGAAATGGGAATTGTACTTCCTCGTGGACGATGCTGTTGGGTGAATCGAGTGAGATGAAGCAGGTGAAGTGTGGACACGCCATTGCTCAGGGATTGGGGAACTCCCTTGTCACAAAAGGCACACTTTCCAGGGACTCTGGGAGGCTGCTCCAGAGGAGAATTGTACACGGAGGGAAGCCCGATCTGCACACAGCTCACCATCACCGATGCCCTGCGCCAACTCAGAGGCCCGGGTCAGACTGGAATTTGGACGTGGGGACATCTGTCACCATGGGGGGGCATTTCTTCTGCCCCTTAACGCCAAAATTATGAATGGCTCCACTGTGCTTTGCCGACAGCGAAAACAGCCCTCCACATGGTGCCCGTCAATAACGATGTATTTTTAGCAGCAGCCTGCACTGGGGAAGCCGAAAACCTGCACTTGAAAGCACAGGCATGGCCTTGCAGCTGCCTAGGCAGGGACTCAGGGCCCTGGGTTTGGGGACAGGTCCGAGGGGAGGCGAGTGAGCTGGAGGTCAGAGGACAGGTCACATTTGTTTCTCGGGGTGGGACACCGGGCCCAGTACCTGGGTGGCCTCTCTTTAAAAGGCAGGAGGCTGAGCTGTGACCCTGGTGCCTCTGTCCCCATCCAGCCCTTGCCCACCCGGGGCCCAGCCTGTGACCGCAAAGCCTGTGAGGTGAGCTTGTGGACCTGGCTGCTGGCTGACGAGGCTTGGGCTCTCACTGAGGCCTGGCCCACAAGTCCTGAGAGCACCTGGCCCCGTACTGTACGCTGGGGGATGGGGGCGGGGCTGTCTGGTCTCGCATTTGCCGCTTCTGGTCTGGGGGCTTCGTGAGGGCTGTGACTGCAAAGGGGGATATGGCCCTAGGACAGGGGTCCCGTAAGAGCCATTCCTCCCTCCAAGTAGGACGAGGAAGCATCTAGAACCGGTGGACGGGAGGAACCAAGAAGCTGTCCCACCCACATGCCAGGGAGGCAGGGCGGCAGGGTCTACACACTCACTCCTCCCAAATACCTCTTTGCTTCTTGCTTCATTGGCAGGAAACTTAGAGGAGATAATCAACGTTACACTTCTTAAATCAAAACAACTATAATTTTTCTATAAAAAATAATAGATACTCATGAAATATTTTCTAAATAATATAGAACAACCTAAAGGAAAAAAAAACAAAAACAAAGAATTGTTCCCACCCATCAAAGAAAACCACCCTTTAACCATTTAGTGTTTATGGTTCCAGACCTCTTTATTTTTATCATTATTTCTTTCACTATTTGTGTATATTTATTAATAGGCACTAACCGTGATACTAACTTGCTCTCTTTTCTCATCCTTCCGCCTGTACCCAGGCCCATTTCTCCCCTCCCCCCTTGGCCCCCCTCAGAATTTCACCGAGTCTCCCCAAGTGAGCCATGGAGCAGAGGATTCTGGGAGAGGGAGGCGGGCAGTGGGGGAGGGGCAGCCGCAGGACAAAGGGGTCTTGTTTTCCGTGTGGGCGCAACCCCCCTGGACCCCACTGGCGAGTGTGTTGGTTCCTTGCAGAGTCAGCGTCCTGCCCCAGAGTGAGTGAGAGGCTAATTAAGAGGGCTCGCTCCGGCGTGAGCGCTGGCTGCGCATCAGAGGACCCAAGGTGATGACTGTTTTGGTCAGGAAGCTGGGGACATTGTAGCGGGGGAGGACAAGCCAGGGCACAGAGGTGCCGGCCGCGGCCTCCCCCCAGCCCCCGCCCTTTATCAGTTTCCTCCTCCCCCTGGCTGCAGACAAAAGGCTGCCGGTACCTGGGGGCCGGGGAGACACTATGACACAGGATGTTCCCAGCATTTTGGATATTTCCTCTGCCGTCTGATTGATACGTCCTAGAGAAAGCGCTGGGATTCTCCAGGGAGCGCGGGGCTGTAAAAACTCCAAAACACAGTAATAACAAAGCCATAAATCTGGGGCTGCCGCAGCAGCTCTGGGCTCAGGGCGGCCAGCCCAGGCCACACAGTGCGGCCACCGGAGGCCCGGGGACTCAGAAGTGGTCAGAGTCCAAGGGACAGAACGTGGCGGCAGTGATGTTCTCCACGGGTGGTGGTTAGGGCTTGTTTTCATCAGGTGCGTGAGCTCATCCCGTGAGGCACAAATGGGACCTGGGTAGGCGGTGGCCTTGGGGCAGCACTGGGGTGTAGGGCCAAGGGCTCCAGGTTTGGTGCCCAGAAGAGAAGGTCTGGATCTTATCTCTGTTCTCTGTCAGACAAGCAAGTTGCTTGACTTTCCTCCTCATAAAATGGGGCTAATGATGACACCCGCTTATGGGATTTTCTTGTGAGGGTAAAAAGAGCCGATGTCTGTTAGGCATGGAGGGTGACGCCGTGGAGACGGCCTGCACTCACTGCGTATCCACCCTCCCTCCTACCCGCTCTTCTCATGAGCACTGTGTCCTTTCCACAGACAGCAGCCACTGCAGGTGTTTTACAGAGAGGATTTAATATGGGGGTGTGGATTTGTAGGTGGTGGTTGAGTGGAGACATCAAGTAGGGACAGCGAGGTGCCACCTGGGTTAGCAAGAGCAGAAAGTCACCAGCACTCCCTGGGCTGGAGGAACAAGGGAGGGAATGGTGTCATGGAACCCAGCAGCCAGGGCTGCCTGGTGAGAGCTGGCACCTTCGTGGTCCTGTCTGCTGGGAACAGGGACCATGGAGGGAGGGACATTCCCACAGGAGGGGAGCAGAGAGAGAGCGCGGGAAGGAGAAATACTCCAGCTTTTCCCTCCTCTTGCCCTGCCCAGCTGCACCAGTGTCTCCCATTGGCTGAGCTTACCCAGGAGTCTGAGAGCAAGGGGGCCTGGGAAATGTAGTTCCCTGAGATACAAAGCAGTGAGAAGTGGGAGGGGACTGTCCTGACCAGCACAGACCAAAGGTCAGGTGGCTAATGATGGGGTTCTGGGGAGAGATTTCCTGGCCTTGCATCTCAGGTCCCCACTTCTTAGCTGAGTGACCTTGAGTGAGTTATATAACGTCTTTTGGCCTTGATGTCCTCATCCACAAACGGGATGGTGAACATTTTTAACGTATTGGGTTGTTATGGAGAGCAAACATGATAGCATACATGAAGCCACCAGCACACCCTCGGGAAACATCAGCCGGCACATACTTCAGAAAACTGGGTTCAAGCAGAGATCAGACCAAGGCCTGAATTCACCAGCAGACATTATCCAGCTCTCAGCATGGACCTGGTACATCTGGGCTTGGGCCCCTTTTCAAATAAACAGGTATAACAACCACTTTCTTGGGAAGGAATCACTCATAAAAGCTCACCACACCCTCTGCCAAGAATGACCTAAGCTCCGTGCTGAAGGTGGGAAGGAAACAGGTTGAGGGCATCTCCCCTGTCACCCACATGCTTCAGGGGTTAGAAAACCATTAGCTCTTACCACAGTGGAGACACTCAGCAATGGCCACCGGTCACCGGAAATGCGGGCATAGCCCTGCTTCTCATTTCCCTGTTCAGGGATCTAAACGTTCCTGACACCCCGGCGTAGCCTGTTGGCGTGCTTCTCATCCTGGTTGAGTACACACTGAGCTCACAAGTGGGAAGAAAATGTTCCGTTTCTGGATGGGGGCCTCTGAAGTGACTTCTTCACTTCCTGGGCAGGTCTTGAAGGAGGCCATGGAGTAATTCTCACCGTGCCCTGGCTGAAGCCAGTGGGGGCGTCTGTTGCAGAGATGGGGAGAGGTGGTGTTGCTGAAATCCGCCCACCTGTTCCAGATTGCATGGAGAACCCCCAGGGATCAGATCATGTGAGGCACTGGCTCTTGTCTGGGCTTCCTGCCTTTGTCATGCCACTGACAGAGTGGGCTAGCTAAACCGAACGTGCCGGGGAACTGGGGAAAGCCAGATTTCAGATGTGTTTTGGATTGCTTCTCAACTAGCTCTAAGCTGAGCTGCCGTGTCTGACGTGAGATAAGCCTTTGTCTCAGCAAAGCATCCACAGAGGAGGTGATGATGGTGATGTGATGATGATGATAACGATGATGGTGATGATGATAGTGGTGACGATGGTGGTGATGATAAAGATAATGGTGATGGTGGTGGTGATGTTGATTGCGATGATGATGGGGGTGGTGGTGGTGATGTTGGTGTTTGTGGTGATAGCTGTCATTTTTAGAGTGTTGTCAGCCAGCGCTGTGCTAAGTGCTGTATACATTCCATTTAGTCCTCCCAAGAGCCCGGTGAGCCAGATGAAGAAACTGAGGCTCAGAGGAGTAAAGTAACCTGCCTGTGGTCACATCACTGATTGGTAGCCGGGTACAGTTGTAGCAGGTCTGTCTGGTGCCAGAGCCCACGTGCACCTGTACTACCTGCTGGCCCCGTGCCAGGCACAGTGCAAGACCTTGGGGATGCCGTGATCACTAAGATGCAGGAAAACGAGACCTGGAGCTCGAGGTCCCGGTGCAGTGAAATGAGACTTGCTAAAGAGCAGACTCTACCGTCCCGTCAAAGCCACCAGGGCTGCCAGACTCTGGGGACCAACCCCACCCAAGAGTGGAGAGCATAGACCGCCATCTTGGGAGGAGGTGGGAGGGTGGAGGTACCCCTTCCCCCAGCGTTTCCTCACACGTTATCAGAGAGTGGCTGGGTGATCAGTGGAGTCCGGGGGCCGGCAGGGAAAGGGAAGGAAAAGACAGCAGTGTGGATGTGTGTTGGGAGCTGCGTTTGCTGGACTGGAAGGCGCCGACAAAGAAACACGGAGTCCTGACTGCCAGCCCGGGAGGTGTGTGCACAGACCTGCGTGACATGGGCTTTGGGACTCAGGATTCCAGAACCTTCTCTCCCAGGACTTCAGACAAGAGACTGCACCTCTCCCAGCCTCGGTTTCCTTGTCTGTTCCCAGGGACTCATGGAGTAACTCCTCCTAGAGCTATCGCAGGCGTGAACGAACCAGCACCCCGGCTGCTGCAGAATGCGTCAGCTACGTCGGGATGGGAGCCTTGCCCTACTGTGACAGATCCAGAAACAGGCTTGGAGAGGCCAGGTCTAAGAGGCAGGGCCGGGGTGACAACTCAAGACCCCTGAGACCTGTCCCACGGCTTGGGCACAAGGCTGAGTGGCTTTACTGCCCTGAGTCCTTGCTGCACACTCACCTGTTGTCCCCAACTGCAGCATCATCTCCTTATTTTATATGGGAAACATAGGCATCATAGATTTATGACTTATTATAATACCATTTATGTAAAGAGAACTGAGTTCTCTTTTGGTCCGGGAACTGCATGATGCCCCTGTGAGATGGTTGGGGACCCCCTGGTGAATGGTGACACCAGGTGGGGACATGCTGGCCCAGCTGCCCCATCTATTCTTGAAGAAGCATTTGGCTTTAAGAACGAGAAGGTAGTAAAGAAAATGGGAGGGAAGCTGCCCTTTGCCTTCCACCTTTGGAACCACGGCAGGAAGAGCCCGCACTCGGGGCCGGGGCCGCCGGCGGGGCTGGAGGACTCCCACTCACCCTACCGTCAAGTCCTTCCTGTGACACCTGCGTGTGCAGACAGCAGGTGAGAAACTGCAGCTCAGGTGGGTGATGCTCAGGGTCACCGCTGCGGGGCCGGGATTCCCCTCCTGCTCTGCCTTCACAGCTCTTGGCCCCACTCCAGGCTGCCGCACAAGAGATAAGACTGCTGAGCGCACACCCAGCTCATCCTGTGGGTTAGGAAGGAAGGACTCCAGACACAGTTAGAAGTGTGTCGGGGAGAGTGGAACGGTCTCCGGAAATGTATTATCATCAGAGCTGGCCTCTTGCCTCCCGGGAGAGAGTACATGCGTGCTTATCGAGCCTGCATTCACCTCCCAACCTCCTGTATGAAGTCCTTTTCATCAAAATGAAGCCAAAAATCAGAAGTTGCTCCCCTGCACGAACTTTTCTTTCTGCTGCATTTTGAAGAGAATCCGAGAGGCCCCAAAGGAGGAGACCTAGGCACCCCTGGTTTAGGGGGGGTTCTGATCACCCAGTGGATTCAGAAACTTCACCTACCTGCTCTGTGCCTCAGTTTCCCCGTTTGCAGACGGCCTGAGAACACAGGAGGGTATTGCGTGGAGGACCTCCAAGGTCCTCTCTGGGTGCCCAGATTCCTTATCCTGGCAAAGAAACCCCAGAGGAGGCAGTGTTGCCTTGTGGCGGAAAGCAGGGCCTCTAGAGCGGGACTGTTGGCCCTAAGGCTCTGACTGCTGGTCACGGGACGTGCCCCAGCAAGGATCGGCGCCCCTTTCTGCGTCTCCTCCGCGTCTCGCTCTTCCCTTCAAAGCCCTCCTTGTCGCACACAGATGCGTATTTCACATCTGGGTCCCTGTGAGACTCAGAGCGTCACTGTCTGTGACGCTCCTTCCCACGTGGTGATGGCAGAGGTGAGATGGAGCTGGGGCCTCGTGTGTGCTTTCTCCCTCTCGCTGGTCTGTGACCGCAGCCGGTCTTGGTAATGACTTCCAGGGAGCCCGGCGCCCTGCATCTCGTCAAGGCTTCTCCTGGAAGGCTGTGCCCACCATGGGCTGGGCAGGGCCCACGGCATCATGCGCTCCAGGTGTTGGCTGCAGCGCTACCCCTCAGGGGTACTCGTGCGGCACCAGGAGGGGAAACCTTGCATCAACTCCAGGAAGAAAAAAACCCGTTCTCCCCACTTTCCCAGAACCCAAGGGCTTCCACGCTTTGGGAACGTGTTGACTTTGAACCTGAGCCCATCGTGGACCTGGACATGGATCAAAGAGGGTGTATTGTTTTTCCTAAAAGCGTTGGGACAGATCAGATCAGCAGAATTTCAGGTGCTGTGACTCAGCGTTTCCTCTGCTGCTACCACCTTCCCTGCCGGCCGGGAGAGGAGGAATACAGCCCCTTTCCTCAGGGAGGCGCCCTGCACGGCGCTTAAGGTCGTGGGACTTGGCATCGACAAGATTCGGTTTAAATGTGCCTTTTACCAGCTGCTCAGGATGACCACGGGAGAACTCCTCTGCTTCCCTGAATCTCGGCATCTCTTATTTACAGTTGGGATGAGAGTGAGGGCCACACTCCTCACCACATGGTGTGGTCAGGATTAACAAGAAAATGGAAACTGCGCGCAAGTTCCTCGCAGGGCATTTGGCACGGACTGAATGCTCGCTTAGTGACCGGAACCTTCCGTCGCCTCTCCAGAGGTCGCCTAACACTCGGCTGGATCATCCCGAGCTTCCCTCTTTAAGCACCTGCTTCTCTTCACCGACAGCTTTCTTGGCTCAGAGATGGATGGGGGCCACGCGGGGGGTCAGTGCCCCCAGAGCAGCACGCCCCCTCCACCGCCACAGTGAGAGGCACGAGAAGGTGGGCAAGCAGCCAGCCCTTCTGTCCTTCAGGGAGATGATTCCAAGGTGCCTTCACACGGCTCCACGAGTATCCCCACCAGGCCAGCACCCCCGTTAACGCCAGCAGCAAGCTCTTCATCTTGCCCCTGGGTTGCCTCCTCCCTCCCGTTCTCACCCCCTCAGCCACCTCCAGGTGCTTCCTGAATTCACCTCCAAAATAGCTCACTGTCCCCACGTGTGCTTGGGGGGACCCAACCAAGACAGCACTCACTAAATAGTTGCGGTTATTATTATTCAAAGGGGCTGGATGCAGAATGAGATTAAAGTACTGGTCAAGCTTTGTCCTCTGGGTTACATCTCTCGTCTTATCTCTACGATGCCAGATGCCGATTTGGAAACACCCATGTCCTTATTATGCAGACTTTTGTAGAGCAGCTAATAGGTGTCCGGTGCTGGGTGGGGAGCGAGGGGCCCGGAGACCCACGGGCAGCACAGGATCTGGGCTTCACCTCGGAATGTTGGGCGCTTTTGGGGGGTTTGGGGTGGGAACCAATAGAGACCCTCACACCTGAGTTTTAGCATCGGGGGTCTGGAATCACCATGTTTTCTGGACTTTCTCATCTTTCTGGAAGGAGAACACATCGCTTTTGTAGGAAGGAAAAAAGATATTTGAAAGCTCCAAGAGTGGTGTGACAGGGAGCCTTGTGCAGGCGTTTGGGTGGGGGCAGTGGAGCTGGGCCAGCTTAGGAGACAGAGGGTCAAGCTTCAGGATTCCTGTGAGAATCCTATAAAGCTCATGGACTTTGGCCACAGGAAAGTGGACCCCTGCGTGGAATTCTGTACCCAGCTCCAGTGGGCTCACAGAGCCCCAAAGCCAGATGTGGACCCAGCTATCACTCAGCTTGGTTGCATTTTCTAACAGTTCAGGCAGGAGGTTCTGAGGACTCTGGAGCTCAGTACTTGACTGCCTTGATGCCGGGGAGGGCTGCCACCTTCCCTCAAGGGGAGCCCATGAGAGCGGAGGCATTGCTTGGCATGTTGGGGCCCAAGGAGGCCAAGTGAGGCTGGACACGGGCAAGACCTTCACTGCAGGTGAAGTAAACTTTCCTTGGCATCGAACCCAGCGTTGCAGGTTAGATTTGGAAAGAGCTTTGGAACCCGGGGACGACATTTGCACGCACGCGGCTGGTTGTCAGCAACACTGGTGGAGCCCTCTGTTCCCCAGGCTGGCGCTGGGGGGGGGGGTGGTGGTGGGGGTGGTGGTGCTGGAGGTCTGTCCCTGCTCCGGGCCGCCTCATTCCATCTAAGCTGCCGCCGCTGCCACCGGGCCGGCTCAGGGGACACCGGGCGTCTTGTGCAGGAACGCTCGCAGGCTCTCCAAGTCTGCTATTGATTTTCAAATTGCAAACAAGAATGTATTCATTCCCTGGGCTTCGCCATAGTCTTACATTATCCACTTAGAGTCACGTTACAAAAATAGCTTTAAACCATCTTACTTGAAATATTGGACACATCTACTCACTGACAGGGAGGTTTCGTTTGGTTGTCTAGCCGGGCTTTGGGGCATAACTTTTCACGCTGATGGTGTACACACCCGTCACTTTGACACAAGAGGGGATGTTGGTATTTATTTTTCCCTCGAGAAAATGATGGGGGAACAGGCAGAATAAAAAGAGTTTCCAGAACGGCCCACACCAAACCCTTGCCACGTCTCTGCGGGCATGGACTCTTTCCCGGGCCCTTGAATTCCTTTGGTTTGAGGGAAGAGCCCCTTTTCCAGCCCTAAAGAATGGGGCCTGCTGGAGATGTGGGCTCCTCTCACCCCTGGCTGCCCGCACTCCTACCATGTGGGGAGGCTTAAAAAAATGCCAGTGCCCGAGCCCCACCTGAGGCCCAGGAAGCCTTCATTCCCCACGGTCCTGACAGGCAGCCAGGTTGAGAAGCTCTGCTTCAGCCAGCCCTGCTCTTTGGAAGGAGAACGAGGTTGCCACAGCAGCTCAGACGCAGCAGCGTGATCGGTGATGTATCTGCGTGGCCCCCTTACTGGTTCCCAGCTCTCCTGCTCCCACCCTCGCCCAAGGCCCCCCCATCTCCCACCTGGTGAGCCCACCTTCTCATTTTATTTATTTTTATTTGTTTTTTGTGACACTCAATTCAGTTTTATTAAAAAACTCTTTGCTTTGAGATAATTGTAGATGCACATGCAGTTGTAAGAAATAATAGAGAGAGACCCCTGTACCTCTGCCCAGTTCCCCCGTAATAACCCCTGCATCAATCCCTACAGTACAGCAGCCCCGACAGGAAACCGACATAGACGCAATCTATCCGCCTTATGCCGATTTCACTCATTTGTGTGTGAAACGCGCGCGTGTGTGTGTGTGTGTGTGTGTGTGTGTGTGTGTATTTTGTCCTGAGCAGTTTTTTGACTTGGGTTCACTTGTGTGACCACAACCAGTCAGTACACAGGACAGCTCCGTCACATCCCAAGGATCCCTCATGCCCTGTTTCATAGCCTCTGCCACCTGCCTCCATTCCTCAGCAGACACCAGCCTGTTCTCCATCTCTGTCATTTTGTCACGTCAAAAGTGTTATATAAATAGAATCACACAGTGTGTAACCTTTTGAGACAGGCTTTTTTCGCGCAGTGTCATTTTCTTGAGCTCCAGCTACGTTGTTTGAGGTATCCGCTCCTTTTCATTGCTGTGTAGTATTCCCCATGGTGATGCACTGCTGTCTGTGTAATACTCACCTTAGGAAAGACACTGGGCTTGTGTCCAGCTTTTCTCTATTTTGAATAAAGCTACTATGAACATACATAAATTTTCATGAAAACAAAAATTTTCATGAATTTCAGTGAAAATTTATGTGAACCCCATCTTCTAATTAGTCTTCCTGCTTGGCCTTTTGTGCCCAACAGTTCATTCTCCCAGGAACGTTGCCTTCACGATGCAAACCTGACCCTGAGCCTGACCCTCAAGAACTTCTCCGTACTCTTAAGGCAAAGTGGGAAGTCCCTACCGTGACATCCGACACCGGCCTGGCCCCTGCCGCCCTCCCTCATGTACGGGTGTGCCGCTCAGAGCCCAGACTCTGTCGCCTGTTGGCTGGGTGCAAGCCTGCTCCATGCTCCATGGCTGAGGGCCGTGGGCAGTTAATTTACCCCTCTGTGCTTGAGCATCCCCCAACCTGGAAAATACAAACCAGCGTAGAGCCTACCTCCTAGACTGCTGTGAGGATGACACAACTGCACGTGTGTCAGGCTCTGAGCTCCATGGCTGGCACATGGTTAACATCTGATAAATGTTAGGCACTGCTGTCACCACCTGCTGGGTCCCCTCCCTCTCTGAGCTCCCATCACATCTGCTCTCCTTCCATCCCTCAGGCTCACTGTTCTCCCCCTCTGACCCTGGGGCTCTGGCACACACCATCCTGGTTTATGGGATGCTCTTCCTTTCCTCTCTTTCCCTGTTTAATATCGCTTCTTCCAGGAAGGCTTCCCTGACTCACTGGCCAGTTAAGGGGTCCTTGAAATTCACTGGGGCACCTACTAAGTTTTCAGGTCACTTACCACAGTTGCTGACCATCTGTGTATCTTTCTAGAATACAACTTCTACAAGGGCAAGAATTGGGTTTCCTTTTCCACTAAATGTTCCCATTTGGGTATAATAGGTGCTCAGTTAATGCTGTTTCATGAATGAGTGAGTGAATGAATGAATCTCACTGTTGGCAAAGTGGGCAGCACCCTCATGCCACTGCCTTTCAGCCGCCTGCCCTTTTGGGCGAGGTTGTGTGGTCCATACCCACTTGCCAAGCAATCTGCACCCGGCGAGAACAAGCCTGGACCCTTCTCTTTGCTCCCAGAAACATCTGGACTCTGCCTCTGCCTCTGAGCTGACCCAGGTCCACGTCCCTGCTCAGGGTGGACATTGCCTCTTCCTACCTTGGGGCTCTCCTCTGTCCTTTGGTACGTAGATCTCTTTATCTCTCTATTTCTGTATAGCAGCCTCTTCCCTTTTGTTTGTTTCTTTTTCGGTTGACGTGAAATTCACATAATATAAAATTAACTATTTTAAAGCAAACAGGTCAGTGGCATTTAGTGCATTCAGTGTGCTGTGCAATCACCACCTCTATCTTGGTCCGAAACATTTTAGTCACCCTAAAAGGAACCCCCATACCCATGTTATAGTCACCCCCACTTGCCCTCCCCCAGCCGCTGGAAACCACCGTCTTCTTTCTGCCTCTGTGGGTTTACCTGTTCTGGACATTCCATATAAATGGCGTCATTCAGTATGGTCTTTTGTGACAGGCTTTGTTCACTCGGCGTGATGCTCTCTAATGTGTGTCAGGACTTCAGCCCTTTTAATGGCTGAGTGATGTTCCCTTGTATGCAGAGGCCGCCTCTGTGTTTATCCATCACCCACCATGGTTGGGTTGTTTCCACCTTCATGGCTACTGTGATCAGTGCAGCTGTGAACACGTGTGTACGTGTCTTTGAACACCTGCTCTCCACTCTAGGGTCCATACCTAGGAGTGCAAATGCCGGGTCATATACTAATTCTATTTTAACTGTTTGAGGAGCTGGCAGACTGTTGCCCACTGTGGCTGCCCCACGTTACATTTCCACTTCTTTGGTTTATATTTCTCTCCTGGTTTCTCCCAAACGTGACTGCTCTAGATGTCACCCCTGACCCCCGGCCCCAGCCGTCCTCTGGCCATCCTCCCCGCAGTGTCCACACCACCCCAGCTTCCCATCCCCTGCTTCACTTCCCCATGTGGACACAGAAGGGCTGCTTGTCTTGGTTGGAATCCTGGCCCTGCCACACACAGGTTGGATGCCGCTGGGGCAGTCACCGCCTTTCTGAGCCTCAGTCTCAATTTGTAAATTGGGGATGATGGAGTTGTCATGAGGATTAAGTGAGCCATGCTGTAGGAAGTGCTGCTCATCAAGGCTCAGTGACCATTAGCTGTAACTACTTAATACACATCCACTGTGGGCACAGAAGGCGTATCAGGCGTGGCCTCTAAAAGGCTCACCCACAGGGCCTAACTCTTGGAAGGTACATGGTTATCACCTACTGGTTCTGAAAATGACATGAAACAGCAATATAAGATGGAACCATGCTGGATTTTATGGTACAGATGGAAAATGAGCTATTTGAAAAGGACTTAGAGTTTGTTAGTTTCCGGTACGAAAATATTACTAATGTGGACAACTGGAGAACTGGCCTAACCATGTTCTGTGACTCATTTGACCTTCTCAACACCCCTCCAAGGTAGCCGTTATTGTCCCATTTGGCTGACAGGGTAAACTGACGCTCCAAGAGGGAAGGAATCTGGATAAGTGGGGGCAGCAGAAATGGGACCCAGGTTCACCTGGCTCCAGAAACCGCTCTCTGCACACTCTGAGTTCTTTCTCACGCACTCTTCCAGCCCCAAGACAGCCTTCCGTCTTTCCATGCTCCATGGGCACCCCTCTTGGGCAGATGGACACAGCAGAGGGCTGTGAATCTCCTGGATCCCAAAGTTTCCTTGGGCTGTCTGAAACGCTCCAACCCCTGAACAATATTTGTTTTTGCCCTCCTGCGAGTATTTCCATTTGCTTTGGATGGAAAAACAAGCCTTTCTGTTGTTGTGAACATTTCAAAGGGACCCGGCGGGCCGCAAGATATCCGCTGGAACGCCATACCAGGAACCGCGCGTTGATTCAGATGTATTGATTTTTATCAGCTTTTGACCCTATTTGTTTATGAAAAATATCTGACTCCCAAATATGCTTGCTTTGAAGCCATAAGAGATAAGAGCATGACTGTGTCCCCAAAGCGATGAGGCTCTTCTGTGCCCACAACGGGCACAGCGCGGCTGCTGGAGCATGGACTCGTGTCTGGGCATTTAGTGAAATCAGAGCCTGCCACATCCACACCACATCAATCCAGGGGGAGCTGGATGCCCTTGGGTGCTAAAAGGGGGAGTGGGAAGGTCTGTTTCAGGAGAGGAAGGCCATGAAATGGACACGAGCTCAGGCCGTGTCCATCAGAACCACGAGCCTGGACTCTGTGCCTGGGACCTTCTTAGTGAGGAGATGGCCAGGCACCTGGGACCGTGCAGAGGGACGGCCTCTGAACTGACAAGGGAAGCTGTCAGGGTCTGTGGACGGAGGGTGGCCAGCACTGCAGCACCGTCACCGTGCCCCTCATCATCGGGACACTGGGGGGTGGACACAGCTGCCTTGCCTACTTTATGATGTTATTGGCAGCTGCAGCCACCTGTGTCAGCAGATGTGTACTCTTTCACTAATTCTCAGACAAGGCAGCTTCTGGAGCGCTACGGGGGAGCACATCCACCTCCCGGCCCCTGTGTGAGAACACTGAGAATACCTGAAGCACGGGACAGTACCCTCACCTCAGAACTAGTGTTGGTGTACCAGTGAGAAAACAGCACTGGTCTCAAAGTAAAATCCACAAAAGATAAGATAAATAAAATGGGGTCCATCCTCACAGTGGAATATGACTCAGCCACAAAAGGAGTGAAGTGCTGACGTAGCTACCACGTGGATGAACCTTGGGAACGTGCTGAGTGAAGAAACTCAGAGGCCAAAGACCACGCATCAGATGAATCCATTTATCAGGACACGCCCATAACAGGCAGATCTACAGAGACAGAAGGCAGATTAGTGGTGGCCAAGGACTTGGGGAGATGGGGGTTTGAGGGCAATGGCTAAAGGGCACTGAGTTTCTCTGGGGGTGACGAAAGTATTCTAAAATCGACTGTGGTGATGGTTGCACAACTCTGTGAATAGACTAAAGCCCATTGAATTCTACACTTTAAATGGGTGGGTTGTCTGGTGTGTGAATGACATCTCGATAAAAGTGTTAAAGAGACCGAGGGGTGGGAGTTCCTGAGACTGAGCCTTTTGTCCAATGTGACTTCCTGAGAGGATGGTTGTCGGCACCCCTCCCCGAACTCGGAGCCCGTTGGCTGTGTGTGTGTTTGCGTGTGTATGTGTGCGTGCGCATGTCTGTGCGTGTGCGTGTGCGTGTGCGTGTGTGTGGTCTAGGAATGTCGCCTGGGCCTGCTGTTCTGAGGCGCACACTTTGGTGAACCTGGGGTAGAGAACTGGCTGATGGCTTCTTTTCTCTGTGTTTTCATGTTGAAATGGCCCTCAGGTGTGTGTGGACCTGAATTCACACGTTTGCCGAGTTTGTATCGGTTTGCCGGGGTGTCCACGCACCCTCTGCTGGGGAGGGGGTCCTGCACCCTCCTCCCTGGTCTGAGAAAATCTCCGCCATTTCCTGCCTTTGCTCACAGATACCCACATGAAACACCCCGCTTCCTCATTCCCCTTACTTTAAGCACAGCCTCTGATAACCTGTGACCCAGAACAAATCAGTCTGTGGTTTGTTCAGACCAGTGGACCTCCCCAAAGTCCTCATGTTGTAACTTAAGCTCCCTGTCACCTTTGAAGGCTGACCGGGCTGAACTTTCTCTGCCTTTCCCAGCGCGTGTGTCCTGTCTACACAGCACCCGGTTTTGGTGGTGGGTGCCCGGAGTGGGATTGCTGTACCAGAGGCTGCCAAATGGCTGTGTCCATGGTCGTGCCACTGGATACGAGGCCAACAGCTGTGTGTCCACGTCGGCACACACTGCACGCCTGGTGGGTGGGAAGCAGTGCAGGGGTGATTAGTAACGATGGACCCCTGTCCAGACCCTTACTGGCTTTTGGACAAACCTCCTCTCGGGGTCAGTCCTTGTCTCCACACTGTCCATTTAAAACAGCCAAAGGCCTCTGTCCCTCCCTCCGTCCCTCCCCAGGGTAACTTCTGTGGGAAGTCGGGTCCCTCCTCCTGTGTGTGCCTTATACCCCTACCGCTCCCACAGGAAGTATGCGTTCCTGCTCCACAGTGATAGCGTCAACTGTAAAACTGGAACTTTTCTTTCAATGTTCCCACCCATCCAGTGCTCCTGGCTTCCTGTCCAGGGACGCTTCTATCCCCTCACGTTCACACCTCATTCGCACACCACATGGCACCCACACACACCCTTCACACACACCCCCTGCTTCGCATTCACACCGCGCCGCCTTCCATCTGCCCCAGGCCCGTAGCAGCCCAGTTTTTCTGTCCACGGCTCTTGAAGGGAAATGGTAGAGGAGGAGACTGGATAGGAAATTCGTGCACCAGATATCACCTGCTGTGGTCTGAATGCCTGTGTCCCCCTGAGATTCACATGTTGGAATCCTAACGATGGTGTTGGGAGGTGGGGCCTCTGGGGGGTGATGAGGTCACAGGGGTGGAGGCTCGCGAAGGGGATTCGCACCCTCGTAAAAGAGACCCCACAGGCTCCCTCCCTGCTTCTGTCCTGTGAGGACACAGCGAGAGTCTGTGACCCGGAAGAGGGCTGTCACTCGACGGTGCTAGTGTCCTCGTCTCGAACTTCCAGCCTCCAGAACTGTGATAAATGGGCTTCTGTTGTTTCTACGCTACTCAGTCTGTACTGTTTTGTGATAGCAGCCCGCAGGGACTCAGACATTAGCCCACAGTCATATGACTTCATCCAGTCTTCACAGGTACCCAGTAAGAGAGGGGTACTGACTTCACTTAAGAGATGTGCCGAATGCAGCTCAGAGAGGCTAAGTGCCTTGTCTAAGGGCACACAGCTGGGAAGAACCAGAACTGTGCTCTCGCTCCTAGGAAGAGGGGCGTGGTCAGCACAGTGGGCCGAGCAGATCTTGAGCTCCTCCCTGTAGCCCTAAGGATGCACTCGGACCAGCCGCGATGAAGTGCGGCTCCTGAACTGGCCGTTGTGCAGCCAACAAGCAGGGCACGGGCCCCGCAGCCGGACCCACAGCGATCTTAGATACGAATCCGCCTGCTCGCCCCATTGCGGGGGATGATGCAGGACATCAGTCTGAAGTGGTTTGGGCTGCTCGTCAGCCTCCGAGCCTCACACAGCTTAACTCCGCGTGACACGGACCTTCTGAACACTGCAGCGTGCTGTGAAAGTCAGGATCGTCTCTGGCGGTTAGAGACCTGACTCACCCATTGTTCCTGCTCATCGTCACCTTAGGAAATTCTTCCCAATGGGGCTCCTGCAGGTTCGGGCAGAGGGGCCTCCCGGTGACCCACACACCAGGTGTCCGGTCACCTCTCACATACTGGGGAGGCTCACTTTCCAGAATTCATCAGAACAGGCTGGTCTTTCCTGGAAGGAGCCCGGCTCTCCCAACACTTCCTGGATCCGCAAGTTCAGGGATTCACCGGTGATCTTTCTCAACCTTTATTTATTTCTCTCCCTTTATTATTTTTGGATTCATGTAAATGAAATCTGTCTCTGGCTTCCTAAAATGGATGAAAGGCTTGCTTGGGTCAGAAGCTTCAAAGTCGGTTTTGCTGGAGAAAAACCGATACGAGACTCTGCAGCGTTTTTTAACCCTCACACCTTCTTGGTGTGAGATGAGGGGGGAGGAGAGAAGGATGGGAAGCCGGGGACGAGGATGAGCCTGAGGGGCACGAGGTGCTCCCATCGCCGCAGCTGCGTCCAGACAGTCGGAGGGGGGAAGGGGACCTGCGGGCACGTGTCTGGAGTGGGACATCACTTTGCTCCCATCCCACTGGCCAGTCTAGACACAGGGTCACACCCGCCTGGCACCTTGCACCTTTAGTAAGAACGGCATCTGGGATGGTGAGTCTCTGGGAAGGACGGTCATGCCTACTAGTTACAGTTAATATTATCCCCTAAGAAGGAGAATGGATACTGGCGAGAACTAGCAACTTCTGCCTTGACGCGCATCAGGCTGGTGTTAATCTGGGGACAGATATTCTATCTGAGACACCCAGAGAAGTCAGTGCGCAGGGGCACACAGCCCTTTCGTGTGCAGCCGAGATGTGCCTTCCCCTCCCGGTCGTTCTGTGCCTCGAGGTGTAACCTCCCATTGTGTCGGTTTGGATTCCCCCAGCACAGACCAGGGTCAAGTTTGGGCGCGCCTGTTTGGAAGGTGACCTCAGGAGGCATCGGGGAAGGAGAGGGGGAAGAGAGGGGCCAGTGCCGGGTGCATTCTTGGCCCTGTGACCACGGTGAGAGCTTGGGGGGTACTGTGTGGATCACCCCCGGAGTTTCTCAGCTGCTCAGCCAGGGAGCTGGGACGTTGCCCACCAGCGGTCACTGTCACTGACTGAGGACTGCTCCCAAGGACAGTGGCCCCTGGCAATTCTGGCCTGCCCGTCTGCGAGCGGGCCAAATACTCGTCTGTAGCAGAGGAAGCGCCCACAAAAGGCCGCAGGCACCGGAGGAAGCCATTGCTGTCTGGGACGACGCCTGCCGAGGGGTACAGGCTGGACACCGACAGTGATGCTCCAGCCGTGTCCTGAGCTGACAAAACCTTCCCGGGTCCCCACGGAGCCACTCTCTGCCTTCCAGCTGTGAGCTGCTGACTGGACAGCTTTGTGGCTTGGACAACTGCAGGGAAGCCTTCTGTTGTCAGCAGTCTGAGGGGGTGCTTGTAGTTTCTCTGCGGCCCCCAGGCACTCCTTCGCCTGGCCCTGTCCTTCAGGAAGGTGGGGTGTGTAGTAGTTTGCTGGGGTTGCAGTAACAAAGCACCACACATGGGGGCTTCAGCAGCAGAAATGTCCTCTCCCACGGGCTGGAGGCCCCAAGTCTGAGACCAAGGTGTGGGCAGGGCTGACTCCATCTAAGTCTGCGAGGGGGACCTGCTCCAGGCCTCCCCAGCTCCGGGGGTTCCCCGGCCATCCTGCGCTCTTTGCCTCGTAGACGTGTCGCCGTGATCTCCGCCGTCGTCTTTATGTGGCCTCTCCCTATGTGCCCTCTGTGTCCGCAGCCCCCCTTTTATCAGGACGCAGTTGTATTAGATTGGAGGCCCACCCTCGTCAATATGACCTCATCTTGACTAATTATATCTGCAAGGATCATATTTCCAAATAAGGGCACATTCTGAGGTACTGGGCGTTGGGATTCCAACATGGGAACTTGGGGAGGACACGGTTCAACACGTAAAGGGTGGGAGAAGGCGGCAAAGGGGGCTGCCACGTCGCCTGCGAGGGGATTTGATTCAGGTCAGCATAGGCCCCCAGGCAGGTGGGGGTACGTGCCGCGGTCACCTGCCGAGCAGGGCACCAAGCGTTTCATCTGAGACCCTTGAGGTTTGAATGAACGGGCTCCCTTCTACTCGTGTGGCTTCACCACTGCTCTTGGTTGTGAACACGAGGGCCCTTTGGACTTCGTCCAGCTCTGTTGAGGCAGCCCCGAGGGTCCTCCCTGAACCGGGGGCAGGGAGGTGGGGTGTGGAGCTCCCATGAATGGCAGGTGGAGCAGAGTCTGTGGTGAGTGGCTCTACTGTGCCTGTTTCAGCCTCCGGGCGGCGGGGGGTGAGGGAGGGGCGGAGGGGCAGGCGGAGCGAGGTTGTCTTACGCTCCCCACACAGACTCAGAACCGGAACGCGGTCCAGGGTTTCAGCCTTGGAGTCCCCAGAGCTAGTCGCTAGCCGTCCTCCTCCCCCTGGAGGATAATGCATTTAAAACTTCTGAGCTGTCTAGACTTGTTATCTGGCCTCTAATTCCTGAGAGCCCAGAGCGGGCAGCAGCGGGACTGTCGAGATAGCAAGAGGGTGAAGTCATTGGTGTAAATCCTGAGGCAGGAAGTCAGTTCCAGGGACGATGGATGAGCGTGGGCCGGTGCCCGCACAGGGGGCAAGATAACGCGTCTAGACTCCGCTGGCCGTTTCCTCCTCTTCCTTTAGGTGTCCTATCGGCTGCCCCGTGGCCTTCCTGCTCGCTCTTCCCGTGCCTCGCAGGAGACACCCTCTCAGGAAGACCTCACTTCATTTTCGGTGTAGGGGGCTCTGGGTGACGTGGCCTCGCTGGGGGTGGGTACCTTCCCTAAGCCACAGCGACGGCGGGAAAGGCCAGGCTGGCCTCTGTCACTCTGTCATTTCTGAGAGTTCAGTGGGTTAGGGGAAAAATGACGTTTTCTCTCGCCGTTATCCAAAGGTCAATGGAAGGTCATTGGTGGGATCTGGAGGAGACAAGTTGATGTCCGACAGACCCAGAGATTTCCACAAGTCCCGGGGAGAAAAGAGCCTGGAGCAAGTCTTATCTAAAAGCCCCTGGGAGCTGTGGAACGCTGCATAAGCTGCATAACCTCCTACTTCCGGAAAGTGTGGCTAATTTTGTGGGCCCCTGTGCATGCTGGGCTATCCTGAACCCTGGAGTTGGGGTTGGGAGTGAGGTCAGAAGGTCATTTGGTTCACTCCCCTGCCTCCAGGCAGGATTCTCCCAGCAAAGAGTCGTGGTGTGTGCTCCAACAAGCAAGGACACAAGTGGTAGCTTGGGAAGAGAACAGACCTGCGAGCGCCTGCAGAGAGTGATGACGTGGTGACCCCGCCAGCTGTCCAAGTCTGCGAGCCCAGCTAGCGCTTTGGGGTTTGAACCAGTTGTGCGGAGATCTGTGGGGCACATCTGTGGAGAAGAGCACAGTGTGTCCAGAGAGCAGCCACCACTGCTGTGGCACCAAGCACACAACATCAGTGACAACAATAAAAGCGAAAATGTCTTGAGCGCTTGCCATTCGCTAGTTTATGCCGAGTGGCTACGTGTATGCATTTAATCTCTTTAATCATCACATAAGCCTGTAAGCCCATGAGGGCATCCTATTGCATTTATCCAAACTGAGGCTCAGAGAGGAAAGGTATCTGCCCAAGAAGGAGAGGTAGAGTTTGGACCCAGTTGGAGCTGACTTCCGAGCCCAGGGTTGAACAGCTAAATGCTTCTGCCATGTGAACATGCCATGTGTGTTCTGTTCTGTTGCACAGGTGGGGGCGGCTGAGGGTGGCCCAGGTTAATAGACAGGATGGCCAGGAGGCCAACCCACATCTTTAGATCCCAAATCCTCCATTGCTCCACTGGGCCCCTCCTGTCCCACCACAGGACAGATGCAGAGGTGCAATGCCCTCTGGCAAAACCTGTTGCTCTTTTATGACCCATGAGGCATGTGGAGGGGGACTCCCTCCATGAGGATTTATCTTTCCTACCCTCCTTTAAATGAGGATGATCCAGCACCTACTATGCTTCCGGTATAGATGTGAGAGAAAGCTCTGGTGTGTGAAAGGTGGTCAAAATCAGCAAGGAGAGTGCTTCTAAAGATGCAGAAGGACCTGGAGTCTCACCCAGCCGTGAACAGAGCCTCAGGCTGGAGTTGGACCCCACAAAGGGGGTTGCAGAGACCGTGAGGAGGAAAAAGGAGGACGAGCCTGAGAGTGCCCGGCAGTCCCAGATGGCCATGGCGGGGATGCTGCCTATGGGAAGTGGGATGTTTATCATGAAGGCCCTTATCATTAAGTAGGGGGCCTGTTAAATAAATAGATGATGAATGGGCCATTCAAAGGAATAGTATGCAACCATGAAAAGGAATGAGGTTTCTTTATATAACAATATGGAATGATCACCAAAGTAGTTGAATGAAAAGCAACAAGATTGTGTGTGTGTGTATACTTACACACGTAAGTATACATACTCATATACTTACATGCACATAATTATATGTTTATATTCCTAAAAGATCTCTAGATATTGGTAGCCCTGGGAAGGTGTCTGTGGGAAATGGTGAGAGGGAGATACCTTTTTATGTCTTGAATTTTTGACCATGTGAATATATGACCTTGAAAAGGAATTAAAAAGCTCCATGCTATCCTCTAAACTTGGGTGGCCTCTTGAGTAATAAGCAACCCCCTTTATGCCCAAGGACTCTTGCCCTCTCCCCTGGGTGTCCCAGAGGTGAGCGAGGGGCCCTTCTGTGGGCAGTGAGAGTAAGCCTGCGTAAGGGGTGCACAGTGCCCGCCTGTCCTCGTCTCGGCTCCCAGGCACCCCCGCCCTGCCCCTGGCTGGTGCTGCTTAGCTGTGGGCCAAGGATGCCCAAGCACAGAGGGAATTCTGCAGCACTGAGGTCCTAGAACCCATGCAGAAACCAGTGCCCTCAGCCCCCCGAGGGCCCAGGCGGCTTCCTGCAGGCTTAGAAAAGAGTTCTTTTAAGAAGTTTAAATGCCTTCTCCCAGGCAGGGGCCGGAATCCTGAGAGGGCAACACCCAAGGATTTATTGGCCTTCCCAGGGCTCGGGCTTTTTGACGGCCCCATGAGAGAGGCAGGGGGTCAGGGGTTATCTCCGGGTGGGCAGCTGGGGGCTGCCTGGGCCCCCTCCCTCCTGCGGCATCTGCTAGAACCATTAAGGGGTCCCTCCCTAGAAGTGCCCGGCTCAGGTTTCCTACCTCCGAGCTGCCAATACACTGTGCAGACCCCGGGTGGGGCGAAATGGACGTTTCTCGATTAAAATGAAGAGGGACAGTGCGCAAGAGGGACAGATGGGGAGAGGAACAGCGGAGAACAGCCCCCGCGGAGATAAGTGTGAGGCCACTGGAGCGTGGCCGCTGTGGAGGCCCTGGGGGGGTGAGGGGACATTTGTTCTTGCTGCAGTCAGTCCTAACAAATGGTAGCGTGAGGGCCGTGCGGGAGGCCCTGGGACCCACCCGTGAGAAGTCAGAGACGAGACCGCAGGATTTCGAATTCCCGGTTCAGCCTGCTGGAAGGCAGTGCGGTGAGGGTCAGGCGGTCCCCACTGGGGAGCCTTGGAGGAGTTAGGCCATGCTCTGGGCCTCTGCTTTCACATCTGTAGAATGGGACTAATAATAATTCCTCTTTCCTGAGAGTGTCGGTGATTACCTGAGATGCTGCAGGGCAAATGCACGGCCACAGTAGCAGCCAGTCTCCCTCCCAAGAGCTTTACTCAGGTGGCCCAGGCAGTCCCCACAAGAATGCCATGCGGGGGTTCCAGAGGAAGCAGTTGAAGCAGAGAACCGAGGACCTTGCCCAAGGTCTCGGAGCTAGTGAGTGGTGGGGTCTGGATTTGAACCCAAGCCCCTGCTGGGTGGTCTTCATCCATCGCCCGACTGCAGCCAGACCTCTTTCCCAGCATGCCACTAACCCAAGCCCCTCGTTTCAGGCCCACGGGATGGTGATTTTCCTCAGCCAGCGGGTTCCTGTGTGACTTGAGTGCAGGTAAGCTTTGATTTAATGTCCGTGGTTATTTCTCAGACTCCGGTGAACCTGGAGGATGCCCTTTCTCAAGGCCCAGAGAGGGAGGAATCCATCCTTTCCACAATCCCCAGAGAGATTTATGCTGTTGGCGGGCCGGCCATGCATTATTACATTTCCTTCTCTTTCATTAATCATCCTCCGGCCCTCGTTCCTCCTGACAGCCCGGAGAGCTCACAAGCCCAGGGTCTTGCTGCCGATTAGGATGCAGCCGAGCAGGCCGGCGCTTATCTCTGGGAGAGAGCTCAGCGCTGCCTTGACGGAAGGGCAGCGGCTCCCGCATCACCACCCCTTCAGGAAGGAAGCCCGCCCTCCCCAGCAGCCAGGTGCTGACGGGATGGCCCAGCAGGGCTGCTGCAGAAACAAGTGCTGACTCGCGGGCGCCTGGTCCACATTCACGCTGGGACAACGATAATCACTCCCTTCTCGCCGTTTCTTGAGAATTTACAAGGTTGCCGTGCCAAACGCTGCACTCCGTTACCTCGTGTTTAATTGTGCCCTCTAAGGGGCACACAGCTCATCACCCTTCCTGCACGAGGAAACGCTGGTCCAGGGAGGCGGGAGGGACAGGCCCCCGTCAGCGAATAGCACAGCTAGGGCGCCTGGGGGTCCTGCCCTCCACTGCCTTCCGTCATGACAGGCCATGGGATTCCGTTTTCAAGCCTTTTCTTAACAGCCTCACGGAGATATAATTTGCGTCCATAAAAGTCACCCATGTGACGTGTACAATTGAGTGGTTTTTCGAATACTCACAGATATGTGCAGCCATCCCCCAGTAAATTTCGGGGCAGTCTCATCACCCTCAGAGCACCCCTGCACCCTTCAGCTATCACCCAGGCCCCCTCATTCCCGAGACCTACGACCCCCAAGTCTGCTTCCCGTCTCCATGGTGCACAACTGGTTAATAGACAGCCGTGGACTAGATGCTGGCCGTCGCCCGTCGTGTCTCCTCTGTCCTGGTTCCGAGTCACCACTACCTCCAAGGCCCCCTGGGGTGCTTGGCCAGCCCGAGCGGGGTGTGTCTGAGCCCTGGGGGCCACCCTTGCTGGCTGGGTAGAACTGGTGGCATGGCGGTGGCGGGGGGGGGGGACACTGGGATAACTCAGGGAGGGGGCCGCGGCCCTCAGGGAGCTTAAGGCCCGGTGGGGGTGGAGAGGACGGGGGTGGGCAGGCAAGGCCCAAGGGTTTGCGACTTGGGGCCAGTGGGCAGTGAGGAAGGAGAGGGGACCACAGGCACACAACATACGTTTGAGTTGAAACGTGAGGTGCAGTGGGAGGTGGGGTCCAAGTGCAGGGAGGCGGGGGCAGGGGCCTCAGGAAGGGAAATGGCCGAGGCCAGAGAGCAGGGTCCCTCTGGGAACTGCAGAGAACTCACCGTGAAGCCCAGGAGGACCAGTGGCGGGGGCGCAGACAGGAAAGGGGGCAGGCGGCTTGGAGGCAGGACCGGAAATGTGAGGCCACTGAGTCTCAGAGGGGAAGGGGCTTCCTGTGAGCCCCTCAGTTATAGGACCTTCTTCTCTGTGCTCTGTGCTCTGAGATCCTACCGCAGAACCCAGGCCTGGGGCTGTCAGGGCCAAGCTGCCTGCCTGGGCTCTCTTGCTAAATGCCGCACCATACTTCACATCTGAATGACTCCTTAATACTTACTAATCAGGAGAAGTCCAGATTGTGTCTTCCTTCTCCATGTCAGAAGGTCTGAGTCCCTCCTGGCAACCACTGGATCATGTGCCCTTGGTGGGCATGACCCCATGATGCTCCCTCTTGCACCTGACTCCAGGCCGTGGGTTCCTCTTCTCCCACCTGGCCTGCCCCACTCATCCGTGTCACCTCCAGGCCCTGTCCTTTATTTGAAAGTGTTCAGAGTGGACATCTCACCAGGCTCTTGCCAGCAAGATGGCGCCTTCATGCAAAATACAAACGTCAGCCCCTCTGGACGGACAGATGGCTCCAAAGCGCCCCCCCTGGGCAGATGGATCCTGAAAGAGTGCGCCTTCCTCGGGGGGCTGATGTGGGGTGCAGGGTGCCGGGCAGGGCTAGCAAGCCTGTGTGTGCAGAGCAGGGCCTCGTCTTCCTCAACAGCCCCTCTCTGATGGGTAGGCAAGCCCGGAAGCCCAACTGAGAAGAGACAGTGCTTATTGAGCTCCTACAGTTTGCTGCCAGCACGAGGGCCAGGAGATGAGGATGGAGCCGGTGGCCTTGCAGCATTCCAGCGTGGATGGGGAGAGAGAACCCACGCTCCCCTGGCCTCTTGCAGGCTGGGTTTCCTGCCTGGCGCTGGGAATCCAAGGGGGGGTAGGGGTGGGCGGGTGAGGTTCCCCCTGTCCCCTTCCCCCACTGGCTTCCACACCATCCATCAGCCCACGGCTCACCTGTGAAACCCAAGGCTGGGAACCAGAGCGCTGTTCCGTTACCAAATCAAGATTTATCGGAACATGACAGGCCTGCAGGGCTTTTATGACGTGCATGGCGCCAATCCCTTCTGTTAACCTGCTTGTCCCTGGTGGGGTGGGGCGTTTTACGACTGCCGACACCACTCCATCTGCTCCTGAGCTTGTGGCGTTCTGACAGTGAAGACAAAATGTCCAGCTTTGTCCGGGCCCCGCGGGCTGGATTATCACTTCGGCACTTGAGAGCTCAGCCCGCTTCCCCCTGGAGCAAGACCCCCGGGCGGGATCTCGGGCCCCTCCCCTTGGCTCTGCCTGCTGTGAATGAAATTCAGATCATCGCGCTCTGACAGTCCCGTGAATTATCTGTTTTCCAACCTGCCTCCCTGGATCTTTCATCTCCATAGCAGAAGCCACGTCAGGGTGTAAAGAGGGGGTTTCTTCTCGTGAAATAATCCATTGACGTCTCTGCAAAGGCCCCCGTGACACCCAAATTGCCCGAGCCTCAAGGAAGAAAGACACGATTTGGGGGCCATTTGGAACCTCTTTAAAAAGAAGGGCAGGGCCTCCCGGGGGCTGCCTGCTGGCGAATTACCATTCCAGCAAGGTGGGAGGGTGTCCAGGCCCGGGACACTGGGCCAGCGCTTCAGTGATCTGGTTAAAGAGTTAAGCCATGTTGACACTAACTGGAGCCCATCAGGAAGTTGGAAGCTTGTGGATGCGCTGTGCGTCCTCCTCGTCCAGTGCACCGCTGCTGGTGTCCGTCCAGAGCGAGGACGCGGAAGGGCTTTTTCCATACTAAGTGACAGCGCTTGCTCTCCGTTTACCTGTCAACAGTTGTTCACGGACTGCCATGTGCCGTGAGCCCTGGCGTCACGGAAACCTAAGTCTGAACCCCCAGGTTGGCCTTCAACAGCTGGTGACCCCAGGCAGGCCACGGGACCCCTCCGAGCCTCAGGTTCTGTGTCTGTAGCAGCACCCAGGTCACGGGGCAGCTTGGAGGCCACGCAAGACTGTGGGCAAAGCACTTAGCGCGGCATGCAGTAAGCGATCAGGAAGCACTCGAGACGCTTGCCCCGACGATGGCGAGGACCGCCGTCACTGCTGCTCTTTCATAGACCTCACCTGGAAAATACGTCCTGGGCCCTAAAGAGCTACGTAAGGCCCTGTGCGGGCCTCCCCTGGGCCTGGCTGCCTCCATCCTGGGATTTGCAGGTGCTCCTGTGTCCCAGGCCCTAACGGGGCCTGCTTACACCAGGGCCTCAGCCTGCATCTGGGGAGGGACCAGCCAGCTGAGCAGCTGGGGAGGCAGCCCTGTTTGTTGGCCTTGGATGGCCTGATTGTTTTTATTTGCAAATGAAAAGTAAGAACCACACGCCCAGGCCAGAGCAGCGTGATTTCGTCCTCAGTGTCTCCTCCGGCCTCTCTGTCCGGAGGCCCGCAGGACACGGATGCCTGAAGCAGTTCAAATAACTGAACCTGCTGTGACCTGGGCTGAGATCGAGAGAGTGTGTGCTGGGGTGGCTGCCAAGAGGCGTGGGGCGCCGTCTACTCCAGGAGCTTCTTGGCAAGCCTCTGCAGCTTGGGAGAGAACAGAGATCTGGTGGGGTTAACTTCACCCCGCCGGTCCCCGCCGGGCAGGACTGGTGTGTGGACGGGCTCCCACAGAGGGACAGCTGTGCATGGCAGGGATGATCTTAGCTCACCTGCGTTAGCTCACCACCTGTATACCCAGCCCTACACCATGCCCTTCATAGAAGGAGTTATTATTAGCAGTGTGATCGGGGGAAGGCAAAATGGCATTTGGAGGACAGTCTGGCAGTTCCTTCCAAAGCTAAATATACTCTTACCACACGATCCAGCAGTCGTGCTCCTTGGTATTTCTCCAAAGGATTGAAAACTTACATTCACACAAAAACCTGCACATGGATGTTTATAGCAGCTTTTTTCATAATCACCAAAACTTGGAAGCAGCCAAGATGCCCTTAGGTAGGTGAGCGGATAAATAAACTGTGGCACGTCCGGACAGTGGAGTATTATGCAGCACTAGATAGAAATGAGCTCTCAAGGCCTGAAAAGCCACAGAGGAAGCTTAAATGCCAAAGCGTGGAGCGGCACTTAGCATATTGCTAAGGGAGAGAAGCCTGAAAGTCTGAAAGGGCTACGCGCTGCGCAGTGCCAGCTACCAGCTGCCCTCCTGGGGGTCTGGCCTGCGGATTCTGGACTTGTCTGGCCAGCCCCACTATCACTAAGCCAATTCTTGAGCTAAATCTCTTCTTATCTGTCTCCCTCTGGTTCTGTTTCTCTGGTTTGGCACAGACTGACGTAATCGCACCACGGCTGTGTCACCTAGGGCGACTTGTCTAACGTCTCTGCCTCAGTTTCCTCGTCTGCAACATGGGGCTAATAAGAGTGCCCGCCTCCTTAGATGGGGACTAAGTTACCCCATGGCAGGCACTGAGAATGGCTGGCACAGAGCAGGTGTAACTAGTAACTCCTGCTTTGCTGAGGAAGAAATGGAAGCCCAGGAAAGTTCTATCACTCGCTTGGGGCGTCACAGCGCAGAAGTGGCAGAGCCAGCGTGGAATGCGACACCTGTGGCCCCAACCATGCTAACGCCACCTCCACTCACAGGCAGTTCTGATGGCATTTGTGTATGGAAGGGTTTGAATGGCCTGTGTATTCTGTGCTTTCTGCAAAAGAACTGAGGTTCACAAGGGTTAGAGCGTTAAGTAGTCATGACAGCCCTTCGGAGGCAGGGAAGGTGGCCGGCCCATCACATGGCCACCACGTGGCCAGGCCAGGAGACGGAGGTCGGAGAAGCCCAGCCACACTGGCCACCTCTGTGCCCAAACGTCACCCAGGACCCAGCGTCCGTGGCCTCCAGCGGGTGCACTGTCTTCCCGGGGGCCGCCGCTGAGAGCTTTTTATTAGAAACAATTGGAGGATCCAGCTGCCCCCCAGACGTTTCGAGTTGCACATTTTCCACATTCCTCCTCGACCTGGCACGGCCGGGACACTGTCATTTAAAAAAAAAATAATAAATCTGGTATTTGAAATTAAAAAAAAATCACAGCCTTCCTTTCTTTGACTCATTTCCTGTGGTGTTTCCCTGGCCTAATCGAAACCTGACAGGCTTCGTGGCAAAGGAAGCCAGACCCCCCTGCGCCGGGGCAAAGTTCAGCGTGGAGAATGGTGTTTTTGTTCAGGGGGGTGGGAAGAGGTGATGGTGAGGGGGCTTCCCCTACCGAAACCAAAAAGCAAAGCAAAGGACCAAAAGGAAAACATCCTCCTACGTGGCATTCAACTCAGCCCTCAGAGTCGGGCTTGAGATTTGAGCCGCAGTGCCAGGAGGGGGGCATCTGTGCCTGGTCTGCTCCCCGAAGCTCCTCTTGGGCTTTACAAGGACCACTGAAGCCCTTGGGGCCCCAGGATCTCTCCTACCAGGAGTGGACAGGAGCAGTGTTCTCACTACCTCCCCGGCACCCACGGAGCTGGATGAGAACAGGAGACTCCGGGCAGCGACGTGGAGCCCAGAATGCTGGGGGAGTAAGCATTGTGGAGCGCCCGACACGCCAGAGTGCGTAAGCTGGCAACACCTGCTTTGCTGGCGTTTTTACGCCGGCGCCGGCCGCCATCGCTGCCTTGTATGGAGCGTTCACTGTGCTGCTCACCTTGCAGGCTTTACCTCATTTTATCCCCAGACAACCTTAGAAGGTGGAAGGCATGATGGCTGCTGCCACTCTATGGAGGTTTGGGGAAATGGAGCATCTGAAATGCCACCCAGCCGCGAAGGAAGCCACATGACCAGGCTGGCGCTTCGAGCCGCCGCGCTCTGCTCGTTTCAGGGGGCAGCCGGCAGAAGGGGGGAGGCTCACACACACGCCACTTGGAAGGCTCGGCAAGTGTTGAGAAATAGGCATTAAGGAGGCTTTGAGAAGAAAGAAGACGCAGCCTTAAACCCACAGGGCTAAAGGGCTAGAAACAGCCGTGGATGCCCTGTTACAAGCAGCATGACCATTAGACACCTTGGAAAACCGGGTGGCAGTACCTTCGAAACTAAACATCCACCTATTCTATGACCCCACATATACACCCCAGAGAAATGAGTCTGTACATCCACCAGAGACACATGTGGACCAAAAACACCCATAGCAGCTTTGTTCACAATAACCCCAAGTGAGAAAATCCCAAACGTGCATCAATTACAGAATGGGTAAGGGATTACATTCACAGCAATGGAAAAGAACAGAACTCCTCTGCACACACGCGAATGGCTCTCACAAGCTAACAATGAGTGAAGGAGGTCCTACCACGAGAGTACGGACTGTGGGGTTCTGCTCATGTGAAGTTAGACAGCGGGCAACACTGATGGTACCCATGGTGATGGGGGTTCCCTTGGAGATGTTGATTGGGAAGAGGTACGGGAGAGCCTTCTGCTGTACTGGAAATACTCCCTATCTTGATCTGGGTGGTAGCTACACCAGGTTTACATATTTAAAAATTCACTAAGCTGCTGCGTGCTTTACTATGTATTTATAACACTTCAGTTAAAATCGAGGAAAAAGCACAGGCATTGTCCTCAACCCGCTTGTAGCCTGGTTTGGGTGATTGGTTCACTCCAGGGCGTGCAGAGAAGGGATGAACCAGTAGGGACTGGGGTGGTGGGGCAGAAAGAGGGGACAGTGAAGCCTGAGTTAGACAGATTTAGAGTCTCTTTCAGACCCTCGTTGAGGGTGATCTCTACCTTCATACATTATTTTCAAGGTCCATGTCCGTGTGTGCACACACATGAATCTCTCCCTCTGTATGCGTGTGCACACACATGAATCTCTCTCTGTATGTGTGTGTCTGATTTGAGCTTTTACATCCCTGCACCAAATACAGAAAGTTTAAACGAACGATTTCTTTGGCATTGTTACCACCTGTGGTCTAAGTACACCAGGCAATTATTCAATGGTTCTTGTTTTTCCTAAACACCTAAACCTCTGGTTTGGCCTCTGACCCTGTCCGTGTATATTTAGGCAGAGGACAGAAGAGTGAACTCCCACCTGGCTCGGGGTGGGGGTTTGTGAAGGCAGCCATGGGAGGCTGTCACTTTGACAGTCACACTGCAGTTGTCCCACATGTGACAACCCTTTGTAAGGGTCCTGAGCATACCACCCCCCAGAAGTCCCTCTTCCCAGTTAGCTATCTCAGGAGCCCTTTACAGAATAATAAAACAAACTATTGCCCCAGAGGAGCATGTGTTGTGGATTGATTACTCGCCAGGCTTGGGATGGGTCCTTAACTATTGAGAGTAAGGCAGACAGGAAATGGAACGCTACCAAGTGTGGGGATATTGGATAAAATAATAACGGAAGATGGCCCCTATACTCTCTCTTGCTAAATTAAGGTTCTGTGCATGTCTAAACCTAAGATTGATTCTTGAGTGAAGATGGTCATTATTGGAGAGTCTACAGCAAGCTCATGTCATCCCATTTGTGCTACAAGGAAAAATGACTCCACTAAATCGAATGATCTGGTTAACAGAGAGTTACCACACAGAACCTACATGTGTAACTGGTGTTCAAAGAACTCATTCAAATCAAAGCTTTTCAAATCAATAGACATTTAGGGAGAAACTGCTATGTTCCATGTTCTGTCCTTAGCACTGTTGGTCACAGATGAAAATGACCCAGTCGTGCCCTCAAGGAGCTCTTGGTTGTATATCTCAGCGACACTGTCCTTCTGCCCAGAAAGGAGCAGTGGCCAACTGACAGAGCAGTTGGGGGGTTGGCCGTTCTTTTGAGTCCTGACTGTGAATGCCAATCCCCTTATACTACATACGCCCAGAACCAGTAAGGAAGCTCTGATGGCTGGAAGGTAACAAGTTCACACACATAAACTTGTGAGTGGATGCCATGCTGGTGGGTGGGTATCAGTGAAGAGGCTGGATTTCATGTACATGATTCAGGGAGCGTGTTAGAGACAAAGGTGGTTGCTTATTCCTTTGTGCCCTACGTGTACCTTCGGTCCACCGGAATTACGGCAACTGTAGAATTGTATTACATTTATTGATATGCGTGACTATTCAACCGAATGATGAAGCTCTTGAAAGCCATGACCATGGCTTAGTCAGCTCTGGAACCCCAGGCCTGACACCTAGGGGATGCTTACTAAATATTTATTGAAAGAGGTAACGGATGAGTGAGGCTGAGAGATTGAATGTGCCCTTGGGGAGATTAGCATTTCCAAGATTTACTTTCTCATTTAGAAAAGGAGACAGTGATGCCACCAGCTCACCATTGTGGGGTCACTGGGAGGGCCAGGTGAGACGATGCAGGTGGGTGACAGTGACAGCAGCAGTGCAGGAGGAGGATGGGAGGGAGAGGGACTGGAGCAAAGGAGTTTGCTTTGCTGATCGTCACTAACAAGTCAGCATTAAGGTTGGAATTTGTTGTCCAGTCCTGGCTTGAGAGGACTTTCTCTAGAAGCAGAAGACAAATGAGGGACCCAGGCCCCCGCCTTGGAACTCCATGTGAACTCCCCTTCGTGGGCTGAGGTCAAACTCTGGGCAGTGGATTGGCTCATTAAACAAATGACCTAATTTAGTACTTAAGACACCCAAAATTTACTAGACTAATTTGTCAAGTCATCCAGAACAACCACACCGCAAACGGTTGGCCTCATAGGTTTTAATGGAATGATAGACAAAATTCAGATTGACTACTCAATAAAAGTTCCCGTGAAGGCAGGACTGACAGTTTAGTCTACGGAACACGGAGGAGACTTTTATGGGCCAGTGTAAATCTTCTGACGGACTCTTTCATCTCGTCCTTTCCATTTTTACCGCCTCTGAAGGAGAATGGTTTATGGAACTGGGGGGCAGGAAGCAGGAAGTAGGAAACAGGAAGTCGAAAAGTTCTATTTTGGACATGGCAGCTGATAAGCAGGTTAAGGCTTGGTACCCTGGATGAGCTGCTAGTGGTGGGACTGAAAGAATGAAGCACGTTTGTCCATCACCCAGCATCAAAGGTTATCTACAGAGATGTGAAAACACTGACTAAAGTATGGTTGGCACAGAAATCTGTTCTTTTCATTGTCTTAAAATCCGAACCTCTGTAATTACACCTCCTTCTACAACTGAGGCAACGTCTGTCCTTTTTCAGCAGAACCACCGGAGAGGACTTGGACAGACCTTCTCCGTTCTGCTGTTCCCGGAAGGACAATGGAAGCGGTTACCAACAGCCGTATTCTTGGGGGTGCTTTCGCCGCCCCTCACATCATCTGGACAGCTGTCTATTTACACGGTGAGCTATTTGCAAAGCTTCCAATTTAAAGATCCATCTGGTTCTTACATCAAGCTGAGCCACGATCTTAAGGCGCAAACCCAAACACACCAGGGAGATGCGAAAATTTAGGAACGAGCGTGTTTATATTGTATTTGCATTAATGCTTCCTAGAGTTTATTTTCAAAGTGAAGAAAGAACAATGCATAGTAGGCTATTAAACCCAAACATAATCAGTTTAAAGTTAGGGGCGTGCTCCTAAGAATATTTTTCTCCTGTTTTGAAGGGTCCACTTGAGGAGGGAGTCGGGGGGGTTGGGAAGGCGGACAGGGGCGGAGGAGGGACTGTTGTGAATTCTCCGCAGGGCTGGGCCTCCCCTGCGGGCCACTGCTGTTTGTCATATGGAATGGATTAGGCCTTCTCTCTCACACTGTCAACTTGGGTGTTCTGTGCACAGCCTGTTTTTGCTGGGGTCTTGGTTTTGCTTTTTATAACGGCAGGAAGTGCCCCTCTCGGACCACATGTGAAATCGTGTGGGAACGGTTGGGAGGGGGTGGGGGAACAGAGAGGAGGGTGAGTGGGGTGTGCGGATGAAAAAGCCTCCCCTGAAATATACGGCAGTGGGGGAGCAGGGAAGGGGGAGATGCGCCCTGGCCAATTTAACTTTATGGGGCCTGGTTGGCAGGAGGAGGAGGGCGTGGAGGCTTGCTTGAGGAGACCCTCCTGTCCCTAACGGATCTGCCCCTAATATTTTCCAATGCCGCACAGAATCGTGGGGGACCATTAAAGCATGAGGGCTTGCAGCTGCTGTTTAATTTGTTCTAAATTTCCTGCCGGCCTCACCAGACGTGTACAGGAAATGGGCGGTAAATGTTTAATAGGTCATACCTAACCAGACAATTAACAGGTGCTGTCATTTAGAAAATCCCAACCTGTGTATGTGCATATCGGAGCCGAATCAAGCCCCCTGGGTTTTGTTTTTCCTTTTGCACAAAGGCTTGCTGTGATGTCATGCGGAGGGACCCACAGGGACCTTCGCAGAAAACAACTGGACAGTGGTGGTGCCCCCTCGGTTTCCCGTGTGGCCAACCCTGCCCTTCTGCATCCCAGGACGCTGCCCATGGAGCCTGAGCCTGGGGCTGACCCAGCAAGCGGAGGCCCGCAGCCGGGAGCTCTGTCTTCATGAAGAAGCTGCTTCCCCATCTGCAGCTCCTTCACCACCTGCTCCCTGGGCAGGGGGAGGGCCAGACAGAAGCAAAGAGGGGGCGAGGCCCTACTCTGGCACCCACATCTCAGACAGGACCAGGGCGCCAGTCGAGCTTGAAGTAGGGCGTGTGTGTGCGTGCACGTGCGTGTTGTACCTGAGCGGGGGTTGAGGAGGGTGTCTGAGGCGCCCCAGGTTTGTCTCATGATGGGTCCTTGCATCTCCCCCTTAATTCCTGGACCGGTTCGTTCCCCGCAGACCTTTCCCAGGTCCGCCCTCCAAACCATACCACAGAGGGGAAACTGAGGCACGGCGGGCTCAGACCTTGCCTGGGTCCACAAAGCTAGCTGGTGGTGGAGCTGGGATTGGAACCCAGAAATCTGTGTCCAGAGCCCCACGTTTGACTATGTCACCAAAGGACAAACTGGAAGATAAAGCACTGTGACCCCCACTCCCAACAGCAGCCTGTTAAGATTTTTAGACAGTTTCTCTTGAGCTTTCTTCTATGGAATATTTTTTCTCACAAAATCAGTATTATATTCTCTAGGTAGTTTTGCAACCTTGTACTTAAGATTGCTATCATGGGGTGATCACTTCCTGTGGTTGACATGCAAAAATATGGTTCTCAAATGTTCCATCTAATAGATATGCCTTAAATTACTCAATCAAGCCCTATTTTTGACAAGGCTTTTCCTAATTTTTCTTATTTACAGACCAAGCCAGATTGCACATCCTTGTACTTATCTGTGATTATTTTAATGGTTTTCGAATTGGAGCAAAGGTAGCTTACAAATACAAAGTTCTCGAGTCACTGGGGAGGCTGGCGTGTGGAGAAGGGGGAAGAACCAAGGAGTCACCTGCTTGGAGCCTGATGGAGAAGGGGCGGGACCTCCTCTGTGGCCTGGCGGATTGGGCGGAGGGGGCTTGGGCTTGGGTTGCGGTCATCTTTACCTGCGTGGTCGGTTTTGTTCCGGGGCAGTTCCATCGACATGACGAATATTCTCAGACGTGCGGACTGGGCTGAACGGGATGTCTGGGGCTGCAGGGAGCCTGGGGTGAGAGCAGCATGGACTGGGGGTCTGGGCAGTCAGGCCAGGTTAAATGGTGCCTCGCTCGTCTGTTCCCTATCTGCTTGACTCCGCCGAAGAGCGTGTTTGTTCCTGTGGGTAAAAGATGAGTCAGACCCAGCTTCTGGCCTCAGGAGTCAGTCACCCAGCCCCTGGCTGCTCAAGGTGTGGTCCCGGTCCAGCCTTAGCACCACCAGGCCCTTGTTAGAAATGTAAGGCTCAGGCCTCACAGGATCAGAACTGCATTTTAACAGGAGCCCGGGGAGTCATGTTACGTGAAGCACTTGGAGAGCTCACGTACATGTTGTCCCTGAGACCGTAAGTCACATCTGTTGATCCCTCTCTACCTCCTATAAAACAGCACAAAGGCAGGGTAGAAAACGACCCCATACACAGTGCTACAGCTGCGTCCCTGACAGAACTTGGTCAGCTTTGAGGGCAGGTGGCTTCCTCTCAGCGACCACTCCCTGCTGTCCCCGTCCCCAGGGCCTTGCACGTAGAAAGCCCCTCAGTAGACGTGTGTGGCAATAAACTCAGCCCGAGAGGGAAACAGCAATAGTTTGTTCTTCCACAAAAGAATCTGCAAAGAACTTAGGCTCTCACCACCCCCCCCCCTTTTCAACCCACTTCAGGTGTCATGAAAACTCAAGGCATTTAGGCAAAGGCTCCTGACAGAGGGACCAGCCCTTGTGAGGTTCTCAGAAGGCCTGACCACTCCTGACGTGTCCGTGCCACCTTGGTGTTTATTGCCGAGCTTTGATAGTGAGAGGTGCCCTCACGTTCCTTGGTCTGATGGGTGTTTAAAAGTCAGAGCTGGAAGTGAGGTGACGAAGCACTGGGTGTGCCTGGGACTGCTAGGTTTCCTGAGACGAGGGACTTTCAGTGATGAGACCAGGAGAGTCCCGAGTACACGGGATTCCGGTCACCTCGCCCTAGCTGGAAGGTGTCTTCAGAGTCCCCTGTGCGATGCATTTATCTTACAGAGAAACGTACTGAAGCCTGGAGGTGCCCTGGGACTCCTCAAGCCTCCAGAGTTGGCTAGAGGTTGCCTTGAATGCACGCCCCCAGGTCTCCTGGCCCCCAGGCACCAAGACTCGAAAAGTCCATGCGGGTGTCTGGATGGAAATTGTTGCATTGGCTGCCAGGCGACCCGCAGCTCCCACCCTCCCTGCTATTACCTGCGTGAAGTTCATGTCTAATGGGTTTCAAAAGATGGTTTGAAGACAACATCTGAAACGTCTTCTAATAGTCCATGACTAATGGGCTGGACTTGGCTGTCCAATAAATTGTCTGCTCTATGGGGCAGCTACAGTGATGGGCCTCAGACACCCTTATCAGCACTTGGTGCTCATGTAAACTGACTCTCATTAATGACAGGATGAGAACGGTGACGCTGTGCAGGCCTCTGCCTGCTGTCCTCATCACGCCGTGAAGCCCAGCTGCTAATAGCGGTGCAGACTGCGGACGTGAAGACGGGTGGCAGGTTGCACAGACATGCCTAATTTCAAACAGTTGATGTCGGTTGTCATTTCGGCCAGAAGGCTCCTTCCGCTATGCTTGGCCACGACAGAACAGGCCTTGTGGGGCTGGCGTGCAGCTCGGGGCGCAGTGACGTCCCTGCCGGAGAGATTTTAATTTTCTGAAGCAGAGGGTGTAAGTGGTGGATTGGGGGCTGAATCAGTCAGTAGGTGTATTTACATTTTTAAAAATTGCTTCATAGCGCTTAAAAACAGAATATTTTATTTAAAAACCTAGACGTCCGGCTTCTCTTGACAAATTGGAAGGCCCAGCTGCAGTCGGATATGGCAACAACTGGCTGGGTGTGGGTGCGGGCATCCCCTTTGGCTAAGGCTGTGCTTCTCAGTGTGTTCCAGTCCCCACTGCTCCCTGCCGGCTTGCGCCTGGCCCAGACTCTGGTAATTTAAAGCACATGCCTGGCTGCTGTAGGCATTGGAATCTGTGATCCTGTTTCAGAGTCTCTCATTTTATTCTTTAAACAGCCTCGAAAGGAGAAAAGAGATGGGTTGCAAGGGCACGAGAAATGTAGAAAGGAGTCGTGACGGGCAGCCAAGCATTCTGGGTCTGTGCCCGGGCTCTGCTGACCCGGCCCAGAGGCTGCGATCCATGTGACGCTCGTGTGAGTGGGAGGGCTGCTGGAACCTCCTCAGGAATCCGTCCAGTGCGGTCCCTCCTTCTCTGCTGTGGAGTTCGGAGCTTTTGTCCCCCGCTGCCCTCCCAGAGTGGGGAAGTTCAAGCCAATGCAAAATGCTGGGAGGAAAACCGGCTTGAGGGCTTCTGGGTCTGGCGGCACCTAGGACTCAGAACAAGCCCCCAAGCCTTTCCGGGCCTCGGTTTGCCAAGCAAGAGTGTTGGGAGCAGGCGATCCCTGAGGATGCCTTTCTCTCTGACACTGAGAATCTGAAGTCCCCGGAGATGCCTGTCCCACCGTCCAGGTGATGTGGCGAGTGTCCAGAGACCATGAAGGAGAGGTGTGGTCCCAAGGCTGCGGGAAGAGACGGAGGGTTCAACCTGGAACGTGGTGTGGAGGGCGGGAAGGGGAGCTGGAGTGTTCTCACCAGGCTTTCAGCTCAGCCCCCTTGCCTCCTAGCTGGGTGACCTCGGGCAAGCCTTTTCACCTTTCTGGTGTCCAGTCTTTTTATCTGTCAAATGGGGATAATGATGCTAATCTTGGAAGCGTTCTTGTCGAAAGGTGTAAAGGGCTCACAGCCCAGCATTGGCACTGATAAAATAGCGGTCGTCACCATAGTAAATAGGAGGTCCCTCGCCGCAGCAAAATTCTAATTCCATCCCGGGACCTGGGTGTGCTGGATGGTCGTAGAATAACCAGCCAGACCAGGAAACCCCCCACGGGCCCTACGAGTTATAGGTTGTTGGTGGGAAAGAGCCATCGCTCACACAAATCCCAGCCTTGGGCTCAGAACAGTCTGGTCACCTCTGCTCAACAAGAATTCCCTGCAGACCTACTATGAGCCAGCACCGAGTGGCCAGAGGGGCCTGCATGGTCACAGTCTTCAGAAAATGAACCCTGATTCTGGGGTCCATCTGCATTCTTGTTCTGAGAATGTCAGAATCTTGCGGGAGAAAGAAGAATAAAGAGAAAGAAAAAGAAAGGAAGGAGGGAAGGGAGGGAGGGAGGGAGGGAGGGGAAGAGGTGTTTAAGTGGGCAGGTGAATGCCCAGTGAGCCATCTTCTCTGTGAAGGAGGAGATTAGACAGTCAGCCAAGAGGGAGGACACTTGGAGCTGGATGTAAAGCACGTACGTTGAAGGATTGGCAAGGAAGCCGTCTAGGGGCTGAGTGTGTTTGCTGAGCTGTGCTGGTTTGGAAACGCGGGAGGCGGCTGAGGAAGGAGGCGTAAGTGATGGTCAGAGTTTCTGAGCAGGAGGAGGAAGGCTGGTGCTGACGTTAACCAGCGTGGGGCGCAGCAAGCTCGGGTTGGTGAGGGGCGAGGGGGTGCGTGGAGCTCGGGGTGTCGGCCGGAGATCCAGCTTGAGGATACCATCAGGTTTCCTTTGGAAACCTCAGTTGACCTGGATTTACATTAAAAGATCTCACCCTCTTTGGATGGAGCGAAGTCACCATTTAATTCAGAGTAGGCATTCAAGAGGATCTGCTGTGTCAAGGTGCGGTCTAGCGGAGCAAGCCGACCCGTGGCCGGGCCCTTGTGGCAGTGTTGCCACGTCCGTCCCTCAGTGCCGCGTCTGGAGTGGATGCTGAAGGCTAGCACCAGCCTGGCCACGCACATGTCGCTGGCTGCCAGGCGTTAAAGCTGGATTCAGGTTCTGGAAGCGGGTTTTAGTAAAGGCATCCGAAGTGTGGGGATTTAACGTGGAGATCAGGGTCAAAAGAGGGGGTGACGTCTCCTGTGCGGGGAGTAGCTCCCTGTTTTGCATTTGCAGGAATGATGTTTATTGGGGAACCATGGTAGGAATAAGATACTCACATCTGCCTTCACGTTAAGTCATCTGGGGACCTTTTAACGCTAGGGCGTATACCTTGGATTGTAAGTAATTGCAGTCCTTGTGTTGTCGTTGTTGGTTTGCTGGTCTGTATCCTCTATCAGACTAAAGTCTGTCTTCTCCTCTGTGTCTCACAGGCTGGACTAGGGTCTAGCCCCCAGGAGGCCTTGGCACATTTACTGAGCGTGTGAATGAGTGAATGATAGACCCTGTCCCCAGCTAGGTCTTACCTGGGAAGTGGTTCAGGAAAAGACAAGCAGAAGAGAAGACTCCCCTTCCAGCCCTGGTTCTGCCATCTTCCAGCCGCCTGCTTTGGGAACCAGCCCAGTTCTCGGGGCCCAGTTCACTCTGGCTGCGCTTGCTTCCCCGCAGCAGTGGCTGCCGGAGGGGGCTCGTCCTCACAGGGATGCGCTGGCATCCTTCTGATTTTCGTTTGACTCTGACGGGCCTGGGTGGTCCCTGCTCAGGGAATGGGGGCTCTGAGGACAATTCCTGGACCAAAGAGGGCCCCCTCGCGGGGCTCCCCTGCACTTTTGGAGTCCGCCTTCACGCGACTGTGGCCTGAGCCGGTCTTCATTTTCAAGGGATCTCCTCCCCCTTCTCCTCCCCTGCCTCCAGTCCACATGGATACTTGGCCCTGTTGCTGGGGTCGGGCTGCAAATGCCGGCCTCACACAGGGGCAGCCTCCACCGTCAGCCGGCCCCACGTCCTCTCCCCTCTGGCCTTTGAAGTCAATGGGGCTCTGTGTGCAACTGAAAAGACCTGGGCCGTGGAAGCAAAGATGCTGGCTCCAGTGATTCTGGCCAGGATGGAGGGCAGGGGTGCCAGAGTCTCGCCGGAAAACTGATGGATGGCAGCCTTGAGCGCAGTTTCTCCAACGTGAGAGGTTTGGAGAGGCTTCGGATAAACGTCTGACACCCTGGACTCAGAGCTGGCTCAGCCGGACACGGCGGCCCACCCGCTCTGGGACAGCTTTCCGAGCCCACGGAGCCTCTTGGGCGAGTTCGTCCTCACCTCAGCCCGCTCTGCTCCAGGGCCAGCCCAGGCCTCAGGCCAGCAGATGCAGGGAGGAGCTGGGAGCCTTTGAAGAACGGTCACACCTTTCCATGCCTTCCCATTCAGAAGGGACTTGCAAGCTGCCACTAATTGGATTTGAGTTTGGATGGCTTCCTTCCGCCTTGGAGGATTGCAAAGTGAGGCCACCTGGCCTGGGGCTAGTAAGAGGCCTAACTTTTCGCAAGGCCAAGGCTTTGGGCCTGCGAATGATCCAGTGCGCTTATATCCCAAGTGTGGATGGTTTGGGAAGTGAGGAGAAGGAAGCCCAGGTACCAAGTTGCTGTAGAACCGAGCGTCTTGCAGACGTCCTCGTGTCGGGCGGGGCAGAGGGACACGGCCGGGAGGAAAGGCAGCTTGCCCTTCAGCCAGAAGTTGAGCCGGCTGCACATCTGCAACCTGGGCATGTGTGTCTCTAAATGTTTCGCTGTCCCACACACGTAGAAGGAGGAGAGAGAGGGAGAGAGACAGGACGGAGACAGACAGAGAGAAAGAGGATGGATGGACATAGGAAACAAAGCACAGCTGTAAAATGCATTCATTCACTCATTCATTCATCACATGTTTTTTGAGCATCTAATCTATGCAAGAAACCATGCTAGGTCTACAGCAGATAGAAGAAAAGCAGTAGTTCCTTCCTTCAGGAGCGTCTCGTGATATAGGGAATTGCATATGGGTGGGAAGCCCGCATCAGCCATTTACACCCTGTGGGACCCGAGGCAGGTGCTCTGACGTCTCTGAGGCCTCTGTTTCTTCCTCGTGGAGGTGTTCTGAGGGTCCAAGGAGCTAAGTGTGTGAAACCTTTAGCAGGGGCTGGCCTGGGGTAAGCCCTGGAGATGTCGCAATGGCAGCAGTAGCTGTGTGCCCCGCAGGGGATGTGCCACGTGTGCACCTCGGGGCTGCCCCTCCTCTGGGCTGCCCGACACTATCTGGGAGCTGACTTAGACCCTTCGCCTGTTGCCGCAGCCCTGTTTGTACCTTCATCACAGCTCTTCTCCCACTACTGTTGCTGCCATGTTGGTCCCCACGATGAGCCGTCACTTCTTGTCTGCAGGATCCTCACACTGTTCATGTTTTCACCCTTAGCTTCAAGCCAAGATCTGGCACGTGGTAAATCCACATGCACACCTTCCCACAGCTCCCCAAACCCCCATCCTGTTCTGCTTCTTCCTAGCGTGTGATGTAATTTACTTCCTTACCATGTTTATTCTGTGTCTCTCCCCACCAGAATGTCCACTTCAGGAGAGCAGGGCTTCTCTCTTTTTTGGTTCTCTGACTTAGCCCAGTGCCTAGACACATCCTCTGTGCATAGCTGCCTGCAGGGCCTGACATATAGTAGCTACTCAGTAAAGACTCAGATGGATTAATCCATGACTTAGCGATACTTTGTGAAACTTCTGAGCAGACTGGTTGTTGGAGTTGCAAAGGCCACTGAGAGAGACCAGCGCTCCAGCACGGAGGACAGGCTGCCCAGGAGTCAGGCCACCATGCCTCCCACTCCCTGTCCCTCTGCCTGCCAGCTGTGGGACTTTGCAAGTTGCTGAACCTCGCTCAGCCTCAGCCAGCACAGAAGTAGGACGGGAACAGCAACAGGGCCTCGTTGGGAGAATTAATAGGAAAGATGGACGTGAATCACTCAGCGCCTGGCTCATGGGCCATGCCGATGCTGCCGACCATTGTAACATCCACAGTGTACACCGATGCCGGGTTCTTCGGGAAAGAGCCACGTGCTTCCGCCGGAACAGCGTCATCCCGTCCTCCTGTTACAACGGGCATTGCTTTCTGTGTCGCGTCTGACTTGGGATCTAGGGTGGAAGCGTCCTTCACATGGGTGATGGCTGCAAATCTCAGGCCTCGGCACTCCCTGCACGAAGCCCCGCGGTGGCCCCAGGCGCCCGCCGGAACGCTGCTCTGGCCTGAGTTCGGATCCTGTGATTCTGGTGTCTGCTGCACAGGCACACATTACAGAGTGCCCACTGTTTGCACCGAGGCTTGGCTCGCTCTGGCCACCGTCCTCCGATCCGGGGCGGCCTAGAGGAGCCCCCACCCTCCACCTATAGCCACATCTGGGGCTCATTGGTGCCGTCACGACAGTTTGTTTACGTGTAATTTCTGGCTGAGACTTGAAAGCCGAACGACCGCTCCGTTCTCTAAACAGTCACTACCGTTATACAAAAAGCAGGCCATCTCCCGGCTTGGATGTCGGACCAAAGTATCTACTCCCAGCGTACTCGTGAGGGAAATCAAAGGGCTTGTTTACTCACAAGTGGAAACTGCGACGTTCAGGGTCCCACGGGACGGACTGGCTGCCTCGCAGCCGAGAAGCTCGCGGGCTCACAGGGTTGTTTACGCAGACGGTGCTCCCGGTTGGGAGCCAGATGTCCCGGAGGCGGGGGTCCTCCAGTGGGGGCACAGGAGCCTCGCGGAAGGCAAGTGTCCGCAGGTTTCCTCCGCAGCCTCGGAGGCCCTCCTTCTCCTCTGTCCTCTCTCCCTGCCTCCCAGGGGAGACGTACGTACAGAGAGAAAGTCTCCTTTGTTTCTCCCACAAATGTTTCATTAGGAAGGGGGTGCTCCTGACCTCTGGCAGCCCCGGTCGGTCGTCGGGTTTCAGGACCAGGGTTTGGACAGCTGCGCGCCCTGATCTGGTCGGGCATCTGGGCGGGGCTGTGGCTCTCACACCTCGGAGGCCCCGTGCAGCCCGTCCCGTCCCGCAGGCATGGGCCCTGAGAGGCTGCCGCCCCCTCCGTGGCCAGCTGCCCATCAGGACAGGTTGGGCGGCCCTTACGTGGGTGGGAGAACTCGGGTGTGGCCCCAGCTCATAATTTATGTAATTGGGCCCTCAAGGAGAGAAAGGAAGGGAAGGGACTGGTGACCGTGGGGCTTCTGTTCCTTCTGACTGCGGGACAGTGGGGTCCATAGGACATCCATCTGACAGTTCTGGAGGCTGGGGGTGGGGATGATGAGTGCTGGGGGGACCCTCACAAATAATGTGCGGTCGATTCCACAATGAGGCCAGGAACCCCCTCAGTGCCACCAGCCTCCTGTCGGGTGTGCGTCCACGCAGTCTAACTCTTTCTACGAGCTGGTGGAGGGTTCCTGAGGCTGCCCAAAATAAGTACCACAAACCTCCGGCTTCACACAACAGAAATGTCGTCTCTCACAGTCGAGGCCGGAAGTGAGAATCAAGGTGTCGGCCTGGGTCCTTCGGCCTCTCTCTGCCTCGGGTGTTGCTGGCGTCCTTGGGCTCCTTGGCTTGCAGATATATCACTCCAGTCTCTCTCTGCCTCTGCTTCACATGTGCATCTTCCCCCGTGTGTGTCTGTGTCCAAATTCCCCTCTTTATTGGGACACAGTGATTTGGCCCTATTTCCAGATAAAGTCACACTCACAGATTCTGGGGCTTAGGACTTGAATGGACCTTTTCAGGGGACACCGTTGAACCCAGTACAGAGCTCTTCTCCACAAGGGCGCTTTTTGCTTGGACGTCTTGGTTTTCTTATCTGTAAAATAGGGATAATAGTCCCACCTTCATTGGGCTGATGTGGGGATTACATCGGCTCAGAAATGCAGCGTCCTCAGAGCTGTGCTTGATACACAGCAGTGGGATGTAAGGGGTCCTGTTCTTACTCTGCTCTTCAGCCACAGGGCTCCGAAAACAACGTGGAAAGAGAGAGAGTCAGGGTCAAGTGCATGTCACTCACTTCCGTGGTCCCCAGTTACCCTTAGAATAACGTCCCCATGTCCCCTAGGCCTCCTGCTTCTCACTGGGCCTGGGCACGTGGGCCTTGCTCCCCGCTCCCCCATCGTCACACTGGCTGCCTCCTCGGGACCGTCTCCAGCCTCATCGTCCATCCCTCTGTCCTTCCCGAGTGCCCTCAGGGCTGGGCTTCTCCTCAGCACCCCGGCCACCCCACCTAAAGCTGGCGTCCCTGCCTGGGTCCCTAGGACATCCTGTGGACAGATGAGGCACAGCATCTCGTCACGTGGCTGTCACGCTGTCACTCTGCTTTCTTCATCGTGCTAGCATGGTCTGTCATTTCATGTAGGTGGTTTTCTGAATGTATCTAGAACACAAACCTCACGAGGGCAGGAACTGCCTGACCTGTTCTCCCATTCTGCGCCCAGCCCTCCGTAGTCTTGAATGATGACGCAAAGGTTGCAGTCAGACACCCAGTTGGTAACCTGCGCCCCTTCTAGCGGTGGATGCTTTCTCATTGGGAGCCTCCGTCTGGGGGTCCACGACGAAGAGCAGACATGTGAGAGAGCTTGGTGGCTCACTCAGCCTTCCGTTTTCCTGTTCTATTTATTTCTATTGAAGGTTTTCTTTTGAAAAATTGTTGGGCCCACCCATAGAATAATTGCCAGGTATTACAATGAATGCCCCTGTGCCCATCACCTAGATCCACCCACTGTCAATATTTAGCCATATTTGCTTTTTCACTCATTTTCTCTCTCACGGTCAACATCATCGTGATCATTACTTCTTTATTTTTGCTGAACTCTTTGAAAGTAACTTGGGGAGGATGTGTCCCTTTCTGCCCCTGAGTGCTGCAGCGCTGTCCCCTTAAGAACAAGGACATTCTCCCGCACAGCCACGTTGCCATGGTGCGTTAGCAGATGTTCATATTCAGATCTCGCCCTTTGTTCCAGAACTGTGCTTTCTGGCGACTTTCGCCTTCCAATCCAGGCTGTAACCGGGCACCACGCGTTGCATTCAGTGTCATGTCACACGAGTCTCCTTTAATCTGGAATGTACCTCAGCCTTTCTTTGCCTTTCATTTCATCAGCATTTGGGAAGAGTGCAGACCTGCCCTTTTGCAGTTTGCCCCTCTACTCAAGTTTGTTTGACAGGATTCAACTGAGCTTTTATGCATTTTTGGAAAACCAGGGTTTTTAAAAATGAGAGAATTTTCCATTATAAAAAAAGACTTCACCTTTTAAAAAATTAACAAATTTGGCAACATCGGGCCCAGATTCCACATGGCATGCTATGCATAGTGACCATCCACAGCCCCCAGTCTCAGAAGCTACACGTGTGTGAGCCCCACCGTGGCCCTGGACGTGCCCCTCACTGCTATGGGCCTTAGAGAACCGTCTCCCAAGTGGTGGAACCCAGAAGATTTGATCCTTTCCCTCTAACTCCATGGAAAACTATAAATAGATGCTTCCACAGCTGGAGGGAGAAGCATCCCAAAGAAGGACCACACCGTAAACAAGAGCGGCTGGCACATTGCAGGGATTTGTGCAACAGCAGGAGGAACAGGTGATAAAATGGTGCTTCTGAGAAGAAACTCATCCACCAAGGGTTTATCAATGACGGTGGTCTTTCTTAAGAGCTCAGATGCTGACAGCTCTTCGTGATGGGAACGTCGGCCTCAGACAAGGAAGGTCAGGCCCCCGTGGGTCGCCGTGGGTCTTGGCTAGGATGGGCCACCACCCCAACCATGTGTCACTAGGCTCTTACGTCACCCCCTAAGTCAGAGCTGTCATTCTCCCAGTTCAGATGCGTTCATGCTCAGTGCTGACCACCCAGCAGGTGTGATGTTCATATATTTTGAATAAATACATAACTTATTGAATAAATGCAAAGTAACTGGTTTTTTTCTTCTCAACTAATTCTCTGACTCATCCTCCAAAGAAGCGTTTCTCAACCTTCTTACACAAATATCCCCTTCCAGAAACACGTCCCATTTCACATACTGATTTGTACTCCCATTCCCCCAAAGGGCTATGAGAGGAGCTTCTCATTAGAGTTCTCATTAGTAATCACAACGTCATCTAAAAATCTCCACAGACTAAAAGTATTCTGTCACTCTTTGTTTTCAAGTTCTGTGAAGAAAGCTTCCACCCATAATTTTTTAATATTGCAAAATAGAATGTTCCTTTGTATTCTATATCACTACTGTTGTAGTTTGTGGTTGCCCACCCCAGAAAAGGGGAGCAAACGACACCCCTCCCCAGAACATCTCTGGCCTAAAGCTTTAGGACGGAGAACCTAGTGGGGAAGCACCTGACCTCCGATGAGTCAGCATCGTGGTCACTGTTCTGAAATTTTCACCAGGAGCCTGGTCTCAAGGTCTAAAGGAGCCAGTCTCCTCGTAGGACATGGCCCCGAACATCCCAGTGTCTCTACATCCCATGTGGAAGAAGTGCTGACCTGCGGAAAGGGAAAACAGAAGGCCAAGAGAGCCAGCCACCAAAAATGCCGAACTTCAAATGAAATCGTGCATGTTCTTAAAAAATAAACAACACAAAAGGCATTTGGGGTGAGCTGGGCTGTTTATCTCCATATCCACAGTGTGCTGGTTGATAAAGATCTTACTTGGAAACTTTCTTTTGCGGAGATCAGGACAAATTTTCCAGTTAATAATTACAGGTATTAGAAAACTCAGCTGATTTGGCTGTGAGACAACACAGGAAGCGTTTCCTCTTAATTTTTAGCCATGTAGTAATAACAGCATCCACCAGTTTCAAGCAAGATCAAATAGAAGAGCTGATTTGGATTATCCGGCATAACGGTCCAGTGTGTTCAATTGGCTGTGAAATCTTCTAATTTTATTCAGGCATATAAATCAAGTTTTTATGTGTAAGTGCATCCAACGGCATGTTTTCGACTAGCTTTAAACAGGCTTTCGGCCTAGCTGAGAGAGTTCGGAATGCAGGCTCTGGGGCCAGATACTTGGGTTCAAATCCTGCCTCTGCCACTTCCTGCCTGGGTCAGCCTCAAGCATTACTCACGCTCTCTGTGTCTCAGGTTGCTCCACTGAGCAAAGGTAATAATGATCAAAGTACCCACAGTATGGGTTGGGAGGCTAAGTGGGTCAATTTACAGACTCTCTTAGGTCAGTTCCTGGCACATGGGAGTTAGAGATCATGATGGTGGTGATGGTGATGGTGGTGATGATGATAATGGTGGTGACGATGGTGATGATTCCCTTCATGTACACTGAGCACTTTGCACCTCTAGGTGCCATGCAAGTGTAGTACATACAGATTGGGTTAATCCTCCTGGAACCATTATTGTCCGTCTCCTTTGATGAAAATAGAAGAGGCTTAGGGATGTTAAGAAACAGGAGAGGACCTGGCCCCAGGCCTCCCAGTTGAACTGAGGCCTCTCATGGCCAGGGTTGGGGGTGTGTAGATGGACAAGACATGTTCCCTGCCTCAAGGGGCCCATGCCTCCCCCCACCCTCTGACAGGCAGAAGGGTACGGTGTTCTAGCGCTGGCATCAGGGAACAGCAGGTGTCTTTTGACCTTTAGAGACACTTGTCCCCTGATTGGAGTAGACACTGTCCCATCCGTATAGTTAAAGATAAATTGACACTCAGAAAGGTTACGTGGCTCATTCAAGGTCACACAACTGGACTTGAGAGGGCCTCCCGACTTCGATGTTCTGGCTGATGCTGTCCATGGCGCCATATCTCTTCCATCCCTGACTTGGAGGAGCTGCACAGGCCCTGCTCAGCAGGACAATCCCAGTGACCCAGGCGCACAGAGTTGGAATGGCTGCCATGCTGGGCTGGATTAAGATGACAGCTTGACAACTGGCCCACTTGCTTGGTCTTTATGACAAGCGTCATTAGCAGCTGTGTTTGAAATGGTGCAGAGACCTAACTTCAGGCAGAAACTGAGGGGCAGTTACTGTGTAAAACTGCCTGGAGAGCCAGGACTAGAGCCAGGGATTCTCCCATCAGGCCACGTGCCAAGCTCAAGGGTCTTGCCCCAGACCACACAGCCAGACTGTCATGGGCCAAACTCATCGCAGGCTCATTTGGCTGCAAGGCTAATGCTCTTAACCACTTCCCCACATGGCCCTTCCTCACTGATGTTGCCTTGAAGGAAACCAATGGCTTGAGACAGAAAGTCCGGGAAATGCACGTAAACTTCTTTTATGACCTATGATTATTAGATGCTGGTGATTAACGTTGGCTCTGGATAACCAACTCTATCTACATGTTTGTGTCCTAGCTGAAGTCTGTCCAATAATGATTCACTGCTTAATTTAGCAGTGAGAGGACCAGGTTTCAGCTACCACCTCCAGTCTCTGCTCAAAGTTTTGCTTATTTAACTGAGGGTTGCTGTCCTAAACAATGGCTCTTAACACATTTTGCTTCATAAGGCTGATTGTCATTAGTCTTCTCACAATGCTCTTTGATTATTCTATGTGTACTTTGTAAGACAAAGTAGTTTTCTGCTATGTATGTATCTATCCTCTCTCTCTCTTTCTGTCTCTCTCTCTCCCTCTCTCCCCAGCCTCCTTCTGCAAAGGAATGGGAGACACTTGTTAAATAAACAGACCAATAGGTAGACATCCCCAATCTGCAAAGGCACCATCAACATTAGTCGTTGACATTTGAGACTTTCAGATCCACCCAGGTACTGCAGAATCCAGTTGTGAAATTGGTTTCATTTCTTCACTTGGAACACAAGCCATGCTTGTTAAATCAGTGAATCATCAGAACTGGCTCTGAAAGATTTTTGGCTATTCTAATATTCAGACCAACTTATAAAGATGGGCTATCCCTAAAGATGATCGAAGATAGAGTCCACACACAAATATCCTTGAAGAGGCAACAAGCAGGCAGTGTTCAAAGACCCTTTGTACAAGCATGTTGGGGACTCACAGCGCCATTAAAGTCAGTGGCTGGATTCCCTCTAAGGGGCCAATGCTTTAGAAATAATAATATGTAATTTAAAAGGCACAATTTATTGAGAGTGTATTCTTCATATTTAGTCCATCATGACTTGCATACAGATACGAAAATAGGTTGAAAGCATGCAGAAGTTTGCCCCAAATCAGGCAATCTTTGGATGCTGGAGTTGGGATCAGAATTCAGGTGTGTCAGCCTCTGAAATCTGGGCCACGTTCAATCCACACTCACATCCATTATCTTACTGGATGCTTGTCCTCATGGGTGAGTGAGGGTTGGTCAGGTGGTGAGGGGCGGAGAGAATGTCAGTGTGGCTGGCGGAGGGGGTGAAGGGATGGTGGAGGGGCCAAGGGGAGGAGCTAGAAAGTTTTGTAGAGGCCGTGGGTCCCCACTCTGCTCATTGAATCTCCGTGGGAAGCCCTTAAGAAATGTAGGTGATGCAGTCCCACCCAAGATCAATTAACTCACAATATATGGGGGTAGGACCCCCAAGTAAATGTCAGTGGTTTTTTTTCAAAAGCTCCCCAAGGGGGTTCTAATGTGCAGCTGGGGGTAAAATCCCTCAGGGAGGATCGTGAAGGGACGCGTTGGCCACAGGCACGAGGGTTCCTGACTTGGTCTGTTTTGAGCTACACTTTCATTTACAACTTTATTCCCAGGGAACTTTCTTTGTTCCACATCCAGGCTCAAAGCAGGGGGCTGCCACACAGGGTAAAGGCAGGGTGGAGGGCCGGGGGCTGAGTGACACCCAACAATATCTTCCTGGTCAACTTGAGAAGCTGCATAAACAAATCATGAAACTTTGCTTCTCCTCCGCCTGGGGACTCTTGGTCTGCTGCCATGGAATTGTCAGCCTCTTAGAAAGTGTCTATCTGCTCTGGAGAGGCCGTGGGAATACAAAAGGCACACACGGCTCCAACCTGGAGCCGTCTCCCACCAGAGCCAGCGGCACAGAACAGCCACTTCTTGGCCACCTGGTCAACCAGCAGTGCTCACTGGGAGCCCTAGCTCCAACCTGAAGGCTGGAGCGGGGGGGGGGAGGGGGTCAGTTAGAGCTGCATTAATGCTCTTTATGAGTTTCCCTGGGGGCTCACAAGCAACAGGCTATGGGGAAACCCCACATTTCCAAAGCAGCTTGTTCCTAGACCTAATCTTGTCAGTTTTCCCCAGCAAACATACCAGCACAGAGGAAAAGCTTCCCTCTGAAATTGCTATCCCCACAGAAATTTAATTCTCTTAGAAAAATAACCCCTTTTCCTCTTCCCAGGAATTCCTTTTCCCTAGAAGAGGATTTTCACGACAAGCCAAGGTGTTTGGGGATCTCTTTAAACCATAGCTTCATCATTGGACTTTTGGGAAAGTAAAAACATCACCAAAATATAAATCTGGTCTCTAAATATTCAAAGTAATGAAATTAAAGAAGCCCTCAAGTATCATTTCTCTGCTTCCCATGTAACCCCTGACATTCCATAAACATTGACATTCAGTGCTTATTTGATGGTAGTAGTGAAACTAGAGAGTTCACTGAATTTTGGTAGCCTAGTAAATTTTGTACAACATGACTGTAAATTCAGGGAAATAGAATTTGTTCCCTTTACTAAATTCCATCTCTAAGATTTTATACCAAAGCGAAGTGGCATCAAAAGTTTAAACTCAAATGTGCAAGGATGTTCCCTGCTCGGTTATCTAACTCCCAATATCTGGAAAACCTCTAAATGTCCTAGAACAGGGGGTGGGGAACTCTTTCTTAAAGGGCCAGGTAGAAATCATTTTTGGCTTTGCGGGCCACATACTTATGGTCTCTGTCACAGCTCCTCAGCCAAGCCGAGGTGGCGCAAAAGCCGCCACGGGCAGCACGTGAATGAGTGCGTGTGACTCGTTCCAGGGAGACTTGATCTGGCCCCCAGACCATTGTTTGCTGCCCCGCTTCTATAGTAAAGGACATGGTTGTCCGATTCTGAAACAATAAACTACGATGGACCATTTAGCAGCTGATTGAAGAGCCTACAGAAACTTGGGGAAATATAAATGATGGAACGTTAATGTAAGAAGGCAGAAAACCACGTGTTTAGTCGCAATCATAAAAGAATCATCATAAAAGGTGGAAGCAGGCCGAAAGGAGACGCGCCAGTGGAAAGGGGGTGAAGACAGCAGGGTGAGGGGGTAGCTGACGCCGTCCTGAGCCGTCAGGATAGAAGGATGCCAAGGTGCGTCCCACGGCCAGCTGACGTTCACTCTAGCACGTTCGTCGACTAGATAACATCGTTTGTTCACTCAGCTGTTTGTGAATTTATGTAAAGCTGTTTACTCGCAAGCGGTGAAACGTCTGCTGGGCAGGGTTCTTGACCCGGGAACTTGCGAGCAGGTGCGCTGAGGGCAGTTGGGCAGGAGTCAGCCCGGGGAGTCCTGGTGACGAGCCTGATCTTCCCCCTGCAGCAGTGGCAGCCGTAGGCAGGTCTGAGAACAACCTTCCCTCTGTGCAGGGGCCACAGGCTTGGAGGGAGGTGATGGTGGTTCATCCACCTGGAGCCCCCTGGGACAAATCCAGATTAAGGAGGGAGAGAGCTGGGCACGGTCTCCGACAGCAAAGGCTGGAGGCTCCACTGAGCACGAGAGACCCAGACCCGCGGCCTCGCCTCCACACTGCCCGCTGCCCCTTCCACGGGGTCTGCATCTTGTGGACGCGGGGCCGCTGCCAGATGGGCCTGTCTGACCGGCGATAAAGTGCACTGGGGGCTGGACTGGTCTCGCCGGGGACCTGGGACAGATTCAGATTTACATCCGCGAGCCCGCACGAGGGGCTGCAGTGTAAAACTCCAGGTGTCCACCCTGTAGATATTTCACGTGCAGTTTGGGAGTTTGGGAACCCTCGGAAATGTTAGCATTTGTGCATAAAATTGCCTGAAATGCAGTCCAAATGTCCATAAAAAGTAACCAAATAGCTGTTTATTGTTACTAGTCCATGTTCTTCGAGCTTCCACGTTGGGCGTGGATCTAATTGGGTGCCGGCCGCGTTGGGGGTGACATCAGGGGTGCTTCCTGGGCACCTTGGGATCTGGTTTATCATGAAGCCGGAAGTCGGCAGTCTCCCCCTCGGCCCCGACATCCAACCAGGACACGTGGGGAAAGCCCCGGTGGGCCTTCCTGAGACTTTCTCCTCGAGGTATATTCCTGAAAACCTTGATGAGGGTCCAAGCCTGTCCATAAATTTGCCAAAATACAGAAAAAAGGAGCTTTAGGAGATGATACAGTTATCACCAGGGAGCCCTCCCCGGAACCCCCGAGAGCCCTTCGTTTCTGTTCCTGTTTTGGTAAAACACACCCAACACAGAGGCCACCATTTCACCCGTGTTCAAGTGTGCAATCCGGCGGCATTTAGCACGTCCACAGCGTTGTGCAGTCACTACCTCTAGTTCCAGAACATTTCCGTCACCCCCAAAGGAAACCAGCGCCCACTAGCAGCCACTCCCCAGCCCCTCCCCCAGCCCCCAGCAACCACCAGTCTGCTTCCTGTCGGTGGGCTTGCCTGTGCTGAACGGTTCACATAATGGAATCACACACTCGGCAGCCTTTGTGCCCAACAAGCACGTAAAGGGATGCCCACCGGGGAATGCAAATCACACCACCATGAGATGCCACCTCACGCCCACTGGGATTGCTAGAATCAAAAAGAAAAGAAAAGAACAAGTGCTGGTGAGGAGTCCGAGAAACGGGAACACCGTGCTCTGCTGGCGGGGATGTGAGACGGTGCAGCCCCTGCGGACAACGGTAACTTGGGATTTAGGCCACAGGGTCTGTTCAGTGGGAAGGAGAGGGGCTGTGTTCGAGCCCCAGACCCTCCCTGTAGGAGCCGTGTGACCCTAACCTCCTCTGACCTGTGTGAGTGTTCATTCCTCATTCCTGACCCGCCAAGATCCTGTGAGGCCCAAGTAAGTCACAGGCACAGCCTGTAAAGGCGTCTGCGGTTGTCCCCTGAGCGCCCCCCACCAGGGTTCTTTCCAGAATTTCCCCTTGCTCACTCCCCTCCACCCAGACCAATGGCTGGCTCTCCGTTTCTCAGACAGGCGTGCCCCACCCCCGGGCCTTTGCAGCCTCTTTACCCTTTCATTCCACTGTCACCGTGTCAGTGCCACCTGCCCCCTCCCTGCCCCTCGGCTCTCTCCATCACACTGACAGAGTAATAACTGACTTTATTTCTCGGGGTCATGAGGTCGCCGTGAGCCCTGCAGCATGAAGGCCATGCCCGTGGGCTCACCACCGTGTCCCCAGCACAGAGAGGGGCTCAGAAGACCCTGTGGATCAGAGGACGCACATCCCAAATGATGCACACGCCAGCAGGTCGGGTTCCTTGAGCATAGGAGGTCGGGGTGGTGTGCTGGGACACCCAGTCCCATCCCCACAAAGCCCAGTGCCCCCTCGCCAGTGGGAGGACAGGCCAAGGGCGAGCGTGAGCAAGGTTCTTGTTGGCGTGGAGCACGGGTTCCAGCTTTCGCAAAACAAGGGGAATTTCTAAGAACACCTGGATGGAGCTGGACCCTGGAAGGGGTGGGACCGGGTCCCCAGATGGTGTGGGAATCCTCTCTCCCACACCCCGTGTGTGTCTGTGTTTTGCTTCACTGACCTTCTCCCCTGAGTCCGTCTCCCCTGCTACGGGGGACGTTTTCACAGCAGTGTACATACTGTCTAGGACGTAAGGCTGGACTCCTCTCTTGGTCCCAGCTCCAGGTTCTCAGGGAGGGGACTGACTTCTGGTTGCCCCACTTGGGGTCAGGCTGCTCCCTGGACCTGCCGCCTGTGGCTGGGGCTGTGTAGGGGGGGTCAGCACACTGTATAGATGGCTTCAGTGGTGGGCGCAGTGGCACCGGGGTGACGGGGCAGTTACGGGAAGCGGCTGAAAGCGGAGACGCTAACCCTCAGGTCCCTCGTCTCTCCTTCCTTTGTCCACGCTTCCGTCCGATACTTAACTGAGCTCCTACCATGTGCTGGGCACTTCTCTAGGGCCTGGAGATACGTCCGTGGACAAAATACACGGACATTCCTACCTTCAAAAGCCTGCCTACAACCTAGCGGAGGAAGGGCTCCACTAACAAGTAAACAGGTCCGTTCATTTGTGTTGGGGGAGCCAGGGCTCTAACAAGCATCCGGTGGGTGAGGAGACATGGTGGGGGCAGCGGGCAAGGTGGACAGGGAGGCCTCTGAGTGGGGACGCTTGGCAGGTACATGGGTGAATGGAATGGGCCAGCTGGGCCAGCTGCGCTCTAAGCAGCGGCCCAGCACGTACAAAGGCCCTGTGGCAGGCAGGTCATGCGTGTTCCAGGACAAGGAGACCAGTGGGCCTGGAGTGGGGACGGAAGAAGCGTATGGCACTGGGTTTGTGGCTTTCCAACCTCTTCACGGGTGTGTCCAACTCTGCAGCCGCGATGAATTGTCTCTGGGGCCTCGATGTCCCCACGTGGCGGGGTGGCAGTAGGAGCCCCTCCTAGTCTGGCCGTGGGGCCTGAGGTCACACTGGGGGCTGTGGGGAAATATAAGGCCACAGTCGTGCGCCCGCGAGGATTAGGGGCTCATTCTTCACGGAGATCTGCGGTGACAGTCATGGCCCAGGGGTGGGAGCCGCAGCCAACGTCCCACCCACGGCTCGCAGCCTGTCTCCACCGCCGGGACCCCCGGGTTAGAAATGAGGGCATTCCAGGGGGTGATCTGTGTGCTCATGGAAGGACAGAGGGAACCACATGGTGGATGAGACCACTCGCCCGCCGGCCCCTCGGCTGCATCCCAAGTAGGAGGCAGGAACCCTTGACAGGACAACCTGAAAGATGGGTCCCCACGGGGCCATCCCGATAATCTGCTGGGGGCCTCTAAGCCCCAGAAAAGGCCACAGCCCTAATAAGGGCCTCACCCTGTGGGTCCCAGGGGCCTTGTCAATCAGGGCAGAGGCAGGGGCACAGGGACGGGTCAGGCTGCCTTGAAAGAAAGCCCCGTATTGTTTTTGAAGAGCAGCCCATTTGCATCCTGGGTTTTACCGGCTGTGTGGCCACCCGGCCAGTTTAGCGTTTGCTGGGAGCTGGGGAAGACAGGAGGAGGAACAGCCCTCCCGGGCCTTAAGTAGCCCGTGCTCATGCCCGGGGGTGCGGGGGCAGGGGAAGGGGCACATTTTCATCCCATACTTGGTGATATGGTGGGCTTCAAGTTCCTCTTGTGCTCTCGTTTGTCAGGACCTAGTGAGAGACCCCAAAAGGATTTAGAAATTTCCCTTTCCCAAGGACAGGAAATAAGTGGGAAAGTTCTAGGGAATTAGGGGAAAACCCATTGCAGGGAGAGAAAGTGGCCTTTGTTGTCTGCTTGTGTGAGGGTGTGATTGTGTGAGCGTGTGTGTGTGTGTGTGTGTGTGTGAATGTGTGTGACGGTGTGAATGTGTCATAGTGTGAGTGTGTGTGAGGGCGAGGCCTCACCTCCCGGATTCACTTGCTGGCCTTGAGGCCATGCCGTCCTGAGAAGGTTAATTTTGGGGAGTGTTCAGAACCTCCCTCGTGACGAGGATTCATTCCTTGAAGCTCTCAGCTTTGAATAAACAGTTTGTCTCTCATCAGGCGTTTGGATGGGAGAGTAAAAGCACTGTGAGCGAGTGTAAACGCCGATTAAATGGTAAGGGTATAAGGAATAAACAGATCCTCGCGCACCGTGAATACCCTCACTCATTTCTTCCATACGACGCTCCAGTCTGCAAGGGGGAGGGGGAGGGGAGGGGAAGGAGGAGGAGGAAGGCGCGGCGGCTCAAGTGTGCACAGCTGAGCTCAGCGTGGACCTGCTTCTGTGTGCTGCAGAGCGTCTTGCAGACCAGAACAGACTCGCTGGGAACAGGAGGGCTTTGTGTCCGCCCGCACGCAGCCATTCATTAATTCATACCGTAAAGAGAAGCCGTGCGAGCCGCGACGGGGAGATAGAAGTAGTTTCGGAGCAGTAAGGCCTTCGCGTAAAACAGGACGGTGAGTCCCTCTCGCTGTTAGGATGGAGCCCACTCCCAGCTCAGCGGTTCCTCCAGGGCGGTTCCCCCAGACGCCGGCGGAATGGGTGGCCTCCTGCCCCTGCTCACGCAGACGCAGACGGCAGCCTGCTCATCCCACGTCCCACACTTCGTCTTCTGTTGCTCAGCAGTCTCTCTTGGAATTCACGCTGCTGCCACATGAGCAGAGCCTTGTTCTTTTTAACCAGCTGCATGGTACTCCATGTTTGGACGCCCACAATGCATGGAGCCCCGTCTCCCGATACTGGACGTTTGGGTTGTTTCCAATCTTTGGTTATTACAAACAATGCTGGCACAATATTTTTATCTCTTTGTACTGGTAGAGTCTTGTGTTCTTAAATGTTTGATAAATACTAAGTCTTTTTGAAAGAAGCAAACGAAATTCACGCCCCGTGGCAGTAGCCCATGGGGGTGTATGGCTCGGATCTCTCCGCCGCAACGAGTGAGGGCAGCTGGTGCCTCCAGCTGTGGTGACTGCAGGGCCTGCCTTGACTTTCTGGCCGAGGCTGCATGCCTTCTGGGCAGCCGATGGCCAAGCACGGCAGAAGTGCAAGGTCCCGCCATTTCTGCCAGCAGGGACACCCTCCAGGGGCCTCGTCCCTCAGGGCTCGCCATCAGCCTGGCGGAGACCTTCCCGGAGCTGCACGGAAGGCCGAGGCTTGGGGTTACCCCACGCTCCTTGCGTCTACGGGTCCAGGCTCTCCCTCCTCCTCGGGCCCACTGTCCCCGGCCCACCCAGCACAGCCCTCCCGTCCCACTCCATCCTCGCTACAGCTTCCCTGGGGCCCCGGACGGACACATCTCAACACGCGAGGCTGCAGTCAGGGAGCAGGGGCCACGGCTGAAAGTTTCAACCCCCAATCTTGTCCAGAGAAGTGAGGCTCAGAGAGGGTAAGTGACTTGCCCAAGGCCACATAGTCAGTGATCTCTGACCTTGGGACACCAGCTGACCTTGTATGTCCCCCACCCTCTGCCGAGTTTGAGCCAGGAGCAGACACACGTGGCCTGTGCCACCTTTTCTACTTTGCCAGATTTTCTCAAACTTCCCTTAAAAGAGACGGGGGTTGTGTGCCAGTCCTTGGACGGCCTGTGTACTGTTGTCCCCAGGGCGCCACTCCTGTCTCAACTACAGAAGGGCCAAGGGCCAGGCAAGGGGACTTGGAACATCCCGTGCTGTGGGGTCACTGGGCGCCGGGCTCCCCAGCTGTGCTCAGGGCTGACAGTTGGCGAAGATCCTTGGGTTTGGGCGGCAGACCAGAGGTGCGGGACAGGGAGAGGCGGGAGGAGGCGGCACTGCCGCGGGCTCCCAGCGCCACCTCCAGGGCTCGTAAGTCAGGGAGACTGGGATTCTGTCTACACACGGGAGCGTCGGACTGCAGGCCGTTTACCACGTGCCGAAGGGGCCTCATCAGCCCGCCCGCCCAGCCAGGGCTGACCGACTTCCACGATCACCTCGCATGGGTGGCCAGAGGGCAGCCTCAGGCCCAGCCGTAGCCTGCGCAGGGCTTGCCCAGCACGGACTCCGGCGGGGTTCGGGGGGCTTGCCTGGTTTGGCCTGCAGCCAGGACAGGACGGCTCTGGCCCTGCGCTGAGGGGGAGCCGTGGAGGAGGAAGGGGGATGGGGCCACACACGCCTCTGTGCCCCTGAGGGCAGCAGCCAGCATCCACCTGAGTCCCTCGGCTCAGCACGAGGGAGCTCCTGCTCATTCTCTGTTTGTCCACCGAGTGAATGGAGGAGACAGGCAGGGCAGAGGGAGGGGGAGGATGAAACTCCTCCTGCCCTTGTCCTTGCTCTTGGCGCAGGGGGTTGGCATCATTTTAAATCGTGCCGACCTCAACCTTGGCCCAACTCTGGACCCCGCCTGTCTGGCTGGGCAAGCGCTGGCTGAGCCCCTGCTGGGTGGACATGGCCGTGGCCAGCGGCAGACCTTCCGTGGAGGTCAGCACCCAGTGGGGGCCCTGTGGACACCCCAGTGGAGGGCAGAGGCCTCAGTGTCTGTGCTCGCCCTTTTCTGGCACTGGCGTGGAGGTGGACACGTCCAGCTCCTGTCCTCCACTGGACAGACGCCATCCCCGCCTCAAAGTGTGTGTGCAGGGAGCTGAGGAGGACACGCGTGGGTGAACGTGCATGTGTGTGCAGGGCTGTGAGCACGTGCAGGACTTCGGGTTTGCTGAGGGCCGTCCGCCGCGTGGGCCCTCAGGGGAGGCCAGCAGCCCTCTGTGGTTCCTGGCACCCCTGGTCTGGCCAGGGGACAGTGAGTGACGTTTTGTCTCTGGGCCCCTTGGCTGGGAGTGGCAGTGAGGGGGCAGGGGGCCTGGCACCGTGTGTAGTGGGGCTGACCTCCTTCTCCTTGAAGTAAGTTCTGACGTCAGCTTGCAGGCCCCCAGCTAAGAACAGTACAGAAGGAAAAAATCCTTGAAAGAGCAGTTAGGTCATCTGTGGACAATGCTGCTTCCACGTCGCAGCGGCGGGCTCGCACAGGGGCTTGTAATGCTCAGCCGACTCACACTCACACTCACAGTGACTCACACTCACCTTTGCCTTTGCTGGTGGGTCGCCCAGGCTCCAGGTACAGTGGATGCCACCGGCCCATTTTCAGCAGTGGCCCAGCAGGCCGCTGGGACTGGGGCAGGTGGTCTGTGAGAAGGCTGTGAGGGAGATAACCGTCTTTCAGCCAGAGGGCATCGCCTGGTTTGGAGTGAGAAGAACTGATGCTGGGAAATTGGCGCCGGTGTTAAAACCATCCCTTGCGTTTGCTGTCAGATCTACTTGGGTTTTGCAAGGACCACTCCTGCTGCTGGGCTGAGATCGAGGAAGGGGGAGCAGGGGGACGCGTGGGACGGGGGGAGGCCAGTGCCGTGCTCCCGGTAGATTCAGGCCAGCGGTGACCGCAGATTTGCAGGTGGAGGGAGCCCTGCCCCGTGCAAGGCTGCCCAAGCGCCGGACGGGTGGGTGGGTGGATTCCAGGGGACACAGCTGGAGGGAGGTCAGGGGAGAGGGCTGAGCTCTGTTTGGAAACAGCACAGAGATGCTCGGTGGAACTCTGAGAGTCGAAGAAGAGGCCTGGTCCAGCTTTGGAGCAGGAGGAGGGCCAGCCCAGGCCCTGGGGAGCCCTGCTGTTTCAGGGTCAGGCATGGAAGCGTCAGCCCAGGAGGGAAGCTGGAGGGGTGGGAAGGAAGCAGGGGAGCACGGGGAATGAGCAGGACCACCCTTGCTCTGAGACCGTCTGTGGCTCACGGGATCCATTCTCTTCCCGGATGGGAAGCCCCGTGGGGACAGGGTGGGTTCATCTTATCCACCGTTATGTCCCCAGAGCATAAGAGCATATGAGAGGTGGCAGCAGGCATCTGCTGAGCAAATACCACTGGGCCGACACAGCTAACGAGGCAGTAACATCCTGTGAGACCCTGGGCTGCTCAGTGTGCTGTGGGGCCTTCAGGAGGCTGAGCTGCTCCACCCTGCACCCCAGGGACTCAGCCGCCCCACCACCCACCATGCGTCTCAGGGGGAAACAGAAGGAAAGAAGTTCCAGGCTTTGCCGGCTGGTCACAGCACCCCTCCATCTCCTGTAGACGCGGCTCGGTGGCCGCCTCCCCAGGACCCTCCACAGCAGGGAGGCCCCACCTCTGCTTTGCACGTGCTCTCCCCTTTTTTGAAAACTGCTTTTCTCTTGTCATCAGAGAGACACAGTTGGCGCTTCTGTGTCAACGCAGATAGAGCCTGCCCTTAGATCCCGTCTCAACGCTGGAGTCACAGGCCAGGCTAAATTAAAAAAGCAAAACGTGTCTGACCCGATAGCTGACTTCATGTGCAGCGGAAAAAGCAAAAAATAAACACTGAGAGTTGATGACATCTGTACCATCTGTGGGCATGGTGCCCAGACAGGGCAAGAGCGAGGGAAGGGTCCACGCCCCTGCCCTGCACACAGGGCACTGGTGGGTCTCTTCAGCGGCCAGGAGCAGGTTCCACCGGAAGCTGTGGTCTCTACTGTAGAAACTGCCCTCCCCCGGCACCGTGGACCTCGGTGCTCAGGGCACACGACCTGTCACCCAAGCCTCCAAGTTCTCAGAGAACGCCCACCACCTGCTTCCGTCTGCTTGTCTGAGAAGCGGCCCAGGGGGCAGCATCTCCCCGTTTCATTTTTATCTTCGGTTTTTTCTTGCTCAGACGCTCTGCAGGATGAGTTTTGGAACTGGCTTTGGTCTGCATGGTAAGAAGTCACTGCAGTACTGATGGGATATGGTCACCTGGTGATCAGGGAGGGTTTTGCCCTAATTTCGTGGAGGAGGAAAGGGAGCGCTGGGGAGCCAGGCAGCAGCCCTTCCGCCCCTGCACTGTGGCCCCGGCTGCAGCTGCGGGGGCCGCTGCCTCCCTCCCGGCTGCCCCGTGACTAACCCTCCTGCCACGTCTTCCATGACTCTTTTGATGAATATTTGCTTGGCATCGACTCCGAATTGACACCCTCCTCTCTCATTTTTTACTCAACGTCATCATAAACAGTACAATTATTAGCGTGGGTTATGTCATTTTTTTTTCTTAAAATACATTATTATAAGTACAAACCAGTTAATACATTTCAGATGCGTCACCCACGCACCATGAAAGTGCCTCGAGGGCCTCCGGGGAAGCATGTCCGTCTGGGAGCTGCTGGGCCAGCCGGCAGAGGGCTGGAGGCTGGGGTCCCTGGGCTGTGAGGTGACCTGCTCCTATTCTACCTCCCCAAGGGACTATCCCTAGAGACACTGTCAGACCTCTACCTGGAACACGATCGCCTGAGTGTGCTCAGCGTTTATGGCCATACAGCATATAGGCAGAAGAGAACCCAGACCCCCGACCCGTGCCCCCAGCCCCACGTGTGTCTCTACGTGTGAGCTCCACGAGGACAGGGGTCTGGGTCTGTCTTGCTCCCTGCTGTGTCCCCAGCACCTAGGACAGTGCCTGGCACGCACTAGGTCCTCGGTACGTATCAATGGAATATATGTGTGCGTGGGTGAAAGAGGGAGCTGGAGTTTCCCCCCACAGTCTGTTCCTCTCCAGCCTCCAGGCCTCACTGGGCTACCATGCAGTGTGGTTGTGTCACCCCTGCTCAGAGCATCCTAATGACTCTCTCCGGTTTTCACAATGCTGTAGAACTGTGTCCCCCACGCTCTGCTCCGCCGCACTCAGATTCACACGTTGAAGCCCTAACCCCAAATGTGGCAGTGTTCGCAGGTGTAATTCCAAGGTGATTAGGTTTAGGTGAAGTTAAGAGGTTGAGGCCCTCGTGATGGGATCAGTGCCCTCACAGAAAGAGGAGGAGGACGCAGGGAGAAGGCCGTCGTCTATAAACCAGGAAGAGCGATCTCACCATGGACCCAAACCTGCCGGCTCCTTGATCTCATGCTCCTGGCCTCCAGAGCCGTGAGAAGCGTGTCTGTGGTTTTGGTCCCCCAGTCTGCGGTACTTTGTCATGGCAGCCTGAGCTAAGACCACGACCTTACGATGGTCTTCAAGGCCCCAGCTCCTTCCACCTGTGAGCCGCACCTGTGCCCTCTCCTCCCTGCTGGACCGTCCGCGTTGCCTTGGATGTGCCAGGTTCTCGCCTGTCAGCGTTTCCACAAGCTGCCCCCTCTGCAGGGACGCTCTCCCTCTGTTTATCACTTGGCTGACTCCTTTGCGGCTCAGTTTACCCCTCACAGCCTGGGGACGCCCGTGCTGACCACCGTCTCCACCCGCTACCTTCCCCTGCACCCCACAGCACTGTGGGGTTGCCCCTTTGTATCAGCGGATGGGCGAGTGACAACCCCAGAGCCCAGGTGGCGTCACACAACGAAGGTCTACTTCTCACTTGGGGTCCATGTTCAAAGAAATTCCTTGGGGCCTTGTTCCCCATCCCCAGTTAGGGACCCGGGTGGGTGGAGGCTCCGCTCTGGGCACAGCCAGGAGGAGAGAGAGTGTCGCGAGCTCAGTCCTGCCCTAACTGCCTCTGACCCAAAGTGCCAGGGGTCACTGCTCACGGCCCATTGGTCAGACCTAATCACCTGGCCCCAGCCTACCTGGGAGGGGGAAGAGAAATACACGCACTCCTCTCTGTGCTCAGGAAAAGAAAATACAACGGAATGGTTGTGTTTTCTGGTTCTGCCGTCACCCGTCATAGAATGCTCCTATTAATTTCTGCTCATTCCCTGGCCCAGACTGAAGTTCCTCTGATCCCTGGATTTCAGGTTTCTCCCCAGTTTTGCCCTGGGCACGTAGCATGGGGCCCCGCTGAGGGACCATGAAGGTTTGCGAAGGATCCGCGTGGAGCACAAGCCCAGTCAGGACCCACGGCCGGCTGCTCCCAGCGGACACCTGAGGCCCTGGGTGGTGCCCTGGTTTCTCAAATGCTCTGCGCTGTGTGCCGACAGCAATCGGTCGTTTCTTCACCCGTCTACCCTCCGCTTCCACGTCACTGGAAAACGTCGAGGACCTATGGAAAATCCTAAACACACTCCGTCTGTCTTGTCTGTTTTCCATTTTGTGTTTGTGCTGTTTTTTGTACGATAAACAAGGTAAAAGCAAAGAGATAAACAGCGTGAGGTTTAAAGGGTTTTTAATGAACGAACAATACCTAACTGTTCTGAGAATGTGAATCCTTAGTTTACATTGATAGTTGGAAAACACAGCATTTGGACGGCAGCCAGTTTTCCAGGGTGAATAAACACCTCGAGAGGGACAAATATTTTTCACAGACCATCAGTGAAACAGAGGCTCAAATGTTTAAAAGTAAATACGTAAAAAGGGAAGAAATAAAGAAAAGAAAAGGCAAGGTGGCCCTGCTGACCTTCAGTTTCCAAATGAGCTAAAAAACAAGTTTTTATAGTTATGTTTACTGCTTCCAAAGAAACAAAACCTTTTATTTTAACTCCTCTGTGCCACTGCTCCCAGAGTGAGTTTTTCTAAAATGTCTGGAGATTGGACGAGGGTCTGCACTCTTCAGGCCTCAGTTTCCTCACCCGTGAAATGGAGACAATTATAATTCCTCATTCACAGGGTAATTATGAGAACTAAAGAGGTTAATGTATGCAAAGGGCTTAGACCGGGGCCTGGCACCTGTGAGTTCCATATACGTGTTAGTCATCACCACCATCATCGTCATCTCCATCACTATCACCACTGACGTTACTATCGCCATTGCCATTATCACCACCTTATCATTATCATCACCACCATCACCACCATCATCACCATCACTATCACCATCACTATCACCACTGACATTATTACCACCATCACCAGTATCACCATCGTTATCATCATCACCACCATCACCATCACTATCACCACTGACATTATTACCACCATCACCAGTATCACCATCGTTATCATCATCACCACCATCACCATCACTATCACCACTGACATTATTATCACCATCGCCATTATCACCATCTTATGATTATCATCACCAGTCTCATTACCACCACCACCATCATCATCACCATTGTCACCCGTCTCACTACCATCATCATCGTCATTATCAACAGTTACAAACCGCATTTGATGGAGGCAGTGAAAGTAGCTATCAGGGACCCATCCCCCGGTTGATATCAGACAGTGACCATCCAGTGGGACGTAAGCGTGACTGTCGAGCATAGACCTAAAATATGAGTATATTGCTGTTCTCCTGGCTTCGCCCCAGTGAGGCACAGCACGCATGTCCACACACTTCATACACCCACACACTCGGCCCCCTTCCGAAAATCCTCTGTACCACTTCTGCTCCGCTGTGAGGATGGCGACATAAAGGCAGCTGCTAGGCTGGGCAGTTCTCAAGAATTCACGCAGTAGCAGAATGCCTCTTCTCGATCCACCATTGCCAGGCTTGCAGAAGCACATGCTCCAAACTGTCAACAGTGGCCGCCCCCAGGAGCAGCATTAGAAATAGGGTGCCCGCAGGTCCCTAGCTTGTGCCTGGTTTCCCCCTGGTGTCATTACTCATAGCGCTCCAATTACGAAGTATGTGATCCCAACAATTTTAGTGATTTCTTCTCTCCTTTTTACTCATCTCTATTTTCTAAGCTTTCAACAGGAAACTTTTCTAATAAAGAGGAAACCAGTACAAGTGACAAAGCACTAGCTCAGGTGCCTCCTTCCCCAGAGAGGGTTCCCTGCTCCCCCAGCACGAATCATGCCAGGCAGCATCTTCTCCAGCCTCTCCGTGGCCGGCTGGCGTTGAATATTGGCTACCGAGCAGGAAGCTGGACAGCCCCACCCCCAGCTACTTGTGTCATGACGGTCCGACTAGTGGTGGCGAGAAACTGAATCACTCCTATGGGAGACGTAACACGCAGAGGCCTTCTCCCAGGACGCGGTCCCATTTTCTGGGGAGTGTAAGGCAAGGCTTGCACGGGAGCACTTGGGCCGGCTCCGTCTGCTTGCTGCTTCTATCCGGTGATCTCTCTCCACGTGGGAGCGGAAAGAAATGAACCCAGGAACCATGTCCAGGAATGAATCGCTGTGTCTGCAACTTTATACTCATTAGAGTTTTAATAAACTCCTGCTTGTTTTTATAGGGATTTTTTTCCACCACCTTTGAACTACCTTAAAACAATGAAGTGCCCTCTTCACGCAGGTTGGCCCAGTGGGAAGACTGACCTTATTTCGATTCTCCTACTGAGAGTGACGACTCAGCCTCAAGCGTCAGGGCTGCCGTGATCGCATGAGACACGGAGTTCAGCCTCTGCAGTGACCCCTGGAAGAGGAAGCAACTGGACGTTTCCTCTGCACATTGTCTTGTGCAAAGATACAAGTAAGGGATATTTGTATTGGTTTGTTTTTTCTTCTTTGAATGCCAGAAAAACTTGCTAAGTTTAAGGAAAAATGGAGGAAAAACCCTGCATTATTAAGTTTTAATGGATAATCATGTTCAAACCAAAGACCCGTGTCTGCCCCGTGGCCGTGACCGTCCTCACACCGAAAGGCCTGAGCACACTTTGGGGGCACAGATTTCAGATAAGCCAGCTCTCGTGCTTAACACCCGAGGATGCTCCCTGTTACCTGAGCAGTGGCTCCCTACCTGGTGCACCTTGGCATCACCTGTGCGCTCTCTGTTCCCTGGAACGCTCTTCCCGTCTCTTCCCTGAGGTTTGGCTTCGGGAATTTCTAGAGACAGTGATCGTGCTAATCGTCCTGTGTGGTGCTCTGCTCATCACCTGTTTTTCCTGCTTGTTTACTTGTTGACTTTCTGTTTTTTCCCACCTGGAGGGTAAGCTCCACGAGGGCAGGGGCTCAACATTGTAGTTTCGTTTCTGAATGAATGAATGATAGATTATAATGTACAATGCTCCTGTTCTTAAAGGCACAGTGCTCCGTGCGTCGCAGGAGAGCAGGCTGGGTGGTCTCCAAGTCCCCTTGTGTTTTTTTGATCCCAACGGTCAGGTCCAAGTCTCATTTAAAACCTCCTTTCTCTCCTCCTGGATGGAATCCACAGTACCAAACTCAAATCCGCTTCCCTCAGGAAACCTCTCCGAGGCCTCTCCCCGTGCCGTCTCTGATCCTGCACCCAGTGCGCAAGCATGCACGGAGCGCCAGCTGCACGCCTGCACCGCACTTGGCTGGAGGTTCAGCCGTGAACAGCATTGTCTCAGACACGCAGGCTGGCCCCCGTGGAACAGAGCACAGATGCAAGGAGCGAGGGGCTCACGGAGCTCTGTGGGTTAGGAATCTTCCCTCCCATCACTGGCTCCTGTTCTAGACTGAGTTAGGGTCTTCTGAGTGGTACCCAAAGCATCCTGGTACTAATTTTCCCAAGCCATTTCTTTGTGTTTAAGACACTGTCCTTCATTCCAACTGGAAGCCTACAGAGCTGCTCCCAGGCCAGAAAGCTACTGTGTGGGGCTTTCTCTACTTCAGATAAAAGTCCTGCTGCCTGAATGGTCAACAGTTCCATCCAGCTCAAGGGAAAGGAAGATTGTTGAGACACAGCTGCCTTCACAGGGGAGCTGACAAGCAGGTGGCAGGTAGATGTTTCGGAGGGAAGGGCCCAGTTAACAAGATGAGGGAGGAAACATCCCTGTTGTTATTTCTTCTTAGATTCATAGTCCATTTAACCAAGGGTGCTGACGGGGAGTATTTGGATAGAAATATTAGATGCTCCGAAATCAATGCCTAATACCCTGCCAGAGGGACCCAGCTTCTGACCATGGTGCACACTCATACCCACACACATACACACTCACACACACCTTTACAAGCTCTCACATACTCACACACATAGCCCTACACTCATTCATACACTTACACAAACTCTTACGCACACACACACGCACACACTGCGAGAGATATAATCGACCCGAGTCACCCCCCATCTTTTTTCAATTTCTAAAAAGCTACATTTACCAAAATAAGTAAAACATGTGAGGTGTGGGATCCACCTTGTTGAAGGACTGGGTTTTATTGGTCAACTGGTAAATCAAAACACATGGAAAAGTGCTACATTTAGGAACATACTGCGACTGTATTACCCCCTCGTTTTACTGGTTCATCCCTAATCGGAACCAGCTGGCAATAAAGAAGCGAGTTCATGGGAATCCACCCTTTGTTGAAAGCGGGGCCGGGGGGATGCTGGAGGCCGATGAGCACGATGAAAACAGCTGTAATTGACTCACGAGGTCAGGCTCTGGGTAGAACTCGGGGACAGAGGTGACACTACAGCTGGTGCATAAAATGCCGGGCTCCCGGTTGCCTGTAACTGTGTACAGAGGAGGCAGAGAGAAAGGCGCCGTTATGAGGCTTCTCTCACTGTCTGCTCCCGCTGACCTGACTCAGGCTTGCTCTAGGATCTCACGATTACTCCGGGATGCTTGTTGACATTAATCACCGTAATGGTAACGATGGCACTCGCGATGGTGATTATGATGATGATGATGATGATGATGATGGTGATGGTGATGGAGATGATGATGGTGATGGAGATGGAGATGATGATGGTGATGGTGGTCATGACGGTGCTGATGAAGATGGTGATGATGGTGACGGTGGCAGCAGTCCGAAACTTCAGACAGGCTCCACAAAGCATGTGGAGCATCTCTACATCAAAGCGCTGCAATGTTAATTATGTGAGCCTTGTAACCTTGACAACATTAATTGAACAACTTTCCATTTTCCTTGTGTTTTATCTGTTTTAAACACTTTTTCCCCCAAACAAGGAAACTGGCATCTGAATTCTAGAAATGGAACATACACACATGCCACCCCAACTCCCCTTCCTGTCACTAATCAGCTCAGTGGCTCCACCCTTTGGAAAATTGTGATGCATTAGGAGGGTCTGTGGGATATTTTTAGCACCTGACACTATCCCATTTCTTCCTCTCTCTGCAGTGTTGTGTGATGTGTACCTTGTTTAATCACCATATTTTAATTTTATGGACAGACTTTTTTATAAGTCTGCTAATATTTTGAGATCTGCAGAGGGCTCAGCATCAGAGCTGGGACTGTCCGCCTAGACCTGGGCCAGGGCACACTGTACACACGGGCTGCCCTTGCTCCTGGGCCCAGGGCAGGCCTTAGTGACACTCTCACACAGAATCTGAAGCTAGCGTCTCATTTCTTCTCGACACAGGATGTCTGGGATTCAGTACCAATTGCTGGAAGTTGGCGAGATGAAATTGATCTATCATCCCTGGAGATGTTGTAATAAAAATAACACCAGGTCTTTTCATTTCAAACTTAATCCCTTGGCTTCCACTGGCCCCATAGTGAAAGTAAGGGGCTGAGTAGAGTGCACTGCGTTTCTAAATCATGAACATAGAAAGATTTAACCATTTTGGTGGTCAACACTCTGTACCCTGCTCATTCGATCCATTTAGGAGAACTGCTGTTTGGAATCATACGGTGGATTAACCTCTTGGCTGTAAAAAGGGTGAAGTCGTATGCACGGACAGGCCTTGAGGCCCCCGTGTCTGCCCTGCTCCCAGCTCCCAGCCGAGGAGAACACTGTCCCCAGAGCACTGCCCCTCCCTGGCATTGGCTACACACCACTTTGCCGTTGGAATGTCAGCTTCCTGAGGGCAGAGACTTAATCTGCCTCATTCCCTGCCACCCTTCCTTGCCTTGGACAGTGCCTGGTGTGTAGAAGATGCTCAGTATATTTATAGGATCAGTGAATGAATGAATGGGACTTCCAGATTTCTGAGTCCCGGATAGAAGGGTGGGATTCTCTCAGGGAATTCGTCCCCCAGCAGTGCCCCCACCGGCCAACTCCTTGCATGTGGAGAGAACAGCCAGGCGGGGAAGCCCCAGCCTGTATTTCCAATAAGAAATACGTGATTTTTCTCGTATTCACTTCTGTAACCCAGGGGAGCCCCTTCTGCTGAGTCACCCTGCTGGTGGGCGAGCGGCTGTGGAAACCCGTGCACCCAGTGACTATGGGATGCACTTCCCGTCACACGTGCGGCCTGCGTCCGTGAAGAGGAGACCTGAGGGTTCACGAGCGAGTACCTGGGGTCTGACTTGTTCTCTTCGTGGCATTTTCCTCTCTGCTGGGCGAAGCTAAGACCGGGTTGGAGCTCCTACCTCACGAGTCAGACCTCTTTGCTTTTCCTGGCTCCACCTTTGGCACAGTCTCTGGACCCGACTCCATGCCAACCTGGAAAGGGGGGCACAGAGCTTGTGTCTTGGAGGCAACACGACAGGGGCGTAAGGGCCTCAGGGTTGCAGAGGGAAGAACAAAGGCTCACTTGGGTGCAGACACGCCTCTGGCTGGTGAACAACCACACTGGACCTCTTTACAATCTACTTGGAAAGCCTTTCCAAGAGGCCTGAGAAGGAAGTTTCCTCGGTGTGTGTGTGATGGATTCCAAAGCTATGAACTTGCCTTGCTGAATGTTCTCTGAAGTGACATGGACTGTGTTCTCTCGATGAAAAGGACATGCTGGAGAATTTCCTTCGAGGGAATTCCTTAGAGGATTCAAGTTGGAGGGGGAAATTTAGAGGGAAAATGGGTCCCCCCCCAGGAATTCTAATGAATGAAAACCATCTTTCCCACGCCCCCCAGTCCTACACGAGCTTGCAGAGCTATCGCATGGATCACTACAAAGAACTCGGGCCATAATTCTGGAGTGAATTGCAGGACTGGGAGATTTTCCTTGCCTTCAGAAAAGACGCAGCCACTCTTCCCTTATCCCTGGGCTTCCCTCCAGATACACCATTTAATATTGTGTTCCTCACAGGGACTGTGGGACCATGGACCCAGCTTGTGAAGGCCCTCGGTGGGGAAGGCAGGGCCATAGTGATGTTAGACACCATAAACCCAAGTCATGTTTTGAATGTCAAAAGGAGTCCTAATACCCAAGTACCTCCCCTACTTTCTTCCTAAGAGAACTCAGATTTTATGCGAAGGGGCAAGGTGCCCAGCTGAAAGACCACCGTGTCCAGCTTTCCTCCTCACCGTGGGGTCCAGTGCCGCCCCCATCATCCCCGCCATTAACGTCGTGGGGCTGATGGAGCATACGTACGCAGTGCTGAAGTAGCCTCCAGTCACCCTTCGGCACCGAAACTGGCGTAGGAGCACCCATGGCTGAGAGTGGCAGCAGTGGGGTCTGGGCTCAAATCCCAGCACAGCCAGGATGTGGAGCTGAGGACGGATTACTCTCTGGGCTTCAGTTGTTCCCTGTCTGCAAGATGAGAGTAACCCTAGCTCCTAACATACGGGTACTGGGAAGGTTAGGTGATCAGAGGGTGATGGTGGTGATGATGATGCTGGTCTTAGCACCACGACCATTGCTAGGAATAACAAAGCAACTTCATCTGTGGTTGCAAGGGTCGAATGTTTCTGGCAGTCAGATGATATGTTTTCCAGAGTGTGTCCTCACCCTAAATCGAGGAAGATGCTAAAGAGAAACCCATTGCCTGACTCTGATCAGTGTGGGTCCAGGAAGCAAATGAAAGGAGAAGTCTGGTTGTTCTAGAAAGGAGTTGGGGCCATGGGAGCTGTGAGACATGCCAGCGCTCAGAGGATGTGGAGCCCCACCATCCACTTGGGTCGGTGCATCTCACCCAGCACATGACACGCGTGCACTGTCACCTGGCCACCCTTTCTCCTCAAACGCCCTTTGCCCTCTCTGCCAAATCACCCTCCAGGGTTAAAGTGGGAACAAGGGCATCAAGCTGTCACTCATGTCTAGATGGTGTTTCATTCAGTCCTCAAAATAAGTGTACAAAGTAGGCAAAGTAGGCACTATTACCTCCATTTTACAGGTGAGGAAAGTGAGGCTCAGAGAAGGGAATTCATTGCCCAAGGTCATCCAACAGATGATCAGTAGATGCTCCAGCCCCGTCTCCCCATGGGCTCCTTGAGGCACCTTAGGGTTCCTTGGAACCCAGTTTGAAAATCATGGCCCTAGCCACTCTCTCATGGGCCTTCCCAGTCGGCCGTGTGGTTATTTATATGACTTTGGTCATCCTTTGTGGTCCTGAGGTGGTGAGGAGTGGATGGAATTCAGCGTGCACTGTACCCAGTGGGGCTCACCAGGTGCTCTGACAGCGAGGTGTTTTCTTTCCTAAATCTGGAAATGGCTGGTCTCCCCGACAGGCACATTCTTGCCCACCCGCGAATACTGAGGCCTAAAAGTCTCCAATTAACAGGCCTCTGCAGACGCTGTGCACAGCAGAGTGGGCAGCTGCCTGGAGCCTGACGAGAACTTGCCGCTGGTGCATACGGAGGGGCAGCTTGGCTCCGTGTCCGTCACAGGAGCATCAACAGGAAACGGAGCTCGGGCCTCTGCTGTCCTCGGTGGGACAGGTCCCCGTTTCCCTCCAAGCCTGGCTCGGCTTCACCGATGGAATAAAAATGGAACGCGGGATATAATTACACTTGCCGAGTTAGCAGCTGAGAAGCTCACGTGTTTGCTTACCTGTGCACAGAATGAAATCTCGGCTCACAAGCGGGGGTGTTAGGGTTATTACATGTGCGTTGGTGGAAGGTTTGGCAGCTCTCTGGTCCCAGGCATGGAGCTGGAAGTTGACTCAGAGTCCCAAGTGATGGCTCCACACTCGTCCATGTCTGTTAGTCGTGATGGCCCATCTGCCTGAAGGAGGAGGTCCCTTCCCGAGGCAGGAGGGTGCCGAGGAGATACTGGCAAGGTGCCGGTGGGGGGTGGTGCTCGGGCTCCCCCTGTGCCCAAGTGCAGGGGGAGCTGGGAATTGACTAAACCAGAGACTTCAAAGCAGGGTCCTGGGCAACCTTCCAGGTCGCGCTAAGTACTGGAGGCTCAGAAGGAGATCGGAAGGTGCGCGCACAGAAGGCAGCTGGACCCAACTTTCTGACTGTCCCCTGACTCACCAAAGTCCATGCTTTGAGAGGGGAGGGCAGCGGGACAGATGGCATTTATCTGAGCTGTCATCGTATTAGCGCACTGGTTACCACACCTCCGTGAGCTTGAGAAGCGCCTGGGAAGCTATTTATACAATGTGCGTCCATCTTCCAACTCGATACCGGCGTGCTCCTCTCTCCAAGGCTCCGAGTCATTGGCACTGCAAAGGGGTTCAGGAATCTACGCGTTCACAACACCTGGCCTTTCTGACGTGGCTGTGAATGAGTCACAGTTTGGGAGGCAAGTTCTAGAGCAGTGGTTTCACACTCCAGCCCGCTCAGGATCCCTGGGAGGCTGTGTTAGAGCACAGCCCCTCCCTGCAGCTTACGAGGCAGCAGTTCAGGACAGACCTCCAGAATCTGAACTAACACATTCTTGGGCGAGGCCTTGCTGCTGCTACTGGAACCCCACTTTGAGAACTATTCCTGTCTTGGAGAAAAAAAATCAGCTTGGTCATTTCGATGTCTCCAAGGAGGGGAAACCGTGCCTTACTCAGCTTTTATTCCCTAGCATGGCAGGCTCACCCTTGGCTAATTAATTCACCTTGAGATCTTTTAGAATGTTCCAGTGATGTTCTTTTTCTTTTTATTGAGATGTGTTTGATGTACGATATTATACAAGTTTCAGGCGTACAACATAGTGATTCACAATTTTTACGAATACACTCCACTTATAGTTATTATAAAATATTGGCTGTATTCCCTGTGCTATACAATATATCCTTGTAGCTTACTTATTTTATACATAGGAGTTTACATCTCTTGATCCCATACCCCTAGCTTGCCCCTCCCCTTTACCTCTCCCCACTGGTAACCACTAGTTTGTTCTCTATATCCATGAGTCTGTTTCCTTGTTATATTCACTAGTTTGTTTTATTTTTTAAGATTCCACATGTAAGTGATATCATACAGCATTTGTTTTTCTCTTTCTGGCTTGCTGCACTTAGTACGATAATCTCTAGTTGCGTCCGTGTTGCTGCAAATGGCATTATTTCGTTCTTTTTTATGGCCGAGTAGTATTCCATTGCATATATGTACCGCACCTTCTTTATCCATTCATCTGTCAATGGACACTTAGGTTGTTTCCATGGCTTGGCTATCGTGAATAGTGCTGCTATGAACATGTGCACTGGGGTGCATGTATCATTTTGGGTTAGTGCTTTTGTTTTCTTCAGGTAAATACCCAGGAATGGAATTGCTAGGTCATATGGTAGTTCTGTTTTTAGTTTTTGGAGGAACCCTGATGATGTTCTAATTGGGGGTGGGGTCCTGGCAAGCTGCCCTCCCCCAGGTGCAGCCAGAGCTGAGCACCACCTTAGCACAGAGCAGGCAACCAATTTCCATTTCCACGTTAGGATTTGTCGAGTGCCCAAAGTATGCTTTCGTTCAATAATCACCAAGTGCCTTTTGTCTTCCAAATGCTGTGTCAGACTCAGTGGGGACAGAAGAAAAAGGTGTCTGTCCAGGTCTCAAGCAGCTCGTAGCCCACTGGAGGCGACAGGTGTGCAGTCACAGGTAGGAGCTGCAATCGAAGGACGTGCAGGTGCTGCAGGGCCACAGAGCAGAGGAGGTGGGGCAGGGTGTGAAAAACTTCCAAAGGAAGGCAGAATCTGGTCTGGGTCTTAACAAATGGCAAGGGAGAAGGCAAGAACGCTCACTCCAGGCTGATGGGACAGCCTTCTGGTGCCGCGTCCTGAGTCCTCACGTAGCAGTCAGGGAAGTCTTAGCGGGTCGGTGTGGCTGGAGGATGGAGCGTTGGGGCAGGAGTGATGGAGGACAAGGAATGGGAAGTCACTGAGGAACACAACATTTAGAAGTGAGTTGCCTTTGGAGCATCAGATTGCAATTCATTTTCCCCAATTGAGAGGTGGAGGCTTGGCCATCAGCCCCTTGCAGCCCCATGGTGGGATGGGTTCTCACCCCTCCCAGTGGGAAAACACAGACCTTTGAGTTTGCGTTCCTTTAAAAAGCATCGATTCTAACCTTTTCCTACGTGCTTTTGGTGCCAGGGTTCGTGCTAGAGCCCCAGCACCCACCTCCTTCCAGGAGCGAGCGGGAAGGCAGGGTGGGGGACGGGACTGCTTGCTGGGGCCGTCGGCTCCTGGTCCGGACCCTGCTAGTCGTTCCTGGTTCGCTTCTCACTGCTGCGCCTATAGAGTGAAGGTGGGCAGAAAACCCGAAGACCAATGGAACCCTGACCTTAGAAAGTTGTCTCCTGCTGAACCAATGAGCCAGTGGAGACAAAACAGGAAGGACAACCTGAAGACCCCGCGGCCCCCATGGCTCCCTCTGTCAGCCAGCCTCCCCGCCTGCGGTGCACTCTCGCCCAGCCCAGCGCTACAGATCCCCATCCCTGGCATCCTGGGACAAGGCCAGGACACTGCAGAGCAAGGTGCCGGCACCTCCCGTCAGCCTCCAGCTAAGAGAGAGCTTCCCGGGTCTCCAGTCCCTGAAGAGAAATTGGTTTATTCAACAGTGTTTTGGAAATTAAAGCCAGGGCCTCACTCTCGTATTTGGCCAGTCGGATGGGAAAAGTCAGACCTGAAAGAAGGAACGGGGACATCTTGGGTGTGGGGCTGTCGGGGGCCTGGCTCAGGATAGAACAGCTGAGCCAAGCCTTGCTGGTCCGCTCCACTCCTGAACCCCGAATGCTGGAGCAGGGGTGCTGGATGGTGTGCCAGGGCAGTACCCCCATCTGCCGGGAGGAAGTGCTGAGAGGGGTGGGGCAGGGGGTCAGCACAATGATGGGAGCTGTGGGTTTGACTGTGGCTGGGAGGACTGTGTAATGTACTGTCCAGGCAGAAGGGCAGCTACTGGTCATTCCGCTGGGACGTGGGTGTAGACCAGAGCTGTCCAGGGCTCTGGTGTGGAGGCGGTATGGAAAGCCAGCCCACGAGACGGAGTTGAAGGAACTAGGGATGTTCAGGCAGAGAGGATGAATTGGGGGAGGCATAAAGCCTGCATTTTCTAGACTCAGAGTTCCTGACATGAAGTCCTGGCTCCATCACTAACCATCTGTGTGACCTCAAGCAAGCGCCTTGATTTCTTCATCAGGACTGGATAATCGTGCCTGCCTCACTGGGCTGCTGGCCAGAGGAGTTAGGATACTAGACGCCTAGTGTTTATTCGGTGCTCAGTGGGTTTGGTGGCTGTAGCCGTTACTGGTGTTCCTTGCAGTGGCCCCGGGCACTTCTCTCAACCCCCCTAGTCCACGGTCTCCCCTGCTAGGAGGCAAGAAAATCTTCTTTCCTAGTTATTCCTCAGGATAATCAGGATGAACAAAGGGGACAACTGATGCGGAAGCTTGGAAAACTGCATGATCCAGACTATGTGAAGAGCGGACCCACGAGAAGGGACCAGAATAAAGTGCTCCTAGGATGTGGCCCCTCGGTGGAGAAACTTCATCTCTGATGGGAGATTCAGATGACGTGCCCAGACATAAATGGAACCAGTCGCCCCATTCTTCGGGTTGGGTAGCAGTGCCATAAATAAGCAAAGGATCTTTTTGTCATCCCAGCATCGATTACTTCCTGTACTGGTATTACCTCCTCTGCCCCTTTTAGTCTGTGAGCTTGGTGGGTTTGATCCTCATCTCCTGGCTCCAGGCCTGGCCAATCAGAACATTCTGCTACTTGGGCCACAGTCATTGGTGCCAAGACTGGCACGAGGTCCCAGCAGGCCAGTAGGACTCAGTTCCAGGGCTTTGGTTAGAGCTGTTAGCAGCGGGAGGACAGCTTTTCCACCAAGGTTTCTGAGAAGGTGGGTCTTAGGCCTGCAGCCGCCATCTCGCTCACCCTGAAAATGGAAGCCGCACAGAGGAAAGCAGAGCTGAGAGCCGACGAGGTCCAAACGGGAGATCGCTTCCTTTGTTTGAGTCCTTGGATTCAGCCCTACCGAATCCCAAAAGCCGAGTTTTCAGTTAGGCAAACCAACGTTCCTTTTCTTGCGTAGCTAAGTTTCTGTCACTTACAACCAATAGCACTTTGAATAATAGATGCAGCTGATGATAAGAAGTACGGATACGGAGCGAAGGATTCCTAAGCAGACCTTGGGTCGGAGATGGGCCATCGATCCTGTGTCTTTTGGCCTTCAGGAGCATTCCCTGCCCTCCCCATCCTGCTTTGTCTTACGGGCGGGCCGCCATCTGCAGGCCGCCTTCCCAGACTTCTGCGTTGGCTGACTTCCAGCCGGTTCAGCCAGTGAGGGCGCTGGGGGACAGTCAGAGGCAGCAGGAGGGGAGAAGCCAGGGGGGTTCCCTTCTCCCTCCCTGCCTCGGGCGACGTCTCCAGCAACGGCTGTCTCCTCGCCCTCCTCCATGGTTCCTGCTTCTGCTGGGTGACCCACCCCTCCATCCCCAGCCTCGTGATGCTGGAGGCCTACTGCTCTTGTTCAGCTGTGGGTCGCCTCACTGTCCCCTGGTTGGCTTCTTAGCAGTCCCATCACTTGTGCAGCCAATTCTCTGTATTAAATTCTCTCTGTTTTCAATATTCAGAGCTTTCCCTCCTCTCCTGATTGGAGCCTAACTGACACAGATGGCAAATAGGTTTCCTCTTGTGTCCAGCAGTAAGAGAGCACAGGGACATTCAAGGGACTAAAATAAATTCAGAGTTCTTGGGGGTGAGTGGTGAGGGTGGGGCTGGACCAGGCAGGGCCTTGTGAACCACATGGACGAGCGTGGCTGTGATCTGAGGGAAGCGGGAGCCCCTGGTGCACTTTAAGAAGGATTAGGGGTGGTGTGGCGTGGTGAGTAGGGGAGGGCTGAGACTCCCACGCCCCAGCAGACTCTGGGACACATCCCGAAATGAGGACTTGGCTTCTGCAGGCCAACACGTGCCAGGGGCCCAGAGAAATGTGATCTGAAACTTCCAGGAGCTGCTTCTCTCTGACTCACATATTTCAAAGGCCAATCTCTTTGGGGGCTCTCCTTGCCCAAGTGAAACGGAATACTGTATTAGGACTTGGGTGTAGAGGGGAGGGGACTCCAGGAGCCAGCGAGGCGGAGTGGGCCGGGGGGCTTCAGCGAAGCCGGCAACAAAGAGCCCAGTGACCCAGAGAAGCCTGAAGCAGCCCAGACATGAAAGGAATATGCTGGAAAAATTAACTCAGTGTTTGCTTTGGGAACCAGTCTGACGGCTCTTAATCCAGTGGGCGTGTGCGCGTTGCAGCTCACGGGACGCCCCCAGATCCCGGCGGGGCGACAAAGGGCCGTTTGTGATGTTTCCATCTGCACCACGGAGGGTGCCTGCCGCCTGGCCCAGGCCCCGGGCTCTGAGCAGTGGTCCTGCCGTCGGGGGCTCCAGCCTCCCCTGGCGGCCGGCTCCTGGCTGGCTGCTTGCTGACTTTTCCTTCTCTTCCCACCTTGATGTTCCCACTTTAGAAAGACGAATGGCATGGAGAAGTCGCCAAGCCCCAAGCCCCAAGGCTGGATTGCATGGAGGGTTTGTTTCTTGAAAGTGCATCTGTCAGAGGGAGCAGACAAGAAGTACGGCCTTGACTCCCGGAAGGCGGGTCTGGGGCACGGAGGGCCGGCGAACCTTGCAGGGATGCGGGACCCCCTCCTCCGTGAAGTAGTTTGGTGGAATCATAATGTCACACATAGGCGGACAGTTCTCAGACCGGAATTTGATTAGATGTGCTTGAAAGGAAATCATGTTTTAAATTCCTTTCCTCCTGTTTTAACTAGGCCAGCCCCAGGGATAGGGACACCTTGGCCAAAATTCATAGATAAACAAAAGAAGTCCCTTCTTAGATTTTTGAGCTTCCTAAGAGCTCAGCTCCTGCCATTCCAGGGGGAGTTAAATGGCTCTCAAGGGTACCGTTGACCACTGTGGTTTTGCATTACCGACTGGATTTAGAAGTGACCCCTCTCTCCATGTTGACCCACAGACGTCCTGTCTACAGAGCCATCACCCATGTGGTCCAGTCTCGGGACAGTGCAGTCATCAGAGAAGCCGAGTCCGGCAACCAGAGCAAAGTTAAAAATAACCCAAGTTGCTAACTTGCATCTGTCAACCACTGTGAAGGGCATCAGTGGACCAAAGCAAACGATTTTCAAATATCCTTTTGCTATTCCGTCCAGTCCCCTCACACGTCGCAGCTGCTCCCCAATTCTCTCCTAAAACAGAAGCAAGACCCGCCCCTCTTTTCTTTTGTGACAGAAATGAGAACCTGGGAAGTCAGGATCCTCTGTGGTGGTGAGGCCAGCTGAATGCAGAACCCCCTCCATCGGTGGGGGCGGGGGGCAGTCTAGCCAGGGGAATGTCATCCCAGGTCCTCTCTGTCCCCGTTTCTGAAGGAGGGTGTGGGTGTACGAACACTCCTGCCTGTGCTCCCTTCCCCCAGGACGCTCTTCTATGCCGCCACCATCCGTGGTGGACCCTCAACCCAACCCTTCAATCTGACATCCCCTGTGACCTTTTGGTCTCTCATCTCTGGCCCAGCAGGACATTCCCTGGTCCCCACACCCCGAGTCCTCCTTCCATCCCCCTCAGCAAGTGTGTGCACAGGTTCCAATCCTTCCTTCCTGCTCAGGGCCTGGATGTTTCTGTCACGGAGACACCGCACCAGCCCCCGGGCTTCCTTTGTGTCAAGCAAGAAGGAACTCTTGGTTTACTTAAGCCACTTTCATTTCAGGGCTTTATCACCAGCAGCTGAGCACAGTTCTAACTGAGAATGTCAGTTATGATTATTGCTTTAATATAAAGATGACATTTGCAGCAACTCACCCTGGAGTAAACTGGTGCTCTGGAAATGAGTGTCCTCACTCTTCCAAGTGTCCTGCCCCCCGCCTGCCACGTCCGTTCTGCCCAGGTGGCCCAGAGTGAGAAGCTGGGTTCGGCAGGCTCCTCCCCTACTCTACCTTCTGCTCTTTCGATTGAACGGGCATCCCCGGGCACCACCCGAACTCCAGACCCGAATGTGCTCGTTGCCTGGTTCAGGGTGGAGGTCAGCCTGGCGTGGGGGGCCGAGCCCCGGCAGTGACCGGGTCCTCGTGTGCACTTGGCTGCTACTGGACCAAGTGAGCTTGCACACGTTCTGGGACCCCTTTGGGCATCCTTGACATCCTTGGGGCTTTATAGTCAGAGAGGGCTGCGTTCAAGTCCTGACTAAAATGCACTAGCTGTTTAAACTTGGGGAAGTCCCTTAACTTCTTTAGTTTCTGCATCTATAAAGCTTCTCTCTAGCACTAGCATTTGTAAAACAGGAATAGTAAAGGCACCCAGCTCTGGCACCCTCCCAGCTCTGGAGACCACGAATCTGAGCTCAAGGTGTCAGCAGGGTTGCTTCCTTTGGAGGGTTATGAGGGAGAGTCTCTTCCAGGCCTCTGTCCGGGCTTGTGGTGGCCTCCGGTGTCCCCTGGCTTGTAGATGGCATTCAACCTGTCTTCACATGGTCTCCTCCCATGTGTTTCTGTCTATCTGTCCAAATTCCCCCTTTTTATAAGGACACCTGCCAGATTGGATTAGGGCCTACCTAACAACCTCATCTTAACTTGATCATCTGCAAAGACCCTCTTGGAGAATGAGGTCACATTCACAAGTACTGGGGCTTAGGACTCCAACATCTCTTGCGGGGACACAATTCGACCATGAGTTGATTGAGAAACTTCATGTAAAGAAAGTCCTTTCCTGCAGCATCTGCAAATGCTTACCACTTAGCAAGATTTGCTATTGCTGGGTTTATTTTTTTGTAGTTATCTTGCTTTTTCATGAACCACTAGACCAGGTACCCAGGTTCACATTGACTAGAGCAGAAAGGCTGCACCTACCCCGCTAATTCAGCTCTGGGGGTTTTCAGTTGCCGATTGGTGGCAAGCCCCATGGTTGTGGTCAAGCCGTCCTTGGATCTAACTGGCTGATGGGAGGAGGCCATGACCTCCTCATGGCCACTAGTCGGACAGACAGACAAGACTCGGCCAAGGGGCCAAAAGTTTCAAATCTCTCTGAATTCCTCCAGCCTTGAGATTGGATTTTACCATGGAATGAAATTCATTCAAAGGCATCTTCATTTTCCATAGAACTTGCCAGCTGCAGAGAGGCAAGGCAGAAAGAGTGGCTGGAAATTCCAGCTCCATCCTCCCACTGTTGGCTTTCTGGAAGTCGGTCCCTCATCTTCTCTTTCATTCCTCTCCTCCTATCTGTGAGCAAGAAATGAAACTAGGAACTGCTTTCAACCGTGTCCCCCACGCTGAGGTTGGGGGCTACCTGTGAGGTGACACAGGCTTCCTGGGGGGTAGACACAGCAGGTGCTGCGTGGCAGCTGGTGGCTGACTCTCCTCCTGTGTGTGAGCAGAGAGGGACCCTGCGAACGGGCGTGTTCCCAGTGTAGCGCGCTGAGCGTCTCCCAGCGTCCTCGATAAGGAAATCATCTTCAAATGAAACACTCTCCAAATAGCTGAGTGGTGACCTAAAAAATTAGAGCTGATAGGAAATGGGAAACACATCTGCCTCTGAGTAATTGGTTCTTTTTTTCATATGTGAGTTGAATCTGTGTGAAATTCCTTCCCCCCAATTATAAATAGAAACCAATGTGCTTTTCGGTTGGGCTTTTCTTTTTTTATGAGGTTTTTCCCACAGACAAAAGGGATTTTCACTTTCAGGAGAAACGATTGCCAAAGGCAAGAGGCTTTTAGATGGATGTGAATCGGGGCCACAGGCCTCCTCGCCAAATTCAGCCATGATGTACTGTCCTCGGCCTGACAGCCTGGGCTATTTTCTTTCTTAGAGAAAAATGCTGGGAGGCAGGAGCTGAAAGACGGGATTCCAGCCCCGGTTTGCCACGGCTGGCTGGGTGGCCCTCACGGGCTGCCTTTGCTCATCCGATAGCAGTTTGCTCACCTGGTACTGATACTCTGCGTCGGCAGCTACACTGGCCTCTGCACTCAGAGTCTTGATGCTGCAAGAAGTGCAGAGAGGAAAATCCGTTCAAGGCTGTCAGAAGTCTGGGTGGAAAGGTCGGTGATGAGAGGAGAACAGAGGAAGTGCCTGGTCTTGGAGGAGAAGCCGGAGGTTCTGCCGCCGCCCGCCAAAGGGAAGGAGACCCGTGGAAACTCGAGGCAGCACGTTTATTGCGATCCGCCTGAGAGACTAAAAACCCTGGCAACACAGATCTGCGATGCCTCCCCCTCAATTCCAGTATCCAAAACCGAAAAACCGAGATTAAAAAAACCTCCGTTGGTGACGAAGTCTGCCCTTAAGCGAAAGCTCAACCACTGCCTGCAGAACTGTTTGAAGATACAGGGCAGCCCCAGACCCACGGGAAGATGACGGGGTGTAGGGTACAGTCACCCTACCACCTTCCTAAAGTCCATAAAAGGTCTGAGTTTTGCATGCATCTGGCCCCAGCAGTTTCAAGTAAGGGATTGGGGATCTGAAATAATCTCATTTAGAATTGTCGCCAGCAAGCAGGCGTCCCCGGGTGATGTGTCGGAGGTCGCAGGCTGGTGGGCTTCAGGAAGACCTGGGGGTGTATTTTACTCAGTGACCACCGTGCTTTAAACATCCAGTTTTTTCGGTGTCTTTGGTGGGGAACAGAGTGACATCTGAGTCCCTCCTGTTTCTTTCCTCCGGGCCACCTGCCTGCCTCTGAAGACGTTCTCACCGACAGCCTGCCAAATCATCATCCTTGAAAGGGCTTATAAGAAGAAAAGGGCTGACTGAGACGGGCCCCCCAGATTGTTGCCCCCTCACTCAGTCACTCATGCACGCTTTCATTCAACAAGCAATGGTAGGGCCACCCTTGCTTACCATATCGGTCAGTTGACAGCAGTCGTTAAGTGTTAAATTCTCCAGAGAAACAGAACCAATAGGAGACTTTATATATTACATATATATATATATATATATATATATATATATATATATATAAAAATTATAGGACTTGGTTATGGAGGCTGAGAAGGCTACTGTTTGCCAGCTGGGGAACCAGGAAAGCCAGGGGTGTGGTTCAGTCCAAGTCTGAAGGCCCGAGAATTGGGGGGTTACGGGCAGGGAGCTGATGGTGTAAGTTACCACCTGAGTCCAAAAGCCCAAGAACCAGGGGTGTCAGACATCTGAGGGCAGGAGAAGGTGGACGTCTCAGCTCAAGTGGAGAGAGCAAACTTGCCCCTCTTCCTGGATGCTGTTCTGCTCAGGCCCTCGCTGGATTGGGAGATGCCCAGCACATTGGTGAGGGTGGCCTCTTTACTCAGGCCACCAGTTCAAGTGCTAGTCTCGTCTGGAAGCACCTCCCAGACACACCCAGACCTAGCGTGTTACCAGCTCCCTGGGCACCCTGAGCCCACGTAAAACCATCCACCCCAGGGAGTGAGACCCCGTAGGTGGCTAATGGCTCCAACGCCTGGTACCTGATTTTGTTCTTTAGCTGCGTTTCCTGAGCACTTCCTCTGGGGCTGGCCCTTGGCTGTATTTTCAGGTTTGCATTTAGGATTTGGAGCTACCCAGGGATGGGGCACGGCTGTCGGACCCATTTTACAGTTGGGGAAACTGAGGCTGTATGATGTCTCATCTCTTGTCCCGGCTTCTACAGCCAAAAATGACAGAACTTAGATTCAAGCCGCCATCTGTTCCCACCCGTGCAAAGCATGGAGTGGAATAGAAATGCTCAAGGAAGTCACATTTAGTGTGGATTGATGTAAGATCATGTAAGATCTCTGGACGGGGAACAGTATTATTAGTAATACTATCAGTATTACTAATGTTGTTGCTGTTGTTAATAATGATACAAGGGCCCCAAAGTGGTACTTTAAAATGTGAGCGTAACGATGACTGGGGAAGTCTCCCAGAGCCTTTTAGGTACCCCAGCAGCGAGTTCATTCAGAAAAATCTGAACACCAACTATGTGTCGATATGATGAATAAGATTCTAAAGACTCCTGTGGAAAAGCAGATTTCCAATCAGCCCTTTGCCCCCCAGATTTCATAGTGACTTCAGGCAAAGTGCATAAGCTCCTGGGTTTTGGTGGTTTTCCCCTGGGCATATGAGAATCATTTGGAGTAAATTGTTCCCGAGATCCCAGCCAGCTGTAATATCTCATGGCCTGCAGCTCAGGGCTCTCCCCAGCTCTACCCCACTTCCTTCTCCCCGCCTCCTTGCCGAGCTGAGCCCTCCCTCCACCTCTGAAGCACCTGAGCTTGCCTCGCTCCCAGGAGCTGACTTGTGAGGCCAAGCCCTTGTCACCACTGTGGACACAAAGGTGGACCGGCCTGTCCGTTCCAGCCAGGGCAGCGCGCAGGGAGAAAGCACACGTTATAAGTGGGACTCTTCCTCGTGCAAGGGTTGCCAAATCTCTGTAAACGCAGCTCCTTCTTTCCTGACCCTCTGCCCTTCTTCAAAAGAGCTTTTAAACCTTTAGAAAACATGCGGTTTCACTTTCAACTGTATCCGAGCTTAGAGTGTGTTATTTTGGCTCCAGGACAGAGCCCTGGGTGGGAGGTGTCGACTTCGTAGATTTGAGCCGGGTAATATTAATGATGGGACGGCCTGCAAAGGCCCCCAGAACTGCGAACCCACGGTCAGAGCCGTGTTAGTTCAGCTGGAGCCCCTGCTAGGCTCCCAGCCTGAGCTCTGCAGCCGCACCATCGCGTATCAGTCTGACCCCAGGTGACCTCCGCTTGGTCTGAAGTTACTACACATATTCCTGGCCCCACCAGCAGATTCAGGTTCTCTGGGCTCCAACAGTACACACAATCTGGGGGTCCTTCTCTAAGAAAATTAATTCAAAATCCGAATATAAAAGCAGTTACAAAAGTGAATACTCAGAAGAGAAACCTTAACAAATGGCAGATGTTAAAAACCTGACAAGTGTGACAGACATCACTAAATACACAAAGTAACATAGCATTTTGACTAATTAGCTGCCTGACGCACATCTGCAATACTTTTTTCCCTGCTTTCTTCGGGCGGCTGCGCGAGCTTTGATCTCCTTTTCGTATAATACGAATTTGGCCGCATCATTTTCTATAGAGAGAATGGAAAGGTAGCCGAGTATTTCCTGTGACATCTTTGACTGTGGTTTGCTTTTGTATGTGTATGCTTGTTGGTAGCTCAGAAAAAAAGTCTTTGAGTTTCGCATTGCATAATTATACTTTTACCTGGCCCATAGATACCAACTGCAACAGTTCTGGAAAATTTTTAAGCCTGTGGTCAAATTTGGGGAAACTTCTACTGAATTTCTTTCATGTAGGACCTGTAAGATTTCACCATTTCAAGTTTTCTTGGAAAATTAGCACTGTTTTTATTTGCGAATTTTATGCTGTCTTCCTCAATGTCGATTATTTTGTGTCAAACTAGCCAGAAATGTAAATATTTTTGCAATATTTATTACATGATTCACTTCTCCACGTTCATTACGTTTTCAGACTATCCAAGTGCTTCTTCATCGCTTGTGTCTGAAATTGATCTCTTCTAAATTAATGAGTGCTTTTGTTATGATCTGGACATTTTCAGTTACAATTCACTTCTCAAGTCAGAATGTTTACCTCTTTTGTTTCATATTCTGTTAGTATCTTATCTCAATTTGTCACTTGATTCTTTAATAATGGAATTTAAAGGTGACAAAAGAAGGTACCTTTCAGATACGTTCATCATTTCTCACTTGTTTCTTTGAAGTATTCCAAAATGCTTTTCCAAATTCCAATTATAATGGCATACTCCAACTTTGTGAAATATACCATTCCCACCAAAAATGCTTGAAAAGGTGGTGGCACACACGTCGCTGCGTACGCTGCACTCTTGAGTGTACTCGTGATGGAAATGGATTTCCATTTTGACTTTGAGTCCAAGAGAATCGAATCTTCCTTTTACGACCACACACATCTGTTTGGAGGAATTTTCCACAGACCGGCGACTGGCTCCGTGCCTCCCAACCTCGTATACCCTCCACTGCCCATGCAATCCTTGTGGCGGCATCACAGGGCCTGCCCATCCCGCCTGTCCAACGTTTGGGTCTGCACCTTCGCATTGTGCTATGAGGAAAGTCAGCACAGGAAGCCGTGCCCACCGCCAGGACAGCCAGCAGCATCCCGACTGTGCCAGAACGACTGCCCCACAGCTGTCCGTCCTCCACGAGCCAGGCTCCACGTGCCAGCTGCCCTCAGCCACACTCCTAGACTGCAGACGCCACCCAGCAGAGGGCAAGTCAGAGGGAGGGAGGCAGAAGTCACCGCCAATTGGATGAGGACATCTTGCTTCTGCCAATTTCCCCGAAACCTATGACCTTGGGAACTCATCGGAAGAGACCAATGCACGTTCAGGCCCCGAAGCTGAACTGCATTAGCATCATGATGAACCCACCTCTATGTGAACCTGGATCCCACAAGGAACACACTCAGGGACCCAGCTGGCAGCTGGCAGCTGGGTTGTGTCCCAGGCTGATTCCAAGTCACAGGGTCAAAGCCCTCCTTGATCCACATCTGAGTTTCTTGGACGCACCAGGTCCCTTCCTTCTACAGTCACAGCCAGGCCACTGGTTCACATCCCAACTCCTGTTACTAACTTGCCTTGACAACCGTCTGACAGAAATCCCTGCCATCAGATGAGGTCAGCCCTTTTCAACTGCCACAGCCACCATAGAGGGGACAGTAGCACCCCTAGAGTTGTGCAGTGCCCAACCTGCACAGCCAGACATGGCACCCATCAACCGCTCTTCCCAATCCATACTCCCCTTTGTGGCTAGAGTGACCTTTCTGAGATGGAAACCAACCACTATACTTCCGGCTTACAGAAACCCGCTAGGTGTCCACACTGCTCTCACCATGAAGCCTAAGCTCTGTAGCAAGGACTCCAGGCCCTGACCTGCCTGTCCAGCCTCATCTCTTACCATCCCCCCAACTCTACTCAAAGAGGCAGACTTCCCTGCCCCTCCAAACCCTCCACCCTGCCAAGAACACTCTTCCCCACCTCTTCAGCTGACAGATTCCAGCTCAGCTTTCGGCTTGCCCATCGCCTCCTCCAGGAAGCCTTCCCTGCCCTGCCCATCCCCCACACTTGGTTGATGACCCCTTTTCTTTGCTCCTACCGGATCTGTACTTCTCTGAGAGACATCTGACCAAACTGTTCTGTCATTTCATCTCCTTTGGCCTTTGCCCTTCTCTTCCTGGGTGAGCCACTAGAGAGAGATGGACAGAATGTGAGCCCTGCCCTCGCAGAGCTCTAGGAATAAAGAGAAGATAGATTTATGCACAGCCAGCCACAGAAGTGGGGACACTGCCACAGGGCAAAGAACGAGGTATCTATGTCGCAGGGACCCTCCAAGGAGCCCAAGAGTGTCCTGAGTTGGAGAGAGAAGTCAGGGCAGGGGGATCTGCATGGAAGAGTAGACCCCATGCCGGCTCCTTGCAGGGAGGCTGCAAAGGTTGCCTGGGGTCACCTGGGACTGGATCCAGCCCTCAGGGGCGCCACTGAAAAATGCAAAGCAAAGCAGGGAAGTGGCAAGGTCACATTTGCATGTTGGAAAGATGTCCCTGGCAGCAGAGAGAGTGGCCTGGAGAGGGTGGGAGTAGAGGCTGGAAGGCCAATTAGGAGGCTGTCAAAATATTGTAATTCCAAACCGATTTGTCACACGCTGAGCATAGAGGCATCTCATTAGTGAAAAGAAAGGGGAAGTGATCCTGCCCGAGATTGCAAAAGCCCACGTTCAACAGAATGGTTCCTTTCACACGTTTTATTGGTTTTTACAGTTTCGTCTGTTTTTTCCCCCTTTTGTTTCTTCTATTTTCCATCCTTCTCTTGCTGTTCTGTGTCTTCTCCTTGTTCCCTCTCTTAGGCTTTTTGGATGTTCTTTGCATCCCTCGTTTGCAGTTTTTAGTCCTCACTGCAAGGTTAATGGCTCTACGTCCCTGAGGCTGGACAGAGTTGGGCCCAAATCCAGCCTCTGCCATTTGCTCCGTGGCTCTGTTGGAGAAAGGAGAGGCCTACAGTCCTGTCAGAGTGTGTGATGAAGAGATAACTCTGGGAAAACATTTACGAGAATGTGTAATGCACGGTAGCTGTGACTATTGTTTTTAAAGTTGCCTTTAAAAAAAAAAGGCCTGCTTTAGTTTTTTAAACAACCCAGGCCAAGATGAGGTGCTGAACTGGTCAGCAGAGGAGAGACTGGGAGGCGGGGGAGTAGTTCTGAGGTGCTTCTGGCAGAGGACAAGGATGGCCCCTGGGGTTCGGTGAGAAAATGCGTTTTCCAAATGACACCCTGTCTCTACTTCACTATTGAAAGGTGATGATTCGCAGGGACAGGGGTTTCTGATCCCCCTGTAGAGATCCTACTCTCTTCCCCAGGCATAGCCACTGTGATGTTTTGAAACTCATGCAATAGGAGAGAAGTGAAAACGTAAATTAAAATATTGATAACATTGGACTCTTGCTGTATACACTTTGTCTCATTCACCTTCACTCTGTCTGGTTGAATGAAAACTACATTTCTGAAACTTTGACCGTTGGTCTCCCTTTACCTCCGTTCCATTTGTACTATTACCATGCACTTACTATTTCTTTAAATCAAGTCTTGTTTCGTTTTTATTTTATTTTGTTTTGCAAGAAGTTTGCATCATGGCCGTTGATGGAAATGGTAATTTCTCGTCACCATTAGAATCTAACGTAAAAATAAACGCAATAAACCATAACGGTGTTATGAAACTCACGCTGGACGCTGGGGTTTGCCAGAGGCTTCAAGCTAAAGCCTGTTGCAGCTCGTTAAAGGGGGTGATCTGCACGTGTGAGAGGCCAGGAAGACTCCACTGGCTGGGGGCTTCCTCCCCACCTCCTCAGGGTACTTAGAAGAGCATCGCCAGGTGGTTTCCAGGGGCCCCGAATGTCCCACCTGCACTCATCTCCTGGGCAGGCTGTGTCCCAGGACGTGGTGGAGAAGGAGACCCGGGGAGGGGCAGGGCAGATGCCACTCGTCTCTGTTTTGTCAGATGTAGAGGATGTTCTCACAGCCAAAAGACGTCTGATTCGGAGTCTGTAAATGAGTATTTTAGTTCTATTCGTAGTGGGGTTTGTTTCAGAAGGAGGATTTTTTCCTTCTTCTTTCACAGAAGACACAGGAAGGGATCAAGCCAGCCCACAGTCCCCGCCGTGCTGTGTGAGTCTTACTGCCACTGCATTCCCACACCCACTGCCCCGGAGCCCAGGGCCGCCTTCCCCACGCTGGAACCAGGCTGGGGCTCTCTGGACGAGCAGGTCACGGCTTTGTTGGGAGTCAGGAAAAGCTGTCGTTAAAATCTTTGGGCTATGGCATCACTAGTTGAGATGTCACTGTCCTACCAGGAGATCATCCACAGATGTCTATGGCAAAATGGAAACAAATTCATTCAGAGGTAGCACTGAAAAGCAGCTAATGTGCGGAAAGCCCTTCTCAGCTTGGAACTAGCTGTCGTGCTCATCATCCCCGTTTAACAATTATCATCAGAGCTCTGCTGTTACTTTATTCCTGTTTTACCCACCGGGAAGTTGAGACTCGGGTGAAGGGTTTGCCCAAGATGCTCCCGTCGTAGAGAGGCTGGAGTGAGACCATAAATCCAGCCTGAGACATGCCTCCCTCCCGCCCCACCCCCCCTGCTCACCAGCCTCACAGCCGTCCTGTGGCCGGGAAGGCAGTGCCCAGGGGCCAAATGGGGTCAGAGGCCGAGCAGAAGCTGGGAAGGAGCAGGTTGTCTGCGGGGAGCTGTCTGCTCCCTGCCCTTGTGGATTTGAGAGCCTGGGAGGCTGCAGTGACAGTGGGGGACACACGTCAGCCTCCCTGGCTGTGAACGTCCCCCTAGAACGTGCTCGCGTGTGACACCCAGGCCCTGCAGCTCGGCAGTGGGGCCAGGAGTGGACTGCCCTGGCCTGGCTGTGCCACCGTCCAGCTGGGGCCTGGGTGGTGGTGGTTGTTTACCTTGTGGGTTTATTTTGAACGTCCTGGAGGCTCAGTTTTGTCGTCCACGGGACGTCTGTCGTGAGCCTTTGCTGCGTTGTGGCTTCTGAGCAGCGTGGAAACGGGGTTCCTCTTCGTGCTGCGTCCTGAGACCATTACCCACTCTCCCTCACAGGAAGGCTGGTGGCGAGAAGGACCTGCCCAGCGCCGGCCCTCAAGCTACGGTGTCGCCTCCCAGGGGCCTCAGCCATGAGCTGTTACTCCTGGTTCCAGTGCCTCTGGGCCTGAGTCTGGTCCGGAGAGTCTGGCACAGAAATTCCTAAATATTCCTGTTCTGCCTAAGCTTGACAAGCCCTGACGCGTGCGCTGTCTCGTGGGGTTGTCCCAAAGAATAAATGAGATAATGATTGTGAATTGCTTTGCTCAACGCTCAGCACATAGTAGGTCCTCAATCTATAACTGTGGAATGAACGAAAGAATGCATCCATGGAAAGCACATGCAGTGGTGTTTTGCACCTAATAACTGAATATGTGTTATCATGACCATGACTGTTGTTATAAAATAGTAATAATGCGGCCTGGAAAATAGCCACAGCGTGTGTGCCTTTGGGCAGCCCGCAAGTGAGAGGAACTGTGGTGGTCACTGGGGCTGAGCCCCGACTTCTAGGCCCATGTAGACTTGCACCTCTCTGTGCCCTTGCGGTGCGGACAAAGGTGTGCAGAAGTGACGTATCTTCCAGGTGGAAGTTTAAAAACCCAGGGTGCGATTTGCCGGGACTCTTTGGCCTGTGCCATGGCAGCCGGGAACACACGGATGGTGGCAGGGTCAGTGTCAGAGAGTTCCCAGCCAGCACTTGGGAGATCAGAGCACAGGGCAGGCGGATTACATCGTGCCAAAGAGAAACAAGCTTTCCTGTCTGTAGCACCAAGTTTTGTTATTGCAGCCAGCCTCGTCCGTCCTGGCTGATAGGAGGATAGAAATCACGAGTGAGCATATGGTCAGCACTTAGTAAGGATCCGTCTTTTCCCCGAAGGAGCACCCTATTCCGGGAGGATCTCAAGGTCACCTACGCCTCCTGTGTAACATCTTGGGAAAGCGTTCACCTAAAATATCTCCAGGAATGGGGGCTCCCTCCCTGAAGCCATCTCCACCTTCAGGGAAATCTCCGTTGCTTTATACTCAGCAAGAGTTTTCCAGCCTTTAACTCCATTCATTGCTTCCAACTTTACCCTCAGAGCTCCTGGGTTACAGAAGCCCTGGGACAGCTCTGGGCCTGGGAGGGGGCTCCTCTCTGTTGTACACGTGAGGGCACCCAGGTGCCAACTGTGAGATTGAGACAAAGCCATCTGGGTGGTAATGCAGTGTTTGTTCTACTAAAATCATAGAGAACAAATTCAGAACCACACCCTGCCCATTCCCAGACACTAGCGCCGTAGCAGAGTGGGGTCTGGGTGCAAGGTCTTGGCATACACGTACTCACCGTACCCTACTGTGGTCCGGCACGGGGCCAGGCATGCGGCTGCAGAGAAGAAAGGCACAGACCCTGCCCTCACGGGGTCCCCAGCCTGGCTGGGGAGGTTAATGGGTGTGGAAGGCTTGGAGGGCTTCCTGAAGTCGGTGATAATCAGTGTCCTCCGCCTCCCCTGACGGACGGGCCGGTGTTCCATGCTTCCAACCAAGGGTCCAGCTCCCTCTCGTATTCGCACACAGTCTTCAGGCACCTAATCTTCCTGCAGGTGGCGCTGGCCTTGGCGTGAAAGTGGCCTGAAATAGCAGCCTTGGGGGTGACGAAATATTCTAGCCCCAGATAGCTGTGATGGCTGTAGACTCTGGGAAGATACTACAAATCCTTGACTGTGCACGATAAGTGGGTGAACGTTATGGTATGTGAATTATATCTCAATAAGGGTGTTTTAGAAAGCATCTCATCATGAGATTTTGTCCCCCGACCCGCATTTGGTGCTCACCCACAAAGCCCAGCCCCGTTCAGCCTGGGGGCGCCTGCCTGAGAGGGCGCGCAGTCCCACCCGCTGCAGTGGTGCCCCAGGCTCCAACCTCTGCTCTCCTCTGCTGGGTCAGTAGCAGCTTGAGCCCACCTTTTCCACAGAGGAGAAGCCCTCTCTCTGCCCCACTTCTGCCAGCATCGGGGAGTACTAGGGGCAGTGCTGGAGGCATTTGAACAACAGTCAGCTAGGCTTGTTACCCGACGTGTGGTCCCCAGACCAGCAGCGTGGGCATCCCCAGGAAGATGTCAGGAATGCAGAACCTCAGGCCCCACCCGAGATCTACCAAATTGGAACCTGCACTTGAACCAGATTCCCAGGGACGTAATGCACGAGAGAGAAGCATTAATCTAGGGCACGCATCTCACACTCGGCTGCATTACTGACGCCCAAGTTGCACCCCCAGAGTCGGATTCCGTTGCTTGGGTGCAGCCCGAGTATGCACAGGTGCCTCAGTGATTTATATGATGAACATCAAGGTTGAGAGGCCCGGGGCATCTGCACATAGAATTTTCGCTTCATGTGGTTATTTTGTCCAAAGCCAACCTAGTTCACTAACCCTCACTGTGTCTCTCGCTGTCAAACCAGCCTGACGGTCCCTGCCGTGTCTGTCCCTGGCACATAGCGCTGGCCGGCTGGCTCATTTCATTCCGTTTCATCTTCACCGAGCAATCACTGCCATCTCTGTGGTCACTGTTAAACTTGGCCCCGACCACACTGGGCCTCACAGTGACTGTCCAAATGCCGGACTTCAAACAAACAAAGAGAAAATAACATTTGCTAATCCTTTGTGATAAGCCGCCTTTATCAGCCTCCGTGGCTCTCAGCTGGCATCGGCTGGTCAGATGGTCTCTTTTACACGCTGTAAATAAACATCACCTGTTTGTCCAGGATGACACGGGGGGCAGGTCCTGCTACTGGTGTTATCACAGAGGAAGCACTAGGTTGGGTGTGTGAGGGTTTGGATGTGAACAGACAGAGGACAATAACAGCGGCCTTGGCTGTGCCCCAGGGTAACCAGATCGCAGCCTCGGGAGCGTTGCTGAGACTTGTGTGGTTATTGCTTCCTGGAAGGTGCGGCGCTGAGAAGGGGACTTTCACTTCTTCCTGCCTCAGTGGCCCCCTCTCCATCGTCTAGACTTGGCGTTCACAATGGCCAGGGCCTTCCGGATTCCATTCTCTGTCTGCTGCCAGTTTCCGAAGCCGTGTATCTAAATTGGGATTTCCTGGATTCCCAGAGTCTTAGGGTTGGAAGGGGCCCTGGAGGGAAGCGAAGCCAACCCCTCTCTCTTTTTACAGCTGGGAGGACCACAAAGCAGAGCGATGGAGGGCAAAGGTCACACAATTGGCAAGGATGCTCCAGGCGAGAACGTTCTAAACCGAACTGCCCCTTCTGCCCTTATATCAGCGGGAACCTTATATCCTGGGACACATGCCTGGGAGTAGAAAAGTTGGGCCTGATACCAGGGTGCGTCCACAGAAGTCCTGGGACTGAGTCAGTGGCGCTGATTGGCCGCATTGGGCCATGAGCCAATCACTCTGGCAGGAGTAGGTGATACACTGACGGGCCAGACCTGAGTTGCAAGGACCTAGGATCCTGCGTGGGGTCAGCTCCAACCTTTCATTTAGGGTGGGGAAGGGTCCCCAACAAAAACCTGGGCTCTGCTCTTGAAGATGGGGAACGTGGGCGCAGAGGCAGCTTCGCAGCAGCACGTATGGTCCCTAAGTGCCCGAGCCAAGCATGTCTGCAGGTCACAAAGGGTAAACGATGACCACAACGCTCCCGTTAGAGCTGCCAGCAGCAGCCGTGGACGTGGCCAGAGGCGTAGAGATGGTGCTGGCGAAGGTCTGGACGTCAGTCACGTTCTCGGTGCCCGGCTGGGAAGCGGCTCACGAGGAGAGATCATCACCAGTGGCATTTCACCGAATAATAAACGAAACCCTCAGAGGTCAAGTGAGAGGAACGGCTTGTTCCCATCCAGACAGCTTCTAGAGCAAAGCTGACCCCACCCTCGCTCTCGGCCCAAACCCAGAGGGGAGATGGCTCTGTTCTGCACGCAGGGGGCACTGTAGGTTCTCTGGGGGACGGGGCGTGGACGGGGGAAAGTTGCAGAGGCCCCGAGTTGAAGTTGTGCCAGTGCTACGTTTCCCTCGGCTCTCCTACGCCTTTGGTGCAGCTGCAACGTGGAAACACTGGACGTGCGAGTTTCCGCTTCCTCGTTTTGCTGTTTTTTAAGTGGAGTGGGTGGTGTTTTTCTCCCCAGACCCTGCGCTCTAGTCACGCTGGAGGCCTGCAGCCCACAGAGGAGCCAGACCTTTCCCGAACCTGGGACTGCACTCCTCTCCCCTTGGCCGGGAAGCCTGCCGCCTGTCCCCGCCGTCTCCACGGGCTGTGCAGCTACCTGCTGCTCCTCGCTTACAGCTTAACTCAGCAGCTTAGAGCGGCAGCTGCCCAATCCTACCTTGATGCTGAACGTGGCCATCGCGGGCAGAGCTCAGCTGGAGCTGCCCCGCCTGAAGGCTCAACTGTGCAGGCCTCTCGGGGGCTCAGTGACACGGCTGAGTGCAGGTGGCCCACTAGTGTCCACACTTGGCCTCTCCTGGGGCCTGGGCCTCCCCTGTCATGGCAGCTGGAGCATCCCGAGGAAGAGGAAGACAGACCTCTTCTAAATCACCTGTGGGCCCAAGAAGAAATCTCCAGAGAAATTGTTTCAAATACATTGACCTAAATGAGAACAAAAATACAGCTTATCAAAAATTGTGGGATGCAATGAAACTAGTGCTTAGAAGAGGGAAATGTATGAAGTTAAGTGCAAATACTAAAAAGGAAGATCTGACATCAGTAACAAAGCTTCCACCTTAGGAAACTAGAGAAGGAGGAGGAATTTAGGCCTAAAGTGGAAGAAAAGAAATCATTTTAAAAATGAGCAGAAATCTATGAAATTGAAAACAGGAACTTTTAAATTTTTTTAGAGAAAATCAACAAAACCTAAAGCTGGTTCTTTGAAAAGATCAACACAATCGATAAACTTCCAGCCAGGCTAACGAACAAAGAAAGAGCGAAGACACAAATGACCAAGCTCAGAAAGGGAAGCGGAGTCGTTACTGCTGATCCCGTGGACGTTAAAAGGATAAAAACGGAATTATGAGAGCAGCTCCATGCTCACAAGTTTGATAACTTAAATGAGATAGACCTGTTCCTTGAAAGACAGGAACTACCAAGTGAGGAAGCAGAGCCCAGGTAAGGGCTGGCAGTACCATGTCCATCATTCTGCTGGTGAAAGCAGTGACAAACCTGCCCAGGTTCAAGGTGGGGAGAACTTGACCACGTGATGAGCAACATCAGGGTCCCCGTGGCGCAGGAGCTTTCGGGATGGGCGCTGCTGTTGTGCCCCGGGAAATGCAACCTACCACACTTACCCGTCACCTCTTCCAGGAAGGCCTCCTTATCACCCCCTTAGGAACCCCCAACTTGGTGTACAGAAGGATTTAGTTAGTATCTATGAAATCAGCATTTCTCAACCCTGGCTGCACAGCAGTGTCATCTGGGAAGCTTTTGACAAAAAACCTCACCCTGAGATTCTGACTTAATTGGCCTGCTGTGGGGCTGGGGTACCTCTTCGAAGTTTCCCAGGTGATTCTTCTTGCAGCCAGGGCCGAGGAGCTGTGTGGTGAATGAGCGAATTGACAAGTGATTCTGGCTAAACAGTACAAGAACAGCAATGTGGAAACTAAATATTTAGAAACTAAATATTGATGGAGCGGCATAGCAAAGAAGGAAAAAACAAAACACGCAGGGAAAGAAGAGTGGTAAAGAAAATAAAAATGCAGAAGGAGGAGGGGAGATGAGACAGCTCAGGGAGGGGCTGTTCAAGGGTAGATTTTGTTGTCAGGCAGGAAGAGACGTGAAACCCACTGTGGGGCCTCAGAACACCAGGGGCCAACCACTGCCCGGGGTGAAGAGTAAAGAGGGGACGCTCTCGCCAACAGAAGGCCCTCGGAGGGTTCTCTTTCTCCTGTAATGCTGTCACTTGGGTTTCATAAACAGACACAAGAAGATCTGTGCCCAGCAAACTTGTTTTTCTTTCTACTAATTGAGCAAACAATTTAAAAATGCTTCGAGGTGATTCAGGATATTTTCCTTCCTGAATTGACCATCTAAAACTTGGGCCACGTTTCTGTAAGTGAAATGTAGTGTGTACAGACATGCACACGTGCATGCACGGGCATGGAGTCGATTAGGATGTAAAGTTAATCTGGAGAGAAGTCTCTAGTAGCCTGCCACAGGGCTCTGCATTTAATGCTGTCCTACTCACTTTTTCTTTTTTTTTTTTTGGTGGTTAAAAAATACATACCATAAAGTGTACCATTTTAACCATTTTTAAGTGTACAGTACAATAATGTTAACTATATGTACATTGTTGGGCAGCAGACCTAATTACTGTTTTTATAAATACTTGACTGAAAACAAACCATTTTATCAAACAGCAGAATTCCCAAAGCTCAGAAGTAATTCTCATGAGCTGGTGAGAAAGTAGCGATTCAAAAGACGGTAGACAGTTATGCCCAATGCCTCTCTAAACAACTTAAAGCCCACAGCTTAGGACCTGCTGTTTAGGAGGTGCTTTCCTAAATGTTTATGAACTAAGTGAATTTTAGCAGGTTGAAATGAAGGGCCCAAAGTGATGACATTCAACAATATGTAAAATCCTTCCTCTAGATTTAAAATCCGAAAGTTCCAGAATCTAAAGTCCAGCTCAGTAAGAAAGGAATGTCTGTCCTTTAAAAACTTTGAAATATGTCAAGCCTACAGATGAGTACAGAGACTAAAGTAACCAGTAACCATATACTTAGAGCTCAGATTTACCAACATTAGTCTTTTAAACTGTTTATCTGGATATTATCTTATGAAGGAAAACATTGCAGAGGCATTGGAACTCCGCTCCGTGCTCCTCCCCGGCCCCGCCTTCCCTTCTCCCTTCCCGAGAGTCGACCACTATCCTGATTTTGATGTCTATCATCCCCTGGCATGTTTTTATATTTTGGCCACGTGTAGATTCATCCATAAACAATGTGAAGTGTTGGTTTGCATGTTTTTATGCTCTATAAATGGTTTCCTACTGCACATTTCATCCTGCAAATTGCTTTGCTGGCTTCGCACGATGCTTGGAGATTCATCCGTGGTGATACCGTAGCTCTGTCCCTCAAGTTCGCCGCTCTGGAGTGTGCTTTTGAGTGAACCTCCCCCAATTTAGTTATCAGCTCTCGCATCAGTGAATATCTGTGTTATTTCAGAGTTTTTGCTGCAATTCACTCAGCAGCAGTGGGCCGTCCCATATGTGGATGGAAGTTCCTCTCGGTGTCTATGCGGACGTGCCATCCGGGTAGAGGGTCGCACATACTGGATTTCAGTAGAGACGGGTGTTGTTCTTGGAGCTGTGGTGTCAGCTTCTCAAGCTCACAGACACCATCAACACCCCCGTGGTCTCCTGTCTCCAAACCTACCAGTGGGGAACAAACGGTACCTCCTTTTGGCTTTAACTGGCATTTCCCCATGACAGGTCAGTAGGGTGTCCTCTTCTACGAATCACTTGCTCATATCCTCTGCTCCTTTTTTCCTATTAGGTTGTTTTTCATTTCTTATTGATTCATAGGTGTTCTTTATATATGTAGGTCGGATACCAATTCTTTGCCACATGTATGCGCTGCGAATATATTTCCAGCACGTGGGTTATCTCTTCACTTTATTTAGCATGTAGTAACATTTAACAGCATAATTTTTGACAGTATAACCCTTTATGGTTTGTGAATTTTTGATGCTTTTTAGAAAAGCCCTTCTCTGTCCTAATATCATAGAGTCTTCTACATTTTCTTCTAGAGATTTTTAAACTTTGTTTTATCCTTTTATAAGACTTTATCTAGAAATTATTTTTGTAAATGATCTGAAGTAAGAATCTAATTTATTTTTCCTGTTGATAACCAATTTCCTCAGGACTACCTATTTAAAAGCCCAACTTTTGTCCACTGATTTCTCTTTCATACGCCGAATGTCTCACTCTCTCCAAACCTGCTTCTGTCCTGATACTTGTGGCCCTAATAATGATGTAGAATTGTCAGTGATGCTTCAAGCCTCTCAGAGCCGACACATCTTCTCTTCCAAAGCTCTTATCCATCCCTTCCATGGTCAAACCCAAGAGCGTATGGACTGTCACTGTATTCCCTCTTTAGTTCCAAGCATCTCATCACCAACCACCATCTCCAGTGTTTCCACCTCATCCCTTCTTCCACCAATTCGTGGGGTCCAGGGTTTGCCAGTCCTGTCCCCGACTGCATTGTCAACATCCCTTGGACTGGCATATATAACAGCCTACTCAGCCTCCTATTACAGGTCTAACAGGCAACTCGGATGGTCCAAACCAGGCTTTGCATTTCTATGCTCCCAAACCTGCCCCTCCCAGTGGTTCCCATCCCAGTAAAATCCAGTTCCAATCCTCAGGATAAGGGGTCAGGCTTGGCCCCTCCCTTTTGCCTTCCACACCGAACAACAGCAAATCCCATCAACCCTACCTTTGAAACAAGCCCTAATCCTGCCAGCTCCGTCACCGCCACCTTGGCCAAGCCATCGTCCCATCAAGCCAGAGAGGACGACTCCTTAGCAGACACTAAGCCAGGACTGTAGAAGGGTAGATGAATGGTGAGCGAGACTAGGAATGGCCCCTTCCGTTATGGAGATTCCAGTCTAAAAACTCCTGCGTGAACCAAAATTAGAAAGGATCAGATGATCCCTAATGGTCCTCCAAAGACCTTCAAGTGGAGAGGATCAGAGAAGTCCTCCCAGGTTTGCTGGAGCCCACTTACACCAGCTGGGGAGAGCTGACTGTGGGCATCTCTCCCAGCTCTGAGTTCAGTGACATCACATTGGAAGTTCAAAATCAGCCATGGTGGGAGTGTTTACATCGTGGAAACTGGCAAACTCAGCCAATCAGGGCTTCGTGCAGGGTGCGGGTTGTCAAACGCTTATCAGCCCCACTGTTCCCTCCGAGCCACGCTGGAGTCAGCGTAAACAGAGCTGAAAATCAGCCAATATCAACAAGCTGCCGTGGAGGGGAAGCCTTCTTATGGCCCCAGAAGTGGAGCCTCTGCATTCACTGACAGCCTCCCGATGCTTGTGGATCCCTGTCCTGGTGATTCCACTGTGGGAAGCAGCAGTGTGTGAGCTGAGGAGCATCCACCTGGAGTCATGGGCTGGGTTGAAATGCCAGCTCTAGCACTATTTGCTGTGTGACCTTGTGCAAATTACCCAACATCTCTGAGCCTCAGATTCCTCTACAGAGAATGATTATAATAATACTCACTACTTCATGGAGGTGCCGTAGTGATCAGACAAGAGAATGCATGTCAGGTTCTTAGCAGAATGCCTGGCACAAAGGAAACACAATAAATTACAGCTATAATTATTGTTGTATTCCCATAACTCCTCCCCATCTGAAGACAGTGATCAAATCCTAATCGATATATCCTGGTGACTTAGCACAGCTGGTGTGCAGGGAAGCCTCCACAACCGTCAGAATGACGAGTGAATGAATAGTATTGGTCCTGGCAGGACAGGATATTGTCAGAGAAACAGCCAACGCTCAAGGGGTTAAAGTAGCTCAGGCACAAAGCTCACCTCCGGCTCTTGAACCAGCGACAGCGTCACCAGGTGAACTCCACACGGACAAGACCAGCCAAGCTGTCACGGTCACTCAGCCCACTGGAATCTCTTCCATTGAGGGTTGGAGGCCAGTGGTGGTTTTGTTTGATCTTTGTGGGTCAGTCTCCATGTGGCTCTGGATAAAGTTTTTATTATTTTGTTTGGTTAGAAAACGATTTTTGTCGAACAAGTGATTTGGTTAATTTATTTCTCAGCAGCTGGAACAGGCAAGGTGGTGACCTGAGCGATCGGTTAGCCTGCCGGTTCTCAGCCCCGGCCGCACATTAGAACGACCTGGGTGCTGTCAGCAAACACCAGTGCCTGGACCCCAATGCCGGAGAGTCCAACCCGGCGTCTCCAGGGTGAGGCCTGGGTGAGGGTCCTTTCTGAAACCTCCCCGGGGGATTCTGGGATGAGAGGAGCCAGGCTCGAAACTGCTGCGTTGGACCACACAGTTGCAGTGGCCAGCCTGCCCCCTGTGGACGAGGCCATCGCCACCTGCATGTGCAGCATGGAGCTTTGGGCTGTGCACTGGGGCGGGGGTTGGGGTCAACCGTTTGATGGCCATTTGGCCTTTTTGGCGAGGAAAGGACCCGCTGGGGCAGTTGTCTGGAGTGTCGTAGGCAAAGCCGCTGATCGATTGGGTGTCTTTGCGTTGGGTCCAGATGTCCTGGCCTCCTCAGGCGGGGGCCACCTCGGCTGGGATGAAGACAAAGAGTGGGAGGGCAAAGTGGCTGCGACGCTCGGTGAAGCGCCAAGGTGCACCCCGCCCCCGACAAGCAGGAGCCTTCACAAAGCCCGGAGCAAAGGTGGACATCACGTGCCCTTGAAAATGTGTGCAGCGCCCAGCAGCTTGCAAACACTTCTCTAGTTCTCATTTGGGTCTTTGACCCTGAGAAGCGGGGCAGGGAGGTCAGAATTCTTATACTCATTTTGCAAAGGACCAGCACCGTAGTTCAGGCGTTAAGAGGATCCAGCGATGACACACAGTTAGCAAACAGCAGACTAGGACGAGAACCATGTTATCTGTTAGGTATCCCGCATACTGGACATTTGAATCCATCTCCCTAAGCAATTTAGAAACCCGAGTCCACTCCGGACTGGCCTCACCCTGGGTGCATTCTGGGCCACGGCCTCACCACGGGCCACCTCTCCTGGAGCAGCTCGGCATGGGGAGAGCAGAAACCACTCAAAGAAAAAGACCCCCACGCCTCTCTGATCTGTTCCCTTTGCCACTTCCAACAGGAGGGGGCCCAGGGAGAAATCCTGGTTGTGGCTAAAATGAAGTTTTAAACCAAAGTTTCCCGTGCTTTTCACGTTTGACATCAGAATATATCCCAGACTCCTCAGGATAGCTGTTGTTACTTTTAATGTCTGTGAGTTAAGAAAATATAGCCTGACAGGAATGCCTTCTGTGAATTTGTAACACTCTTAATTTTAGAAAATCGCTCATTGCAATAGCGTGCATTTTAAAAATCGTAATCCAGTTCATATGGACAGAGTATTTTCTCTCAAGATGCCTTTGCTATTATTGGAAGAAAATGCCTATGTTTTTAAAAGATGCATTTTTAAGTATGGAAAGAAAAGAGAGAAATGACATGAACTCTGGGAAGCATGGCGAAGTCTTGCACTGATGAATGTAGTTGGTAGGTGTATGGGGGCTCATTACACTTTCCCCTACTTACGTCTTTCAATTTTCATCATAAAACATTTCAGTAAAGATAATCCTTGGTCCAGTATGAATTCACATTGTTGCCCCTCCCTGTAGCCCACAGATTGGAACCAGTGGTTTTAGAACTGGTGAATACCTGTCATCCAAATTTGGGGGGGTTTGTTTTTAATCTCTTAGGTCAGAATGGCGCAGAGTGATGATTGTACTGTATTTACTCATAAACCCATATTTTCCCATTCCGTTCTGCAGCCAACGGCCAGTCAATAAATATTGATCAGTCCGGGATGGAGTTAAAGAATCCAAAGATTGGGGGCTTCCGCCCCAGGAAGCTCAGTTGTATGGGAGATAAGTGCTGAACACATCATAAGAGATGATTAATAAAATCACTGCACATAGGAAGAGCTGGAGGGGGAAAGCCAGGTGCTCCATGAGAGCGCACAATGGGGGCTCCTCAGGGCTGGGGCAGGGCAGCTTCCTGGAGGAAGGGGCATTTCAGCTGAGACCTGAATGGTCAGTAGGAGCTCGTTAAGCCAAGAGGCCAGCCAGCCGCAGGGTCTTTGCCCAAATTCCAGAGAGCCCCAGGCCCCAGCTCCCTGGCTGTCAGTGGCTTCAGGGGTGAAGGCACTTGGTGCTTCGCATAATCAGATCCCGGCCGGAACAGCAGGAATCTCTGCCTGCCGCCTTCCGCCTTCCTTGTCAACAGGTGGCCCTTAACAAGTGACTGATCTTTAGCATGTTTGATATGCAGTGGGGAGCAAAAATAATCACCTGTCAAGGATTCCATCTTCATGAAAGACACAGCAGTGATCGGGTTTCAGGATGCGTGGGCGCGTGAACCCTGGGGAACTCGCCCTTCAAACAGGACATTGATCTTCCCCCCAGCCGCCCGGGATGGCCCCCATCGAGTCGCAGCTCATATTTCCTGGACCTTCACGGGGAGATAAATGCAAGGAGGCTGACAATCACGCAAAGATAGGCAGAGCCCTGCCCGCTGTAAGGTGATCAAGAAGCGGCCAAATGGGTAATATTTTTGAGTAGCTTCCAGGTGCCAGGCACCACACTCAGCATTCTCTCTGCACCGGCTGATTTACTCCTTCAGATTCTTGGATTTGGAGATTTCTCATGTTCGAATCTGAACTCTTGATTCCCCCACCCCACCCCCACCCAGAACGTCCGCTCTTACTGCATTCCTGCCAGGCCAACACCTCGGTGGTCGCCTCCAGCTCGATCTGCCCCTCCAGGTACCCTCCCAGTCCATTAGCAAATCCACCTTAAACACCCATCCGCTGCCGCCTGGGCTGATGTCCATTGATCCAAAGGCTAGAATGGTTGGCGTTCACTCATTCTGACGGTGGTCTCTGGAGACAGGCTGCCCGCCAGGGCCCTAGAGCCGTGCAGCTTCCCAGCCATTCTGAGACCTGGTTCTGGAATTCTCCTGTCAAGCCTTTGCACTATCCCAGAACAACCCATGGATTCCTTTTTTTTCTTAAGCTAGAAATGTTTTCACTGCAATGAAAAAATCCCCAAATAACGGAACTTTGTTTTTATCCTTCCTGGTTAACAGTATTGTTTGAATGCCCCTTAATGCAACAAAATGCTTTCCCTCTAAATGTGTCTGGATGAGCAGAAACAGCAATGCTTGGGATTCCCTTAGTGTTATTTGTCATCTCCTTCTATCTTCTCGCCTTCACTCACGGAGACGGGGAGAGAGAGATGGATGGGGATGATTCATTCTCCAGCTTAGCCTGGCTCTAGCCTCAGTGGCAAATACGTGGATTTTGTCCAAAGCTAGATGAACATGATGACCTCATATTTGGGATGAAGCCAGAAACGCCCTTGGAACAGGACTATTCTGTCACTGTCACAGGCTCACAGGGAAATGACCATCGCTTTTATTTTGCCAAGGGATGATCACTAATCATAAAGGGCTGGGGGGTGGGGGAGGCAAGCAGAGTTCATTCCTCGTGCTGTGCTTTGCCTTTGCGGTGCTAAATTAGTAATGGAACAGCCTGGCCTAAGAGCCTTCCTCCCAGAATCTAATAAAAGGCCTAGGTGTAGCTGAGGGGCACTCAGCCACGTGCGGCTCAGGGCAGTAGGAGAGCTGGTTCTAAGAGTTCCTATCTACGAGGAATCAGTCCTGTTCTGATTTAAGACGAGCTCGTTGCCAAGTAGAAAATACAAGGAACGCTTTTCTTTCCCAGTTTGGATGCTTTTTTTGGGCCGTGCATGTGTGTTGCTTTTTCATGAAGCTCTAGCTGAACACTTGCTCCAAAACCTTTGGCCAAATCTAAGGAGAAGTGTTGAACTTGAAGAAAGAAAAAGTGGGCATGGTTTTGGCATCCTTTCACTCCAGTTAGGATGGTTGAAGTGTTGTTTCCAAGGATGGAAAAAGATGAAGGAAGGGATCTGGTGTGCCAACAATTTCAGGAATCACTGTCATCGTCACTGACACCACTGTTATCATCATCATCATCGCTCTCACCAAACTTCTCACCGTCACCATCCTCACCGCCATCGTCGTCACCATCAGCATCATTATCATCACATCCCTAACTGGACCACTTATTATGTGCCAGGCACCATCCTAAGCCCTCAACGTGCATTTACACCTCCGTCTGATTTTTCTCCCTGCACTCTCTTCCAATTTTCTTCTTGGCACTTAGCCTTACGGGGCATTACATTGTATCTTTATTTGTTTATTGGTGTGCTGTTGCCTCCCTCACTCTCCCGCTCGGAATGTAAACCTCGCAAGGGCTTTGTTTGCTTTATTGACAGTGAGACTCCCAGAACGTAGCCCAGTGCCTGTGACCTAGTAGATGACGCTAAATAATAGCTGAATGAAAGAGCAATATTGACAAGTTCGCTACTATCACTGCTCTCACCTTAGAGATGGGAGGAGCGAAGCTCAGTAGCTGACTCTCAGTAGCTTGCCCGAGGCTGCTTGGCGCCACGGTCAGAACCGAGAGTCAGGTGGCGGTTAACACAAATCTCAGACTTCAACCTCTAGACAAAGTTGTGCCTTCGTCTTTGCCCCTGAATTAACAAGATATAGATGCTTCAAGACTTGTAAACCTCCCCATCTCTGGTTATCTTTCTGAAGCCAATGGAATGCATCTCTACTCTCTAAAATGAGAACAAAAGAAGTTCTGGAAGAGTGAAAACCACCCGCATCTGCTTCTCTGCTTGACACAAAAACCTGAGCGTGTGTTCTCCGAACTCTTAATTAATGACTTGCCAAACTAAGAACCATTTGCCCAAACCAAGGCAGGGATAAGGGTTGATTGACAAGGCTCTAATTAAACCCCAATTTATAATCTAACAGCTGGAGATCTTTCAGGTCACAAAGGACTTTGATCCTAGAAATTGTGCTAATACGAGTTCCCCCGCCCCCAGCTCCTCCATCTCTGTCCGGCTGCCCTGACTTCAGGATGGGTGCTGTAGCCCTGCTGAAAAGAAATTAGTTCCCTGCCGCGGCTGAATGAGCTGTCTTTAAAAATAACAACAAACCAACATGGGGTCTTGAGATAGCAACCTGGCCTTGGGCTCCCTCGGTGGGGATGTCGTTTGCATGGCGATGCAGGCCAGATGGTTCGGAGGCAAATTCCAGTATCTGTGATGCTGGGGGAGCCCTGGCTCCTGGGTGGGGGAGGGCTGGGAATGGGCGAACGTTGTGGGGTGCAGGCGCTGCCCTTCTGGGACTCAAGGGACCTGACCCCCTCTGTTGATTTGCGGGGAAGGGGGTCCAAGTTAAAAATGAATAATAGGCAATAATATTTAGGAAATAATAATGCCGCACAACTGGAGGAATGGGTGGGTCTGAGCGCTGTGTGGGTGTGGGGCAGCCAACAGGCCGAAACCCAGACTTTCCCTAGTCAGCTGGAGAGATCCACATAAGTAGTCCCAGATTTGGGGATTTAAACAATTTGGGAAATGTTTTAAATATTGGGTGGATTGACATAGGCTCACCAACTTTTACTGTGTCAATTAAGTACTTGAAAAATAACAAGCAAACAAACAGAGCAACAGAAATAACATATCCCTGTTATCTACCCTTAGAACAAATTCATTTATTTTATTTTATTTTTTTATTATTTTTATTTTTTAATTTATTTTTAATTAATTAATTTATTTGGCTGTGTTGGGTCTTCATTGCTGAACATGGGCTTTCTCTAGTTGCAGCGAATGGGGGCTACTCTTCGTTGTGGTGCGCTGGCTTCTCATTGCGGTGGCTTCACCTGTTGCGGAGCACAGGCTCTAGGTGTGCGGGCTTCAGTAGTTGTGGCACGCAGGCTCAGTAGTGGCTCACGGGCTCTAGAGCGCAGGCTCAGTGGTTGTGGCGCACGGGCTTAGTTGCTCCGTGGCATGTGGGATCCTCCCGGACCAGGGCACGAACCCATGTCCCCTGCATTGGCAGACGGATTCTCAACCACTGCGCCACCAGGGAAGTCCCCATTTATTTTAAAAAGAGCATTTTAACACACACAAAGTGGGGAGAACAGCATCACAGGTGAAGGACGGACCGTCTCAAGAAGGGGTAGTGGATGACGGTAGACACATCTCTGCATACTTACATTGTCCTTATTTTTCTCACTTATCCTTTGGTAAAAATTAGTTATAGATCAGCTGAGCCCAAGGTCTCATATTTGTAGGACGACATAAATCCCCATTGGGCCGGGACAGTTAAGTTGAGCTGATTGTTAATTAATTAATGCCCACTAATTGGTTCTAATGTCTCCTTTCATTTTCAAATGGGCCCCAGTTTGGACAGTCAGTTATATGGTCCCCCTGAGAACTGGTGGACCTCTAGTGCGGTCAGTGCTCAAGACTTTGGTTTTACTCCATGACCCGGCGGACATATTTTTAATGCTCTTTCAAAATGCTTTTGTTCTAGATTTCAGTAGAAGGAAGTGGACACGTGATGCTCTGAGATTCGCTTCTCCCTCTGCTACCACCCTTCTCTCTTACCCGCCCCCCGCCACCAACAGCTTTATTGAGAGATCATTTGACATATCAAAATCGTATATTTTGGCCCCCCCTAGGGCAGGGGTCCCCAAACCCCAGGCTGCACAGAAGGAGGTGAGCGGCAGGCCAGCGAGCGAAGCTTCATCTGCCGCTCCCCCTTGATCCCCGTCACTCGCATTACCGCCTGAATCGTCTCCTACCCCACCCCAAGTCTGTGGAAAAATTGTCTTCCATGAAGCTGGTCCCTGGTGCCGAAAAGGTTGGGGACCACTGTTCTAGGGGTACAACTTGACGTTTTGATATATGCACACACAGTGAAAGTTCTTCCTTCTTCCTTTTCTTGTTCTACATGATGGTCTGAAAGGTTTTTGTGTGGAGGAGCAAGAAGTGGAGAGAGATCTAAGACATTATGTACATGATTCTGTCAAAGTATATCACATTGGCTTAGAAAACAGGGAGAAATCGCGGTCCTCCCCCTTGCCTGCTAGTGTGCAGGAAAGTCACTGGCTCCTCAGACCCTTGCCTCAGCTTGTCTGCTTCCTCGACTGTACTTTGTTGCTCACCTATGGCATCTCGCTTACAGAATCCCCCCACTCAGTGATCAAATTGACACCTTGCTCTATCCCATTCCCCACACCGTTTGTAAACTGTGTGCGTGCACCCATGTGCTGATGGAGAAGGGACGAGGAATTTGATGCAAAGGGGTGTTGTCAAGATGAAAACCAAAATAGGCAACATAAAACACAACTTTTATGTTCCCTGAGTGAGAGACAGCGTGTCGTCTCTAGGACGGCCACGAACTCCTGAACGTTCGTTCCAGCTAAACGTCCCAGAGCCCTAGGTGACGGTGGTGATGACGATGACGGTAACAGTGATGGCAGCAATGGAGACAGACCCGTGAGGGTCCGGTGGACACCCCAGCACCGTCAGTGCTGACTTGTGTGCACATGTTCTTCACAAACTGTCCTGGAAAGTGAGGGCAGTAGATGTGGTTTGGTGCCCATTCCTCCAAGTAACCAGCTTGACTCAAAGAGCATTAGATTTAATAGGAGCTTTCAGGACCTTGTGGTCCAATCCACCCCTTTGGATTTCGGCATTTTCGGATGAGAAAATACCGAAAGTCCGGGAGGAAAGCTCCAGGTATTTCTCTTCCTGCCCGAGACTACAGGTATTTAGCACTTTTTTTTCCTTACCTGTAGGAAGGGTGGTCCTTGGGTTTGGCCAACCAAGTGACCTGTTCAGTGATGTGGTCTTCATCCTCCTCTGAGCTGCTCTGTCCTGTGCAGGGTTGAGGCTCAGTACCCCTGCGATGAGCTGCCCTTTGCCACAGCATTACGTGGGCCAGGCCCTTTGCCTCCTGGGCCATCAAGGACCCACCTCCAGGGGCACCCCCATGGCGGCTGGGGCAGGTGCTGTGCCTCAAGGGGAACAGGCCCAGGTTCTCATTTCTGAGCGACCAGATCGTTGAACAGAAACAACTACCTGCTTTGTGCATATCTCTTTCCTTTTGGGGGATCTGTGGGGGAGGAATTGGTGTTGGAGACGCAGTCAGAGACGCTGCCGAAACAATCAGGAGCGCTCTGACGGAAACGAGAGCCAATTGCCGGCGTCCAAAGCAAGGTTCAGGAAAAGCTTAAATACCTAACCTGCCTCGGTTTAGAGCCCTTCTCGGCTGACATTGAACATGCACCTTGCCTGTGGACAGGCTTCTCGCAGTGTTTGGGGGGGGCTAAGGGGATTGGAATAGCGCTGACCTCATCGGCGTTGGCACTCTTCGGCTCTGGCGCCACCTCTGAGCTCAGGGCAGCTCCATTTGTGTGACTCCACACCCCCACGCGGGACTTGGAAAGCCCGGTGTTTATCCCGGGGAAGGAAAAGGTTGGTTTTGGTGCGGGGGTTCAGGCCCACCCAGGGAGATCTGTGCAGACCACAGAGCAACCATTGGTCTTATTGTGAAAAAGACACATGGTAGAGTTAGGCCAACCAGAGAGCAGATGTCGGACTATGGGATGCAAGTTCTGGGGAATTAGGTTCCATATGTCGATACCGCTTGGAATGATGAGAGCTGTCCAAAATGGAACACCTTGATTAAATAATTGGTGTGTCTGTCCACCATGGGAATTGTTCAGAAAGTTTAGAGGAGCACGTGGTTGAGGGTGTTGTTGAAGAGTTTCAAACCCTGGAGAGGGAGGAGGTGGACTGGGTTACATCTTGGGTCCGAGAGTCGATCAGTCAACAAGGATGGCACTGTCACTGGCTTCTGTTTAAGGGTCTCTGGCATATGGGAACTGGGGTTTCAAATATCAGGCACTCTTAACTAGCTGAAAAAGAACCAAGAATGAGCAAGAAAATACAAAATGACTCTGAGAACTCTGAAGTGATGCCGTAGAGTTCATGCATTTTACTGGTAGGAGAGCACCTAGGGTTCTCATGTACGACCTAATGACTCCTACCTCAGACACGGTTTTAGTTCTTACAGACTTGTTTGTCTGGTTCCCTGGCTGTAGCTGCTAGAGAAAAATGCATTAAGGAAATCGGGGGAGAATATTATAATTTTTAATACATTAATAACAAGGAATACATGTGGATAGTGGATCACTAAGGGGGAAACCAAAGTAGAGAAAAGTGCTCATAAGTGTATGGCGATCTGAGGCCATTTAATGAGAGGGCAAACAGTTGTACAGACTTGAGGGCGCTTGGAGAGAGGCAGGTTATGGTGACCAATAAGAAGTTAAATTATGTGCAGTGGTCTGTGTGAAATAAGGCAGAATGATATACAATATGGTTTACAGAAATTTGTAGTAAAAGATTGAAAGGTAGACCATTACCTGGAAATTTGCAAAACATATGGCAGACATATGATTAAGATTCATATTATAAAATAACATCTATGTATCAGTATGAAACATATAAACAACTAAAATAGAAAAATGGGCAAAGGACAGGGCATAAACAGACATTTCCCAAAAGTACCGTATGTTGTTTTTGGCTAATTTACATGTAAAATATGCCCAACGTTATTAGCAGTCAAATACAGGCACACATTTTAAAACGAGACCTTATTTTTGTCTGCCAGATTGTCCAAGATTTTAAAAATGCCACAATGTTCCAAGTTGGTCAGAATGCCAGGAAGCAAGTCCTCTCAAACATGCTGGTATGCGTTTTGGAGAAGCCAGTTAGGCCCTTTGTATCAAACTGTTATTTATCCATTTATCAAATTTATCTAGAAATTCCATTCCCAGCAACTGACCCCTTAAAAAAGAGTATGAAGGTCTGTGTCCAAGGATATACATCAAACTTCGAATTATAAAAAATTAGCAGTAGTCCGAAGTGCATTAATAGGGGGTGAGACAAGAACATTATGGAATGTTCATGTGGTGAAGTATTATGGAAACATCTAAAAATGAGATATCTTTGTAAATTGATGTGCTGTGAATAATATGTCGTGAATGAAATGTATAGTTAATGAAGAAAGGAAGTTGTAGAACCGTATGTGAAATATGATCCTTTTAAGGCATAAAGATGACAGTAGTATTATTTAAACCATGTTCATACCAAACCGTGGAGCTACTCTCAGTTCTTGGAAAGCAAGTTTCTCGCCAGAAACAGGGCCAGGGTAGGGACGGTCTTCCAACTTTTTTAAAAAATAAAAAAGCTTGGTTTAACTCGACAGTTGAACAAACACTGCTTGGCATCTTCACCTCCGAATGATTGTACAACATTATTCCTTGCTGTTGTTTTCAGCTCATCTACTTAGTTGTTTCTTTCATGCCAGACACTCTGCTGGGTCTTCACAAAGATTCTCTAATTTAATCTTCACTGCCACCCTCTGAGGCTGTGCTTCCTTATCCGAGGCTCAGAGCTATTAAGTAACTTGCCTTAGGTCACCAGTTAATAAGTGGCTTAAGCAGGATTCAAACCCAGGTCCATCTGCCCTAAGAATCTGGGCTCTCTGCAGTTCATTCATTCCTTCATTCATTCACTAATCAGATATTTATGGAGGATTTTTTGAGCCTTTTGCTACACCTTTCTGTTTGAAGACATGATTAAGGATGGGAAGTGTGTATACGGAAGCTCATCTAGAGTGCACAGGAAGGCACTGGTCCCTCTGTGAATCATTCACAAGGGTAAAGGATGAAGACGCTGCTTCTCCAACATCAGACATAGAATCCCCCAGCTGGAGCTGTTATGCCTTTGTGCTATCCATTTCAGAATGGAGGAAAAGTCCTAGGATCTAAAATAATTAGGAAATGGAAACCCAAACTGGAGGGACCCAAGGGGATGTTGGGATCAGTAAGACGTAAGACAAGTGGAAATACAATAATGAGACTGATCTTGGAAGAATAGCAAAACATCATTCTCACTCAAGCCTGGAAGCCCAGGTCAGGCTTTGGGGTGGGGAGCTGGGCGAAGAGCGGGTGGAGAGAGTGGAGACAGGATTAGGAGGTCGGGATGGGCAGGACTGGGGGTGGAGCAGAGGGACGGGGGTGTGGGGTGACTCAGGGCTCTACTTGCAGACCTGGACAACAAGAGATTCCACGCTCTCCACCAGGGAGGAGGCTGCTGAACATGGTACCCGGACACCATGGTGATGGACTAACTTGGCCTTCACCCAGAGCAGCCCTGTGTTGAAGCTCCCTGAGCCATGGATGGCCTCTTCACCCAGGCTCCCTGGGAGCTCTGAGAGGAACTGGTGCCCAAGTGCCCCCTCTAAGCCATCCTGGCTGGGCTGGTCTGGGAGGGGTCGGAGTCTCTTTCCTTCTTTACTTTCTGTAATGATCTCCAGCTTAATTCTAAGGTGCATCCAGGGTAGAAGTGACTCTGAAATAGAGCTCTTTTTAAATATGAGTATGCGTTCGCCCATTTCCCCTTCTTAAGAGTGAAAACTTCTTTGGTTTCTGTAAGTGGGGTGCCACTGGGGACCCCTGTATGACAGTGAGGGTGGTGGCTGGGCCCTGGAGACGCCGCCCGGCTTTGCTGTGTGGTCTTAGCTGAGTCTCTTGGCTCCTTGGCCCCCAGTTCCTTCTCAGGAGGACCCTGTCTAAATCCCTATCCCTGGCACCCAGCCCGCTGCCGGCACCAGTAGCAACAGATACTTGTGGAATGAACGCATGAGCAAATGCAAATGCAAATAACTGAACTTAATCCTGGAAAGGCACCCTCCCTACCTGCTTTAATCCTTTATGGCTCTGAATCCAGACTTCTTAGAAACTCGAAAGCCAAGCCCCTCACATGTCACAGGGTGGTAGGTTAGAGGATGGGACGGTGCTGCCGCCGTATTTTCGAGTTTTATTTCATACGCCAAAGCGCTCACATTTACAGCCTTGGAAACCACCTCTTCACTGTTGGCTCGGAACATCACCACCCCGCCCACTCGCACCTAACTCTGTTAAGCCAGCACGAAGCGGCAGGCATCTCGGAAAGGTCAGCCTTCAGCCCAACCGACCCTTCTTCTGTTTTGCAGTTTTGCAGGAAGGGACCTGGGGCTTGACCAAGTCACAAACTGTATGATTTGCGCTTTTCCCCACTAATTAAATTCAAACCATTAATCAGATGAGAGACTGTTTTCTTTTTGCCTTTGACCTCAAGTCGATTTGCTCTTCGCATCTGTCACCCTGGAAACTTTACCCTGTGGGACAGGGCTCGCTCCAGCTTTTGAAGTTGGCAGGGAAAAGATAAGGCCAAGGAGACCAACCAGATTCACTTTATGCAAAGTACCTGTGAGGCGCTCCTGGAAAGCCATCCACATAGACACATTACTCCCACAGCCAAAGAGACGGCGTGCTATTGTTCCGGGGTCATTTGTTTTCATGTTATGTGCCCAAGGAGGTGTGTGATCTGTCTTTCAAAAGCTTGTTACTCTGCAGTGGACACCCCGCTCTTTCCTGCCGGGACTGGTGTACTGGCTGTTCTGCCTGCAAAACAAAAAAGTCCTGGGCAGATTTCAGTAGCTGTTTGTTACTCACTTAAAGATCAAGTTCTGCAAGGTAAACTGGGGATGACAACTGAAAAATGAACACTGACCATGTGCAGGGTGCCGCTATTTTGCTGAAAGGTGACCCTAGCCCAAGGGTTTCAGACGAAGTGGAGGTTACACTGTGTCCCACCGAAAAGAGAAAAAGAAAATCTAGAACTAAAGTCGGCCTCTGGGATTTGAACCCGGGGACTGGGGAGAGTTCAGGGCACAAGCCACTGCTCTGTAATGAGCCACGGTGTCTGGTTTCCAGAATGTCATGGTTATCAACCGCAGGGGCTTAGGTGGATTAACATCTGAACGCTGAGGCCGAGGCCGGTCCTGTTACCTGGGCTGCTTTGTTTGCTCATGTGAATTGTATCACACCCACTGCACAGCAAGAAGTTGCTGGAGCTGAACCCAGTGGGACGTGTTTCCATCCCAGGGCAGAGGTGACGGCTGTGGTGAGCTCCGCTCCGTATTCCAGGGCGATTGGACCCCACCATAGTTCTGCGTCTTTTTCATTCATGTGGGTTTCAAGTTTGAACCTCTCTAGATGCACGTGCTGTTAGCTTATTAAACCAGGTAACTGATGATTTTCTCCTAACGAGAGCTTCACGCTGATAAACCTGGTCATTTTGAAAGTGGAGACATCCATCGTCACAGCCCTTTCTTGAATAACATGCTATCGGAGGTGCTGAAATGTGGTCCCTGACCTTACGGGGTCATCTCTAATGTACCCCTTTTTTTTTTTATGTGGTCCCACGTATCAAATGAACAGAAACAAGTTTCGGGCGTTTTGAGGGAGAGATGCTCGTTAGATAAGAAGATTTCATAGAAAGCGCTCAGGCTTAAACGAACATCCATCTCAGTGGGACCTTTATAAATACACAGGGGCTGAGACCCTGCCAGAGATTCGAATGGATGCACCATTCGTGCCTCAGACCTGTGTCAGCTTCTTCGCCGGGTGAACTGGAGGCTGAGCTTCAGATCAATGCCACCAAAGAGCCCAGTGTTGAGACCATGAAGGCATCTGGTCAATTCTTGTGAGTGAATGAATAAAGCTGCCTTGGAGACGGGACCAAGTACTGGAACTCCAAGGTCTAGGGTGGGTGGACCAGCCAGCTGGGGAACTGGAGACCATCTCCATGGTCAAGTCACGGGCAGACTCCTCGCAAATCATAAAGCAAATCTCACCTCGTGGCTTCATACTCCACTTACACTTAGAGAGGGGCAAGAAGGGCCTCCTGGCACGAGGCACAGATTGGGCGAAGGTCTGGGGTGGGATGCACCCTGGCCCAGCCAGAAGGCAGTGAGCAGACCTGTATTTTGCCCAGCACCAAAGGCCACCCCTTTATGGGGGAAGAAGGTTTTGGTCGATGCATTCAGAGAAGTCACTGTCATTTCCTGTGACTTTAGTCCAGGAGCCTTCAACTGCTGCAGGAATATTTTGTTGGCCCTCGATGTTTTAAAAAGGAGGACATCTCATGTGTAAATCCACACAGCCTGATGCTCTTGATAAACTCAGAAGATGTGGCCACAGCAGGCCAGTGTTCCCGTCTGGAAACAAGAGCCCGGAGCCCAGCTGTGGCGTCCACTTTGGGCAAGCCCTGCGCTCTCAGTTTGCCAAGTCCCCCCTCTTCCTTATTGCCTGCCCCCATCCGCCTCCCTAGGCCACACTACCTGCCTGGTCCCCGTAGGCCATTGGGTCTGCAGTGCTTCACACAGTTGGGGAAACTTGTCCTCTGTGATGTGTTCACAACTCATGTGGAGGAAAGTCATCCACAGTTGAAATTCCTTGCAGGGGGACTGGATCAGGTCACCGATGGAGGAAGCCGATAGCCAGTCCCAGGTTAACGAGCCTTGTGCTCTAGAGAGGATACATAAATATACCCCAGAGGGGA